>NC_133617.1:275910987-276648487 GCF_048593235.1 Sminthopsis crassicaudata | reverse complement strand
TTACATGTAATACTGGACTAAGTTGACATGCTGATGAATTTAACCAAACTTCTTTCGCTCCCTATCCTAAAACTTCTTTCTTTTATCATTATTATAAAGATTATGTAATAGGATTAATATTTCCTTTACCTAAATTAGGTTCTTTCCTTTTTTTCACAGGCTAGTATGGCTTTACCTAAAAATATGACTTAGTTGCTTCAGGACTTGATTTTTTTTTTTTGTTTGATCCCAACTTTCTTGTCATCTAAGGGCATAAAAAGAAGCAGTCTGGGATCTAATCCCTCGGACTTGGTCAATTTCCGCAGCCCACAATAATATTTCCATGCTTGATGCCCCAGACATGTTTCCATATGGAGACAAGGGATCCAACATTTAAAGAGTATTCTGTATTTTTGTTGCACATGTTTACTGTTAGGTCCAAATCATCCTTCTCATGATAAATGTTCAATGACATGTGAGAGTCTCATTTCTTTCCAACATCAAAGCTGAACTGAGAGAGTGCTGTCATTATAGTCATGCAGCTGAAAATAAAGGATAGTTCTCTGGAGAAGAAAAGAGGGAAGGATATCTTTGGTAATGAAACAAACAACAAAAAAAGATATCAATATCTTTTCTTCAAAAGGATATACATTTTATGAGGACAAAGGGGGCCCTCATAAAATTTACTCTCTAGTTTTCCTATACCTAAGTACTGTGTCCTATATGATCGAAAAAGTTAGGATTTATTAAGCTACTAGTATATGGCAAGTACATAGTAGAGAATAGAGATACAAAGGCAAAAGTGAAATAGTCCCTGGTCTCTAAGAACTTATAATTTATTGGGAGGAGAAAGCACAGGGAGATATAAGTGTGTGTGTGTGTGTGTGTGTGTGTGTGTGTGTGTGTGTGTGCATATACATGTATGCAGAAATGTATGTCTGTATATAAACACATATACCTATGGTAGATATGATATTAAAAAAAAAACAGATTCCATAAACTGAAAGGAAGAGGGGCAGCTAGGTGGCACAATGGGTAGAGCACTAGCCCTGATGTCAGGAAGACCTGAGTTCAAATATGGTCTCAGACACTTAACACTTCCTAGCTCTGTGACCCTGGGCAAGTCACTTAACCCCAATTACCTGAGGGAAAAAAAAAAAAAAAGAAAGAAAGAAAGGAATGAAGGAAAGTATTCCAAGCACAGAAAACAGGCAGAGCAAAGATGGTGATCCATGTGTGAGTTGAAAATGAGTTGAATTAACTACCATAAGTGTGTGTGGAAAGTTTAAAGATAAATTATAGAGATGGGAAGAATGCCACGAAGAGTGGGAGCAAGACTACTGGGTTTAATCAAGTCAACTTAATTTTATTTCCAATTTTTAAAAAGCAATGTTTTTTGAAAAATATGTAGATATATAATAAAGAAGACTTCAAACCAACAGATATATATCTAGATCTATATCTATCTATCTATCTATTTATCTATCTATCTATCTATAAAAAATATTTGAACTCAGGCCTTCTTGACTCCAAGTCTTGTATCCAGTAAACCACCTAATTGTCTCAAAATCTCATAGGTACTAATTGGCAAAAATTCAACCCCAAGGCTTGTTTCAAATTCTAGCTTTCCTTCCACTGCACTTAGTGCTCATTTAAAAGCTAGATAATAAAAATAAGATGAAAACACTATCATCTGTCCTTTCAACTTACTATCCCCAGAGAACATATGTATTATTTTTATTATTTATCAAAGTATTCTGCTACTATAACTGAAACATTATATTGGGAATATGTGGCCACTCTGTAGGAGAACAAAGTAGAACTAGTTGATTATATATAACATGGAGGAGAAACCAATTTGGAAGCAATGAGTGCTTTCTCAGGGCATTCTCATGTAGAACTTTCAAGCTTGTAGCACTGTATGTTTTCTATAATCCCATTTCTCTTTAAATCACATTCAACCCCTCTTTGTGTGCTACTGATGTTAAGCATGAATGAATGTGGCCCTTGCACCATTAAAAACAAAAAAAAGCTTCTTATTTGCAGGAATGCATTGGCAGGAGTCCACAGGAACAAGATTTAACTTCTGAATATGGCAGCGGGTATGTGCAACTAATGGGTGGTCTCTCTTGAAAAAGCTTATAAACTGTCTTGGTTGTTCAGAGCCTTGGTATTGGGTTTGTTACCTGCTTACTCAAGTATGGGCCAACAAATTTGGAAATGTGGAAAGAAGGTAATACAGATACTCATCATTTAAAACTTACAAATCATTGAATTTAACAATCACAAAAACTTCCTGGATAATTGTGCATATCATTGACCTACAAGCACTTTACTCTCTGTTAAATATCTTAGTGTGACTCCTAGGCAACAGCTGAAATGTGTTTTGCCCCTGCTAGATCCCCTTCCTGCCAAGGACTGCCACCCTTTCCCCCCAGTAAACCATTTGGATTTAAATTACTGAAAGCTGTCAAAAACCAACTCAATGGATTTCATGATTAAGTTCAAATTCAGACTTGAGAAACATATTTAGAGATTACAAGGATGTACCAATATCTTTTACTAAAGTAACCTAAAAACAAAACAAAACAAAACAAAACAAACAAAACAAAAAATTAAAGACCAAACTTGCTCTAACTTCCAAACTTGTCTTTCACTGATGATCAGAGAGAGGGATCCTAAATATAATTATTTTTTAAACAATTTAAATAGAACCATTTTTCTATTCTTATTCACTTTTATTGAAGAATCCTGCTTTGTCCCACCTGCTAAATGATGTCATTCCTTTGTTTAAAAGACAGAAGATGCAGCCAAGCCTACACTGGGTTGACTCTTTCAGAAGCTAGCCCTGCTGTAACTTTTCCAGTTTGAAAACACTTAAGTTATACTCCATCTGCATCTATTCCCTTAGCTGTGTATGAAACATTTATGGGGAAACTGGTTCATACTCCCAGCTGTATTTTAGTCAACAAATCTCTTTATATCCCTGAGATTTAACCCAATACCTTATGCATAAAACTTTATAGAGGAATTGGATGTGATATAAACATCCATTTGCCAGATCTTTTGAAGGGTGACTTTGTCAATTGAAATAACAGGGATTTCAAGTCACAAAAAGGTCACAGTAGAAAGCATCAATACGATTTCAGATATCCATTTCCTACCAGATTCTGTATATAAAGTATCCCCAAAGTTCTAGCGCAATTTTAAGTTTATTAGCTTGAAAGCTTGAAACTGCACGAAGACTTTGGGGACCTTCTATATGACAAGATTTTTGATGGTCATCTGCTTAATAAAAACGTAAGGGTTTAGCAAAAAGTTCCAGAGGTGTTCTAAAACATCTAACCTTTCCTGCTTGTTTTATTAAGTATTCATATCTTCATAAAGCCTAGTTTTAGATATTTGGGGGGAAAGACTGAGGAAAATTAAAGTCTATAGCTTATATTCCCATTTCTAAGTTGAACATTTTAAAGAATCCATATAGAAACTCTAAATATCATTCAATGTTATTACCACTAAATAACAAAATTAATGCTAAGCATCTTGGAGCTGTGTTATTAATGTTTCTATAGAATAGCATTTATTATTAGTCATTCTCTCCTTCATCTCTGTAATATAATGGAAAACCTTGTGTTTATCTATATTTTTACTGCCTCCCCTCCCCCCTCTTACACCCAAGATAATAAAATTCCTTCAAGGGTGTAGCCAAGTCTTATTTTGTCCCTGTATTCCCAGCTGATATCCCTTGCACAATGCCTGTTGTTGATAATGCATATCACATTGACTTAAATTTTGCCTTGTTTCTGTGGTAATGTAACTGACTAAACAGTGAAGTTTAGCAACCAAGTTGCCCATGAGAATGAAAACAGAAGATTCTTTCCCTTTCTCAGACTAAATCCAGATGAAGAATAAAATGTCAGGTGAAGAAGTAACGAGAATAATCTTCCCTTCTTCATTTTAGGAAAAATATGTTCCTCTGAGTAATGTAAAGAATCAGATCTTCCTCCAAGTTAATAAAATTATTTAAGTATAATGGCGAAAACAGTAATTTGAGTAGATGATCATCTCTTTTTGGGGAGGGGGAGATGACTTGCTGCAGTGTGGTTGGGATGAAAGAAAAATAAAATGAACTGAGTGAGATTAGTGCATACTTGAAATCCCTACTATCTGAGGGGTTGAAACTAGTGGATCTCCAGCTCAGGAGTTCTGAGCTGGTGTTGGCTAAGATTGTCAGATGATCACACTAAGTTTGGCATCAATATGGTGAACTACCAGATTGCCTAAACATATGCTAATTTGCATAGGTCAGATATGATCAAACTCCTCTGCTGATCAGCAATGCAGTGAGCCCAAAGATGTTGCTCCTAAACTTCCAGCCTGGTGAAATAGCTGGGAAAATGTTTTTGTTTGTTCGTTTTTGTTTTTTTAAAGAAAATCCAGTTCCTAACCCAGTACTTGAGGTAGGCTCTACTATTATGATCAGAATAATGCTTTCCTAAAATGTTAGAGCTGGAAGGGATTTTAGAGATTATATAATCTAAGAATTCTAAATTTTTGTAGGTGAGTCAAAAATACTTTTGATAATCTGATGGATCCTAGTAGATCCCTTCTTGTTTCAACCTTTTAAAACATTGAAATAAATGATAAATTTCTGTTAGAAGTTTTTTATCATGGTGAGCTCTTTGAGAATGGGTTTGCCATTCACCTTTTTTGGATTCCCAGTTTTTAGCATAGTGTCTGACCAATAGTTAGTTTTTGATAAATCTTGTTGACTTGAAATATTTTCCCATCCAAGTTCATGGATTTTCTTGAAATCTACTCACTGATCCTGGATCCTTAAGTTTAGAACTCAAGATCCAATTTAACCTTTAATCTTGCAAATGAGGAAATTGTGAAAGAACCAGAACTCCAAGTTCAATGTTTTTTTCTATACTAGATGCTTCTTCCCTTTTGGTCCAATAGAGACTCATCCTCTGAGGTCCTGTTCTGATGCTTCCTCATGGCTTCATGATCACCTTGTGTTCTCAAAGGGTAGGCCACAGGAATTTCAAACTCTGATGTCTTTTTTCAGTTTAGAAAGTCATAAAAATAGTCAAGAATGGAATGCATGCCTGATAAGAGATGCCTACTCATTTAAAAGCAAAAGTTCTTCAAATAATTAACATTTATGATTCATGACTGATATTTTCTAGCCATCTTTCTAGCCAACTAGACTTTGAGGTCTATAAATGAATGGTGATTTCTCCAATGGACAGATCACCTATGCTGATTAAATAATGAAGCAAAATAAAGACATAAAATAAAGAAATGAAATGACCCTATACTACGTTTTGTTTTGTTTTTTGCTGAGGCAATTGGGATTAAGTAACTTGCCCAGGGTCACACAGCTAGGAAGCATTAAGTGTCTGAGACCAAATTTGAACTCAGGTCCTCCTGACTTCAGGGATGGTGCTCTATCCTCTGCACCACCTAGCTGCCCCCATATTATGTTTTTAGTGGCTTCAAAGGCCTTCATAAATGACAGTTATAACTCAGTAGTAGCATTTTGATACAGTTTCCATATTAAAAATAAGTACTTAAATTCAAATACAAATGTTAGATGCAAGGAAATATTAGAAACATTAATTAGTAAGGAAATTGTTGTTGGAATTTGGTAGAAGGACTTTAGACTATTTGATATTTTTAAGGATTTATATACATTTTAATTCTGTTCAGCACACAGGTCAAATCCCATGACTACAAAATCTTTTAAGAGAAAAACAATCCTAAATGCTTTGAATCCACTTATTCAAGCAATTTTTAAGAGAATATATCTCTAAGAGAATAAAGAATGGAAATTTTCTTAGTCTCTACATTGTAATGGCAAAATAAATATTTTGCCACAAGGTAAATGGAAGAAATTTGAGGGGAAAACAAAACAAAACAAAACAAAAAAAAATACTATACGATTATAATGATTACTTAAGATCTTGTAGAAAAGAGGAGAGATTATACCTGTTTCCCTTCTATTCAGAAGCTGAGGAACAATAAGTGAAAAACATTCCACTGCTCTATATCATTATGGATATGTTGATTAGTTTAACTGAAACCCTCTTTTCCCTCTATGGGCTACCAACCTGCACCTTTATTTATTTTTTGCTTGTTTATTTGTAAATAAGGAATGGTTCCCACTGGAGGGCAAAGGAAGTTAGTGTACAAGTTAACTGGTCATTTATCATTCTTATTCCTCTATAAATATCTTTTCCACCTATAGTAAAGAAAAAGATCACAGTGGTTACTTATTACCTATCTGATGGATATATTGGACAAGTTATTCCATAACTTCTGATTTTTAGAGCTTCAATTTCTTTCTCTGCATAATTAAATTTAAATAAACCTTAGAGAAGATTAAAATTATCAAGAATACTCATTTTATAAATGAGGAAGCTGGGTAGAGAGATAGAGTATCTTAAGCCAGGTCACACAAGTAGGAAACAAGGTTCTTGGCACCAATTCAGTTCTCATTTGGAAGAAAATAAAACAAAACAAAACAGCAACAAACAAAAAACAACACAGCCTCCTGGGAAAAGACCTGAATCTTCTCTGTCAAGTTTTGAGACTCCAACATTTGTGAACTTTCTAGGATTTGTTAATTAGGATTGTTAGCTACTTGAAGTGAGAGACCAAGTCTAATACATTATTTAATCTCCCTCAGGGCCTAGTGCAATGAATGAATGTTGTAAATGCTTAAGGAACATTTGTTGAACCACCAAATGTCAGACTTTAAAGTCTTACAATTTTCATCCTTTTTATAGGATCTGGGTTTTCTAACTAACATGTTAACAAGCATCCATGTGTTACAAAGCTATCATTAGCAGATAAGCCTCTAAGGTAGGACTGTCTCTTAGGGACCTTTTATATTATTCAAAGCTGCCAACTTAATTCTAAGCAACCATACTGTTTTTCTCAATGGGAAGATATAAATTCACTTTAGATTGAGGGGATGTGGCTCCTCCCACCCAACTGCTCTTTGTAGTTGGGTTAAGGGTAGCAGGAGTCAAGCCCTAGGACAAAGCACCCTACACTTAGCAAAGGGTCCTCCTACTCGAATCTTCCAATATAGAGTGCTTCTTCTTAATGCAGGCATGAGCACACAAACATACACACACATACACACACACACCCCACACACACTACACTATATCTCTATGTACCTTAAAATTTTCAGAACAACAACAACAAAAAAAATTAGGAAATAACTAGACGTTGCATTCATGAATCACCCCCTGAATATGATCTGACAAAGGAAAATCTCAGAGAGTTGCTGCCCAGAAATGGCACTTGGAACAATCTTCTCATCCCTGATGAGATGATTTGAATTGCCATTGCAGTGAAAAATTTCATGAAGTCAGTACTTTTCTTGGCTCTTATATCTTGACAGATGCCCTTTATATTTTAAGTAACTGGTAATCAAATCTAAAGGGGCACAGGCTAAAAAATTTTGACTTGAATCCCCCCCCTTACACACACGCACACACACACACACACACACACACACACACACACACACACACACACACACACTTTTTTACTTTCATTGGATTTAATCCCCTCTCAAACCACACAATTGAACAGCCAGAGGTAAAAGCAAGGAGAAAAAAGCCAGCAGGACTTGGTATTGTGCTTGCTAATCTGCACCATTTACATAAGGGTTAAAGGGCCAGATTTATCATTTAAACAGGCTTAAAAGCCCCTTTGCAAATGAGATTTAGGCTCTACAAAAGTTTGAATTCTAGAAACTGCTAGGAGCTTCTACTGGCTTTGCAGAGTGGAGTTGACTTGGCTAAAGTAAGATCAGGCTACTTCTTTGGACTCCCTATAGTGTATGCAAAAATTGTTCCCACCAGCCCAGACCTATGGGAGAGTGAAGTGATTAAATTCTTTTCTAGAAGTAAGGAAGTTAAGGTAGGTGTTCCAAAGCAGCCAAACATCCCAACAATAGGATCCTGAAAGGTCTTGACTCTACTTTTATCTTAACATTGGTTTTGAACTTTTTAAAATTCAGAAATAGGCCTTGAAAATCGAGAAAAGCTCAGCTCACTAATGAAATTAGGAGACAGAAAGGCTTAAGATAGCTGGGAAGTCAGGCTAGACTTTGAGGTTCTGTAGATATAAGTGGCATCCGATAGAAGGGTAAACTCTAGGAGAGACTATTTTCAAAGCAAGTATAAGTAAGAGGTAGAAACAAACTTTTTTTTTTTTTTTAAACTTAACCTTTTTGTATGTGTGTAATGGACCCCTTTGGTAGTCTAGTGAAAATTAAACACTCTTTCTCAGAACAGTATTTTAAATGTATAAAATAAAACATATAGGGATACCAAAAACAAACAAACAAACAAACAATTATATTAACATATAATTATATCAGTTGTCAAAATTATTTTAAAAGCCCACAGATTCCAAGTTAAGAAATCCTATCCTAAGTGAAAATAGATTTCATTTCTGGCTCTTACTTTCCAAGAAACACTTTTTTAAACCAGACTTTTGATTTTATTGGTATGGATAGAATGAAGTCCCAATGAGGAGACCCCGTTTATAAATCTCAACCTGCTGTTGACCATGGTCATATAGTCAACATATTTCTTGACTTGAACCTAAGTCTTCAAGAGTCAGAGACCAATTTTCTGTCTATCCACTATGTTGTGCTGCCTCACCACAGAAGTAGTATCCTGTGAACACCAATAAGTATCTATTAGTAACACATGTTATTCTTTTACCTGGCACATCTGGAGCAGATGTTCAATGTGACCTTTGCCTGGGGTTCAGGAAGATGAGCTGTTCGAGTTGGGTTAAATTTGCTCCCAGAAGGCATCAGAGTAGTTACTCCTTCCATTCTCAAATCATCTAGGTCCTCTGTAACAATATAAGTGATTACAGACTCCAAGTTACAATAGGAAAAAAAAAGTGTAACAATGGAACTTTTTCTTTTTTTACCCTGTAGCCATTAGAGATAAAGGGAAAAAAAGTTCATTTTCTTAGTATATATCAATCAACTGCAACAGAGGACATTCTGTGAAATGTAATTTTGTAAGTTTTTTTTTTCCCTTTCTGCAAGAATGTTACCCTATTTTTTTTAAAATATCTGTTAAAATTATTTCTGGATATAGTAGAAAATTTCATTAAAAGAGAGGAGATTCAAAGGAGATAAACATGACAGAAGTTTTCAAATATTGAAAGTTTTGTCAGAAAAGAATTACACTGTTTCTGTTTGAACTTATAGAATTGAAATAGAACCACAAGTGAAAACACAATAAAAAATGATTCATGGACTAGATGAATACCTAAGGTCCTTCCAATTATAAATTTATGATGATGGTGTTCTAGTGCCAATCAGAGAATTGTGGGAATCCCCTTTTGATAGGAGGCACAGGTCCTTTGTGAAAGAATTCACGAATCTGAAAAGTTTTAAGTGGCAAAAATAGAAGTTTATTGTTGGATGTGATGTTAGCTTTGCTAGGAAGACTGACTTCTGAGTGGCAAAGTCCTAAAGAAATAGGGGCTTAGCATTGAGAAGAGAATATCTTCATAGCAGGCAGAAGTCCTGACAGGCACCTGTGCCAAGGGACAAGGTTTAGTCCTGTTTTGGACATTCTGCAAAGAAATGAGTTTAAAATTTCCCTTTAATAGGAAATATGAGGCTCAGGTTTCAAATGGAAAAGAAAGCAAAAGTCCCCAGGCCTCGATGCTTATCAATATCAGGCCCAGGTCTCCAACTGAATGGAAATCACTTTGAAGGCTTTCTGAATGAGGATTCAGCTAACATTTGGGGATGAGTGAATTGCCTTAGAAAAAACACAATGGAATGACACCACTTAACTTGTCTGGGGAGATATGCTGCCCAGGAGGGCCTGAGACTCATCTTCCACAATTTCATTGTGTAAATTAAAAGGGGACACAGTTTTTTACAGAGTTTACTCACATCATTTATGATCCTAAGAGACTATGAATTTCAACACATGAATATAAATCACGGGAAGAGAGATTTGTGGCCCCAATTAATTTTTTAAAATTTCTACCAATTTAACTGAACTGAAAAATAAAAAGAGAGGGCTATATTGTTAGATTATGAACTTGTCTCTTGAACTGTTCAATCAATGGTTTGATGACCAATTGTCAAAAGACAATAAGATGATGACAAATATAATTGCATTGCAAATGCAAATGGATTGAATAATTTCTAAGACTTTTCTCATCATGAAACCTTATGATCCTAGGAAATGATATTCTCCATTCTGGTCAAACCTTAAAATGACTCTGAAAACCTTTGTTCATCTTTAAAAAAAAAAAAAAAAAAACTTACAAAAAACATTTTTTTAAAAAAGGGAAAAAAAACCTGTTTAAAAAAAAAAAAAGACAAAATTCCTCCAACATTTGTTGTTGTTGTTCAGTTGTTTTCAGTCATGTATGACTCTGTGATCTCAATCGGGATTTTCTTGGCAAAGATCCTGAAGTGGTTTACCATTTTTACAATTAGCTCTACTTACTCTAGTTCATTTTACAAATAAGGAAACTGAGGGAAACAGAGTTAATTGACTTGCCCAAGATTACATAGCTAGTAAGATTTATACTCAGAAAGATGACTTTGTAACTCTAGGCCTGTCATTCTATCTACTATGTCACCTAATACCCTATCATCCAATATGCTTGACATGAAATAAAGAAAAGGTCTGGAATTTAAAAACTTCCTCTGCCATTCACTGGCTATGGAATTATTGATAAATCATATCATTTCAAATTTTGATTTGTTTCTCAGTAACATGGGAATTAAAGGGATTTTTAATACCTCTCATATTTGTTGAGAAGACCAAATAAGATAAATAAGACCAAATAAGAAAAACAAGTGATTTAAAAAGGTCTGTTGTTCAGTTTACAGCATATATTTGGATGGACAATTTATACAGATTTTGTTCATTAATGTCTTCATAGTTACAAATGCATTTTCAATAGCCAAATCTAAGGTTTTTTTTTGTTTTGTTTTGTTTTTTTTTGAAAAATCACTGCTCTTTCTTCTTCCTGTAATTGAATCAATCTTATAATTGAAACAATTGAATAACTGTTGATTATCTTCTTTTCAGGAATATTCTCTATTATCTGGGTTTTTATGACTCTGCTCTTTCTTGATTCTCCCTCCCACTTCTCTGGATATTTCTTTATAACTTCCTTTCCTATATCTTCATTTCTGCCAACCCTTCTAACTAGGTAAATCCCCAAGATTCTATTCCAAACCTCTTTCTCTTTTCTCTCTATATCTAGTGATGTCATCACCTTCCAAAATTCAACTATCTTCTCTACATAAATGATTTCCTCATCTATATCCATTCCCAGTCTCTCTCCTGAACTTTAGTCTCCAAAACCACCAACTGAATTCTGAACTGGATACCCCATGGACATTTCAATATCTTTGAAATGGAGCTCATCTTTCCTTAAGTACTAGTTTCTGGTAGACTTACTGTGCAAAATTCTCCTGTAGATAAAGGGCACCAGAATTCTTCCAGTTATCCAGATTCTTAAACTTAATGTCATCCTCAACTCTTCTCTTTCAGTTATATATATCTAATTTTTGATAGACTTTGTAACATCATTCTCTAATATGTCTCTCATATAAATACTACATTTAATGAAGGACATTGACAAGGACAAGGTAAATAGTATATATATATATATATATATATATAGTTAAGGAAAGAGGAGTGAAGGGGCTTCAAGACAATGCCATATTTGGTTGAAGAAATTAATGATTTGTAGCAGAGGAGACATGATAATTATTTTCAAATATTTTAAAGAACATCATGAAGAAGGATTAGATTCATTCATTTTGGATCAGGAAATAGTAAAGATATGGAATTTGTTGAAGGGCAGAGTTTTTCTTTATGTAAGGTACAGGGGATTTTCTAACACGAAAAGCTATGAATTGTTTCCAGAGCTTTTGCCCACCTGGAAATCTTTGGATAAAGAGTGACATAGAGTAAATGATTTCTGAAATACTTTTAATTTTGAGATTCTGTCATTCTCTACTAGTTTGAGACTAGACTCTAGAATACTAAGAAATAAAAGCAATCTTGAGGTCTCTCCATATTTGGACTCCAGTTATCATACTTTTACCAAAGAAATTCTCCACTCTCTAAACTTAGAAGTTGTAGAATTCTATATCAGAAATCACAATTAAATCATAGGTTCAAATACATATATGCATAACTGTCCATATATAATTTTAATGCAATTATTCAATTTATCATATACACGTGAAAAATGTTAACTATTGTATTGTAACTTTGAATTTCCTTCCCATGAAAGGGTGATTTATATTTAGAGATTAAAAGACAAAAATGAAATAGTATTTTCCCACAAGAAACTTACCTTGTGTCAGCATACCTCTCATTTCTCTATCTTATACAAAACTTTAATAGTATATGAAATTATAGTCATCGAGCCACACAAAAGTTTACAGAAAGTTGGAAATATTGACTAAAAAAGTAATTAATATGAACAAATATTCTGGTAAGTATTATATTATGAAAAAGAATAAAATAAGAAATTGAAGAGACCAGTCATTAACTTTAAGAGGGATACAGATGATTTCTTATAAGTGTCACACAGCTAATAAATGTCTGAGGTAGGATTTGAATTCAGATCTTCTTGACTCCAAGACCCAGTGTTCTGCAACCCTAGTCAAGTCATTTAATCACCAGAGCCCTAGGTAATTTTCTTAATATTATATGTTTCATAGAAATTAGTGATCTTCAATGGAGATATTTTTGATACCAGAAGCTCTTTACATTTATATCACAGGTCTGGAGTAAAAAAGGAAAAAAAAAGATTTTTCACAATGTTTGAATTTATTTTATCTTTTTATTCTCTTGACATTTTATATTAATTCAACCCTCTTCCACCTTTAAAGTACTTGTTTCTAGCTCTTCTAAATATCCTTTTGAAATTTGAGTCCATTAGACAAGTTCTGCATTTTCTAATCTCAAATTTGAATAATTTATTACTTTGATTCCATATTTTCATTTTTTATAGTTTTTCATCTTTCTGGAGTTGTTTTCCTTTTCATAATTGCCTGCAATAGGATCATATCTTTCATTTCTCAGAATCTTCCCAAATCTGAATTACACAGCCCCAAAGTTCTTGCCATTTTCATTTCACACACCAATTCTTTTTCAGAGTTAAGTTCAGAAAAGCAGTACTCTTGCTTATTTTTATCTAAACCTTACATATAATGCAATCATCACCATGGCATTCCATTAATTTACCAGATGCCTAACAGATGTCAGAATATTTAAAGCTACCATTGTTACCAAATATTGATCTGTTAATTTTGTGATTTATTTTAGAAGAACATTATTCATATCTACTTTGTGATGGTCTCGTTCATTGAAACTTTTTAAAGCATAGACTGAATTACCACTTAACAGCAAAATTACAGAGAAAATGAATGCATTATACTTCTAAGAGTCCTTTCTGTTCTAAAATTATAGAATTCTAAATTCCGATACACTCAATGACAAAACTTTTGTTTCCCTATATCCTCACCCAAATACTATCCATAATTGTTCATCTGCACATTCTTAGGTTTTTAGTCTGCCTCCCTTATTTCAGTTTCTTTAGATAAGGATATCTTTCAATTTTTGAGTGACAGTCAGTAATCTCATTTCACCACATAGGCAATCTGAATTTATAAGTGTTATCCTTAGTCCCTTTTATTATAGTTTTTCTCCTACAATTTACTGGTTATTTTCCCACTGTTGTTTTTTCCATGGCATACCTATTACCCTCTATACAAACTAGTTTTATAGTATAATCTCTTAAAACAAAAATTAATCCTGTTTTTGAAATTTAAGACATTGATGATGCTGCCACATTTTTTTCAATCTTCAGGAAAATTTCAGCTGGAACAAATGTTTCTCTTGTGTTCAAATGAATGTAATGCCTGTGCTCCCACAAAGCTTCAGAAACAAGTGAAAATTGACAGGAAAAGCTGAGGATAAGAATAAATTACAAAAGGACCTGAGCTGAATATAAACAGAGAAATTGGGAAAATGGCATACTTCCAAAGAATCTTATGCATTCTTTCTCTCTTACTTATTTGGGGGTGGGGAGGAATAATAAGAGCAAAGGTGTTTATGCCCCAGAGGAGAAAAAAAAAAAAAATTCCCTACAACTGTCTCTCACTTGATGGAATGGATCAGGGTAAAGATGGGAATTCAGTGAGCATGTCTTATCCCTAAAACTGGAGAACAAGAAAGCAGGCTACCTACATAAAAACTTTGCTGACTTTGGGAGAAAGTAGTAAGTTTTTCTGAGTCATACTAAGAGATGAATGCTGATCCACCAAGTGGTTTGTTAAGGGCAGAAAAACTCCAAAGTGCACATCTTTCTGTTTGCCCTGTAGGAGCTACAGAGATGTGAAATGAACTTTTGCCTTTTGGCATATCTTTTAAATAGTATATAGGGGACTATGTTTGAAAAGAAAAGATTCATGTATGATAAAGGAATTGCCCTTTTGCTTAATTGTTTTCTATAATGCTGATTTCAGATTAATATATTATTTTTAAAGAAAATCAATGGAATACAAATTCAGTTATTTAACAAATGGAGAAGTAAGAAGATAGAGCTGAGTCTTAAATATCTAAAAAAAAACTCTAGGCTGAGAAAAATATCAACAGCCACAAAAAGGCAACACTAAGAGGAGAGCATCTTGTTTTCAGAATCAGAGAGAATTTGCCATTGACTCATTAGTCTCTCGTGTTGGCTGGAATACCTAGAAAGCAAGAATGAGTATTTTACTTAGTACTGAATGGTACCAGAAACTGATCAAGAACACCTCATGGTAGCTACATTACTATACATAGATATGTATAGTATGTGTAGATATATTTATAAGCTCATAGACACACTCATATATACACATGTCTATCTATCTATCTGCATACATACATATGTCCAGAAATGTATATAATACACATCTATGTCTATACATATACACACATGCACACACATATATTATATATAACAGAGGACACATATAGAGTGATTCAGGCAAGTAACTATAAATAAATATTATGAAATGATTTGTGTTATCAGTCAGAAGTTCAACAAGAATTTATTAAGTATCTATTCTATGTCAGATACTATATTAAATTCTGGGAAAAATAAAGACAAAAAATGGCTCCTTCCCTCAAATATCAGATCTTCCAATGAAGGAGACAGAGAGCAAAAACAACATACATACAAGGCACATGCATCGTAAATGGCAGGGTACTAATGGTAGGAAGGATGAACAAAACTCTTATAAAGAATGGGACATGAATTTTCATATCTAATCATTCACATAATTAAATTAATCCATCATCACTGGGCAATATCATATTTGGCAATACATCATTATAAATATTCTTCCTCATTTCTGTCCCTTGATAAATTCCTTTAGGAAAAAGAATGGAGGAATCCAAATGGATTGTTGGAATTTTCAAAATATAACTTCTTGAAATTCTAGCATAGGGGGCAGCTAGTAGAGAGGTATAGAACATTGGTCCTCGAGTCAGGTGAACCCGAATTCAAATCCACCTCAGGTAAGAGCTATATGACCTTGGGCAAGTCACTTAACCCTGACTGTTTCACAAAAAAGCCCCCCCAAACAAAAAAAAACAACATAGCTATTAAGTTTACCACCTCTTTTCCTGTTTTCTTTGTGGTTATGTTCCATTACTTACAAACTAACCAAATACTATAGGTCATGTATTTTGTAATTTTGTAAAAATCTTGTCCCTCCCCAACATTGTTCATTTTTGTTGGAATCCTTCTGCCTTTGTCATTTACTTACAATTTTTATACTGGAAAGAACACTGAACTTGGAATATGATAGGTTGGAATTCAAGCTAGTCTCTACTATTTACTTACTATATATCTTAGGTAACTTATAGAATCTTTCTATACTTTAGTTTCTTCATATATAAAATAGGCTAATAATATTTGAAGTATTTATCTCAGAGTTATTCTAAGGAAAGCATTTTGTATAACTGAAAGCAATATATGTGTAATGTGTAGCTAATATCCCAGTCACTAACACAGGTTGACAATGTGTGATTTATCAACCAGGAGAAGTAGTAGCATCAGGCTTATTGTTATATACCCCTAATAAGCAACCTGGTGATAGTCGCCCAGATTCTGACTCCAATGAACAAAATCCAGGAATATATTAGACTGCAGCTGTGACAGCTGACCGACCTATGCTTACTATTTATATAAATGGAATACCATTTGAAGGATTGGTAGACATGGGTGCAGATAGTACAGTTATTAGAGGTACCAATTGGTCCAGTCACTGGCCAAAGATTAAGGCAGACACCTACATGTCTGGGGTAGGAGGATCAATAGCAGCAGAAGTTAGTGCTAGGCCTTTGAGATGGATATTTGAAGGTGGAACAGGAGTTTTTACTCCTTTTGTGGTTGAAAATATCCCCATCAATCTGTGAGGAAGAGACATTTTACAGTAGATAGGATTACAAATAAGCACTTCGGCTTTTTAGGCAGGGCTGCTGTTGAAGGCCTACCTGCACTTTCACCAGTTCCTATTCTGTGGAAGACTGATTCACCAGTGTGGGTAGAACAGTGGCCCTTAAGAAGTGATAAAATTCAGGCCTTATTAGACATAGTGAACAAACAACTTGACCAAGGACACTTGGGGCCTTCTATAAGTCCTTGGAATCCCCCAGTATTTGTGGTGAAAAATAAATCTGGAAATGGAGGATGTTAACTGATCTAAGAAGAGTAAATGAACAGATGGAAACCATGGGAACTCTTCAGCCTGGACTTCCATCTCCTACTCAGTTGCTAAGAGAATGACCTCTGTGGGTTATAGACATTAAGGATTGTTTCTATTCTATCCCTCTAGATAAGGAGGATATGAAAAGATTTGCTTTTTCAGTGCCTAATGTTAATTTGGCTGAGCCTTATAAAAGATATGAATGGACAGTTTTGCCACAGGGAATGAAAAATAGCCCTACTATGTGCCAAATGTATATTGCTGCTGCTCTTGCTCCAGTAAGAAAAGCATTTCCCAAAGTAAGATTATCTGGATGATATTTTGGGATGTGCACCTAAGGAACAAATGTTAAAAGCAAAGACCATGGAAATACTAAAGTACTACAAACTGCATATAGCTACAGAAAAAAATTCAAAGACATGCTCCCTTTCAATATTTAGGATATGAAGTATATCCTAAGACACTCACAGTACAAAAGCTTTCTTTAAGAACAGAGAAGTTGAACACCTTAAATGATTTCCAAAAATTAATAGGTGATATCCAATGGATGTGTCCAGTGTTAGGCTTAACTACCAATCAACTGCAACCTCTATATGACATTTTAAGGGGAGACAGTGCTTTAAATTCACCATGCCAGCTTACAAAAGAAGTTCAAGAGGCTTTGAGAGAAGTTGAACTGGCTTTATCCAATGTGGTTGAAAGAGTCACTCAAAAACTCTTGGAAATATCAGTTTTTGCTACAAAAGAGGCACCCACAACAGTCCTTCATCAAGGAGACAGTGTGATTGAGTGGATGAACCTCCCAGCACAACCAGAACAAAGCCTTACTCCTTACCCAGTGCTTGTGGCTGGAATTTTGTTAAAGGCTATTAAAAGAGTAATACAATTATCTGGGATAAGTCCTGAAAAAGTATACACATTCTATATTAACGCACACATTAATGTATGCTGTGAGACCATCCCAGAATGGCAAATTTTATTGGCCACAGCTCCAAATTTTGCACATAGGTCTCCATTAAAGATAACCCAGCTACTACATAATTGGCGATGGATTTTTGAAGAAAAGATTTCTAAGGTTCCTCTTAAAGGACCAACAATCTTTATAGGCGTCTCTAAAGAAAAATATTTGTGCTGTATACTCTCATAATTTAACCATAAAGAGAATACTCAGAACTCCTTTTCAATCCACTCAACAGAATGAATTATTTGCTATCATGCTAGCTCTTACTTATTACCCAGGAAACATAAATATAATTACTGATTCAGCTTATTCAGTAGGTGTAGTACAAAGAATTGCCACAGCCCAAATAAAATTTGTAGCCTCTAATATTTATCAGCTCGTTAAGAAACTTCAAGAGCAAGTGAGAAAGCATCCAGGCAAGATTTATATCTTGCATGTCCACTCACATAGTGGACTTCCAGGTCCTATTTTTGATGGAAATTCAAAGGCAGATAGCCTTTTAACTATGTTAGCCAGTACTCTTTTATTTCAGGAAGCACAAGAATCTTATTCTAAATATCATCAGGCTGCTCAAGCTTTACGTTTACAATTTGGAATAATAAGAGAGGAAGCTAGGAGCATAGTAAAAAGCTGTACAACTTGCCTTCCTTTCCACCCTCCTACACTCCCTCCAGGGAAGAATCCTCGTGGTTTAAGACCCAATGAAATCTGGCAAATGGATGTGACCCACTATAAATCTTTTGGTCATCTGTCTTTCATCCACGTGGTAGTAGATACCTTTTCAGGATTCAATTTTGCAGTGCCAATAACAAAAGAGACATCCCGAGTGGTCACTGAATTCCTTATCCAAGCATTTGCAATTATGGGTGTACCACAAGAAATAAAAACAGATAATGGACCTGCATGTAGTTCTAAACATTTTGCACGCTTTTGTGTGCAGTATAAGATTTTATACACTACTGAAATACCTTTTAATCCACAAGGTCAGGCAATAGTAGAGAGAAGAAACAGAGACATTAAGACACTCCTCCAAAAACAAAAGAAAGGGGGAGCCACAGGTAACCCTAGAGAACTCCTATATTTAGTTCTCTATACCATTAATTTTCTAATTTTTTGACAAAGATGCACTGGCTTCGGCAGACAGGTTTTATAATCCACCAGAAGGGTAGTGTCCTGTGCAAGTAGCTCCACTGTCCTTAGATAATCACCAGGTGATGTGGAGAGACCCAGAAAGTGGTGAATGGAAGGGCCCAGATAGGTTAACTGCCTGGGGGAGAGGGTTTGCTTGTATTTCTTCAGATGGAGAAGGAATCAGATGGGTGCCAACGAGCCGTATTCGCTTTGTCCATCAGAGAGAGACAGAAAAAGAGAGAGACCTCAAAACAAAGGAGAAAATCTAAAAAACATCTGATACTGAAAGAGCATGGCTAATAAGAAAACTGTTAAATAACTTTAAAACCAGAAGGAATCATTGGATTTCCTAACACAAAATGAGACTAAGGGACAATGGATTTATGGACATTTATAAATTCTCTATTTATGATTATTTGATCATGTTATTTGTTACATACTTCTAGCATGTATTATGTTACTTTGTATTTATATAATCTATGTAATTATGTGTAATGCCTCCATATTGATGGATTTATATTTCAAGGTCATGACCACCCTGTGTTCTAAATCAAAAGAAAGGGGGAGATGTTAGGTTTTTACTAAGTGCTAATGAGATAATGAGATATTAGGTTCTTACTAAGTGCTTGTGTTAACTATGGTTACATATAATGAATTTATCTAAAAATAATCTCAGAGTTTGAACTTCAAACTCAATATAGAACTTTATGGTAGCAAAAGAAAACTTAAGTTGATGTTCTACCTCCAGAGAATTCTTTCTTTTAGGAATAAGAAAGTGATAGACCAATGTATATTGGCCTTGTCAGACCACATATACACTATTATATTCAATCTTGTGATCCATATTTTAGGAAAAGCATTGATAAGTAGAAGAGTAATTGGAAAGGTGAATTGATCTGATTGTATTCCACATAATAATTGGGTGGAAGAATTCACTATATTTAGCCAGAAGAAGAGGATAAAGTATTTGTGGAAAGGGAGGAAGCAAGAGTAATGTCTGTATTAAAATATTTGAAGGCCTGCTATTTGAAGGAACAGCTTTATTTTGTTTTATCTTAGAAATTACATAATATAATTTGCAAAGAAACAACTTTAGTTTGTATATAAAGAAAAATGTGCTAATGAGAATTCATTGAAAGTTGAAGGGGCTTTCTCAGGTGGTAGAAGATTCCCCCTTGCCAGAGTGGTTATTATTGTTAATAATGAGATGAATTAATTCTGATGGCTATTGGATTCACAACATTGGAAGAATGTTTGGGTAACAATTTGATCCCACAATGACTTTTCTTTCTCCAGAACTTCCATGGCACTAATTACCTATACCACTCATTTGATGTTTATTGTTTTTTTTATTATTCAAATTTTATATGTATAGGTTTTGTCTGCAAATTTTTAAACAGGCAGAGATTATATTATTGATTTCAAACTAATTTTGTTGAACATTTATTCCTCGGCCCTCCAGTTCACATAAACACAGACAAGTAAGACATGAAAAAGGAATAATTAAAAAGCAACAGAGAGTAATTTTCTAAAATGAATATTATTGTGTACCAGAAAGGGAGCTCTGATGGGCAATCAAGAAAGAACAGGAATGGATGACTACATAGAGGAGAAAAGCTTTCAAAGACAAGTAGTTTTTAGTTAAATGGTGAGAAAGGAGGATAGTAAAGAAAAAAATTCAGAATGATTGAATAATTAAAGTCATTGAAGGAGGAATAGTGGTAGCATAAGGAGGGAATAATTTTGGAGATAATTATTATTAGAACAGAAGCAAGATAGTGAGAGATTTAAATTGAAAGGGCTTTGTATGCCAGCACAAAAAATCTTGAGAATAATCTGATAAACAATAAAAATCTGCCATGAGTTATTAAGGTAAGGAATAATTTGAGGAAAACTGGTGGATATGAGTCAGTTAGGTGACTGTAACAAAGGGAAATTATATGGATATCTGATCACCAAAGAATAATTGGGTAAGAATATCCCACCATTTCAGTGGGTAGAGGCAATGTGCACTCATTTTTAATAGGTATAACCTTCAACACAGTGGCATCAGTGATTTATTGTTTCTTAAATTTCCAAGCAAAGGCAGCAAACATTGGGTTTGACATATGGTATGGAACAATTAAGTCACATTAATTTGAAGCTTGCCTTAAAAATAAATCCTTCTCTTTTGACTCAATGAAATACAAGATTTCATCATTGGTTGTTTTGCTCTTGAAGTCTGCTGCTCACCATTTGTTGTTGTAAGGACATGGACAATTGAACATGGAGACTAAACTAACATGCAATTGCATGTTCACCCTTTAATTTAAATTGCTAACAGACTAAAACTATACAAATAACAAATACTGAGTGATATAAAGCAGCCCTGTGGCAGAAGGTACACTAGTTGGTATTGACTTAAAAGAACAGCACCACTAAATCAAAAGTATAAATCCATGGTGTCATAAGTAATTTTCATTTTAATGACCTGCCATTAAAGCACAGTAAGCTATCCTTCCCTCAGAAAATCCATATCTGAAACAAAGATTCATTCTGAATTTATGAAATTCTTCTTATATTAGCTCACTCTTTTCCGTCTCTCTTTTATTAACTGCCTTTATTGCCATGTTTTAGAAATCTAAGTTATTAAATGAATTCCCTGTGAATTTACATCAGCCTTTTTAGGCGCTCCTATTTTTGTTTCCAAATAAGATCTTTTCTGCTTTTGTTTTCAGGATTATTTTTGTCCCTCTAATTCCTCATGGACTGATGTGCCCTATGAAATTTTAGACTGCAGAATCATACCTATCTTTTTTGACAACTGTTTGAAAATGACTCATAAGAATTTGGACATATACTTGCCAGACTAAACCTATAACTTTTACTTATATCACATTTTCTTTTTTTCCCCCTTCCTTGTGAGGCAATTGGGGTCAAGTAATTTGCCAAGAGTCACATAGATAGAAAGTATTAAGTGTCTGAGGTCAGATTTAAATATTGGAACTCTTGACTCCAGTGCCAGTGCCATGGCACCATCTAGCTTCTCCTACTTATTGCACATTTTAAACTGAAGAGGCTTTTACTATCACCAAAAGTTCCAATCATTTGTATATAGTCAAATTTGCATTTCTTCACATTGGTTATAACAGATTAAAGATAGAAATAATGTTTCTTCCAACTTTTGATAGTGATTGAAGAATTTAGCTTCTCTACTTTGGCAGATAATCTCTGCAAGTATCAAGATGCCTGAAGTCATTGATACAGAATAACTTCTTAAAGACTTGTAGTTCCTTCCCAAAACTTCTTATTGATTCTCCTCTTTTGTCAAGGAGTCTATAAATTACGCTTATTAGAATATTGTTTCTCTTCCATTGACCCTCACCTTAATGCTATTCACCATACCTTCTCCACTTAGGTTCCTGAATTTTCTCATATAAATAGATCTTAATAAAAGGTACTACTCAGAATTCTTTATCTGATCCCAGCATCTATTAGAGCACTGAACTTAGTCAATAAGTACTGAGTTCAAATCCTTTGTTAAGCTTTTACTAGCTTGATAATCTTTTGCAAGTTGCTTACCCTCTCCTTCTGAATTTCCCAATCCAAAAAATGAGCATAGTAATAGTATATTCCTCATGATTATTATAAGAATCCAATGCAATATCATTTATAAGGCCCTTTGTAAACTTTGAAATGTTATGTAAGTGTTGTTGTTTGGAATAAGGTTTACTTTTCCAAAGACATTCTTCTTCCTACATTATAGCTTCTGTTTTCTTGTGGTGGATCTATATGAATATTTTCAAATCTTTATTCAGTTCTTTTAAACTTATATTTTATTTCCTATATTCCAAGCATTGATATAAAAGCCCCAAAATCTTTTGTAACCATCCATTTGAACCTGAGAAAGAGTTACAACAACATAGAGAAGTTACCTAGATAAAGCCAAAGATAGTGAGTGCTAATCTGTGACTGAGTCACCCAGGTTCCCTTTATCCTGTTCCAGGAATGCAGATTCCAAGTGGTTCTTAAACACTGGGGCTTACACTGTTTTATACTCAAAAAGATAGTGGAAGCTGAAACCTCTTACAAATCTACTCAATTTGGATTAACAGACCCCAAGAATATACCAATCAAGAGTTTACTTGGTAATAAGGCTAGAAAAATTCATTTGGTAGTCAGTGGCTAGACATGTGGACTCATCAATTATATTTTAGCTTTTTCTATGTATTTCTCTCTCCCCCTTTCTCCTCTAAGGGAAAGGACCTATCCTGAGCAGATCACAACAACAATCTTCAGTTATCATTTTAAAAATATTACCATAATTGTTTTAATATTACTTTATTATTATTATATTATAAATTTATGTATTATATATTTCTTATAACTTATCACATTATTACTTTCATTTTCAACATTTTTGAAACATTTCTTTAAAAAAATTAAGGAAGAAATAAAAATAATTCAGAAAAACTCAACAATATATCACCTGAGCATGACTTAAGTATATATAATGTTCTATACTATAATCCTATGTTTATGTGAAGAAAAGAGGAAAGGAATCTATTTTCCCATGACTTCTTTGAGATCTGGTATCATCTTAACTGACTAGTAACTATACATATCATCCTTTCTCTTCTGGATTCTGTCTTCAAATGATATGGATAGAAATGACAGGAACAGTACTTATCCTTTTTAGATCTTCAGTCTTTTGTCCAGGTCTTCATAATTCATAATAATGTTTCTTAAGTCCATTCTGGAAATGTCATTTGCTGCTATGGATCTCCAGAAATGACTCAAGGTCATGAAATTTCATAAATTTCTTAAAACTTTCTGACATATCAAATATGTATGTCATAAGAAACCTCAATCTTATGTCTCATCAAAAAATGACATCTTTGATAAATATTTCATTTCTTCTTCTTCTGGTTGATTTGGTGAAAGAAAGGTGTGTGATTGTGCTACTTTTTTTTTGGTTCTTAATGATTTGTTCTCTAGGTGGGGAAAGAAGTGGGCGCTCTCCACTATATATTGGTCTTCAAATGAAAATAGAACCAGGTGTGGGTTTTAGAATTACAACATTTACAGAGACCTTTATTAAGAAAGTTTTCAGATTTCTATGTGGATTTTGAATAGGTAAGAAGGAGTAAGTATAAATAATGAAAAAAATAGAAAAAATAATTACTCCTCACTGGAATTAAAATGAACTTCCATTCTTCACAATTTAATCACAAAATCTTTATGAATAGGTAGGGAATACCTTCAACTGTTGGCACAGTATATTTCAATTAGGGATAAAGGAATGCAGATGGTTGTATGCATTTTTAAAACTCAGACAAATGGTAAACATCTGGAGATGTGTGTGTGTGTGTGTGTGTGTGTGTGTGTGTGTGTGTGTGTGTGTGTGTGTGTTGGGTGACTGTTTCCAGAGAGATGCCACTGTGCAAAGTTTTATTCACTTGGCCAGAAGAGCTTTGAGGGTATACACATGGAGATTTTAAATTAGTTCCACTGGTTTATTTGCATTCAGAAATCTCCAAGCAACAAGTAAAACTTTTATCCAAGGACCATCTATAGAACAGGGAATTGGTAAAAAATGTGGTCCAGTGGTCTGGATTTATAGTTAAATAAAATTGGATGTCTGATACATATCTCTCTTTACCATATGTCTGCCTGCTCCATCTCCCCTTCTTCAACAAACAAATAAAACCAGTGATAAAAAAAAAATCAACAACTTTTCAGCCAACATTGCATTTTTCCTGCACAATTTTCCAAAGAATCACAAAATTCAGCAAATGGTGGCATACAGAAAACTGAATTTCTGGATGTAATTTTATTGTAAGAGGATGGTATGAGCCTAAATTCTCTGACTTCCATTTCAAGGATAGAAAATAAATTAGGCAGACTTCTGAAAAGATTTTAATTTGGATTTAAAAATTGCTCCCATGCACTTCAAATATATAGTCAATTTTTGAGTATCCAAAAAAGTGATACTCCATCAAGTTTGTTTCAATGCTCTTATTACTCATACTTTCCCCTTTGACAGTTGAACTTTGGGCATTGCCTTCATTTTTTATTACTGTGTTTGGGTAATAGTAAGTGTTTAAACTAGGATTTATAGAGCATTTACTATGTGTTGCTGTGCTTTTCTAATGCTGAGGATTAAAAAAAAAATGTAACTAGATCCCTGCTCTCAAAGTTCTTACAACTTTGTTAGAAAGACAGAGCAGGAGGGAGACAGACAATCAAACAGAAACAGAGAGACAAAGAAAGAATACCCTTGGTGTTAGGAATTGTGTTAAATGAGGAGAATGCAAATATATTTAAAATGAGTCCCTATCATTGAGAAGATTGTGTTCTAATGGGAGAAGAAAACACATAAAAAGAAGTTGAGGAGTTACCCTCACAGAAGCCAGGTAGAAAAGTCCAGAGCTTCAAGAGCAAATCCAGAAGAGAAATAATCATAATTAGTCTGGAAATGTTCATATATAGGGGGTTTCCTGGCAGGATCCAACAAATTGAAGAAAGAGACTGAATGAGATAGAAGTCTCTGTTCCCAGTGAAGATGGATAAGTTAAGAGAGTCAGGGAAGCAAAAATGACAATTGATGGCTTGTGCACTTCCTTTAATAGTAGTCCTGGGCAGGAAACCCATCACTTAAAGATATGAATGAATATTATACAAAATAAATGTTACAAACAGAGGAGAGAATGAGAGTTCTGCAGGCAAAGCTGGTCATAGTAAGTTTCATGGAGGAGATGAGCCATCAGCTGGACTTTGGATGATAGACACAACTTAAAGAAATAGTTTATTACTTTATTCTCTTCCATGATTTGTTCTCAGGACAAATCTAAAGGGGCTCTCTTGTGCTTCCAAATCTAGATTTCTGACCTAATCTGATATAACCATCAAAATTTGCTACTCCAGTTTTGAAACTTCAGAGAATTTCAATTTATATATCATTTATTATCTCTATTCTTACCTAAGTCCTATACCTAATATAATGTTTGATAGAATTCACTTGGAAATCTATCTTGTTCTAATGGGGTTTTTTTGCAAGCTCATTTATGACCTATTCCTTGAGGAGATGAGCCATCAATTGGACTTTACAAACACAACTTAAATAGTCAGTTTATCACGGTGTAATCACATTATCACAACAATAGTTATATTTGGATTGGATTTGATTTGATCTGAGGAACAGCTGAATCAGTTTTACAGTGAGCTTTGTTAAATGGAAGTAAAAAGCCATTACAGATAAGGCAATTGCCTTAGAAAAGTCTCAGAAGTGGGAACAGGGATGAGGTATTTAGAAGATTTAGGGGGACATGATAGTAACCTTCAAATATTAGAAAGACTGCCATTTGTTCAGTTTGGATTTAGAGGATGTGACTGAAAGTGCCGAGTGGGAATTACTGAGAAACTAATTCAAACTTCATGTATAGAAATAAGCTTCCCAAGAATTATCTAAAATAGAATAGACTACCTTAGGTGGTAGTGGGTTCCTTTAGAAGTTTTCAAGTACATATAAGATTAGTATAGGTGTGTTGTAACAGATTTTTAGTTAAGCAAAATTGGTGTCTGAGGTTCATTGCAGCTCTAAGATTTGCTCATTCTGTGAAGACAAATTAATTGTGATTTCTCTAAGAATTTGATGAGAGATGAATTTGTTAGAGATATGTTGGAGAAGAAATTGTGAAGAGCACTGAATTCCAAGCTAAGGAGTCTGGGCTTTATTTTCTAGACAATTAGAAGATTTTGCACAGAGGAAAATCCCATCTAGTATTGCTGTAATAACCTCAGTTAGTACTATTTTTATTATTACCACTGCTGCTGCTACTACTAACTGTTAGATAGTACTGTAAGATTTGTGATACATACCCTGATAGATATTTGTGGAGAAATAGGTGTTAGCTAAACGACAGAGTGAAATCTAGTTTTAAACATCTGGATTTGGTAACTCCCTTTGGTCCTAATGATCACAGATTATGACTATGTTAAGTTCCACATATTTTATTGTAAACCATAGGACATTTGTAAAACATTCTTGAATTAAGAAAAATTAGGGTCTCATATAAACTGAGGATTTAGCTCTTTAAAGATTAGAATACTAAGCAAGCAGGTTCAGAGAACAGGGTTTTAAAGACATGGTGACACAGAACAAGGGCCGATATTGTTATAATAAGTTGGTCATAGGGCAGAAAAAATGGTTTCTCATAAAAAACGAAAATATTTTTATGCTTGATTTTCAAATCTCATTCCGAAAACCTAGGAAATATTAAAGTGAGAATAAAAACATTGTTTGAAGCCTGATGATCCTAATTAAGAAACTATTTCATTGTAAAATTAGATATGTTTCTCTATGTATGGAAAAAAGTATTGGAAGTAAAAAGTGGGATATAAGGTTTATGATAATTTTATTTAACTCTACAATGTTATTTAGTTGATCTAAAGAGAATAAAAAAAACTTGAAAAATTTATTTAATAAATATATTTAATTATATTTATTTAATATATATTTAATTATATTATATTTATAATATATTTAATTATAAGTTGCATAAATATGCACTCTCCATAATGTTTTGAGCTCTCTAAGTGTATGTTACTATGTCAAAGAAAATAAATGTTTCCCCTATAACAACTTTTGAAATTATAATAATATGTGTTTGATTTGGGAATCCATTAAAGTAACCAGGACTGTTAACAGTTTCTTTCAATACAAAATATTTGATATATCTTAAAAGAACTTTGTCATATAAGTTATTATCACACGAATGACTAGCCCAAGCATCAAATCAAATTTCTGTCCTTAAAAGGACTACTATATAAGATAACAATCTGACCCAAAGTATTAGCCAATTAGTACTGAAGCATGAGACCAGAGTGTAAAAATGAAGTTTCATGATATTGTATTCTCCAAGAGAAAGGTTATATATATTTTTTCTCAATTAAAGTCATTTATTTAAACTTGATGTCTGGCAACATTCTTAAAGAGAAGGAATGATTTAGTTTAGTAAAAAGTGTGTTATATGTTATAATGACCTTAGGTAGTGAAGTACCAAACACTTTTTTTATACTTTTGGAGAGATAAAGAAAGGATGAGTTTGCTCCTTCCACAGATATTTTCAGCAGAGTCTATATGACTATTTGTCATGGGAATTCCTTGTAGGTAAGAATTGGGCTGGATCAGTGGTATCAAATGCAAATAGAAATGAGGGCCATTATGCCATATACTGGAATCCTTGTAGATTATTTAGAAAAATCACATCTTAATATTAATCTGGTTTTATTTATTTTGTCAAACATTTCCCAATTATATTTTAATTTTATGTGGACATCATTCAAGAGATCTGATTGTGGTTGAGAACCATATGTTTGATCCATCAGGGCAAGGTGGCTCCTGAGGTCTTTTCCAACTTTCAATTCTGATCCTGTGACCTTAAGCCTAAATTCTATTTGAAAATAAACTATAATTATTATCACTATTATTTTTGTTTCCTTCACAGTGCAAATTAAAGACTTTTAAAAAATCATTTATCAAGCACCCATTACGTGCAGATGGTGCAATGGATGGAGACCAGGCTTGGTGTCAGAAAGATCTGATGTCTAATCTAGCCTCAGATTCTTACTTAATTGTGTGACTCCATATAAGTTACTTAATGCTATTTACCTCAGTTTCCTCATTTATAAAATTGAGCTGGAGAAGTAAATGATCTTTGTTAAGAAAGTCCCAAATAGGGTCAGGAAGAGTCAGATATAACTGAAAAACAAAACAAAACAAAAAAAACAAAAATGGTACACACTGTTTTAAGTGCATTATGAATTATCTTATTTGAACCTCAAAGCAAGCCTAGGAGAGAGAGAGAGAGAGAGAAGAGAGAGAGAGAGAGAGAGAGAGAGAGAGAGAGAGAGAGAGAGAGAGAGAGAGAGAGAGAGAGAGAGAGAGAGAGAGAGAGAGTATGATTATCTTCAATTTACAATTGAGAAAAAAAAATTAGACTGAGATTTAGGTGACTTGCCCAGCATCATTGAATTCAGGACTTCCTGTATTCTGTTCACCCAACTGCTTCTAGATGGAGCATGAGCCTTTAAAAAAAATAGATTTTTGGCTAACAGGAATCAGAAAAGAATTCACTTCTAAAGAATGCAGGATAAACTAGTGACAAATAGTCGGACTGAATATTGAACAAAACAAACATTAGACTGGGCTGTTAAGCATGCATGCAAAATACATTTTATTAACTATAAAGAGAACTGGTCTTAAATTCAATCAGAAGATCTGAGTTTGAGACGGACCCTGACCCTGGAATCTACTAGTTTCATTCCTTGGTACAAGTCATTTAATTGATTTAATTTAATTCATCTATTAAATAAACACAAAAATGCTGATATTATCTACTTCACAGATTTGTATTAAGGAAAGTGCTTGTTAAACCTAAAAAATAAATGTAAGTAATTACTATTAATATTAGCATTTATTAATAACAGCAGCACCAACATGATAATTTCATAAGATCTACTCTGCTAAATATTTATTAATGATTAATATCAATATCAATATAATAATTATAGTTTTATATGACCTAAATATGCTAATTGTTTGATTTCATAATTTTCTTTTAACTTATCCATTCATTAACTTTTCTAGTTATTCCTATCATGATTATTCTAGCATATAATTCTCAAACTTCCTCTTCCATGATTTTTTCCCTATCAAATTGAATCCTAAATAAACCCTCAAACTATTGTATGAATTTACTTTTTGCCTATATCTGATCTTTTTTCCATCCAAAAGGATCATTTTGTTTCCACATTTCCTTAAGTCATCCCACCTATTTCCACTGCTTTTCTCCTAGTAGAGTCTGTGCTAGTTAAGTCTTAGATTCAGAGCCAGATAGGATTTTAAATGGTTTGTCCCAATTCATAAGATGATGATCAACAGGGCTGGTATTTAAGTGTAGGCTCTCTAATTCCAATTTATATTATTATATTATACTATGCTACCTTAATCATATACTGACTCATTTGCTGCCATTTAACTTGTCATTTAGCTATAAATTATTTTTCCAATTAAATCATCTTTCTAAATTTCTTAAAGGGCCATATCTTATTTCCTTAAGGACAAAAACCTTTTTTTCTATGCATTGTAATCCTTCTAGTATTCATAATACATGTATAAATGAGACAAATTTTGTTGTTCTTTTATTCAAGAATATGATGTTAAACAACTATATATTTTAACTCCATAAGGTTTTTAATTTCTTTATAAGTTTGACTCAAAATGATAATTTTAAAAATTAAACTACTTTTAAATTACTATCCCTGAAATCAACAAATTAGTTAAATGAAATCAAACCCTTTCCTGTATATAAAGACCTCCTATCTGCTATTTCATAAACAGAACTGTTTCTAAAGATTGGATTATGTTTATTCCTCAAAATTAAGGCAAAGGGGTGGTTTTCTAGAATCACAGATTCATTGAACTTCAGAGTTATGTTGAGATGGAGTTTTAACAAGTGTTATTCACTTCTTTAAATCTGAACGAATTTTCTGATCCTCCAAACTAATTTTTTATCATCTCTGGAAATTCTAATCTGGTGAGCCATTTCTCTTAGCATGTTAATTGCACTTATTTAGATTAGGAAAAATATCACGAAAACATATGTAAGCATGTCTAAAACATACATAGTGATACATAAGAGGAAATTCAAAAAGGCAGAATTAAGACATTATTTTTGATTTGATACTAATGTGATAGTAATTTCACTGTTTTCAAGGATCAAAGATTTTCATCAATATGAAGAGTAAAAACTCTTCCACATTTTCAGTTGATATTTCTTTACCAATTGCTCTGGGCAAAAATGAAATTTATTATCAAGTGACCTTTTGGAGACTGGCATCTCCCAAATCATCTTCAGTCAGCAGACATCATCCAACATTGTACCTATGTTAAAAACCTTTTTTCATCTCATCAAGAGCTCCAGCTTGTCTGATAGCTTTTGGATCAGTTTTCACAGCATAATGGCACAGAATAAAGATTAAAGTAGAAGAATACCATGTTGATGGTACAAGAGTTAACTTTGAATATTTTTAATAGTTTGTCCTATGAAAAAAAGAATTCTGAATGATTCTTGAAAATAAAAACTAGGAGCAGTAGGAAGAATAATTTTTGGCTCTGGCACAGTGGCATGGGGGCAGAGAGAGAAATTTTTTATAATTCTCCACTTATATTGAAGGGTAATGAGTTTTTTGTTTTTGTTTTTTTGGTCATTGCACATTATTTAAATGAAGGTTGATTCAAATTCTTCTAGTTGGGATCCATAATTCTGGTGTGGTTGAATTAAGTAATTTTCTGAGTTTCCATTTTTTTTTGCATACATCAGGCATGTAATAATTGAGGAGGAAGAAGAGAAAAAAGAAAGCCAAAAAAAAACCAATTTCCTCTAAATGAATTGAAACTGATTTTTAATAATAAATTCAAAGAGCAAAAAGGGGAAAAGGATAGAGGGAGAAAAGAAAAAAAGAACAGAACATAAAATATTTTTCATAGTATATGATAAAATTTAGCCTTCTAATGCCATGGTTTCAAAATTTTAAGTTATTCCAAACTTATTTTTTAAGCAGCAAAGTTGTCACTCAGACACAATACACTTATAAAAATAATTTTACACATAAATTTTTTCTTACCTTAAGCTTTATTCAGATTTAAGAATATATTTACAGTAAAAATTAAAAGAATTCTTTTTTTTTTCACTTCAGAGGATTATTCACCAAAACTGTTTCTTGTGTTCTTTTCATTTTTTAAAAAAGTTATACCTTTTTATAATTATCAGCTGATTATGTTTACCTGATGGAATAATGACATCAAGACATATAATATATGGCATTTTTAGATTTTTCATGCAGAAGTATTTTAGTTTCAATTTTTTATACTCTATGTTAAAATGCAATATTCACAAACTTTTGAGAATATAAACTAATCAGTGTAATGGATCTATGTCAAAAAATACTAAAAAAGATGGTGAATTTTTATGATCATCAACATTTTGCTATCCATCAACTTACATTTGACTTTATTTGTGGAAAATGTTTAAAATAAAACTATTCTATTTTTACTGCTGTTTTGAGCAAATTAAGTGTTTTGTTTTTTGCCTTGTTTACCTTTATTTTTCAATGTACCAAGTTGTTTGTATTTATGTCTTTGAATATATTCATCAATTTTTGGTTACTGCTTTTTTTATCATTATTTTTCTCAAGAAGCAATCTAGAAAAATGTCCCTGGTTAGTAAAATAGTGCATATAGGCAATATAATGCACATTAGGAATCTTCAATTATTGATAAGCAAAAAACATAATTTTCCTTTGAGCTAAAAGAAAAAAACAAATCCGTCTAGATTCTAGAATTTATAAATGACTAGTAGTTCTCAGTACCACGGTGGAAAACTGATCCCACTCTTGTGATGGTAAAAAATCCCCATTGCAAACCATTTTTGCTATAACTCCCCTCATTTTTCTTCTTTTGCTCAAGTCCAGGCATGAAAAAAGAAATACTGGTTAAATAACTTATATTTTACCAACACTTAAAATTATAAACTATGCAAGCTTTCTGGATTGCCATTATATTCAATAGCCCTCTTGGTGGGAAAAAATTATGACTTTTTCCAGGAGGAGATGATGTTTAAGATGATTCTGGTATACTTGAATACTATTTCCTACTGTATATAAACATTGCGAAAAGTCATTGTGGTTAATATATCTGCACTTGGTAAAAAAATGTTGATTGGCTGATCAATTGTTTATACACAGGTCATTGTTTGGTTAGCATTAGCAATGAGATTTAATGACAGAGTTATTTTATAGAATTACAAAATTAAGGAATTACTTGAAAATGTAATTATTTCAAGATATGCTTCCTGAAGTTAGAGAATGATATAAGTAATCAGAGCTACTGTGTTATGGATAATAAGAATAGCCCAGGTATCCAGTTTTCTTTAACTAGTCATGCATGGGCAATACTTTGTAAACATGGTAATCAGTTTATTGTAGTACATGTTTCCAAACTATTTTTCTTCAAGGGAATTTGATTTAATGTATAAAAGCCACAAAATCATTTCCATCAATTAAATTAGAACATGTGTTTATTCTACCTTATCTTTGGGAGTCTAAACTCTATGTTCATTAAATATTTTGAGCTAAATAGTGTGGTATAATTGAAAGCTACTTACCTCATGTTGGTCACATTATAAAATTAAAGAATACATTCACTAAGGAGTGCTTTAATTAAAGGAACTCTAAATGAAATAGCCTTGAGAAGGACAATCTGATCATCTTTCAAAACTGATACTCATCACCTTCATAATTAGAAACTTGTACTTACAAAGTACTTAATGAAAATTTACTCTGAATTTCACTTCATTTTCATTTGTACTCTAATTTATCCTTACTGTTTAATATAAAATAATGTTATATCCGTAGTAGAGGATTAATTAATGTATTTTTTGTGATAATGGTTAAACAAGTGACCTTGTCGTTTTCAAAATGGGAAAGATAAGGACAATGTTAATGATGATGTGATAATGGTATATTTTCATAAGTCATTTTCAAATAGTTGGATCAAAAATCATAAAGTCAATTATTTCATTAGAACTTAATAAGTGGTAATTACATCAATGAGTGAGATATAAACAAAAATGATATGAAAGCAATCATACCTAATTAAAATTAAAACTTCACTTTCCAAAAAAAAAAGTATCTTTTTTTCATCTATCATTAATGTAAGCAAAGCTTAAACTAAGAGACACATGCTACTGACTGTCAAAAAGTGAGAAAAAACAGGAATGCAGTTACTTCTTTACTGGAGGTTACATTACTTTGTGGCTTAAAGGGGATTTAAGGGTATTATATGAAACAGGAGAGAAATTGCTATTACAGTATCCATTTTCTGCCAAAAAGAATCCCATTGGGACTATTCTTTAGAATGCAAAATAAGAAAAAAAAAACCCATGTTAAATCTTTGTTGGCCAATTTCATTGTGTGTATAATTGGGGAATACTTGGTATATGTATTAAAAGCAATTCCCAGCTGAATCTACCTTAAGTTCCTGTCATTTCTCAGAATGTATACTTTTTAAAAAAAAGTTAAGTTTTCATTATAAAGACCATGCCCTAATGATTCAACAGTATTCTCATCCCAAAACATGAGATGTTTAGCAGCTACATTATAAGAAATTCCCAAAAGAATCATATATATATATATATATATATATATATAGATATATATATATATATATATATATATATATATATATATATATGTATATATATATATATATGTACATATATATGTATATACACACACACATGTATATATATATATATATAATTTGATGCAGATGGATAAATAATAGAATTCTAAACATACCCCCCACACACACACGTATATGTAGTCAGGAGACCAAGATGCAATCTAACATCTCACATGGTAGTCAAAAAAGGCAGCTTTCAAAATACATGATGTGCCCCAACCACACTTAATCACAACCAGGCCATTTTTCCTTGGTGGTTAAGCTCTGTCATTTGTACCTGGAAAATTAATTGTCTCATGTGTACTTAATGATTTCATAAGTTCATTTATGTTTTAAAAAATACTTGAGAAACCTGGTCTAGAGTGTTTTCTAAAGTACCTGATCTTTCAAGGTCAACTACCTGAATATGTGAGAAATGGTATGATGTTCTAGATGAGAGCACTGGAATTGGAGTAAAATCTGGCTTTGAATACTGGTCCTGTTATTTATTAGTTGTGTAACCATAGACAAGTCACTTTGAGACTCAGTTTCCTTGTTTGAAAATGAGAATAATAACAACAACAATAAGGATACTTATACTACCCAAATCACAGGATTATTGTTAGCAAAGTGTCTTGTGTACTGGGAAGTAATAGGTGAGTGAACCGTTAAGGGAATGTGAAAAGTGATTTTTCTAGTGTAAATAATTTTTCATGGTAAAGAGAAACTGCTTTCATAACCACAACAGTACCTTTATTTCATCTGATTAATCTTAGTATTGTTTTAATGTACATCTCTTGCTCTGAAAGATACACGTGACTTTAGAGAAATAGCTAGAAACCCTTAAATGATTATAAAGTGTGCCATTACCACATGAATCATAAACAGTAGGTTTCCAAATTACCAAGTTTCTGTAAAGAAAAATAATATTTTAACTAAGAATGAAGGTGTCAAAGCTAAGAAGAGAATAAACATGTATGCAACCCCTACTCTATATCAATACTAAGCACTCTACAAATACTATCTCATTTTATCCTTACAACAATAATGTGAAGTAGGTACTATTATGATTCTCATTTTGCAATTGAGAGATTCCTCCAGGGTCACACAATTACTAAGTGTCTGAGGTCATATTGAATTGAGGTTTTTCGGAATTGCATCATCTAGCTACATCTAAAAGAGACAGTGCTGTCATAGTAAATGGGTAAAGTCTTAGATTTCAGACAACCTGAGTTCCTCACTCTGATTGATTTGTAATAGTTTTGTCAATTGAGAAGACTCTTTTAACTGAGTGTTCCAGGTAACTCTAAAACTAAACATACTTTGCAGATTAGATTCTGTTCTAATCTCACAGAACTCCTTGCCAGGAGTAACCTAAATCAATGAAAATGAAGATCCTAACAGAGGAAGTAAAATTTTTATACAGAACTTCAGATAAATCTTTCTGACTTCAAAGTTGTTTTTTTAATGTAATTGTATTCTTTTATTCAATTAATTAATCTAATTAATAATTATTTGGTTGATTATTAATTTCATAAATTTCAGATAATTTAGAGGAATTCTGATCAGGAATCTCCCCAAAATGATTTCTCAGCAACCCTAGCTACCTTGTATTTTTCTTTCCCTGTCTTCTAAGTTTATGACTTAAGAACTTATGTCTGAGCACTTTTAAGCACAAGTGACTCTTACATTAGGAAAACACTATATCCAGAAATCTCAATCAGTATTTAATCCAGCGTATGGCACAGTAGATGTTTAATAAATGCTAGTTGACTTGACAGAATCAATGAACCAGCAAGTTCCTTTTATACAAGAATTATTTTCTGTTGCAAAGGTTAGAATACTGGGCTTGGTATTAAGAAGACCTGAGTTCAAATGTGGTCTGATATACTTACTAGCTGTGTGACTCTGGGCAAGTCATTTAACCACATTTTCCTCAATTCCCTCATCTATAACATAGGCATAAAAATAATACCTACTTCCAAGATTTGTTGTATCAGTTTAAATAATATTTGTGAAAGTGCTTAGCAATGTCCTTAGAACATTGTAAGGGTTATAAATAGTAGCAATTACTATTATTCTCTTTTAAGAAAGGATTCATCAAAGATTCTTTTAAATAATGATAAGCTAATGAATTTCAACTGTCTTTTGACTTACATATATTTCCAGCATAAATGTGTGGCTTAACAAAAGATATATTCAAATAATAAATTCTTGACTAATTGCAATAAATTATTATGAAGTGACATAGAAAGAGTTAAGGGAGCAATGTTTGGCCATAGTTATAGAATTCCACTGATGAACTGGCTCATACAGACTATGTTCTTACAATTACCAAGTTATAACCAACCAAGGTCATTGACCAAAAGCCAAAAAGTAGGAAAGCTCATGGGATCTGGAAAATCTGGAAATAACCAACCAACCAACCAAACAAACAAACAAACAAACAAACAAAAAAGCAAATGAAAACTTTAGATATCCAATGCCCATTTATACTTACGAACTAAAATGTCTTGGGAATCTGGATTATGTGTTAAAGATATGTAAAAAGGCAACCCTATATAATAACAGTATGGTAACAAAATGAAACATCTGTATACTATATAAATTAATAAAGGGGTTTCAGAGCTCTATTTCACAGGTTACTCATTTTAAATACCATCCAACCTTTCCAATACTACACAAAGAATCTAAGTATGGAAAACCCTAAATGCAATTTAATGCTATTAGTTTAGAACCAATTTAGGGTTAAAATTACAAACTAATATCCACACATAATAAATGCATACAAAAAATAAACTCTATAGGCTTTATCCCAAGAAAGTAATGAAGATAGTTTAGAGCAGGAGCACACTGGATCTCAAAATGCTATGCTAGGAACATAGAAAGACTTTAGGCATGTTGTTTAATTGATAGGTGGGAATCAGAAGCTCTTTATTCAATAGGCTCTACCATTAACCCTCTATGTGACTCTAATAAGATACTTGGTCATTTTGAACATTATTTTGAGATAACAGAGTATAGTGGCAAAAGTCTTCAAGCAGTCAGAAGACTTGATTCAATTTCTACCTCAGATACTCTCTAGCTCTATGATCTTAGGCAAATCCACTATGAATATCAAATTTCTTCTTTTTTTTCTTTCTTTCTTTTTTTTTTTTTTTTTTTTTTGTGTGGTAATTGGGGTTAAGTGAATTGCTTGGGGTCACACAGTAAGTGTTAAGTGTCTGAGGCCAAATTTGGACACAAGTCCTCCAGACTCCAGGGCTGGTGCTCTATCCATTGATCCATTCTTTTATCCCCTGAATATTTCTCATTTAAAAATAGTTAAAATAATATTTGCAGTGTCACCCTTAAAGGATGGTAGGGGAGGGGAGGGGAGAGTGAAAGGAAACTATTTTACCAACCTTAAGTCACCATATAAAAGAGTTATTGCACATTGCTCTCTATTTTTCATACAAATCCTGAAAATCAGAAGAATTCCCTTTGCTCTCCTCTAATCCCTTCTTCCAAAATGAAGCAAAACAAAACAAAATCCTTGGTACTGACATTTTTATTATTTGTTTTTAATGTCTCAATAAGTAAAAGCATCTGGAAAATTCTGAGGCCTAGATAATTGAAAGCATTACTTAGTTATTTTTTTTCCTAAGGTTTCACACTTCTAAATATTTCCTAGAAACACTTTTGTCAAATTTTAGAAACATTTTTTTATATTAAAAAATGATGTTAAGAATTTTCTTAGCTATATGTATGGTTTTAGAAGTGTTATATTTTATTTTAAATTTGACCTAAAATTTAATAAAATTGCTTTGGCCATTCAAGTAGCTTCTTTTAAAATTTGTCACTTGCCAATTTTAAGATTTTGAGCTGATTTATAGCTGGAGATAGATCCCTTGAGGAATAAGGACAAAAATAAGGTAAATTTGTATTAATCTGCACCTCTATGTCTCTCTGTAGTCTGATATTTCCTTGGTTTATTCACCATTGAAGAAAGGGTCTTGCTTTACAATGGAAGAAATTGAATGACTCTTTACTGAACTAGAAATTAAAAGGATCTTTGAATGCTTCAAACAAATAAGCAACCCAATTTTTTTAATCACTTATTTTTCTATACTTAGATTACCATGAGGGCTCAGAATTCATAGGAACATAGGATTTAGTCACTTAATGTTCCTAGATCTCAGTTTCCTTTTAGGAGGAGGACTAGGAAGAAGAAGAAGAAATGGAGGAGGAACAGGAGAAGAAAAAGGACAACAATAAATAACAAGCACTTCAGCTAGATAATTGATAAGGTCTTTTTTACATCTAAACATTTTCCTTCTATATCTTGGTGACATCCCAGATGTATGAAATCAGGGTATCTGACTTTGTTCTCAAGCTAATTAGTTCTCTAATCCTTTAATTTATAAACTAGGTGCTAATCTGTATCATGGGAGAATTTTCACATTGGTAAAGTCTAAAACCAAAGAACTTATAGGTCCAGATTCTCCTCACAGACACACCCTATATACTTGCACTCTACAAAATTGTTCTATAAAAGTCTTGTACATTATTGTAATATAGTTTTTTTTATTCTTGTGATTTTACAGTTATTCAATTGCTAAGTAAAAATAATATGTGGAAAAAATGATAACATGTACTAGAACAAGCATAGAGTCAGAATTGATGAGCTCATATTTAGGCTCTGTTACTTAAGATTTGTGAGACCATAAAAGTTAACTTGCCAAGCTAGGGCTCTAGGTAATATAGTAGGTAAATAAAGCCTTGGTCCAGGAGTCAGGGATATTGAACAATTAAAATTCTGCCTCAGACAATTACTAGTTGTGCAACTCTGAACAAACTGTTTAAATGCTCACTCCATTTTCTTATCTGTGGAATGGACATAATTATACCATCTAACTAATAGCATGAGGAGCTAGATGACATAGTGGATAGAACAATGGATTTAGAATCAGGAAGATTCAGCTTCCTGAGTTCAAATCTGGCCTGAGAGACTCACTAACTGTGTGACCTTGATCGAGTTACTTAATCCTGTTTGCCTTAGTTTCCTTATCTGTAAAATGAGTTGGAGAAGGAAATGGCAAAACAATCCTGTATCTTTGCCAAGATAACTTCAAATGGGGTCTCAAGTAGTCAGACAGAACAAAAACAACTTAATAGATTTGTTGTAAGCATTAAATGAGATATTACATAATACACATATGTAATGTGTACATAATATATATACACATAAGATGTATAATTTATATAAAATAATATGTGCATATTAATGCATACATAATGCTTTGCAGACATTAAAACACTATTAAATGCTGTTATTATTCTATTATTGTTGTTATTATTGCTATGTATCTCCTGGTCTCAATATCTTTATTTCTAAAATGAGATTAGTCTAAATGATTACTAAAATCCTTCCAGTTGTTGAGTTATTATGATCTGATGAACCTATAAAATGTAGGAGTCAGACTTGATGAGCTCTAAGATCCCTGTAGAGCTCTAACTCTATGATCTTATGACTGTCATCTTCCAAGTAATATGACTGAATTCAAGTTCCCATACAACGCTTTTGTCAAAATTTCTACTGTTGGAGGGAGAACTCCACCTGCTGGTTTGGTTTCTCTTTCTCCTCATGATTTCTAGTTGTCCTCCTTGGACTAAATTTACAATTTATGTATGTGGTATGATTCCAATAATGGACATTGTGATAAGACATATATATGTGATAAAATTAATGTACATAAATGTACATAAGCTCCTCATGCTATTAGTCAGATGCTATAATTATGTACATATGTAATAATTATTATAATTATGTAAAATAAAATAGCTCTCCCTATAAGGAATATGGATACCAATATATAACTTTAAACTTTAATTAAGATTTTTATTCTCTGATTAGTACAAGGCTAATAAGTGGATCTGCAGGTAAAAGGAAACTTTGAATTCATTAATCTAACACTTTCATTTTAAACATGAAGAAATGACTTCTCAGAGTGGTGAATAATTTGTCTAGGTTTACAAAAGTAATCACCAAAGCAGGGAATTCCACTTCTCTGACCCCAAGTTTACTCTTTCCACTGCACTACACCTATTCCAAAATCAAATCACTATCTCATGTACATAAACTTTTGAATGTTTTATCTTAACCAAGTATTGGGGAGGAGGGAAATTATATGCCCATGGACTGGGGAATAAAAACTAAACAAATTGCTATACATACATGTAATGTCATATTACTGTGCTACAGAAAAAATAATAATGAATGTGATGAATACAGAGAAGCCTAGAAGGACTTATGTGAACTGATACACAGGGAGGTAAGCAGAGCCAAGATAACAATATGCACAATGACTACAGCAATGTAAAGCAGTCGGGCCAAATTCAAATAGAAATTGGAGCCACTCAACTCTACTAGCCACCTATTGACTTAGTTTTATGTATTATCTATTAATGTAACTTAACATTACCTATGTTTTATTGAAATATGTTTTTTTTAATTTATTAATTTTTTTAGCATTTTAATCTGGTTCAGGCTTCCTCCCTTAGCTAGTGTGTTACAGGCAGAGTGACACCTCTGATGTAAAGAAAATGAAGAACAAAAAATTCAAAAGTGAATGTTGCAAAATTATAAAGAATAAGGATGAGCCCATTTCCCCTCTTTTGCAAAGGTGTAAGGACATTGCATGTAGAAAAATATATGTGTTTTTAGATTTTTTTGGAATATTGCTGATTTATTCATTTTCTTTTTTTCCTTTTTTAATAAAAATATTCTTTGTCATATTGGATGACTAGAAGTGAGGAGGTGAGGGATATAGGGAAAAACTTAAGCAATGTGCAAATAAAAGATATCAATACAAATTAATTTTTAAAAATTTTGAATACACTGAAAAATGTATGTGGTACAACAACTTTATGAGCATTTTAATGGACAGAACAGTGATTAACTAGTTAAAGGAACCAGAGAAGACTGGGGACAGATTTTCAAATGTCATTTTCACAAGCTGAAATATTTTAATATTGAAAAAAGGATAATGTGACTGATTGCTCTTTTTACTGTTTAAAAAAATAACTGTTTTTGGCAGCATGCAAAAGTGGGATTCACATTTCTCACTTACATGTGCTATGAGAGGGCTTCTGTCCTATGTAGTGATTAGGAATCAAAAAGAAGACCTTGGTGTGAATGCTGGCTCTGTCACATGTTCCTTTATTAATTTTGAATATCAGCTTTCCTACATATTAATAAAATAGCTCACATTTACATAGAGCTTGAAGATTGACAAAACATTTAAAAAATCTCATTTGTTCATACTACAAGTGTGTTCTTGGGCAAACCATTTAATCTCCTGGGCTTTTGTTTCCTCACCTTTAAAATGAAAGTACCCAACCAGAAGAATTATAAGGTGTTTTGTTTTGTTTTGTTTTTTCCCCAACTCTAAAAATTCTGTGGTTCTATATGACTTTCCCTCTCTGGAACTTATAACTTCCTCTATTAAAAAATGAAGGTAATATTTACATAACCCACCTGACAGGCCTGTAAAACTCTATAAAGACAACAGCTCTTCCTGTAACTATGTATATATTTAAAGATCCAATTTGTTGGGTAATTTGAATTAAAGACAGAAAACAATACAAAGCAAAAATTTCTGTGAAAATATCATTTCATTTTAGAATAAGAGGGTATTAGTCCAAATTTTAATCTTTTCAATATACTATCTATGTTTCCCAAATAGGACAAGTTAGTTATTCCACCTGATCCTCTGGTTCTTCATCTGTAAAATGAGGTAGTTGCATTACATGACTTTTGAATATATATATATATATATATATATATGCATATATATATATAACATATATATAATCTATGAAGCAAATTAATTTAAAAATGGATTTTAAAACATTTTAGTAATAGCCTATTACTAATTATTTTAAGCAAGCTCTCATTTCTAGATTAGCTGAGTGAGGTTCTCAAAGAACTGATTAAGCTAAATATTTTGACATTCAATTCAATTGTAAAAATCTAACACTGGTGAAAGTAGAGAGAACATTTATAAGCTAATATGTCATTATATCTAACCAAGAGGAAAACCTATTAAACAATAGATAACAATAAGTAAACTCTAGAATTCTAACGTGGATTGTTAGAGAAATTTAAAGAGATATATTATTTATTGATTTCTAATATATCAGAGAATTATAGAATGTTGGAACTGGAAGGGAACTTTGAGATCTGGTAGATCAATCTCCCTCATTATAAGCTGAGGAGCCCAGAGGTTAAATGGTTTACTGGTGGTAGAAAAGCTCTTTATTAAGTGTTAGAGTTGTGATCAAACCCAAGATTTTCTATTGCATGCATTGTTCTTTTCACCTTACTGTTGGTTGTAGCATGTAGATTCACAGTTTTACTTTTAAATTATATTGCAATGATGCTCAATAAGATATATTTACTAAGCAGTTTGCATTCTTCCTATACCAAAATTATTCATTAATAAAATAAGTTCTTTCTAGGTTTCATTAATTATAGCAAATCAATCGTTTCTACAACATAGCTTCTGCCTAAAAAATTTAATTTAGTTTGCTGAACAGAATATTTGCATATCTTAGTTTCAGCTGATTATCAACAAGTAGTTATTGCTGGAAGAATGGGATTTACTGTGATATTGGCAGAATCATGTTAAATTTCTTGCTTTATTCTATATGGAAAGAGAAAAACTTTAGGTGAGATTTTAGCATTATAAACACTTTAAAAACATATCCATAAGCTCGTAGTCACTTAAAAATGCAACTAGAACAAGGTAATTGAAAATATATTTAGCTGTGAAAGAAAGATTGATGACTAAAAGAAAATTTTAAAATTTCTTTTAAACTCCAGATGTGCTTCTTTTTTTGTGAATGTGTCATAAAAATTGATAATCACCATAGAAATAACTTGGTATATGATAGGCTGAATGTCTCTCTTCTACTTGTTTCTAAAGTGAGACAAAAAGCATAAATGAAAGTTTCAATATTTTATTTCATGTAGCTCTTTATATTGAAAAGAATTGAGCTAATTGTATTTATTTTGAAATAGATTGGAATTCAATTTTAATGGCCCATAGCATTTCTGTCCTGATTATGATTTGTTTATCTATTATTAAATACATTCATCCTTTCACTTTTGAAAAAAAAAATTATGTAGATTTAGATTTATGGAAATGGTAAATCAAAAACATTAGTGCCCCCTAGTGGATAAAAACACTTTGAAAAAAGTTTGGTTATTAACTGAATATATATATTCAGTTATATATATACTCATTAAATAGACCTATATGTGAAAAATACATGCTACCTATATGTATAGAAATGCATATAAATATAATTTACTAATTCCTCTTAAATTTTTGCATTAAATATATTAAATTTCTTAAATTTACTTGTTGAAAAAGTTACTTCACAATACGGAAATATAAGGAACATAATTTTTTTTTATATTTTTAAAACTATTATATTTAAGGCAGTCATAAAAGTTTACAAAGTTTAGTTTACTCTATCTTTCTTCTGAGCATAGAAATAAAATAGCATACTGATATATTTTAGATAATCAGCAAAGTATTAGAGAAAGATCTCCTGGGCACTTGATCTAGTTTTAGTGTCTTATTCAAATATTGGCTCTGGTATTAATGCCTTTTGACTTTGAAGAAGTTATTAATCTCTCTAGTCTTTATTCTTCTACAAAAATCGGAGGAATGTATTGCATCACTTCTAACTTTTCTTCCAGCTTTATATCTATGATCTTGCTATATATATGCATGACTATGTATAACCAAAAGAGAATTCATTCTTTTCCCAAAAAAGTTTCTCTTCTCTGAACTTTTCTCTTGCTTTCATACTCCCAATTTCCCATTTTCCATATTCCCAGGATATATATGTCCTTTTTTTTTTTTTTTTACTCTCCCCATATTTACTCTGTTACTTCTAACTTCACAATATCTTTTCCATGTATCCCTTTCTTTCTTTACAGACTCTGCAACCTAACCTCAACTCCTTTTCCTACCAGGGGAGGAGAAAAGTGAACCACAGAAACAGCAAAATCATTTGGTCTGGCTCTGTCAAGGCAATTATAGGTGGCGATGATCTAAAAGCTAGGAGCCATAATCTCCCACTACTTGAGTTCTTTAAGTTGATAATTTTCTATGGCCTGTGAATGATATTATGAATATCCAAATGGCCCTTGGCAGAAAAAAGTTTTCCTTTAGGATTGTTGCACTAGACTTTTGATTGTCCAGGCTCAAGTCTACCCCATTCTACTCCATATTCTATCCAGGTGCCAAAGTGATTTTCATAAAGAACAGCTGTTAGCCAAGTCGCACCAGGCCCCTTTTCTATTATCTCCAGGATTGCCTAGAAAAGGTTCTGTCTGACATTTAAAACCAGTCACACCCTATTCCCTTTCTACCTTCTCAGCCTTCTTAAACTTTATTTCTTTCCACATATATGACAACCCATCAAAATTAGAGTTACTATTCATTTAAGTCTCCACCTTCAGACTCTGGGTAGTTAGGTGGTAAAATGGACAGAGTGCCAAGCCTAGAGTGAGGACTACTCATCTTCCAAAGTTTAAATATGGCCTCAGACAAGTATGAGCTTTGGGACCTTGAGCAAATCACTTAACCCTGTTTGCCTCATAAGTCTTGTAGGTAGATAGTTATTTGCATGTTATTTGTTCAGTCATTTGTCATTTCTTACTGACTTCAGACCTGGCATTATTCACTGCTCCACCAAGTGGCCACGTTTTATCTACCTTCATTATAATATGAGTTCCATTAAGTGGGGGACCATCGTTTTTATCTTTCTTTGTATCCCTTGCTCTTAGTATAGTGCCTAACACATAGAACATGTTTAATAAATGTTGACTGTCCTCCTAAGAAGGAGGGATATAAATATGTTCTAAAAATTTCCCACTGTGTGTGTGTGTGTGTGTGTGTATATATATATATATATATATATATATATATATGTATATATATATATATATATGCACAACCCCCCCCCAAAAAAAAAACAAACAAGCCCCAATCTTTGTAATTCCAAATTTGAAAGAGAAAAAACTGCCATGAATTATAGGTTAGGTAGGTAGGTAGGGTAGGTGCAGTTGGTTCTTTCTTTCTTTCTTTCTTTCTTTCTTTCTTTCTTTCTTTCTTTCTTTCTTTCTTTCTTTCTTTCTTTCTTTCTTTCTTTCTTTCTTTCTTTCTTTCTTTCTTTCTTTCTTTCTTTCTTTCTTCCTTCCTTCCTTCCTTCCTTTCTTTCTAGTTCAGAAAGAGTTTTAGGAAATGATTCACTAAGAGAATGAGAAGGGAAGGGAGAGATTATGATTATTCCACAGCAGTAGTATGCGATATGAACAGCAGTTGATGAATGCCACATCTACAATTTCCTTCTGTAAGACCATGAGGAATGACCTACATTGGAATGGACAGGCTGGCAGGTGTCTTAACTTCTCCAAGAGTAGGAGCACAGGGAAAAAACAAACCAGATAAGAGGGGAAAAGGACTGGTCATATCTTGGTTCAGCTTCAATTCCATTTTTTCTTATGTTTATTCTCTAAAAGAATATATTTGTTGGAGTTAAAATAGTTTCTTATAAATACCTGTATTCAAGCTTATCCTTGTGTTATTGAATTTGCTGCTTGGGGAAGAAGGAGAGCCATACAAGAGAATGGGACCTTTTCTAGAATAGGGATGGGAATTCCATCCCCCAGCCCAATGTTAGAGAGTTTTACTCTTTAACTATGAACTTAAGCATGAGACATTCTCATATAACTGCTATCACTATGATATCAAATCTTATTGTATAAATCTATCTCATAGATATAAGATAAGGTTATAAATGCATGAATTTTCTTCTTGATCATATTCTAAAGCAGGTATCTGTATGTTGACTGTAAGTTGTAAATAGAACAACTTGTCATTCTGTCAATAATTCTATAAAACATTAAATGCTGACTTTCTTCCACTCCTAAGGATTTATTCAGTTGCTTATACAATTTTGCTCAATTTGTTTTTAAAGCCATATGGCCCTCGGCAGAATATCCTCTCTTCCAAACCTTTAGCTCTTTCCCATTCTCCCCATAATGGTAGAGAGCTAATAAGCACTTTAATTTCATCTCCGAGACTAAAAAAGCCGAGAACTGATATAATGATAAACTTAAGCTACTACCCCGCCTATCTTCCTTACTCCTTTTTATTGAACCTGTGATTTTATGAAGGTGGGTAAATCTGGGCATTGAAATTCCTTTAGAATACCAATTCAGATCAACAACTACTCCTAACAGGCTTAAGTAGTCAGTTCCCAGAAGTCAGGATAGAGGTTTAGTCATGGGCTAACAGCAGCTCAGGTCTATAAGCAGTGATTCTGGGTATATTTAATGGATCTTCCCAATCCAGAAGGAGGATTTGGGCATCCTCCTGAGTCATCAGGTAAACTGGAACAGTGAAGAACCTAAGGAAAAGCCTGACCATTTGGGGTAAGGTCCAAAAATCTGTTCCCACCTTTTTTACCAGGACCCTGAGCAAGAAGTAGATGTAGCACCAGTGAAAGGTATTAAAGATGCTGTCACTGATATTCAGGAGTTTATCCAGACCCTAGGGCTGCTCTACCTATGGAGAGTTAAAAGGAGGAAAAAGAGGAAGTAACTAAGTAACAGAAGTTCCATACTCATGGACCCAAAACACATGTAGCTGGTGAAATGGACACTGGCTAGAATATCTACTTGACCCAGGAGGCCTTCCTTGGGTCCAGAGGATTACAGATGTCCAGTGACTGAATGTGGTAAGAAGACTCTTCATGTTAATAAGGAACCTCTGCATGGCAATGACTACCATTGATAGCAGCCTAATTATTTTTTGTTCCCAATCCCAGACCTAGAACCTCCTCAATTTACAATTGGCTAAATCCTTGGTCTTAAATTATTTGTTCTTGTTCCCTTCTACATCACAGGCAAACTAGAACTTCTCTTCAGAGGGCTAACATATTCAATTCCATACATGTGGGAACATCTGCCCAATCTCATTATTTTACCATATAATACTTTGTAGAGAAATTAAAGCATCTTAGATACAAAGTTTTAAAAAATGGTTTCCAGGAGCACTGTGAAGATTAGTAACTTATCCACTGAGCAATAATCGTTATGTGTAATAGGCAGGAACTGAAAAGAAGTATTTTAAGCTCCACAGCCAAGTCTGTACCAAGATATGTCTCAAATTTCAAAAATTTGGTGTATGTTCTTGGCATCTCAGGAGGCAATGGGTTGGTGCTAACGTATATAGGATAATGAATAAAGATAATGATACCTAGATTAACACTGCATTTAATAAGCATTTTTAATCTTTAATATCTTTCAAATGAATGTTATAGTGTTTTCATATAGTACATCTAGTATAAAGACATTTTTGCTATATTATAAGGCTACATAGTAAAAATTTAAAACCTCAAGGTATTTTTTCTGAGAACAAAGACAAAAACAGAAAAAATCACAGAGACTGACACAGAAATAAAAGGCAGAAACAGACTGATAAGACACAGAAACAGAGATAATCTCTACTGTATCCTATCGGCCTAATTTTGGATAAATTAGTATGACTTGACAAAATCCTTAGTAAGTGGTGGAGATAAAGCAAAAAAGCTCAAGTATTTGACAATTGCAAATGGGATAATGTAATAAGTATAGCTGTAGCTATAAATTTTAGTACCTTGGATAAAGCTTAAAATATGTTCTGGAAATCATCAGCATGTCTAGACTTTGGGACAATTAATAAATATAATTCAAGTTCAAGTCAAAAAATCCATGAAGGGTGTAAATGATTTACTGTCTATAGAGTCTCAAGCAATCTCAAAAAATGGATTCATTAGCAATGTATAATATAAAATTCTAAAAATTGAAACCCATAGTTGTCTTAAAGGATGGACATTTTGTACATGAAGCACTATCCAATTCATCTACATGTATGAGCATATACTTATTTATAGGGATACAATCCCAAGAACACAATCAAGGACAAAATGACCAAAGAAAGGAAGATTCACCGTTATGTATATAATTACATGTTTTATTTCTTCCTCCATGGAGCAATGGCAAAAATAATTTATTTCTCAACGAGAGGTTTATTCTAATTTTTGATGAATATGTCTTAATCAAGCTTTATTATGCCTTAGATCTCTCTTATCATGAATGTATATGTGAAATTGTAATGCTAAAGGAACAAATGGGAAATATGAAGAAAGCAAGAATTCATTTCTAGTAGCTTGGTCATAACAGCATGAAGCATTAGAAAGTGACTCTATTTACAATGACAAATGTAGCAATGTAAATGAGAAAATAATCACCTGACAGGAAAAAGAGATCAGGTAGCTTGTCAATAAATTGTTTTATAGCTTTTAATCATTAATTCACACTGGTTTGGTTATGCAACAATTTTGATTGGCATTTGTATAATATATGCCAAGATTATACATTAACCACCTTATCTCTCAAAGTACTTAAAGGTTTAGATTTGGATATAAAATATCATAAACTTGTAATACTTCTTCAAAGCTAATTACATTTTCAGCATTTAATGACTGCGTGTTCCTTCTTTTTTAGATGCAGTTGAATTATAATCAGAATGTCACATTGAATTTAGGCTTTACATGAACTTAATTTCCTAGGCTCTCTTAGAACATTCAACTACTACTGTAATTTTCATATAAACCTCTTATGTCAACACACTTATCAAAGAACCTAAATATAAATCCAATTTCCTTCTTTCTCTTGTGTTCTTAGAGATGGCAACACCTACCCCAGAAAGAATAATACCAAAGAGAAACAACTTGATATTTTTGTGTGAACTTGTTTGTTGTTGTTTTTGGTTTTTCTCCATCAAATTGAAGATTTCATCAAATAAGATGCATGCAATTAATAGTTTTAGTTCATTGCCTAGAGCTACTGAGAGATTAATTTGCCCTTAATACACCTACAATTTGAATTAAGAAAATGCCTCAGGGCTAGGACAAGCTATTGAATAGGTATGAAGATCCTAGATCTGCTAAACTGATTTAGCCAAAAGTAAATAAATAAATAAATAACACTGCTTTAGAATCTAACAAAGTAGTGCTTTTGAGTATATCAGACTATAGAGAAGAGTTCCTACTCAGGAAGTGAGTCCTATAGGTTTGACATAATACCAAGGATATTAAGGTCTATGAACTATTTATGGTGTTCTCAAACATGCTTATTTATGTGCTACCCTTGGCGCATAATATTGGCAAACTGACCCTTCTGTAAATGTGTGTCCTCTTGTTTAAGAAAACTCCTTTACCTGTACATTTGTAGTGAGTTATCTCAGACTACGAGAATGAAAGGGACAGTGCAAGTGTAGTTCCCATATACATGTGCTATATTATACCTATTTCTATGCTTTTCTTATATTAGGAGAGTTTTCCAGCAATATTTCATCCTGATAAAGATCTAAACTTTTTATATGATTATAAGATCAACATAAATCTACAATGTCATCCATTGGTGATTTTTTTTAGAAAACAAAGGCAACTTTAAGATGTTTCAATAGATCTTTAATATTCCAATCAGAAAAGATGATTTTTCTTCCACCATAATCAAGCTGAAGGAAATATAGGTTAAATGATTTGTATAGGCCACTCAGTGAATCAGCTTTGAACTCTGTATCCATTGTCACATTTAGCTGTTAGTTTAAATCAGGAAAAATAATTGTTCTTCTGGCATGATCAGGCTGTAATGGACATTGAAAAAATCAGAATGAATATAGGAGAGGGTTAGCTTGATGAGAAAGAAAGTGGAAATCTCTTTGATAGATTGATCCAGACAGAATTGCTTGACAAGGAAAAATCTGACCAGAAAATACTTTCAGCACCTGAAATGTGCTTTGAGACATCTTGGCATCTTTTTAACTGCAAAAATCTGAACATCATCAGAAATTCTGGCAGTAGCTACTCCAGACTTATTATTTGCTGATACTTGTACTCTGGAAACAAACATTCAAGAAACTAAGCAGTTTTCCATGGATGATTTACAGAGAAGAAAAGCCTGAGAGAACTGAAACTTTTCCAGAGAAATATTACACACAGTCTCAGATTTTCTCTGTTAAACTGGACCCAAAACCTAGAAGCAACTTTTGATGTTTTGAAAGTATGTCTGCTCTATAATTCATTGCTCTATAATGAATGAGTGATCAAATGAATGAAAAATGAAAAAAATAAATGAAAAACTAAATGGTTCAATATATAAAGCATTATGCTATACAACAGATAAATATATATATGTAGTTCCTACACTACGGATGCTTACATTCTAGTGGGAGAGGCAATGAATAGAAGGTTCTAGTCATAATTTTAGTAACTCCTTTGGAAGAAAATTTAAATTTTGTGCTAATTTTATATTAAGTTCTAAACCAAAAGAGTGTACAATAAGCATGGTGTCATCCAACCTCTAGCATGTATGTCTAGTTTTATAATAGAGGTCACCTTTATTTCCTTGAGAATTTCATGTCACCAAAGAGACCTAAGGAAAATTAAATAGGAATAGTATCATCGATTATGAAGCTTCAAAAATTCACTGAATCTGCTTAATCTGAGAGAACAAGCAGACCAATGTAATTATTTTATGCTTTATATAGTCTCTAGACAAGTGGGAGTGGGAAGATTTTTGGATATTTAGCTTATAGACAGTAGATTAAAATGGGATAAAATAAAGAAAAACCTTACCAAACATAATCTCAAAAAAGTTATATTGATAGTAACTGAACTGAGGTTCCTTTGAGAGATTTTCATAATAATAACAATCTATAAATAATAGTCACACTATTATCTATGACATCATTTCTCTATATAATCATTTAATTTATTTCAACATTATAGATCTCATATAGAAGGTACTATACAGTTTCTAGGAATAGTAAATCATGGTAATTATGATAATTTTAATGATAATTATTATTATAATAAATAGCCTCTGCCTTCAAGGAGCTAATAGTATTGTATAGCATATAGTATTATCAATGATAAGATGCTATCCCCTTTGGAATACTATCATCTTTCATAATGGTACTCTACAAGTCAAGCCATATAATAGTTTCCATCCTTTCTCAAATCTCCTATGACTCCCTTTCAGATGAAATGATGTTAATCATCTAGAACTCCCTTGAATTTCCTCCTCCTCAGTTCACATTGCCTGGATACTTTCTGCCACTATGCCCTCATTTATTCATGTCTCATATGAAAAGATAACTTTTTTTCTTATCAAGGTTAAAATTTCTACAAGTGATTCCAATCCCATGCCACTTTCTTCAAGATTACCTTCTCTATTATTCCTGCTCTTGTACTCTCTTCATTTTTTGTCTACTGACTGCTTCTCAACCAACACAAATATAAGCATGTTTCCATAATTCTCAAAACATCCTCATTTGATCCATGCATCCTTTTCAGTTATTAGTCCATATTTCTTCTCATTTTTATGGCCAAACTCCTTGAGAAGAGCAGCTATAATTAGTATCTACACTTCTTTTACTATTTTAATTCTCTTCTTAACTCTCTTCAATCTAGCTTTCAATCTCATCATTGAACTAACATTGCTTTCTCCAAAGGTATTAATGATCTCGTAATTGCCAAATCTAATAGTATTTTTCTCCCTTTAAAGATTGTCTCAATCTAGGTTGAAGGATTTTCAAAAAGTGATCCTTGTGCAGAGTATTAGGAAATCAATAAATATTTGTGGGAGAAATAAAGGAAGGAATAAAGAGCAGAAGGTGAGAGGGAAGAAGAAGAAATAAAAATTATTAAGAAATAGTAACCAATACATTGATCAGTTTGACAAGCAACTCAGAAAATAAGGCACCCTTGAAGTAAAAGCATTAGGATAAGGTAAACTAAGGCACAGCAATATATTTTGTGAATTATTAAAACAAAAATTGCTACAAATTTTAACTTAAAGGAGATTACTTTTTTCTCCCAGAAATCTGAATACCAAAGATAATTACATAGCAATACTATGATTTTTATTAAGAACAGCTTATTTGGTTGTGGCAATACTATCTCTAAGCAATTATTTGGATGAAGTGAAATTGAATTTATTTTGGATTTAGTGAAAAACTTAAGTGGCTGCACAATAGGCTACTGAAGTACTAATCAAACAAGCAAAAGAGTTCATTTCTGTTTTTCTAGAGAGGGTAGAGTTCTTCTAAATTCTCAATATTGGAATTAAGGTGCATCCTAAAAAGAGGAAAAATCAATTTTAAATGTAACTAAGGCATGATTAAGCTATAATTTTTTTTCAAAATTGTTGCATGTATATTATAACAGTGTAGTTATAAAACTCACACAAATATAGATACAGATATCAATGTAAAGGTAAATATTTTGAGAACTGGAGAATAAGAATAAATGTTTCTAAAATACTGTATAAAAGGAATACAGTGCATCTGGATGCTGAAGATGAGAATTCTCTAGAATCCAGCTTCTTAAACTATGGATCACATAAAGGGTCTCATAATTAAATGTGAAGATCACAAAATTGTGATTTATTATCAGTAAATGCTTGAATTGTGTCCAGGGTCACATAAAACTTTGTTTGGTGAAAAGGGGTCATGAATGGGAACAGTTTAAGAAACTCTGTATTAGAGGACCACAGATAAATTTCCAAAATCTAGCACTACTTGGGCAATATTTCCCAAAACAGGCCAACTATATTTTGATTCTATATTCACACATTTTGATCACAATCTCCAGTTAGGAAAAGTACAAATGATTCAATTCATTTTTTTACTGTATAAAAATTCAACAGAAGCATGCTGCTAATAGAGCCTAAGCAAAAATTAGAAAGCAGCTATTGTTTATGATCTCTGAAATAGAGTCTTTGTGTGCTGCTTTGTCAGATGTCTGCCTATTAGAGGGGCAGGAAAATGGTAGATGAGAACTGCATACTCATGGTGCTAGTGTGTGGTTGGATTAAATTTTTCCCTATTAGCTTGGGGATTGCCTCCTGACCGCAGAAGTGCAATGGTGCAATGCTGATGAGTTCTGACAATCATTGTATCAAAGCTAAACATCAGGTTCTTATTAGAGTTTACATAGTTGAGTGTATTTGGGCATTTACTAAAATTCATGCGGAGGATCTTGAGGCCATTGGGAAATATGAGGATGCATAGGAAATTGTAAAATCAAAGGATGTGCATATCAGGAAGTTAAGTAGAATCATCAAATTAATTTAAGATATTTTCATTTAATGACCTTGAGTCAGAGTGTGATCAGTCACAATCGACAATGGGTTGATTCATTTATACACATCAAAATTGAGTGTTTTTAAATTAAATTATACACACACACACACACACACACACACACACACACACACACATATAGTCCAATAACTAGTAATTAGTCCAGTCACTAAAGCACTGGACCTAAATTCCAGAAAACTTGAGTTCAAATCTGCTCTTAGATACTTCCTAGGAAAAGGAGTAAAGAAAGGGACAAACATTTATAAAACACCTACGGTATGTTAATATTATCTCATTTGATTTTCATAACATTCTTATGATGTAAACCACATGATGGTCCCCATTTTACAGTTGAGGAAACAGAGGCAAATAGAGGTAGGTGGATTGTGCATGGGATGGGTTAAAGAAATGGGTGACACAGAAATAGGTAAAAGCTCACCTTAGATGAGGCAAAAAAAAAAATTAGATTATGCTAGGTGAGAACACTAATACATATTAATTATTTCAATCTTCCACTTATCTTTGGAGATACCTTCTGTTATTCAAAGATATAAAAGATAAAAAGACTTTTACTCTAAAAAGATTTAAAAAAATATTTTTAATACTTTATTGCACTGTTTATTAGGTTCAGTCTTTCAATTTACAGTTAATACCCAGTGTATATTAAATATAGTTAATTTGCTCATATGAAGATATTTCAGCAAAGACTTAGAAGTTTTCATTTCTGTATCTTTTTGCAATCATTTATTTGGTAAAAAAAAAAAAATCCACACTTTTATATACCTTCCTATTATGCTAAAAATTATCAGTCATTTAATCTAAGAATAAATATATTGCTTACAAATTGATACTCTTCAATGTATGTCATATTTAATTTTTTAAAAGCTGTACAAATGATTAGACAAATAGAATATACTTCATAACTGAAGTCACAGAAACTAATTAAAATATGTAAAGAAATTGCTAAATCAAGAATTCTATTGACTATGCCTTCACAATGAACACTGATTTTTTGGGATAGTTTAAAAAATTGAACATTGACTTTTTTTTTTTTTTTGGTCTAATTATTTCATTTTCAATCAATGTCTTTAGAAATCTGAATTTTTTTTCTTAACTAATGCCAAAACTTACTTATTTTTCTTACTGTATGTCTAAAGTTTTTTTTTCTTTGACCTATATGAATGTTTTCACAGTGGTTTACACAATATTCCATTTAGAAATAAATGAATAGGGAATTGTATTTTATTAGCAAGAGGCAAAGATTATGTAAGCATCAGGCCATCCAAGACACATGTTTTGAGTAAATGAAAATGTCTAGTGATGAATGTGAGGAATAATGTAAATTATCCTTCTGGTCAGTGAAAAACTCTGAAAAGTAACACCACACCCACCTCTTAGAAATTAATTAATTGCCTTCTTCTACTGACTTCCTCCCTTGAACATTTCATCACCTTCTTTCCTATTCTTCTCATGAGAAATAAGCTGAAATCTGATTCACTTACACTTTATTTATACATAAGTTTGTACTTTCTTTTTGTCCATACCTTTCTTCCTAATTAGTATTTCATTTTAAATTCCTGAAGTAAATTCTCCCTTATGAAAGAACAAAATAACAATAACTTAGTTTATCTTAAAACAAAACAAAACACATTACCTACTTACTATATCTGACCTATTTGACGAGGTACTAAAACTTCAATATAAGATGGTGCTCAATATGATTTCTGGATAACTATATCCTCTTGAATGCACTCCAAGTTTAAATCCTTAATGTTACTTTCTTCTTGTGTGATCTTGGGTAACTTATCTGGACCTCCGTTTTCCTCTATGGATTGAATACTTTTAAGATCCCTTCAACTCTAAATTTATGATATTGCGATATCTCTCACACCATCTGCTTTGAACAACTTGACTCTCAACAGTTCTATATACACAGGAAACTTTAGAAATTTTAATTCTGTTTGGCAAGGCAAACAAACACAGCAATTATTAATATAGTGTTGGCATCTTTTTATATATCACTTTTTCTTCAATTCATAAATAAATAAACCCACTCTTTCTGGTAAAGCAGGCCAACAGATAGCAATACTTTGGTGCATATCCAAGGATCTTTTTCAATAGAAGATCCTGAAACATTAATAGGATATTTGAATTCAACTTTTTAACCTTTGCAAAAAATAGCCTGATCTCCAGAGTCAAAGCTGGAAAAAAACAAAACTGCTTCCTCAAGAGAAGGAGGAAATGTTGAAAATTTCAACTATCACTATTTCAACTGCCATGCTAGTAAAGAGAAGTCTAACATATTAAAAACTTCATTTATAGGGGGAAATGTGAGACTTGCTGAACACTGATTGCAGACATAGAAAAAATTGTCCTATAAATAGAGAGATATGAAACACAAGCTCATGACAGTGGGAGAGGTGAAGTGAAGAAGAAAACAATGGGGAGGAAATGATAGTGCAGGAGAGAATAAAAAAGGAAGAAAATGAAGAAAGTACCTGACACTTTATATATTCCCTCTCTTTGTGTTGGATAGAGGAGAAGAAATAGCTGGAAGAGGGTTCATTGAAACAATAGCCTCCATACACAGTTGAGAAACTAGACAACTTCCTGGCAAAAATCATAATGGATCACACATCTCTCCCTTCTTTCTAAATTGAGCAGAAAATAAATTAGGGAGAATTCTCTTTCAAATTATTCCTTATATAGAGCTAGGATTTTATTCCATCTCTGTCATAACACCATTCTCTTTGTACATGAGGGTTGCCCTACAAATGCTTAAAGAATTGAGAGCTCATCCCAGAGAAAGCAATATGTTCTTAAGCTCCATTAGTAGCCATAATTTTGGCAATTCCATTTTTAAGTGTGAGGGAAAGTGAAGAAAAGGATAGAAGTGTGAAGCTGTGATAATCAGTTGTAAGTAAATCATTAAAGTGAGAAAACTAAAATTAGGTAATACAAATTAAGCAAAAAAAAAAAAAAAATGCATTATAGACCGTGCTTTACATTCTATCCAGTCAGTTATCTCTGGCATCTTGTCATCCACAGTATCACAGCATATTTCCCATAAGGAAAGTACCTCCAGGCTAGACAGCCAGGAAAAAAAAAAAGTGGTCCCATGCAAAGGAGGTAATTTAGATTTGTAACTCCCACCTTCACAGAACCATCCTGAGTAAATGAACACAAACTCAACCAATCCAGTATATACAGCCAACCCCAAACCACTACAAAAGCCTTTCAAATTCCATTCAGATTTTCACTTCAACCATTTTTTCATCTTCTTTCTCTGAGCTCAGTTATTGAATCCATATTACCTTACTTCCATTATCTTTGGAAAAGCTATGTTAAATGACCATCTCACTATTTCTCGGACTTCCCACACACTCCTTTCCCTGGCTACCACTTCCATATATAGAAGAATGTAAACTCCTTGAGGGTAAACTTTCTCATTTTCATATTTCTATTCCTAGAATTTAGCAATGTGCTTGTTGGCACATAGTGGGCCCTTAAATTTTTTTTCCTTTCTTTTCATTCATTTTTCACATTATTTTAAATAGTTTAGAATTCATAGAATATTATGATTATTTCATTTTATTATTCACAAAATATATGTAAATCTAATAACTGACAAATAATATTTACTCACATATCCTCATTTGATCTTTACAACAACCTTTGAAGTCAGCTCCACATTATGTAGAGGTATGAACACTCTCTTTTTATCAATGAGGAAACTGAGGCCTAGGGTGTTATTTGCCCATGGTTACAGAACAGGTCTCAGAATCAAAATTTAAACCAAAATCTTTTTAACCCTAATACTTTCACTTTAGCTGACAGATTATGTTGCCTATTATAAGTTTGTGCTTACTACTACATAGAGTCTAGCTAGCTCAGTAAAAATTTACTCTATTTTAAATTAAGGTCTAACCCCCAAATATGTTAAAATGTTGATAGAAGTGGCAATATTTATCATAGAGGAAAAATCATGATACATAAAATTGAAACATCCAAAATGAAATCAGCCCTAAAACTTTATGGACAAAGAATATATAATAATTATAACTAATATCTATAGACTACTTTTAGTTTCACAAAACACTTTGGTTAAATTATTTCATTTGATCTTCAAAATTGTATGAAAGGTCCTACTTTTAATCACCATTTTTATACTTGAGAAAACAGGCTGAGAAAGGTTAAACAATGCCAAAGGGTACACAGCTAATGCATCTGTGGCAGGATTTTTAACTCAAGTCTTCCAAACATCAAGTAATATACTCTAGCTGCTCTGCCATTTTGCTACCTTTATTCAGTGATCCTTTATACAGAGAAGAAATTCTTGCTCACGTATGTGCTGAGCTAGAAATTCATTGAGTTGTCTTTCTGGTTCAGAACTTCAAAAATGAATTAGTTTGAGATGATTTAGTCTAACCACACCCAAAAGAGACTGATGTATCAAACAGGATGCTAATTTATCAGTCTGCATTCAATTTCCTTCAACAATTCATCTATTTTTGGTATCATATCCAATATTCAGGACATCTTTTTCCTGGAAAAAGGAATATATAAAGGAGTTTAGAAGGATGCTTGGTGATTATGAAACCAGTATGAAATTATCTAGCTTCCGGCTATTGAGATGGAAACCATTTCTGCATCTAGTATATTGATTTTTTAGAAGTACAAACATTAATGATAAAAATGAAAAGATGTGCATGGCATTGAATGGGTAAAAATATCTCATAACTATATATGGCAAGAATTTCTTCTTGCCTTGCAAAACAAGACAACTTGTAATGCAATTAGTTTAGGATACAAACTTATATGCAAAACCTTATGGAGGAAGATGGTTGAAAATTACAAAAAAATCAACACAGAAGATAAGGAAGAGTAATAGAGAGGAGAATAAAAGCAGTGAAAGCTTTGGGGGAAAATTAAACAATTTGATCTTCAATCAATTGCTTCATCAATAAGCACTTATCAAATGGCTACTATGTATCAAACTCTGTGCTAATTGCTGAGAATATAATTATTCAAAAAAGGGAGGGGGAAGAAACAATTCTTATTTTGAAGGACCTTACATTCCAACAGAAAAGACATCAAGTTCTAATATACCAAAGATATCAATATATGACCATAGATAGAATACATAAAGTAAATTTTAAAAGAATAAATATGAACAAATACAAAGCAGGTAAAAGCTAATTCTGGGAGGGAAAATATTAACACTTGGAAGGAGGGGAATCAGAAAATGCTTTATAAGGAAATTGTAACTTTAGAGAGGGATTATACAAAGTAGAAATAAAGGAGTGCATTCTACACATGCAGAATTTTTACTCCAGTAGCAAATTCTGTCACATGTAAGGAACACAGAAGAGCTTAGTTTAGCTGAATGGTAAAATTCAAGAAGGGGAAAAATTTTAAGTGAGGCTGAAGAGATAGGTTGTGGCCAGGTAATGGAGAACTTTAAAAGCTAATGGAAGCATTCATATTTTATTCTAGTGGCAATAAGATAGCACTGCAGTTGAATAGGTGAGTGACATGATCAGATTTCTTAATAAGAAGCTAAGAGAAAAGATAGAGAATGAAACTCTTTCTGGTTTTCTACTACTTCACTAAGAACAAAAAAAGCCACCATACTGAGTTGAGCATTTTAAAGCTCTATGTGTTATGTGAGGAATTGGAAATGGCCCTTTGGACTTTAAGGATCAAATGAACCAAACCAACATACATATAGAAATCTTTCTAGAGATCACCTATTTTTTGAATTTTGAGATTACTAAGGAGAAGATATAAAATCACTAAAAAAATTGCAGATAGCAATATTACCAAAAGAAAAGGCAATCAAGATGATCTCTAATCTAAATCTAAAGAACTGTTTGCTTATCTATATAAAACTGATCTGAAAAATTATCATTCATATAGTGAGGATAAACTTCATGGAAATATAAGGAGCAAAAGACAGACATTCCTGATGATTTTTCTATAATATACTACATGTTCAAAGATAAATAATTGATTAAAATTGATGATATGTAATATCCCCATAATTATTATTTATTATTTTCTTTAAATCATGGATTTATAGCAAAATATAACCTTAAAGGATTTTGTTCAATGATGTGTTTTTCATGCATCAGTCAAGTTTATGCAAAACTTCTTTTTAGATGCAAAAACAAAGAAAACTTTGCCCAATAATCCTTTGATTATCACTATTATACAATATATAAAAGTGGGAAACATTTGTTCACTAACCATATTTGTTATTGGCACACAGGGTGTTTACTGCAAATATCAAATAAAAAGGCATTTCCTCTAAGATTATGAAATTCTTCTAATGTTCCTGTTTATAGATGACCTTGATTGCATCAAGCTCTGCTATACTGCAGAACATCCTAAATGAAATCTTCAAGCACCTGAATCTTTGACAAACATTGCAGAAAAACAATGAACTGGGCCCAGAATTGACTAAGAGGGGGGGAAAAGGAGGCATCTCAGAATTCACTGAAACAATTGCATTCCCTAAAACAAATATTCCTATTTTTAAGATCAATATTCTGCTGGTCATGGTATATGAATGTGAATCATGGAATACCAAACATCTAAAAAGGGAGGAGGTTTAAATGACTTAAAGAAAAATAAATGTATAGATATCTAATGTGTATAAATAGACCAAAGGCTTTCACAGACCACACATACACACATGCACACACACACACATACACACACATACACACACACACAATTTAATTTATTATCAACAATGTATTGTGTGTTTGATCTAGAAAGTAGCAGCTAAGTAATGTAAAAAGATCAAAAGTTAGTTTAAAAGAAAGATAGCTTGAGAATAATATAATACTGTCCACATGATGTGAAAGTATGTAGAAAAAAACCATTTAGCAAACTGAGTCCTTTATATGGGAATTAGGAGTATAATAGACAATATTGTTCCTTTGGAGGGAATAGATATTTCAATAAAATCACAGATTCCCCATAAGATCATTTTTTTGTGGAGGAAACTATATTGCTATCCTTTCAAAATACATTGTATTGATCAAAAATTGTCATTATACTTTCCAATGGATCAATTTGTTTTTTAAGCAAAAGAAAGATTGACAGGTAATTCCCTTTATTTTCTCATAACTACACAGTTTGCTAAAACATGGTGAGACAAATTCAGGAACAAACATAATGTAGAACATAAAATTACTCATCCCTAACTCACAAATTCTCAAGTTGGCTAAATGTCATCAAGGACAAAGATGAATAGAGAGTCACCCTGCTTTGCAATTCAGTTTATTTTCAGTGTGGGCCAGGTAATCTTCATATAATTAATCAATTGCATAAAAATTCAAAAGAAAGTATAAACATTCAGGACCAAAAGTCAAGAGGACATCTCTAATTATCAATTCATATACCTACTTTATCATCTATATAATGTGTTCTTGAAAAATAATCACATGTTGGGAGTACACTAGATGAAAAGTTGTTTTAGAGCTGGACCTCAGAACAAAGGGAGACCCTTCCCAAGAAATAGGGATAGTAAATCATTTAACACAAAAAAGTCTGAAATTTCAGGTTGTTTCTATTCTTCTGATGAATGTAAAAGAACATTCCAGCAAAAACTTTAGCTTTCTAAAGAGAACTAAGAAACCATTTAATTTATTTTTTCTCTCCATTAAAAGATATGATACTGACCTTCTAAAATAATTAAAATATCAATGTTTTGTTTTATTTGAAATTAACTTCTTCAGTATGGACACAGAGGCAATGTTTGTATAGCACAAAATAAAATGGAGAATTCACAATTTTCTATTACTAATCTGAAAAAAAAAATTCCAAATTACCTGACAACCCAGCTGGCAAGGTCTTTGGACTCCCTTGCCCTGAACTATGCAGAATTTCCTATTTTGGGGATCAATATATTTTCTACTAACCTTGATTAACTATTAGTAACTTCCAATTTTATAGGATAAGGTAAATTATACACAAAGAAGGAAATCCCTAAAAGCCACCTTAGCGTTTGTTCACATCCAAGTGGAAATGCTCAGTTCTTTCTTGGGCTATATGGTAATTATGTTAAGCTGGGCCAAAAATCAAGACAGGGAATGTTCTGAAATATTTAATTACTGCTTCCCACCTGTTCTCAAGTCTTAGCATCTCCGTTCAGCCTGCCAAAAAATGCCCATTATTAGGATGTTTGTATTAAGGACACCTGGACTGGAATGATTCCATCTGCAAATTTTATGGAGAGAAAAATTAACCAATGAAGTACTTTGGCCAATACAGATTGAATAATAAGTAGAAATCAGAAATGAAGGTCACTATATTCCCTGAATAACAAAGTTCTTTAAAATAAATAGTTTGGTTAACCAAAAGAGAAAAAAAAAAACTTTGATAAAGGAACTTTTTAGATACAAGTCTCTGATATAGCAACATAACTTGCTAGAGTACTAACAAGAACATTTTTGCTATAGCATGATGATGAAGAGGAGGAGAAGGCTGATAAATGAATAGATAGAAAAAGTATATTTCTATTTATTAATAGGACAACATCAACTTAAGTCTAAAATGGTGACCCCTGGATGATGAAAATGAAGTGGTTGCTTTTTACCAAGAATATAAGACCATTCTTTTTATTTGAAGACTTTGTTAAAACTGGATAAATATAGCTCCACAAACTTTCAAATCTAGTCAGATGGCAGAATGTAGAGAATATTTTACTGCCCCCAGTTTTCTGAAAGAGTGAGGCTGAACAGACCTGGAACCTAGCATGTGATTTGAGTTGATGAAAAGTAGTAGATAGGACAAAAATCAGAGAGTTGAGGCTATTTTTTCCCATTTTCTTCCCCTTTTGCCAGTGGAGGTAGACTTTTTCATCCTTATTTGTCTCCTACTTCTCAGTGCCTCTCTGTCTGTCTCATTTTTTTCTCTCCCTTTTTATCCTTTCTATCTCCACTTTCATGTAAACATGCACTCAAAAGATATATCCATCCATTGCTTACCTATTAAAAAATAATCATGAAAGTTTTCAAATTCCTTTCAAATCTTAATATTTTAATTAAATGGAATCATTTTTGATACATGCATATCGATGTTTTGAACAAAAGATTTACTATTATAGTTCATATACTTCATAGATCCTAAGATCTATAGGGATCCCATAGATCCTTACTCTAAGATAAATTTTGTGTGTTTTATTGATGTTCAGTCTGCTACTACCAGCTATGACCATCAAGCATCACCAGTTGAAAAGCAAGCTGATCCTTAGGATAGAGAAGTTGTAGTCTCAATATATTTTGTGGCAGGATGATGTAGTTATTGTAGATGATGCAGGTGGTCTAGAAAACTAAGCAGCCTCACTTTTTGATGAATAGACAGCAGGGCATAGTGAGAAGTCAGGAGACCTATGTTCAAATTCCACCTCAGAAACGTAAGTAACATAAATCATATACAATCATAGTAATTTAAATTGTAATTTAAACTGTTCTGGAAACTCTGTGATTCAGGTCTGCATATACCTGAGGCAAGGAAAGGTTTGTGATCTATTTTCTTTATGAATCCTTTCATTCTTAGTGGTAAAAGACCAAGCATGGCCCTACCATGAATTCAAACTTTTTTGAAAAAACAATCTTTAAGTAGTTAGTATTTATAAATCAACCCCAGATATTTTGGTTAGGCATTTGCAGTCACATTTAAGATTAATTCTTTGTAATGAAACTCTAATTAGATCATTTCACTCACGAAAGAGGTCAATGGGCTTTTCAGTGTGTCAGAACCAAGTGCTGACTATGATTATAATTATTCATGGGTAATAAGTTAATTGAAGATAATCAACTTCTTATTGCCCTATGAGGAAATAATATATCTCTAAGCATTGACTGTTTTTGTTTTATTCAGTATGGAACTAAAATAATACTTTTATTATTCTGTAGAAATACTACATATATTCAAGTATAAATACTATATATTTTATCGTTCTGTAGAAATAAGATATGTGATTTTTAAAAGAACTTTGGTATTTTAAAACTTGACTACCTTAGGTTACATGTACAATCAAAATAATCAAAATATAATTTAATATATTGCACAACTGTTTTAATTCTTATTTCATATATTATGGTAAACAAAAATGGCTATCTTAAATAACCCTATTATGGGACTTTAACTTCAACAGACCTTCCTCCCTGATCATGTGACCCCATCCTCTCACATTGCAAAAGAAAAGATATTTAGAATTTAGTTCCATAGTTGGCTGAATATCTTATAAGCTGTTAAGATAAAATTTAAGATTGCCTTTAAATCCATTTATGTATTCTTTCCTATCATAGCATATAAAATCAGTTGTTCATGTTTAAAAAATTGCTTGAGGACTCTATGAAGAGCATATATTATATTTATATACTATGTGTTCAAAATAATAAAGCTTTTCCTTAGTGTTTGTATTTTATATGCAAAATTTTTTTAAATTATACATGGTGATATCCACCCGAAGGGAGCCAAGAAGTGAGGCTATCTGATTTGAATGGGTTACATTCTTCTAAGTTACTCTCTTGTAGGACTAATAATGAAACTTAGGAGTCCAGTAAATTTTTAGATAAGGAGGCAGTCTAAGTGGAAAATCATTAAACTCACAGAGAAGGAACTCTCTGCCAAGAAATTTCTGAAGATACATGTGGTGCTGCCAGCATGGAAAGAGAAGCAATAAACAAGCAAGAAAAATTAGATATTGTTATATCATTTTACAACATGCATCAAAAAATTGAAAATACAACTAATTTCATAGGCTAACATCCAAATATGAATAGGAAATGAATATTTACTAATGGGTAAAAGATGGATATTTACAAATAATCATGTTTAATAAAAGGAGTTAGTAAGCCTCCAGCATTAGTCAATTATATGTGTCATTTACAAAGTCACAGAGTTATTTCAAAATCTGTCAAATTAGTCAACATAGGGACCACATATCAACTTTTAAAAAAAAATGTTCCCATTCACTATGTAGTATGAGAAAATACACTGCTTTTTCACCTTCACAATCAATTATAATGCTTAAGAAAGGATGTAACAGACAACTTATCAGTCCATCTTGCCTAAGAATCTCTGAGAAATGAGGGAGTTAATGCAGCATCAATAGCTTATATCAGAGATAAGACTTTTTCTTTATATGAAGAGAAATCTTGGGAACTAGCATTTATATAGCCCTTTAAGATTTGAAAGGCACTTCACAAATATTTTCTCATTTAATCCTCACAACCACCTTAGGAGGTAAGTATTATTATTATCCCCATTTGCTAGGTAAGAAAACACATCACAGTTAGTACATGAATGAGTTTGGACTTGAATCCAAGCCTTCCTGACACTATGACCACTCCTCTGGTTCTTGTGCTACCTAGGAACTCACTGTGCCTCTCAAGGGCAAAAGTCTCCAGCAAGTGTAATAATGGGAGGCTTTACAGACTAATTAAGAACACCTTTCACACAAGGAAACCATAAGAGAACCAGCAGCAATGTTTTTAACCTCATCATCCATTATTTAGATAATTCTAAATATCTTTCAATAAATTCACTTAGCCATATTAAACATAAACATATGATTTAGGAAGTATAGCACTGTCTATAGAATCAGGAATCTCAATGAAAATCCTGCCTCAGATTCTAGCTGTGTTACCTACCTGGTACTTCAGTTTCTTCAAATGTAAAATGAGAATAATGATAGCCTCCATCCACCACTGTAGTAGGGAAGATAAAATGGGCACATTTGGCCAATGCATAGTCTTGTCCTCTGGACCTGGAGTCAAAAGGATGTAAGTTCAAATCCATCCTCAGACACTTACTAGCTCACTTAACCTCTATTTGTCTCAGTTTTATCAGTTGGGGTAATAATTGCATCTACTTCCCAAGGTTGTAAGAGGATGAAAAAAAATAATTATAAAGTGCATAATATAGTATCCTGAACATATGTAGGCACTATATAAATGTTAGCTATTATTACTGAAATGTTCTTTATATATAATATACATGTGTATGTTATATATATGCATATATATGCTATTGTTATTAAAGCACATATATAAAATGTGTTGTTCTCTAATAATATTTAAAATAATTTTCATTGTTTTATTTTATTTTTAAAATTATGCTACTTTATATATTGTTCCCCATTAGAATGCAAGTAGCTAAGAGATCAGGGATTTTCACCACATAATAAAGTGTTTTGTATCCAAGACTTTATCCATTATAAAGTGTTTTGTACATAGTAAGCACTTAATACATGGTCTTTTATCCATTAAATCATTCACTTAATGTTACATTATATTTTACTGTAAAGTATCCAAAATGAAATGCATATTTTCTCTTATGTTCATATAACAATTGTAGTCACACTTTATGCATGCCATTTTATGATTCAATTAAATACTATCATATAATTTAGTGTTGGAAAGGATCTTGAAGGCCTTGTGTTTTACATTCCCTTCAACACTATCTTCAACAGAATCAGCCATTTTCTTAAAATGAGGGAGAAATAATTTCTTTTTTTGTTTTTGCAAGCTATCAATTTTTACCCAGCTCTAAATGTTAGTATTTATTTATGGTATTGTATTTGTTTGTTTGATAGCTTATTGTTTTTTGTTTTTTTTAAATCAAGCTAAAATTGTTCTCTCTGCAACTTCTACCCACTGTTCTTAATTTTTCCCTTTAGAAGCAAAGTGACTTTTATATAGTCTTGGATCCTTTTAATGCTCTGGATAGTGTCCTCTGGATACTCCCCAGTTTGCTACTGTCTCTCCTAAAAAGTGATGCTCATAACTGAGCAAAAATTCTCCCTCATCATAATGTTCTATGGAAAAATTTAGAATCAGGGCAACCAATGTCTGTAGAAATGATGACAAATTTCAAATTTGTACCTGCATATTGAAAAATAATTTTAAAATTTTAAATCTTTAATGGTTAAATTGTCCTTTTAGGACAATTAATTAAAATTTGCTATTTTTTAGCACCCATCTTCCAGGATTTTTATAAAACTTAAATGAATTAGTATTTGTAAATCACTTTGCAAACTTTAAAGCATCATATAAAATGCTGTTATTATTATTAATAGAATAAATTCAGAAAAAAGTAATCAAAATTTATAACTCTCATTTTATTATAAAAATAGTTTCTAAAATGGCTATGATGGAAATAGTTCTTATAATCCAAAACATGTTTTTGTTTTTGTGAGTTTATGAGTGGATGATTTACTGTTAATAATTACCAAATCTTTTAAAACAACAACAAAAGTTTTATTGATTCTCTGGTGATCTTGGCAGAATTAATCCAGAAGGGATTTTAAAGCCCTTAAATCCAACTACCTCATTTTACAGAGGCTCAGAGGACTTAAATGCCTAAGGTCAGAAACTTTATAAATAATAGAGGCTGAATTTGAACCCAGATATCCTGAGGCTCAATGCATCATTCTTTGTATTATATTGTGCGCCTTTTTAACCAAGCTATTAACTTGCAGTAAATATTATATTTACTGCATTATTATTATATTATATTATATTACTGTAATATTATAAATATTATATTTAAAAACCCTGCAAAAACCAATGCTATCAAGTTTGCACTGAGGTATCTGTTTCATTCATTATTATATTTGTTCTATATTGCTTATATCTTTTGGCTACATCTGACAAGCCCTTTAAGCAAAGACCACCATATATTAAGATCCTTACTTAGAAACTTGGTTCAGTTTGAGGAAACTTGACAAGACAAGTTATTTGGGTTTATTTGCTACAGTACTTGATATAACTTTTGTCTAGCAGGTTTTGCAAACTCTACTCCCAAAGTAAATATTTTGAAGCATGTATATAGGTAAATCAAACAGAAAAATGTCTTCAAAAAGAAATATAATAATCTATTGGCATTTGTAGACACAATAACAAAAAAGTGCGATTAAATGTCTTGTGCATTTTTCAAGGGAAAAAAGTGAACCCTCAAAGTAGCCTAAACCCATTTGGAAACCTTGCTATATTCTGTATTAGCATTTTCACAGATTTTCGTTTACCCAAATGTCTGAAAAGTCCTATCAAGAAGCAGATTCTAAACATTTTAAATAATATTGAATTCTCCATTAAAGAAGGAATACTTGGTTGAAAGTATACAAAAAAGTCACTATAAAGAAATGCATATATATGGTGTCTGAAAAGTTTCAATAAAACTTAAAACTGCATGCAGACTTCTGGGACAATATAGACTTATATGCATAAGTATGCACATATACGTGAACATATGCATATATGAACAGTGCATGAAGACATATGTAGGCAATATAGATATAAATATATATATATATGTCTCTGAAATATGTCATGTGTATTGTATAAGTATGCATAACTCTACATATGTATATATATATATATGCATATGTGTATATATGTGTGTGTGTATATATATATATACATATATATAAATATATATGTATATTGTACTTTGTAATCATTAAAGTGACAAATTTCAGTGATTATTTCTGCTATGGAGAAGACAAGTTATTTGGGGCATAAATAAGATTAAATAATTATGTTATTTTGGCTTTGCTTTTCCCCTCAGAATCCAGAAAAGAAATGGATTCAATATAATCAAAAGAAAAAGATAAAGAGTGATATTTCAAGAGTAACATAATAATTTTCTAGATTTGGGAAGAGCTGGTAGAAGGAATGTGAGTAACAGAGGGCTAGCACCATAAGAGTAAATCATTTCAAACTTTCTGTATGTGATTTTTTTTTCTTCTTGACAAAAACACATAAAGCAAGATATTTACTCTTGTGCTTGGCAACGTTTAAAAACTGGTCGAAAATTGCTGCAAAGAATTCATTTATTTATATAAATGTTCATTACCTCCTATTTTATATATAAAGCTATTGAATGAAGAAAAGTCAAGATATGCACTGGCACAGCACTGAAAACTTTGTTCAGAGTTGATTTGTTTAGTAGTCTGATTCTTTCCCCCCCGCCCCCCTTTTCTTACCAGGGTCACACAGCTAAGAAGTGTTAAGTATTGAGGTTGGATTTGAACTCAGGTCTTCCTGACTACAAGGCTGGTTTTCTATCCACTGGGTAATCTAGCTACCCCAGGCTTATTTTTTTTAAAAGAAATTAATTAGGAAACCTAAATAAAAATTGAAATTGAAGAACATGATTAAATAATGAGACAATTATTAAAGAAGTCATCATCTCTAACACAAGGAAATAGCTTTTTGTTTTTGCTCTCCATTCAAATTAATGAGAAGTTACAAAAGATAAGAGAATATATTTACAAAGAACAACACCAAATTCTTTTTCTCCTACATATATCCTCATATACTCGTCCTTGATTTTAAGTCTTTCCTAAGAAGCCTACTTAAAGACTCTTGTTTCCTTTAAAAGGAGAGATGCTAAGAATTGTCATTATAACTTTACAAGATACTTTTTTGCTATAAAGTCAGGGAGAATATATAAGTTCAGGTTTCACCTGTGAGATGAATTGTTGAAAAAGAAAATTTTTATAAAATAATTTTATGAGGAGTAACTCTAGACAGATTATTATGAATGAGAACATAAGAAAAGCTGAAAACAGTTTTCCTGTCACTAATCTCCAGGGGATTTAATAGAAATATACAAATAAATACTATGCAACTGAGGTTTCTCAGTTTTTTAAATGATTTATAGTTGATGTATTAAAATAGAGGCTCTGTTTAGTTAATTGATAAGAGAGAAATTGAAATTTTAGTGTAAGATTAAATATAAGAATAAGTGAAGTTGATTGAAGACAGGTATCCTACAATTGAAGCTGGTGATTCATGTAATAATACCTTTTCCATGTGAAAGGTCTTCTTACTCAGCATGTTACATGTGCACTAAATTATTTTTGGCTTCAAAAGAGCTTTTGATGTATAAGGTAGACAAAAAAGGTAAGCTTATTTATTTGAAAATATATAATTGTTTTTGGACCATATTAATTAATCAATGAATAAGGTAATTATTTGATGTTTCTATTGTGTGTAAATCACTTTGCTAGGCATTGGAGTAGATACAAAGCTTAGATAAAAGGATCAAATATAAATCTGTCATGATTAACCAATAAAAACACTGAATATGCCTTTATGAATTTCTAATTTATAATAAATTCTCAAAGTATTTCCATACTAAGACAACGAATAAACAACAAACAGTATCAAGTATCTATAGAAAATATCTGAAACCTGGTCAGTGTATTCCCAAAATAACGAGACAACAAAATGATTAATTCTTGAAGAACTGTTAAATAAATCAGAGCAAATGATTCATGAAATTGAATGCCTTTTAAAGATGTTTATATTGGTATGTTTTTTGTGTAAGACATGAGTAGTTTCATATTAACTTTACAGAAGCAATAAGGTACTCCAATCTATTTTGCAAAAAGGAGACATTAAGTATTGAGAACAACAACAACAAAAAAATCCTTCTGAAGGTCCCCCCTCCAGTGGTGTCCAATGACGCCAGTTGGATCTTGGCAAAGTATCTAGGCAAATATATTGGAGTTGTTTGCCATTTTTTTTTTCTCCAGCTCATTTTACAAATGAAGAATGAGGCAAAAAGGTTTAAGTGACTTGCCCAGGGTTACACAGCTAGTAGGTTTCTGAGCCAGATTTGAACTCAGGAAGAAAGTTTTCCTTACATCAGGTCCAGCACACTATCCAATGTGGCACCTTGCTTCCCCATTCAAAAGATTGATCTCTATTAAAATATTCTCCATATTTTTCAAATTTCCCTTATATATAGGCACTGGCCTAATTTTTTAAAAAGTTTATTCCCTACTTCACCAGAATTCTTTCTTTTAGGAACCTAAAAGAAATATTCAAAACAGTTTGTACTGATGAGTTTAAAATGTGAACATTACTTTAAATAAGTTACCTTCTTTATTTTTTCATCTTCAGTGAGGTATCATCTCCCATAAAGGTAATCTTTTTAAATAACAAAATAATCAGTGAGCTCTTGTTATTGTTCTGATAACATGCACAAAAGTCAATATTGAACTTCAATCACAATCCATTTTAATGTATTTATCCAGAGATGCTTCAGTGATTTAGCAGCAATGATCTTATACATGACAATCTAAACAAATCACTCTACTGCATACAAACAACTCGTTATCTAAAATACAATAATTCAGGAACAACTTATTAATAACAAGTTTTACAACCCTTTGGTTTTGATGTTAAAATGTTTATAAGTCATCAAGCTTATATGCAAATTTATCACAGAAACTATATGATATTTATATATATATATGGTTTATACTTTAGAAACAGTTCCAACATAACAAAATCAATGAACTCACCTAAATTAAATGAAATCATTCTCAAAGTAGTCATACAGATTACTTGTGAGTAAAAATTACTATTTGTTTATTAAATCCTTGAAGCAGACACAGCTCAATTTATTTCATTAAATCAACAACAACCCTAATGATTTCTAACATTTCTTTTGATACTTGTGTGAACTTTGGCTGCAGAATTAGTTTAACTTAAAACTATGAAGATTTTGCTTTAAAACATGATTTAAAATTGGGGCAATTTTTCAGACTAGATAACTTTTTTGTCAACATTTTTATCACCTTACATAAACATTGCTTTAGAAATTAAATAGTGAAATTCACAACATTTATATGTCTTTTCCTCTTAGAACCTTTGCTTGGTTGATTTGATGCAAAGAATGGTTGTTTGACATTGGGAAATTATGAGAGAAGACAAAACTGTCAGGTCCGATGTCAGGGCCACTTTTTTAGAAGTCATGCATTACCTTGCTGCAATTAGTCACAGTGGTGACCTAAATTTTTGTGTACACTTTGTCAAGTCACATAAATACCTCATCAAGTCTCAATTTCCTCCAAAATAAAAATAATATTAAATAACAACAAAAATAATAACAACAACTTTTAATTCCATAGCATTGTATTGTTTGTTAAGTTTTAGAAACGTCAGAGAATTATATCATTTTACCCAAATGAGAATGCTGGGAAACAGACAGATAAGTGTTATCTCCATTTTGTCAAGAAGAAACTGAGATTCTAAGAAATTATTTAAGTTCCCTAAGGTTTTGCATCATCAACTTTAAGGGTAGAACTCAGATCTTTCTCCTCTACAAGTACTCACTAAACTCCACCAAGAATACCTTGTAGTACTGATCCTTTTAAAAATGCCTTAAAGATACCAAAAAGAAACATGAATTACTTTTTTTCCAAAATCTCAACATATTTATTGTAAATATTCCATGAGAAAAGAATAAATGTGCAAATATATGTCGTTATATTATTGGGATTCTTCAATTTTAAGCTTGGAATATTTTTTTGTGAAATCTTTCTCCTAAATATACCCATTAATAGTTTCTTCAAAAAAATTAATATGTCTTCATTATAATATATTTATATATAAGTATATATATATAATATAATCATATAATATGTTTATATACATTAATATTTTAATTACCATAAAGGATAAATTGTGTCCTTCTTGTCTAGCTTTTTTGACTATGTTTTTTCAATTTTATCCTACTTTAGTTTCACAGTTCAACAATTTTATTATATGTCATAATTATAAACATGTACAAGTCTGGCAACTGTCATGCGGTATGTTTATTTGGGGGAAAAGGAAAAAAAAAATTTTTTTCTGAAATTCAGTCCTCTTTTGAAAAATTCCTATTCAGGGCTAGGAAAAATTTTTAAAAATGCAAAAAATAGGGTTTCAAACATAAAGCTACAAGTATGAAGGGCAATTAAGGAGATTATTTCTTTTATCACTTAAGAGATGCAAATAGAGAACTGAAATGAAAGTTTAACATGATGGGTTGGAACATGATAAGTCTATTCAGGCAAATATTAGAAACATTTATATATTTTTTATATTAAAATTGAATCCTAAGGTTTGATTTTCCCCCCAGGTGCTATATAACAAATGTGCCATCAGAACAGAAGAATCAGGTGGAATGAGCAGAGAAAAATCTCTGCATCATAAAGACTTGGCTGCAAATTTACTTACAGGTCTCCAGGAGATATTAGAAAACCTTCATTCTATCAACTTTTAAATAAACTTGATACTTAGTATAACTGGTTAGGACTTTTACTGCTTATTTTATATCACAGTTAAAAATGGTCAATGAAGATGCTAATGCTGCCTAAACCCATCCTCAAAAATCACTGCAACAGGCTACAATTAAAACTCCTGGATCATCTGAAAGAATGTCTTCTCAATTATTTTCAATTTTTAAAAAAAGTAGGTCATAATGACTGGGATAGAAAATTTATCAAATGGATATAATGCTTATTTTTTATTAAGTTTCTAAAATCAAATTAAAATTATAGATACATATAGAAATATTTCTGGAAAAGAGCACCAAAGATAAGCAATGATAACATGGATATCCTTATTGTACATATATTGTTTTAGAAAATCTCTTGAAACTCCAAAGAAATTAGTATTCCAAGATTTAAATATTTTCTATAGCTTAAATTTTATTTTACCACATTTTGACCATACTTAAAGTGTCACTTGTCATTTCTACAAATACTGATGCAACTGATTTAGGTTTTGTTTTTTGTTTTGTTTTTTTTATATCTGAAACAAAAGAGAATAAGACCACAGCTCCAGCCTGTGAGCGTATCTAATGACATAATTATAACCAAACTTGGAGAAGACAAGGAAGGAGCAATGTTAAACTGTAGCATGTCAAAGTGAATCACAAAGTTATTGATGTAGAATTGGAAGCAACCCTCAAGATTATCTAATTCAACTTCCTTATTTGACAGTACAGGAAATAGAAAACTCAAGAAATGAATTGACTTGCCAAGGTCACATGAGTAGTGGTCAAGTCAGGGATTAAGCCCAGATTCTCTTACTCCAAATCCACTTAGCTTTCTTTCCCCTGTACTGTGTGGCCTCCTTTGCCTAACAATGGTCCTCCTATATGTGTAAGGATTCTTGAATCTTTTAGGGGAAAATATTCATACTCTGCAATAAATAAAATCTTTAAAGAAATTTATTTACAAGCATAACACTCCTGGCTTTGTTACTAAACAGAGAAACCAAAGGCAGAAAGCTAAAAAAAGTCTAGAATGTTCATTATCTGTCCTTTAAAATGTATCATATGAGCTCCATTAGTTGATGTCCACATGAGCTGATTGATGCTTTTGTGAATAAGGAATAGGGGGAATATAAACTATTATAGCAAACCAAAGAACAAAGTCATGGACAGATCAACAATTGTAACTGCTTACATTACAAAATGACTTTCTGCTTTATAAAAGTATTTAGCATAGGGTAATTTTTTTATGGAAAATTCTCATATTAGACATTGTATATTGGTATTCAGTTGATTCAGTTGTGACAGACCACTGAGTGACCCCATCCGGGATTCTCTTGGCAAAGATACAAGTAGTTTGCCATTTCCTTTTCCAGTGGATCCAGTGAGTCCAGATTAGTGACTTATCCAGGACATATAGCTGGGAATGTGTCTGAGGCAGGATGGCTTTCAGGTTTCAGATATTTCTCACACCAAATCTAGTGTTCTATCCACTTAGCCACTAATTGCCTCTTGACTTAATATGTTGTGTAAAATAACTGCACAATTTAATCTTATCTCAACTTTCCAAATGCAAAATTAATGAGAGCTAGTTGAAAATTTCAATTTATTGTCATCAAGATCATTTAAATGATCTTTTCATTATTTTAATTTTCTTACAAATATGGCATAAGATTAAAAAGTGGAAGAATATTTTCCCCTCAGAACCATCAAATTATTCTAAAATTTCTCCATATCAATACCTCTACAACACTGAAATTTTAACTGGATATTGTGCAAGTAATATTCCAGTCAAAGTTCCTCTTGCTATGTGACATAGTGGATAGTGTGTTAGACTTGAAGTCCAATAGATCTAAATTCAAATCCTGACTCAGACACTCACTAGCTATATGATCCTGGGCAATCATTTAAATTCACTGAGTTTCTGTTTCTTCATCTGTAAAATGAGGAAAATAATACCACTTACAATCCAGGGTTGTTGTGAAATAAAATGAGATAATATTTTCAATGTGCTTTGCACCCTTTGAAAATGTTAGCTATTATAATAGAACAAATTGTACTCTATTACCATTGAGAAAAATTTCTGAGAACATAGGAATAAGAAAGGAAAAGAGATAACCAGATACCTTCCTCCAGGCAAAGAGATATGTACTATTCTTCTCTAGTTAGTACATTGATCTTTTATTAGTTGTTTGTGTGCCCTAGGATAATGTAAGCTTCTTGAGGTCAGGGACCTTATTTCATCTCTATCTTTGCATCCCCTGAATATGGTATAATGCCTTAAATATATTCGGTATTTAATATGCCCATTCTGAGTAAATTGAACTCTAAAAATCTTCAAAATTAATAGTAAATTTTTAATAAAGTTGGGGCAACACTGTTTGCAATAATTACACCATTAATATGACAGAAAAGTTATATTAAATTTACATTTTAAAGGTAAAATATTATTTAATGTTCATATAATTCCTAAAATTCCATGTGACTATCCAATGAAAAAAATTTCAATGTTGCTATCATTGATAATAATTAAATAACATGGCAGCATAATTACCTTTATATCACTCTAAACTCACATTCTAAAAATTTAATGTAAGTATAACTTTTATTTTCTAATTTTGTCTCTTAGAGGACAAACATTGATAACTACTGCCATTAGTAGAGGAAATCATATCAATGATATTATATATCTGCTCCATGTATCTGGAAATCAATGATGTAGGATATGTGGCCATTCAGCTCAGAATTAAAGTTCACCTTTCCATTTTCTCTAAAATGTGAATTTGCTAATTTAGGGGGGTGGGGAATGGAAAAAAAAACAATTCTGTTCAGCAAATTTGCGTACTTATTTATATGTAATTAATTTGAATTAATGGATTGAAAACATTTTTATGCATTTCCTATGTTATGCACAAGGAATACAAATACAGTCCCTGATTTTGTTCTTTATAGAAAGGCTGATGGTATAATAATCACCTAAGTAGTTAAGTCAAGTTATAGAAATAATGAATGATAAAATTTCACTAACAGTCTGCTAATGTTCCATGATTGTCTTCCAATGTCTGATATTTGCCTATATATTTTTTGAAAAAATTATCTTCCTTAAGTAAATATGTGGAAAATATTAAAGGACAAAGATATATATATATATAAAAATTATCATTTATAGTTATTTATAAGTCCTTAATAAATAAAACAATATTCAGTCTTTCTGATAATTTCTAATTAGCTGAAGTCCTAGATAAATTTTTTTTCCAAATCAACCCATTTTGAAGAAGGACAATGTCTTTGTTATTATATCAAATTAACTAATGGGCATATATGTCTTGCTTTAAGAAAAAAAATGAAACATATAAGTAATTAATTATAAGATGAAACATATAAGAAATTAATCAGGAAAATGCATTTTAAGAAATAACCATGTGACAGTTTCTTTAAATACTGGAGTATAGTAATTATTTAAAACATAATTATTTAATACATAAAACATAATAGTATTTAACAAAATTTGAATTGTTCACAACTTTAAAGAAATAAGACAATATATGTAATTATGAAATTGTATTTCAGAGATCAAATATTGATACTTTAACTTTTTCACTTTCTATAAAAATCAAAACAACTGAAAACGTTTGATTTTATGAATTTTTTAAAAATAGTTTCTATGATCTTTAACTGATAAATATTGGATTTAAAATATTAGCAATGGAAGAAATATTTTTATGAATCAGTATTTTTATGAATGAAAAATTTTATGAATATTTTATGTATCAGATTTTAAGATCATTCCATTTTTAACTTATTTTTTCACCTATATTTAATGTATATTCCATAGGGACTCTATAGTTAAAAGTTTATGTCTGAAAATATTGGTAAATCTCAATTATTGATTTCATATAATAGTCACTAAACCCAAAGAAAAAAGTAAATTAAAAAATATTTTTTGGGAGTTGAGGGAATCAAGGAGTATTATGAGAAGTTACTTTCTTTTTCAGAAATAAATTAAATTATCTTCAGCAATTATTAATCAATAAAATTTCTAGCTAGAGTAGGAATTCTTAAGCTTTTTAGTCACCTGATAAAGCTTATGGTTATATTCTGAGGATACTGTTTTGAAGCATATAGCATTACAATATAATACAATTATAATGAAATATTTAAAAAATAAAAAAAAATTAAAACAAATTCACAGACCCCAGGTTAATAATATTAGAGAAATCTTAATTATACTACCAAGTACTTAGGAATCCAGACTTCATGAATCCTACCCCATCCTTTGTGACTTCCTTACTCTAGTTATGTTCTTGTGTAGATAGTATTTACAAAATTGAAAGTACAAAATGAAAGCTCATTTTCTGACTTGAGGTCTATCTCCTAATACTCCCAGATTATATAGACTTTAAAAAGAAATAATTTAAGGGCATTTTTCTTAAGAAGGAACAGTTCTGAAGTGATCTATGAATCAATGTGGAAACTTCCATTGTAGGTATCATAAGTTTGAAATCACAAACTTCAATTAAGAATGAAAAAGGTGGCTTAGGAGTAGAACAGAATATTAAAAATTTAATATATATAAACTGATGTTCAAAGGAATATTTATTTCAACTGGACTTATACAGACTGTCCAATTATACATGAAATTAAATAAACTAATTAGCAGAATCAAAGTAATAACCACAATATAAAATTCCAGCTAAATTGTTATTAGACTTAAGCTTACAGAATATGAGGTCCTTTGAAACCAAAAACTTCATTTTTTTTTCTCCTTTTTTCCTTTCTTTTTTTTTTTCCTTCCTCTTAGTACCCTGGCACCAAAGATAAAATACATTGAACATGGTAGATGCTCAATAAATGCTTACATAAATGAAGGAAGCTATATGGATGGAAGCTAATAAAGTATTAATTCCAAAGAATCTTTTAACTTTATATAGCTATACATCAGCTATATTAATTATTTGGTATTAGGCTAGAGACCAAATGTGGTTTTAGAGACGTCCTCAGACTGAGGTACTATGAAAGTATCATTCTGATAAAATTTGTAAAAAGCTTTATTCCTGAAGATTTTTAATGATATAAGTCTATCTGAAGTTCACTGTTTTCTGATTTGGAGCAGCTATTGCTGCTAAATTTTCCTAAAGATCCTTTTTGGATCTACAATTCTATGAAAAACCCATAAGCAAAAATAGAGTCATTAAGAAACAACTGACTACTATTTAAGAAATGCTAAAAAATTTAAGGATTTTTTTTTAATCTGTAATTTTGTTTCCATTGATTTTATTTGTTCTTAAAACCAGTTGTTTGTCATGCATTACAAATGCATCTGAAGATGTATTTTATTAATATTAATTGGCTTTTTTCAAAAGTTAACATGCTTGTAACTCAAAAATCAAAATTTATTATATATGTATATATATACATATATATGTATATATACTATATATATATGTCTTGTATATGTTTATATTTGTGAATAAATGTGTGTGTATTTATATTCTTCTTATGGCAGTGAAGGTAATCATTAATTTAAGAAAATATTAGACAATCTATCAATTTTGACAATGAATCTGTGGCTCAGAAAAGGAGAAAATATGCTACAATTAGAGGTGTTATATTTTATGGGTTTTAGCACATAAAACTAATATTTTTAAAAATGGAAAACAATGTTTTCTAGTAGTTTGCAATAAATTTCTAATAAAATTATGTCTCTATTTCAAGTAACTAGGGTTTTCCAGTATTATTTTCCTTTAGTAGCACTTTGTAGTATAATTGTGTTTTTTAAAGACTGGGAAGGCAATAGCTTTAAATATAAAAAAAAAAAAAATAGACTATTATATAATTACTCCCTTGAAATAAATGAATTTACATTTTAATACATACTACATTGATCAGTTTTATGTTGAACTTTAGCATATTAAAGATACCTTTTCCTAGTACTTGGTCAGTAAAAATTCATTACATTGGATTACTTCTTCTTTTATGGTTGACAAAGAACATTAATTAACTAGCTGACTTGTTCTATTTTCCAAAATATCACTGGAACAAAGCAAATTCTTTAGGGATGAGTGGGCAGAGATGACTAAATATACTTTTATATATTTATAGAAGAACATACATTCCCAGAAGCCAACCAGAAAATGCTAATGGAGCATACTATAGAAGACAAGTTTGCATTTTCTCCTCATTTACACAGAATAAAACTTGATTTAAAAATAACCAGAGGCAAAGGTGATAAGAAAGTAGACTGCATATACAAAGATTAAATTTGTTGTGATAAGTACTTGATGTGTTTTAGAGGAAAGAAATCAATTTTAAGCCAAACTGTCTTACAACTTTCAGTGAAAGACTGACAAATATATGCAATTTTTTTTTGTTACCTTCTATGGAAAAGGCTAAACTTTTAACATCATATAGTTAATGCCACTTTTTACAATACAAGAAAAAAAGGAAGAAAGATGAATTATTAATTTTTAAAATTACCCAGCAATTCCATTGCATCATCTTCATTGTCAATATCTTCTTCTGTTACAGATGGTGTGGGACTGTGGATGGATTCAAAAGAATCTTGGGATAACATTGCAGCTAGAAGCTTCTTATGTTGTTGTTGCTGTTGTTTTAATCCTTTACTCTTGGGTTCCATCTTTAAGCTGGGAGAAAATTTACATATAATTTATTTATCTAGAAGATACATTTAAGACATAATTTAAGAAAAGTCATAACTTGATTAAAAGATTAACATCTTGTGTGTTTTGTAATATAAATTTACTGGAGTGCTTTTTATAAATGGTCAAATAACCTTTACACTGAAAATGGAGTGAAAATTTTTTTCTTTATTTGAAAACAGTTCTCAAAATCAGGTCAAGATGAATACCTTTCAGAACTTTGTTAGTAATATAATCATATATCGTAGTTGGGGATATTTGTGTATTATACTAAGCAGAAATCTGACGGATAAATAGGGAACACTTCTGGCATATAGAATGTAAGTATAAGTCAACATTTCATGGAAATACAGACATGTCTCTATCCAGGAGGTCCAATTACTTGAGAGCAAAAAAGGATTTATTAAATACTCACTATCTGAAAAGTATTATATTCTAAGAACTGAAAACACAAAGAAAGGCATAAAATTGGTCTCAAAAAGCTCATATTCTAATGGGGGATTCAACATGAAAACTATAATCAAACACTATAGGAGGTGCTTTAGTGTAGTGCAAGAGAAAGATCATTTCAGAGCAAAGACAAATAGTAGGTAGCTGAAAAAACGATAGGACAAACAGAAGATAGGATTTCAAAAGTTTTCCTCTTACACAGAATATGGGATTTGAGATGAGTCTTTGAGGAAGCCTGGAAAACTAGGAGGCAGAGGTGAAGGAGGATAGCATTCCAGATGTGGAGGGTCAACATTAAAAAGATGAATTTGAGAGTTGGGATTTTGGTCAAGTATAATGAGCAAAGGCAATGACATTAGTGAGTCATTAAAGGGTTTATAAAGTATAGCGAAGTAAAAAAAAAAAAAAAAAACACACTATAGAGATAAGAAAGATCAGTCTATAAGGGTTTTAGAAAGCCAAATGGAACATTTTATATATGATCCTTGAAATTACACATATCATGATTTTTAGCTTTCCTCAATCTTGGTCAGATTTCACCTAATCTACTCAGGTTTGGGTGGTGATAAATTCTTTGTTTAGATTGCCCAAGGCTAGGGATAACTTAGAAGTAAATGACATAAATCAAAGTTCCTTAGAATAGGTCTAGCTCCTCATTTTGATATTTATTCTCTCTAATTACTTGTTAACCCATCAGAGTTGATTGCCATCCTCAGAAACATCCTTCTTGCAAAGGCATATAAACTATCAGTCTGACACCATGATTATCTTTGGTCACTTTTATTTTTATTAAAATGCTGGCATTATTAATAAAATGACTAATTTTGCTATATATATATATCTTGGCTTTGTATGAGTAAATAAAATTGTGGATGCATGTGTGTGTGTGTGTGTTATGTGTGTGTGTGTGTTATATGTGTTATTATGTACAATACTGGTACTGGGTCTTAAATTTAAATCTAGTCTTTGATATTATTGAACTATGTGACCCTGGGCAAGTCACTTAACTCCATTCACCTCAAGCTCCTCATATGTAAAATGAGGTAGAGGAGAAAATGGTAAATCACACTAGTATCTTTATCAAGAAAACCTTAACTGGGGTTAGACATGACTGAAACAAGAACCACATATATTTCAGTACTTAGCACAGGACTTTGCATATAGGGATTAATAAATGATTTTATCCTTTCATTTTGAAAACTATTTTGTCTCTGAGGAAAGAAATTATATATGAGATTTTTTTCTGATATATTTACTTAAAATTGTAATTTGTAATTAGAATATGTATTTTAATCAAAGTACTTGGTTAAATGAAAATAATGAATTTCCTCTATTCTTCCCATTGAATCTGTGTTACAATTGATCTTTCCATTTCATGCTCAATGTTCAAGTTCTTCATGCAAAAGCACTTTTCCACAAAGGTGAAGCACCTCCTATAGATATGAGACCAATACAGCACTCTTTCTACTGTCTCTAGAATCTAATCCATTCTCCAATTCCACCCTATCCCCAAGACTGCCAAAGTCTTACATACAAATACATGATTATAATTACATACAAATACAAAGCACATACAAATATGTAGGTCAAAAGGACCTAATATTCTCCTCTTGAAAGGATCTGCAATCTGGCCTTGAGTTCAGTTCCCATCTCTGACTCTTACTAGCAGTATGACCTGACAATTCTCTCAGTGGATTCTTAAACTTTTTCCACATGACCCTTTTATCCCAAGACATTTTTATGGGACCCCAGATATATAAGTATATAAAATAGGGATACAAATCAAACATTTACTGATAATAAATTATAATTTTGCAACTCTCACATTCAGTTATAAGACCCCATATGGGGTCATGAACCACAATTTATGAAACTGGATCAAAGCAAGTAAGATTTTAAAATGTGAAGACATTGACAGAGTTTTTATATCTAGGATTTTTCTATAACAAAAAAATCAGAATTTCATCAATCCATATCCATAATTCACTATTTACTCTATGATAAAATACAAAGTCAACTGTTTTATCATACTGGGTGATTAACAACCTAGCCTGGCTGATTATACTTATTACCATCACCACCACTACTCCCATCCTCTTCGTGCACTCCACTCTTTCCAGAGCTACTGGATACTACATTTTCTGTCTCAGAGCGTTTGCTCAGATTGGTCTCCATGTTTAGACTGCTTTCACTCTTCACTGATAATTTTCAGAATTCTTTATCTCTTCAAAATTTCACTCACACATCACTCAAGTACTCAAGTGCCTTCTCTGATTCTTCAAGTTCTACTAAATCTAAATTTCTTTCCATATATTTTGTACTCATTCACATATATACAATTTATATGTATACACATTGCTTCTTCTCCCAAAATAGGTGAGCCTTCTGAAGCAGACTTTTGATTTTTGTATCCTCAAAGCTACAAGGAAAGTTAAAAAAAACAAACAAACAAAAAAAAAAAAACAGAGACAGTAATAACCAGGCTAGTCAAATCATTACTACCATCTCAACCATTATCATTACCTTCCCTCAGCACCCAATGCAGACAGCCCAAGATCTTGAATCCCAGAGTCCTAGGAATAGTAGCGTCCCCTCCCTCTCTCATCTATTATTGGGGAGGAGCAGTTTCTATAGGGAAAAGACCCATCTTTCTAACCAATGACAACCACAAGCTAAATGCTTTTACTAAGAAAATAAAACCAAGAATTATAGAAATGAAAGTTCCCAACATAGCAACAGGCCTACTTGCTGTTAGCCCCCTGCAGTTATCATCCTAGCAAGTTATTATCCCCAATGAAGATGAGACTGGCAAGTGCTTTTACAGCTGCTGCAGCCCAAGACTGTTTTTCAATTACTACTACTGAAAACACAGACAAAATTATTTCTTATGCCAAAATCTGTAGAACTGTGAAAAATTCAGCATTATAACATGCATTATTTTATAGTGCAACAGATAGTAAAGAAGATGCATTACCATTTGTCTTAATGTCACATTCGAATGACTATGGGATCTTTCTATCTGGCTTAAAGTTCAAATCTCCTATATGTTGTTGTCTCCCTTTCTAGAATGTGAACTGCTAAAGAATAGATACTCTTTGGTTTTCTACTTCTAGCATAGTGCTTTGCATTTAGTAAGTACTTAAAATGTTTTTATTCATTCATTTACAGCTTAATGCACTAATAAAGAACACGGTAAACATTTAACAAATGCTTATTGATTAATTGAAAACCATTTTATTCCTAAGGAAGTAATAAAAATATTTAGCATGAAGTAAAAATAAAGAAAGAGAGAGAAAAAAAGGAAGAAAGGAAGACTTAAGATCTCTGATGAATTCAGCGATGAACTATCATTCCAAAGTACCAATGATGTTTTATTCAACCCAGTTCCTGAAAAGGAAGTGATGAATGCAAGATATAGATGAGACACATATTTTTGAAAATGGACAATTAATGTGGAAATTTGTTTTGCTTAACTATGCAAACTTGACTCTGCTTGACTATTTCCCATGAGATTTTCCCTCTTCCCCTTTTCTTTAAATTGGGTTGGTTGTGAAGGAGATACAATAAATGTCTGCTAATTGAAAGATAAAATTAAAATATATAATCATAGTTATTATAAAATATAGGATAAAATGGAAATTTCTTAGATTGTACCAAAGTCCCTTGATAAATTAACTTCAGCTTATTTTCAGCTCACATGCTCTCTTTACACATTTTTTATTGTGGTCAAATTAGATGACTAGCTGTTCCCTAATAATTTTCCACAATATCTCATTCCCTTGAATTTTTTCAAGTATTTTTGTCTTACCCTCCCATCACCTTCATAAAATGCATTCTTTATATATCTCCACTTATTTGTAACTTGTTTTAGGTAGAGCCTCTATCATGATACCTTTGTTGATCTAAGTTGAAAGTGATCATACTGTCATCAAATTTTAATTTACATAAAGTGGTATCAAATATTATATTATCATACAAATATTAGTTGTTATTATTAATATTGTAATCATATGTGGATCATATTCTGTCACATATTATATTTTTCTTGTAATGTCTCTTTACCTTATATAGAATATGTACTGCATAGGTTCAAGAATTTAGAACTTAAAAGGCCATTTAGTTCAACTTCACTATTTTATATATAAAGAAAGGAAAGACCAAAAGAGGTTCAATGGAAGAGCTTGGATTTAAATCTAGTTCTTTGATCCAATTCTAACACATATATAATAGACTTTATAATGTAACTCATTCAGTCAGTCAACAAAATTTTTCTTATTTTTCATTTGAATCAGTTATGTCTGATTCTTTATGATCCCATTTGGGGTTTTCTTGGCAAAGATTGGAATGGTTTACCATCTTCTTCTATAGCTAATTTTATAGATGAAGAACTGAAGTAAATGAGACAAAGTGACTTGCTCAAAGTCACACAGCTACTCAGGGGTAGAGACTAGATTTGAATTCAGAAAGATAAGTGTTCCTGACTTCATGCCCAGCCTTTTATCCAACTAGTGGACAACAAGTTATTTGCTATATACAGGCACTAAGATAAGTGCAGAGCATATAGATAAAGGACATGAAATGTCCTTGTCTTCAAGATCTCATATCCTACCACTATATAACTAAGATGACAGGAAAAGATAATAATGAGGGGATGTGGGAAAACTGGGACACTAGTACATTGTTGGTGGAACTGTGAACAGATCTAGTCATTCTGGAAAGCAACTTAGAACTATGCTCAAAAGGTTATCAAGCTGTGCATACTCTTTGAACGAGCAGTATATCTACTGCTCCCAAAGAGATCTTAAAGGAGAGAAAGGGACCCACATGTGCAAAAATGTTTGTGGCAGCCCTTTTTGTAGTGGCAAGAAACTGGAAACTGAGTGGATGCCCATCAATTGGAGAATGGCTGAATGAATTTTGGTATATAAATATTATGGGATATTATTGTTCTGTAAGAAATAACCAGAAGGATGAATACAGAGATGAATACAGAATGGAGAGACTTACATGAACTGATGCTGAGTGAAATAAGCAGAACCAGGAGATCATTGTACATGGCAACAACAAGACTATACATTGATCAATTCTGATGGATGTGGCTCTCTTTAACACTGAGATGATTCAAATCAGTTCCAATTGCTCAGTGATGAAGAGAGCCATCTATACCCAGAGAGAGAACCATGGCAACAGAGTGTGGACTACAACATAGCATTCTTACTTTCTTTCCCAAATTTTTTCCTCTTCCTGTTTGATCTGATTTTTCTTGTGCAGCAAGATAACTGATTAATATGTATACATATATTGGATTTAACATGTATTTTAACATATTTGACATGTATTGGACTATCTGCCAGCTAGGGAAGGGGGTGGGGAGAAGGAGGGGAAAATTTGGAACATAAGGCTTTGCAAATATCAGTGATGAAAAACTATGCATATATTTTGTAAATAAAAAGCTTTCATTAAAAAAAAAAGAATTCCTATACTAATAGTGGAAGCAACATGTAAATAATAAGGAAATACACAAGGTAGATGAAAGGTAATCTGAGAGGGGAAGATGCTTTCAACTAGGAAGAAGAAGAGAACAATCTTCTGGTTGCCAAGTTTGAGCTGATTGTTGAAAGGAGCCAGAGGGGATGATAGGTAGAGATGAAGAAAGAGAGAATTATATACATTGGGTAGCCAATGAAAAGACATGGATATAGGAGGTGAAGCATCTTATGAAAAGAATTTTCAATTTTTTCCTATAGAATTCTTCCAATCATAGAGACAATCATAGTAAAGAATATATTGTTACATAGGGATATTTTGCTTAAATAACTTCTAAATATCCAAAAGGCCAAATTAAAAGTTTTTCAACTTGTCAAAACTATCTTTAGCAGTATATTCAAAAGCAAATTCTTAGTAACTTATTGAGAAAAAGACGCAATTATCTCCATTGCTTAACTATAAAGAATAGTTAAGATGCATATGGTAGAACTACAAATTTACCTAGCATATTCATCATAAATTCATTTAAATTTTTGTCAGAAAAGATGTTTTAGGAGCATTAAATAAGCCAGTTGATGGATTAGAGGTAATAAATGGATGCAATGGATACTATCTGGCAGGCCTAGAGTAAGAAAGACATGAATTCAATTTCAACCTCACACAATTACTAGCTGTGTGACTTTAGCCAAGTCATTTAATACCTGTTTGCCTCGGTTCTCTCATCTGTAAAATGGGGATAGTAATATCTATCTCCCAAGGTGTTGTGAAAGTCAATTAAGACAATAATTATCATAGCTTTTAGTTAAATGCATGGCACACAATAAACAGTATATGAACATAAGCTGTGAGGACGCTGATTATGTCTCTGCTATAGAAAGTATACATAATCCATACACAGAAACATATAGGTAGACATACCCAAGAAAGCAGTCACAATTTGGAAATTGCAATAGGAACCATTGATCAATTATAAATAAGAATTTTTTCTTCCTTCATATAACTCTTGTTGATCTTAATGAACATCAAGGAATTTGTTGGAAAAGGATATTAGGCTGCTATTTCATCTTTAAATTTAGATTTCTCGTTTGTAACCACTTCCATTTTAAAATTGTATATGCACAAACTCATTATAACACTAATGTAACATAGAAAGTCAATTAATCATTTCTATAATATTTTGGGAGATTATTCATGTTTTAATGAGGTGATTACAGCAGCTTCATTACACTTTCAAGGCTTGACAAGTCTATTTAACACCTCCTGTTAGAACTTATTAAGCAATTCTAAGAAATCTATTACCCTGAGCCATTACAAAGTCTAATTAAACTACTCAGATTAAACTTAAAGTAAAGACATCCTTATTTATTAACATTGAAAATACAAGTACTTATTTTTAATAAGTAAAAGGACAACTAAGTTTCACACAAATACATGTGTTCTATGAAGCTGAAACTATTCAGTGACAGCATTCTACATTTTTTACCACTAACATTTAAAATGTTATATAAGTAATCAAAGAACTAAGAAGAACTTTATAGATTACGTAATCAAACACCCTGATTTTACAAAAGAGAAAACTGAGGTACTGAGAATTTAAAGTACTTGCCCATAGTTATGTGTTTATTTACTGGCAGAACTGCTTGACTTTGGATTTTCTGATACTGGATCCTTTTTGGATTATTGCTTTTAAAGGAATAAATTGAAATACATACAATTTCAAAAGAAGCCAATTATAATAGAATAAAGATACATTTTCCTTATCTAAATTCATGCATCCATGAAATCTATATACAGTTTTGGAGCTCCAGAGACTCACAGTTAGAAACTTTTGGGCCAATTGATTTCTGAGGGCTCTTCTAACTTTGATAGTCTTTGTTTTTGTGAATTGTCACATTGGAAAACTGTATTTACTCCTCTGAAACAGTATAATATCATTCCACCAATTACTTACTCAGAAATATTTCAGAATACAAGTCACTGCTCAATCATCAGGCTGCAATTGGGCATCTCAGAAGATATTTGTATTTTTCTTCCTTTCTTCATGAGTTATTGATTTATATTAAATCCATACAATTTAAGTCTATAGTGTCTGAGGATCTTAATATTCATCAAATTTTTCAGGTTTTTGCTATAAACTCAGTAGTGCGGTATTCTGCTTTACAATATCTTTATCAATACATGTATCTTGAGGTGATAGGCTTTTAATTATATGAGATAAGAGAAATGCTATTAAATGTACTTCATCATAATTCACTAAGTCTTGAAAACTAAAATATGAAATCATGAATGACACTGTTTCCCTTTTGTCCAATCTGGCCAAATTTTCACCTCATCAATATATGGGTTAATACTTTCTTTTCAATAAGTAGCAATTCAATGACCACCTCTTCAGAGCTTGCTGTGTATGTCACTATATTATGTGCTACCCCTAAAAAAACTTAGACTTTACTTAGGGAAATCAGCTTGTGTATAAATAATACAAGAACAGAAGAAGAAATAGTGAGGGCAAAGAATCTAAAAGCTGGAGAGGTAAGAGAAGGCTTCATGGACATCGTATTCAAGTCTTGAAACAAGACAACTGACTAGAAAGACAGAAATAAACTTACTTTATTCCAGCAGTGGAAGACATTTACTGTGAATATCATAAATATAAGAAATGGGATTTTGAGTTGAGAAAATGAACAAGTTTATCTGGAAGAAACAATTCATAAATGAATTAGTGGAGAATTCATTCATCAATGAATGAAAAAAAGTATTCATTAAAAATGTACCAAAAACTATCCAAAGTGCTAGGGATGTGTGCCTCTGTGTGTGTATGTATGTATGTGTGTGTGTGTGTGTGTGTGTGTGTGTGTGTGTGTGTGTGTGATTAAAGAAAAGAGGAGAGGTATAAACTTGAGTTAGAATACTGAGAAAAAATTTAAAAATAAGAACTTCAAATAACTCTTCCAGGTCAAAGTTGTCTGGTTGTCAACTACTAGTCTAGGATATATGAAAGATTTCCTTTTTTTGGGGGGAAAAGAATCTAAAAAAGTGATGCTGGGAATGATGGTATATTTGTCACAGTAATCACCATGGTGAAGAAAGAAATAGAGGCACTGAAATGGTTTTAATAAATAGATTAGATAAATGAGATGACCACTTTTGAAGTAAAAAGAAGTATTTTTTTATGTAATGCTACAAAGTTAATATCTGTCAGTGTATAAAATTAAAAGTCTGGTCTATTTTACAAGTCAGGTATTAAAGATAAAAATACCCTTGTTGACAGCTGGAATTGATCTGACATTTCACAAAATGAGGGCAAATGGATTTTAAAAATGATTTTCTTCTATTCCGTGCAAGACACTTTAACTTTTTAAATAATGTAAAAATAATTTTTCATGGAAATAGGAACCATTTTTTTATGCCTGAAGTACATTAATGAGCAGCCTGAAATTTTTTCCCCTCCAGCCAAGTGATAAGTGAGAGAAAAGAATTACCAAAATCTATTTCACTGAAGTGAATGTAATTTTCTCCTTGAGAAAGGATGGTTATTGGTTGTAGGCATCTAAATTTGACATGGAGGAAAACACAAAAGAAAAATGGCAGAACTATGCATGAAAAGAGCTTGTTTATGGAGGCAAGTGAAGTAACTTTCCAGTGGGAAACTTAGTTCATGTCAAATCTTTGTTTTGACTAAAGTAAATGGAATGAATACAAATTTTGATTTTTTAAAACCTAAATTGAAAATCATATGTAAGGTAGGTTTTAAAAAGTATTAATGTTATATAACATGTAACTGCACATATATGTCATATTTCTACTACTGCTACTTGCTACTATTACCACTGCCAGTACTACCACTACTTTTTTAATACTATTATACATTAACATCTTATTCTACTCTTTAATTCAGCTGTCTCCTTTCCAGTTACTCTGCTGCAAGGCACTTACTCTTTCTGCCTCTTATCCCCAACTATGCACTTTTCTTTTTCTGTTCTGGCACCAGAATCCAATCTATACTATTACTTTTTCTAGAAATAGCATAACACTGAACTCCCCTATGTCTCCACTTAAGCAGCACTAATTCATACATATTATTTCTCCTTGTGAGAATATAATTTCTTGAGGGCAGAGAATATTCCCAGAAATTAGGACACAGTGTTTTAGAACATAGTGCTTTATAAATGCTTCATTTAACAACAATTTATTTGATATCTACCCTGGACTGATGCTTCAAGGTTAATAAAGCTTATATGGCAAAGTCTGACAATGGCATTGAAGTTTGAAAGCAGAGCACCGATTTATTCGCCTCATCAAATCCTTTCCTCCCCATCTGTTTCCTTTATTTATCTACCAAGTTATAGCTCTTCACTAATGAATTATAATCAAGAAAAAATTTAATAGTTTAATTCTGGTTGGTACTAACAACATATTCACTGATTTTTTTTTTTTTTTTTTTTTACATTTTCTTCATTTCTATTAGAAAGTTGAGTTTTTTTCATATTTGTGGAGGGGATCAAATCTATTCGTAATTAGTTTATAATAATAAGGGAAATGTTTGAAATACATTGAGGATAATATAAATCAAAATAGAGAATAGCAATAGTCACTAGATGTAGACAAATCAGCTTTTTGTTCAATGAAAATAGTAATCATCATGCTGAAGATGCCTAATCTTACCTTCCTGCAGGGCTAGTGGTATTGTCTTCACTTCCCCACTGCTCGTTTTTGCTTCTGGGAATTGGAGGTTGCAACATTTCAGCAGCAAGTGGATCTGCATCATTTTCTTCTCGACCAACCCATTCTCCAATCACTCGAGGCCTCAGAAGAGTTGAGTTAAAGGCCATTGTATCCTGAATGAGAAAAAAATGAATAATTCTAAATGGTTAACTCATGTACATAAAAAATGGGGAAAATGCATTTATATCTTCTGTTCATGATGATACCTTTTCCTCTCCCACAAAAACTTACTTATATGTGAAATATTATCCTTTTATTCATGTTATTTTGTATTAAATATCAAATTATATAATATGAAGAATATAAAAATAATAACTTTATTCATAATAATAAAATAATACATTAAAAATCATATTTAAATACTTTTGGATAATGAAATATTACATTTTATTATACATATAATATCTTAGTAAACTTTAGATAGATATCACAAAATGAACAAGGATATGGGCTCAGAAATAAAAAGAGGAGAGCGGCCTGGATTCCTTTTATGAAATTAGAAAACTTGTATCATTTTCCACTTCTTTCTAAAACAAAAGGCTGCCTATTCAATGCTAATATTCTAACAGTGTAATTATATGTCTTGGAACTAGGGAACACTAGAGTCTCTAAAGAATTAAAGCTGAATATTACTCAGAGAATAATGGAGAGGATGAGTAGTCTGCAAGTCATACAAGGAACTATGAAGAAAAAGTATAAAGAAAGCATGGCAGCAAAGAAATATATATCATCAAGATGAAGATGGATCTGTCTTATGAGATCAAGACAAAAGTCATACATAACCTATGGATATCTTCATGATGTCAGAAGAAAACTAGTAATTCATTATGAACAGTAGGTATAGACTATGGTAAACTTATTGGAATGCATGGCAGCATGGACAAGAATCAGACAGGTTGGGCAGTGATTTGCATCACTGAAGAGACCATTCACAGTGATGATACCAAATATTTACCCATTAGTGAATATTATTTGGGAAATATAAAACAGACTTCCAGCTTTAAATTTTAAATGACGTTTTAAGGTAGACAAATTTTAGGAATAAAATTTCAATCACAGTAATAAATAGATTAGAGAAACAGAAAATATTCTACCTCTCAGACCTGTGGAGGAGGAAGGAATTTATGACCAGAGGAGAACTAGAGATCATTATTGATCACAAAATAGAATATTTTGATTACATCAAACTAAAAAGTTTCTGTACAAACAATACTAATGCAAATAAGATTAGAAGGGAAGTAACAAATTGGGAAAATATTTTTACACTTAAAGGTTCTGACAAAGGTCTCATTTCCAAAATATATAGAGAACTGACCCTAATTTATAAGAAATCAAATCATTCTCCAATTGATAAATGGTCAAAGGATATGAACAGATAATTCATTCCGATGATGAAATTGAAACTATATCCACTCATATGAAAGAGTGTTCCAAATCACTACTGATCAGAGAAATGCAAATTAAGATAACTCTGAGATACCACTACACACCTGTCAGATTGGCTAAGATGACAGGAACAAATAATGATGAATGTTGGAGGGGATGTGGGAAAACTGGGACACTGATACATTGTTGGTGGAGTTGTGAAAGAATCTAGCCATTCTGGAGAGCAATTTGGAACTTTGCCCAAAAAGTTATCAAACTGTGCATACCCTTTGACCCAGCATTGCTGTTATTGGGCTTATATCCCAAAGAAATACTAAAGAGCGGAAAGGGACCTGTATGTGCCAAAATGTTTGTGACAGTTCTTTTTGTAGTAGCTAGAAACTGGAAGATGAATGGATGTCCATCAATTGGAGAATGGTTGGGTAAATTATGGTATATGAAGGTTATGGAATATTATTGCTCTGTAAGAAATGACCAGCAGGGGGAATACAGAGAGGCTTGGAGAGATTTACATCAACTGATGATGAGTGAAATGAATAGAACCAGAAGATCTCTGTACACTTCAATGTTGTATGAAGATGTATTCTGATAGAAGTGGATATCTTCAACATAAAGAAGATCCAACTCACTTCCAGTTGATCAATGATGGACAGAAATAACTACACCCAGAGAAGGAACACTGGGAAGTGAATGTAAATTGTTAGTACTACTGTCTATCTACCCAGGTTACTTATACCTTCGGAATCTAATACTTAATGTGCAACAAGAAAATGGTATTTACACACATATATTGTATCTAGGTGTAAAATATATGGGATTGCCTGTCATCAGGGGGAGGGAGTGGAGGGAGGGAGGGGATAATTTGGAAAAATGAATACAAGGGATAATATTATAAAAAAATTACTCATGCATATATACTGTGGAAAAAAATTCTAAATAAAATAAAAATTTTTTTTCAATCACAGAATGTGAGTATGTATTCAGTAATAATTAATCTCACTGATTTTTTTTTCAGTCACAATCCCAAGTGATCAGCAAAAATTAACTAGTACTAGAGCATTTAATTGCAAAAAAAAAAAATCATGCAGCCAATGAATTGTTTTGAAATCCTACATGGTGATATTTATCCTCCACCATCAGTTATGGAATGCAAGAATAATCAGAATAAATTAAAACTTATTAAAATGCAAAGGACAAAAAGAGCTTTTAAAGAAATAGTCACAGAAAAAAAGAACAAGGAAAAATAACTCATTGAAGCATATGATAGCATATTAACAGAAAGCAAAACTATATAATTCTTATTTTGTTTCCATCTTATCCATCTCTGGAATAAAAAATCTAAAAATCATATAGTTAGGAAGATTTTTGAAGCCTAGGATTAGTATGGAATTCTAAGTAAATTCCAAAGTGCAGGTTTAGATAAATGACATTCAAGGGTACTGAAAATATTAATGATATTACTATCAGGAAAAAGTAGAAAATGGGAGAGATCCTCTGAAAAATGGAGTCAAAGAAACATTGTCTACATTTTTTTTAAAAGGAAAGAGTGTGGATTCTTAGCTAGAGGTTAACTGCTAAAAAATATAGTGTAGATTATTAAATGTTTGATTTGTAAACATCAGTAATATTAAGAACATAGTAATCACCATGAGTTTGCATGTTATTAAGAACCAACTCTAATGTTATTTTCTTGTATTTTTTATTAGACCTAGAGATAAAAGAAATATTATGAATGGGATATGGATGATTTTTAGCAAGGCATTTGACAAAATCTCTGACAAGAGACTTGTGGATACACTGTGGAGATATAAGCTGTATAATAATTCAATTAAGAGGATGTATAACCAGTTGCATGGCTATATACCAAAATTATGCTGAATCAACACTATGCAATTCAATGGAACTAGGGAGTAGAATTTTTTTATTCATTACTTTAAGGTTTAGTTTGGTAATAGAATATCAATTGAAAAATAAATTTTAAAGATGGCAAAATTCCCCTCCAAACCAAATAATTTTATGTAAAAACACATATGTGCATGTACACATGTGTATGTACAGATCCCCAGAACTATGTATTAAAGTATCAGTGTGAAAAAGTCTGAAGTTTGGGACAATATTCACATACTTTTCACTCCCCCCTGGAATAAAGCCAAATTTTAGAACAAAGTTCAAGTCAATAAAAATGCGAAAAAAATATGAATTCAACCATAAATAGCTACTATCATGGTAGGGAAGAGGAAGAAAAAGAGTGCAATGATGTCAAAACAACTACAAGCAAAGCTTCAAAGGAAAAAAAAAATATATATATATATATAAAATGAACACAAACCCAACAAGAATTCCTAGAAGAAATAAAAAAATAATAATTTTAAAGGGTAGTAAGAGTGATAAAGAAAAACTGGGAAGAGGAATGTTATCAATTCAAGAAATTTATGAAAAATAATTAAAATTAAAGCTTAATAACAGAAGCACACATATATTAAAGAAAATAAGAACTTAAAAGTAGAATTGGCCCAATGGTCAAAGATGTATAGAACTTTACTGAAGAAAATAACTCATCAAGCAGAAATGTTCAAATGGAAAGAAAAGAACAAGAGGTCACTGAAAAAGAAAAAAAGAAAACTTCCTTAAAATTACAATTTGACCAGAGGAAGCTAATAATTCCATGATACATCAAGAAACACCAAAAAATGTCAAAAAAAAATTAACAATAGAAGAAAGGCCAATGATTTAGCTGCTCCTCTAAATCACTATTGATTAGAGAAATCCAAGTTAAAACAACCTTGAGGTAACCACCTTTTACCTATCAGATTGACTAATGTGCTAGAAAAAGAAAATGACAAATGCTGGTGGGAATTGGAAAAATAAGAACACTGATGCAATATTGACAGAGTTGTGATCTGTTCTAATAACTTAGAAATATGCCCACATGAGTATAAAATTGTACATACCCCTTGAACTAAGAATACCACTACTAGATCTATATTTTTTAAAAAATCAAGAAAAAATATGAAAGAACTTATATAGACAAAAATAATTAAAACAGTTATGATACATGCTTGTGATGGATTATTATTATACTATCAGAAATGATTAAGATGGTTTCATAAAAACCTTGGAAGATTTTTATGATAGTAATGCAAAATAATGAGACTAGAACTTAGGAGAACACGTTGTGTTCGCCTACACTCCTACATTGTTGCACACAGTAACAGCAGTATTGTAAGAATGATCATTTATAAAAAATCTTAGCTGTTCTAATTAAGACAACAATCCAAGACAACTTCATAGGATTAATGAGAAAAAATGCTGTCTACCTACAGAGAAAGAACTCTGAAGGCAGATTTTTCTATTTTTTTCTTGCCTCTTTATTTTTTAGTATGGATAATATGGAAATATGATATTATATTGTTTGCCTTATCAATAGGTGAGGATGCCTATTAAGGGAAGGTGAGAACTTAGAATTTAATTTTTTAAATTAATGCTAAATACATATTTTTTTTAAAAAAAGAAAAACAATAGGAAGAAAGAGGTAAATCACATGAATGCTTAAGTAAGCAGTTTGGAATCAATCTACACTTTGTCCTATTTACTAAAAATATAAGGATGCTAACTTTTAGGACTATGAATAAAATAAGTGCAGGAATAATGTTTAAATGAACAAAAATTAAAAATGCTTTCCAACTTTTAAACTGGAAAAGTCAAAATGCAGAAAAGTGACTTGTCCAAAGATTGATATAAAGTTGGTAAACATTAATTCTAAATAATTCAACAAACATTACTAAATGCCTCCTATATAGAGGGCATCATTAGATGCTAGTAATAAAAATAAAATAAAATAGTCACTTCAATCAGAGTTTACATTCTGATAAAAACATACCACACATGAAAATACATTAAATATAAGAGAAATTGAGAAGAAAGAGAGTATTAACAGCAGAAAAGATTGGGGAAGATTTCATAGCCTAACCTGAATCAAGTTCAAAACATTGTAGAAATGAAGAAGAGAAAGTACCTAAGGAGGGAAAGGAGAGGGGAAAAGGAAGAAAGGGAGGAATGGGTAGGGAGGGAGAAAGTGGAGGAGGGAGAGGAAGGGAAGGAAGGAGAGAGAGAAATAATGTATAGTTCACCTTGATTTTTAATAACCATTTCACAAGGCTTCACATTCAATTTTCATGAACAAAATGGAAGGAAGTGAACCAGATGGTAGTATATTTAGGTAGATTTGGAATCAGCTGATTGATTGAATTCAGAGAACAGACATTAATAGTTTCATCAGCCAGGAAGGAAATCATAGCTGGAGAGCTTCAGAGAGTAATATCTAGACCTGTACTGTTTAAGATGTTTATCAATGATTTGGATAAGGACCCAGAAGACAAATTTATAAAATTTTTAATTGACACAAATAGGGTGAGAATAGCTAATGCATTAGATAACAAACTAAAGATACATAAAGATATCACTTGGCTAGAAGGTTAAGTACAAAGTAATAATATAAAATGCAACAATTATAACTAGGATTTCAAAGTATCATTTCAACTAAGAGATTAAGGAGTTATTGCCAGAAAACAATTCATATAGACAAGTCATGGACTGTTTAGTAAAATACAAAGTAAATGCAAACCAACAGTAAGATATTTAAATCCAACAAATATTTTTTAAATGCCTACAAAATACAAGATACAATGTTAAGTACCAGAAATTCAATTACCAAAACTATTTCCTGTCCTCTAGGTACATAGTACATACCAAGAAAAGTAAGTACAAAATAATTTTGAGAAGGATAGAGTACTAAAAACTAGTAAATGTATCAGCAAAGGATTAATGTAGACAAATGATACCTATGCTGAGATTTGAAATCATTAAGGATTTTAATAGGCAAAAATTAAGAGAGAGAATATTCTAAGCATTTGGGACTTTTGCCAAAGTAAGCAGAGAGATGATATTTAGAGGAGAACTAGAAGAATAACTTACTCAAAATTGATGGTATATGAATATGAATAGAATAAAATGTCTGTCAATGTTGGTTGGAGATAGGTTGTGCAATATTTTAAATGTCCAGATGAATTTGTACTTTATACTAGCAGTAAGGTGGGAGTTAAAGGCAGTAATGCATGGTCAGACTTATTTATCACTTACAAAGATCACTTTCTGAGCTGTGCAGAAGTTGGATTGGAAAGAGAAAGTAATGAGGGCATGATATAGGGTAGTGATTACAACACCATTGAAAATGGATGGATGGGAGGGATGTTGTAGAGGTGGATTAAATAAAATAGACAAAAAGGAAGAAGAAGAAGAAGAAATTGAGGCAAACAGGATAAAGTGATCACCAGCTAGTAAGTGTCTGAGATCTCATTTGAATTCATGTATTCTTGACCCCAGTTTCAGCATGCTATCCATTGCACCACATAACTGTCCCAATTTATTATGGTTGGTGTCAATGTCATTTCTGTTGTTCATTTCCCATTTTTAAAATTTTCAATTAATTGCTTGATTAAATAACTTAGGGTTAAAGAAGAAGAAGAAGAAGAGAGGATGGGAGAGAGGTAGAGAGACAGAGACAGAGAGATTTATGGGGAGACAGAGAAACAGACAAAGACAGACCCAGACACACAGACAGACAGACAGAGAGAAACAAGCAGACAGAAAAGGAAAACAAAGGAAAAGGAAGTGAAGAAGTGAAAAGAGAATAGGTGTTAGGTTCTTACTAAGTGCTAATGAGATAATGAGATATTAGATTTTTACTAAGTGCTAAGTCGGTACTTAACAATTCTCTAGTTCCAGCCTTTACTGGGAGTTTTACTTGTGAACTCCTAGGGGAGGAGCTTGCATGCTTAGGAGGAGCAAGTTCACTGGTTGAAGTAATTTTTCCCAGAAGCCCTTGCATTATCCCACACCCATTCTCTGGGAGGATAAAAGAGGGCAGCTCTGGAGGAAAGAGGGAGTTTTGTCTGGACGAGACTTGAGGCTGCTCTCTGCAGGAAGGGAAGTCGGCTCTCTACAGGAAGAAGAATCTGTCCCAGAGATTTGAGTTGACACAGCAGATCTCCCAGAGAGTGATCTGCAGCTTCTGGAGACAACAGCACGTTACAAATAGGGGAGGTAAGGAAAGGGATAGAAAGAAGAATCGAGAGGGGAAGGAGAAGAGAGGAGAGAAAGGGAGGTAAGAGGGTCTAGGTAAGAACTTAATAAATTAATAATACTTAATATGTAGGAAAGAAAGATGACTGAGAAGGAACAGTTAGAACAGTAAGATGGGAACTAGAATAGAAATGTTACACATAAACTAAGAGAAAAGAGAGTACCCAGGAAGGGTCAACAACATCAAAAGTTTTAAACAAGTACAATGAAGGCTGAGAAAAAAAATAATTAGCTTATCATTATAAATTAAGAGATTTTTGATAGCTTTAGTGTTAGTTACTGTATTTAAATATAAAAGCAGAGGTAGATCTTAGGCTTCATTAAGAGAAGCATAGTGTCTAAGAGTAGGGGAGTGATGTTCCTACTGCACTTGCGCTCATCAAATGAATCTGAAGTATTGAAATCAGTTCCTTGGTGTAATATATTAAAAAGAACTTAGATAAATTGGAGGAGGGCAATTGAGATATGGAAGATTCTTAAGATTATGCCATTACTTTAAAAGCCTTGGAATATTTAGCCTTAAATAGAAAAATTGGGTGACAGAAAGAAGAGAGATGAAAGAATAACTACCTTCAAGCCTCTCAAAAGCTGAAATGAAACAATCTACTTGGCAGCAAAAAGGTAGAAACAGGAATTGGAAAAGAGGAATTTAGGTTGGATTAAGGAAGAAACTTTCTAACAATTAAAGCTCCTCAAAAGTGAATTGGATTGTGTCAAAAGGAAATGGAATCATCGTTGCTTGAGATTGTTAAGCAAAATTAGTTGCTAAATTTATCAAGGAAGGAGATTATTCAGGAACTGCTTGGTTTAGATAGTTTGCTGAGATTACTTCAGACTCTGAGGCCAATGATTCTGAATGTCTATCCTAAGTGCTACATAGGAGTATGGTAAAGATCAAATAATGAATAATTATTCATCAGAAATATAATTCATTTCCAGGAAAATGATGAATAAGGAATTGATTTTTTTCACCTACAATAACTTGAAAACTTGATTGAATTTGGATATGCATTGGAGGCATCCTTTTTAGAAAAAAAAAAAAAAAACACCTCTGGTTTATCATAATAGCAAAGCAATGCTGCTAAATGTTTAATAACTGGTTCTTACTATACAACACACTTTAAAACTTAATCTGCATTATTATCATTTTCTCCACTACTTTCTTAAGTATTGATAGTCAACAAAAAATAAACCAATCCCTGATTTTTTTTGACAATTTTGAAGGTATAATCGCTCACACTGAAAATTTCAAAATGAGTTTTTATAAGCCTTTTAAAGTTGGCTCCTGCATATCATCTATACAGAAATTTATGATAAAAAGCAATTCCACAATAGAAAAGGGATCAAAACATATGAAGAAACATTTATTAAAAGATGTATTGCTTGATCCAAGACAACTCTAATAGACTTGGGATGGAAACTGCCATCCACCTCCAAAGAGAAAAATATGGAAACTGAATGTCGATCAAAGCACAGTATTTTCACCTTTGTTTGTTTGCTTTCTCTTTTGCATAGTATTTTCCCTTTTGGTTTGATTTTTCTTTTACAACATGATAAATACAGAAATATGTTTAAAAGGAGTCAATATGTTCAACCTATACCAAATTATTTGCTGTCTTGGGGTGGGGGGTAAGGAAGGGAGATAGAGAGCAAACAAAGTCTTACAAAAATGAATGTTGAAATCTGTCTTTTACATGAAAAAAATAAAATTATATTGAGAAAAAAATATTGCTAATAATTATAAACAACATAAAATAATGTTCCAAATAATTAATAGTAGAGAAAGGCAAATCAAAACAATCTTAAGTTAGCACCTTATTTCCTGCAAATTGGAAAGTGCAAAAAAAAGATGGGAATAATCAATATTTAAAGGGCTAAGGGGAGAAAAAGCATGTTAAGATATTGTTGGTGAACTTAGGACTTAGTTCAACTATTCTGGAAAGCAATTTGGAATCATTTAAATAAAGAAACAAAAAAATCCATACCTATTGATCCAGGGACAATTGTTCTTGACATATATCCCAAAGGAAGCTATTGACAAAAGGGAAACCAACATATACACCAAAATAGTTGCTTTTTTGTGATAGCAAAGAATTTGAAGCAAAGGGGAAATGTCAATCAATTGTGGAAAGGCTAAAGAAATTCCAGTGAATTAATAAAATAGAAAACTATCTTCTTTTTTTTTTAAAAGGACAAATATCATGAATATAGAGAAACATGGAACCTATGCAATGTGAAATGGAAAACAACATACAAAGTTACTATAACCATGTAAATGTAAATGTAAAGGACAACCATCACAAAATAATAAAAAATAGATGTTAAACTTGTTGCCAAAATGGTGCACTGAGAGAGGAATTCTCTGGAACCTTTTCAAATTTCCCTTCAAATACTTTGAAAACTACCTCAGAAAAAAACTTGGGAGTAGGGAAGCAACTTACCAGCACAGAACAGCTTTTTTTCACTGGGTTGAGATGGAAGGACAGCAAAAATAAACAGGCTACATCTCATGAGACCTGAAGTAAGGGTCTAAGCCTGGGTAAAGTACCAGTGAGACTCCACATCTATGTATCAACTTGCAGGGACAAATCAGCTGTTCTTTCAGACTAGCAACATAACAAAGTTCTATCTTCAGTACAGACCCACCAGTGAGTTCATGTCCCCATTGCTATAACACAAAGAAACCCTATCACCCAGAGCAGGATAGTCACCTTGCCCTTAATACAATCCAGCAAAAAGGCCCCCTCTCCAGTGAAAGCCAACAGCTAATTTCTAAGGCCTGATGTAAGTCTGCAATAAGGCCCTAATTTCCATTAGAAAAAAAGTTGAGAAAGTGCAGAAGCAGAGTCCACCTCTTATATAAAAGCACAAAGAAACACAATATGTAAAAAAAAAGACAAAAACCAAAAAAGGAACTTGACTGTAGGAAGCTATTATAGAAACAGGGAATATCAAAGTACAAACTTAAAATGGGATAGCAATATCCAAATGGCTACATACAAAACCTTAAAAAGAAATGTAAAAGGGTTTCAGGTTCAGGAAGAACTCAAAAAGAATTTCAAGAGTCCAATAAGAAGAAAAATTGGGAAAAAAATTAAATGAGAGTAATACAAGAGAATCATGAAGAAAGAGTCAACAGCTTGGTAAAAGAAATACAAATTTGGAAAAAACAAAAGGTTAAGAATATCAAGAGAATTAATGAAAAAAAATACAAAGGATAGTGGCTTAGCAGTACTAAACTTAAAACTATATCATAAACTATTTGGTACTGGCTAAGAAATAGTGGAGGATCAATGGAGTAGATTAAATATACATGACACAATAATCAAGACCTATAGTAATCTGTTTTTTGATTAAGCCTCAAACTCCAGCTTCTGGAATAAGAATCCACTATTTGACAAAAATTTCAGGGAAAACTGGGAAATAATATATCAGAAACTCGGCATAGATTTATTATCTCACACCTCATACCAAAATAAGGTCAAAATAGATACATGATTTGGGCATAAAGGATGATACTATAAACAAGGAATAATTTACCTATCAGATCTTTGGAGAAGAGAGGGATTTGTGGCCAAAGAACTAGAGAACAATATGAAAGGCAAAATGGACAATTTTGATCACATTGAACTAAAATGTTTTTGCACAAACAAAACCAATAGAAACAAGATTAAAAGGAAAGTTGGGACAGTGCCTATGTGCCCCAGAAGCAGAATTCAATTTAAAACTCACAAAATAGGCTAAAAATGTTTTTTTCAATGTCCTGACTGTAAAAAGCTCCTATAGCAACAAAGATCACATAATCAAATGCAGAAAGACAGAAATATGAAGTGCATCCTTTTCAGAACATGATGTAATAAATACATTTAATAAAGGGCCATGCAAAAATTAAAAGTTAACTAGAAACTAAATAATCTAATCCTAAAGAATGAATGTATCAAAGAACAAATCATAGAAATAATTGATAATTTCATTAAAGAAAATGACAACAATGACACAACATACCAAAATATATGTAATGGGGAGGCGGAGAGACAAGATGGTGGAGAAGATAAACGCAAATTTGTAAGCTCCCTTCTTCCCTCAATACCAACTAGTCAAATCAGCCTCAAAAATAATGCTGGACTGATAAAAACCTCAAGGATTAGAAGCACAACTTACCAGCTGAAGAGAATCTGAAATTTCAAGAGAAGAGGTCAGTTCTGAGGGGAGGAAAAAAAAGATCAGCACAGACAGGGTTGGGTGCTAGCACACTGTGCTAAACAGGCTGGGGAGAACTCTGGGATCAGAGAAGCCACTGAGATAGAGGAATATGACATAGGCTGATAGCTCTACTCTGTGTATAAAACAGCAGATCAGAAGAGAAACCAAAACCATTTTAAAATATAAAACCAGATTCTAGAACCACTCCAATTCAGAAATGACCTAACACCAATCTTGGCAAAGCTGTGCAGCCACCTTCTGCTGTCCGGGGCTTCTCATTGGGGTAGTTAAGAAACTAAACAGCAGGGGAAACAGCCTGGGGCAGGCTCTAATCCATATAGTGTGGGGCTCAGCCTGAGGCAGTGGAATTCTAGCAGTAGCAAAACTCCAACAGCAGAGGAACTCTCAGAGCAGTGAAATTTCCACAGCAGGGACCATGGTTTCCAGGTAGACACTTCTGATTTGAGCACAGGGGCTTTTTGCCTCAGCTGCTAATATCCATGGCCCCACCAGAGGCTTTGGCTGGGGTTTGTGATGCTTTTACTATTCAGCCTGAAACCTCAGGGCAGTCACTAGGCCACACAGCAGGGTTCCTCACTGGGCACTCCTCACAGTGCAGCCGTGCTAACCACCTCTGAGGCATTTCCAGGGAGGGGGGAGGGGAACTCTCTCCCAGAGCTCTCTCTTAGCACAGTCACAGGATTGTTGCATCCATCCAGTGTGGGAGGAAGCTGATGAATTTCTTATCCAAGGGCAGACCCCCCTACAGAATGTTAACAATGAGTAAGAAGCTGAAGAGAACAATTTACATCTTCTATACAGAAAAAGAGCAGATATCCAACCCCGAAGAGGCTAACAGCAGACAGTCTCCAGACAACACCCTAGAGGGGAATGATACCTGCACCCCATCACATAACTCTCTCCTAGAAGAGACTATTAAAAAGTTAAGAGAGTTTGAAGAAAAATGGGGAAAGGAAAGAGAAGCTATGAGAGAGAATAACAACATCTTCAAATTTGAGTTGGAAAAAATAAAGAATTCACAGGAGGTTCAAGGAAACAAAATTTGTCAATCAGAAAAGGTTAAAAAATCACAGGAAAGTAGGATTTCTGAATTGGAAAGATAAAAAATTCCCAAGAAAGTAGGATTTGTGATTTGGAAAAAGAAAATAACTCATTAAAAAAAATTAGTGAAATGGAAAAAAATCAACAGAGCAAAATAATTCACTTAAAAACTCAATTGGAGATATACAAAAAGAACTAAAAAATGTGAATGAAGAAAATAACCCATTAAATATCAGACTGAACAAATAGAAATGAATAGTTCATTGAGAAACCACGAATCAGTCAAAGAAAACAAAACAAACAAACAAAAAAAAAAAAAAAAGAAAAGCTGGAGAATAATGGTCAAATACTTACTGGGAAAATCTATAGATCTGGAAAATAGATCTAAGAAAGATAATCTGAGGGTCATTGCACTTCCCAAAAATTATGATGAAAAAAAGAGCCTAGATTCTATTTTACAGGAAACCATCAAAGAAAACTGTCCAGAGATAATAGAAATAGAAGGGAAAATATATGTTGAAAGAATTCATCGAACACCTTCTGAAAAAAGACCCTAAAAAAAGAACTCCACAGAACATAGTGGCTAAGCTGCAGAAATACCAAACTAAGGAAAAAATAGACAGCAAAACTATAATAGTGGGAGATTTCAACCTTGCACTCTCAGAATTAGATAAATCAAATCACAAAATAAATAAGAAAGAAGTCAAAAGAGGTAAATAGAATACTAGAAAAGTTTGATATGATAGATCTTTGGCGAAAGCTAAATGGAGACAGAAAGGAGTATACTTTCTTCTCAGCAGTTCATGGAACCTATACAAAAATTGACCATATACTAGGACATAAAAACCTCAAAATCAAATGCAATAAGGCAGAAATAGTAAATGCATCCTTTTCAGACCACAATGCAATTAAAATTACATTTAATAAAAAGCCAGGTGAAAATAGACCAAAAATAATTGGAAACTACATAATCTTATACTAAAGAATGATTGTGTAAAACAGCAAATCATAGACATAATTAATAACTTCACCCAAGAAAATGACAATAATGAGACATCATACAAAAATGTGTGGGATACAGCCAAAGCAGTATTAAGGGGAAGCTTTATATCTTTACAAGCCTACTTGCATAAAATAGAGAAAGAGAGGGCCAACAAATTGGGCTTACAACTAAAATTGCTAGAAAAGGAACAAACTAAAAACCCCCAGACAAGCACAAAACTTGAAATTCTAAAATTAAAAAGTGAGATTAATAAAATTGAAAGCAAAAAAAAATAAAAAACTATTGAATTAATTAATAAAACTAAGAGTTGGTTCTATGAAAAAACCAACAAAATAGACAAACCCTTAGTAAACCTGATTTAAAAAAGGAAAGATAAAAAGCAAATTGTTAGTTTTGAAAAAGAAAAGGGAGAACTCACCACTAATTAAGAGGAAATTAGAACAATAGCTAGGAGCTACTTTGCTCAACTTTATGCCAATAAATTCAATAACTTAAATGAAATGGAAGAATACCTTCAAAAATACAGCTTGCCCAGATTAACAGAGGAAGAAGTAAGTAGTCTAAATAGTCCCATCTCAGAAAAAGAAATAGAACAAGCTATTAACCAACTCCCTAAGAAAAAATCCCCAGGACCAGATGGATTCACATGTGAATTCTACCAAACATTTAAAGAACAACTAACTCCAATGCTTTATAAACTATTTGAAAAAATAGGGATTGAAGAAGTCCTATCAAATTCCTTTTATGACAAAGACATGGTACTCATACCTAAACCAGGTAGATCGAAAACTAAGAAAGAAAACTATAGACCAATTTCCTTAATGAATACTGATGCTAAAATCTTAAATAAGATATTAGCAAAAAGACTTCAGAAAATCATCCCCAGGATAATACACTATGACCAAGTGGGATTTATACCAGGAATGCAGGGCTGGTTTAATATTAGGAAAACTATTAGTATAATTGACCATATTAATAATCAAATTAATAAAAACAATATGATCATCTCAATAGATACAGAAAAAGCATTTGACAAAATCCAACCTCCATTCCTACTAAAAATGCTTGAGAGTATAGGAATAAATGGACTATTCCTTAAAATAATAACGAGCATATATTTAAAACCATCAGTAAACATCATATGTAACGGCGATAAACTAGAACCTTTCCATGTAAGATCAGGAGTGAAACAAGGTTGCCCACTATCACCATTACTATTCAATATACTACTAGAAACGCTAGCCTTGGCAATAAGAGCTGAGAAAGAGATTCAAGGAATTAGAGTAGGAAATGAGAAAATCAAACTATCACTCTTTGCAGATGACATGATGGTATACTTAGAGAACCCCAAAGACTCTGCTAAAAAGCTATTAGAAATAATTCAGAATTTTAGCTAAGTTGCAGGATACAAAATAAATCCACATAAATCCTCAGCATTTTTATACATTACCAACACAATCCAACAGCAAGAGATAGAAAGAGAAATTCCATTCAAAATAACGGAAGATAGTATAAAATATTTGGGAATATATGTACCAAAGGAAAGTCAGGAATTATATGAGCAAAATTACAAAACACTTGCCACAAAAATAAAGTCAGATTTAAATAATTGGATAGACATTAAGTGCTCTTGGGTAGGCCGAGCAAACATAATCAAGATGACAATACTCCCTAAACTAATCTATTTATTTAGTGCTATACCAATCAGACTCCCAAGAAACTATTTTAATGACCTAGAAAAAATAACAACAGAATTCATATGGAACAACAAAAGGTTGAGAATTTTAAGGGAAGTAATGAAAAAAAAATTAAATGAGTATTATAAAGCAACAATCACCAAAACCATTTGGTATTGGCTAAGAAATAGACTAGTTGATCAGTGTCATAGGTTAGGTTCACAGGGCAAGATAGTGAATAAAAATAGCAATCTAGTGTTTGATAAAACCAAAGATCCCAAATCTTGGATAAGAATTCATTATTTGACAAAAACTGCTGGGAAAACTGGAAATTAGTATGGCAGAAACTAGGCATGGACCCACATTTAACACCACATACTAAGATAAGATCAAAATGGGTCCAAGATTTAGGCATAAAGAACAAAATCATAAATAAATTGGAGGAACATGGGATAGTCTACCTCTCAGACTTGTGGAGGAGGAAGGAGTTTGTGTCCAAGGGAGAACTAGAGACCATTATTGATCACAAAATAGAACATTTTGATTACACCAAACTAAAAAGTTTCTGCACAAACAAAACTAATGCAAACAAGATTAGAAGGGAAGTAACAAATTGGGAAAACATTTTTACAGTTAAAGGTTCTGATAAAAGCCTCATCTCCAAAATATACAGAGAATTGACTTTAATTTATAAGAAATCAAGCCATTCTCCAATTGATAAATGGTCAAAGGATATGAACAGACAATTTTCAGATGATGAAATTAAAACTATTTCCACTTATATGAAAGAGTGTTCCAAATCATTATTGATCAGAGAAATGAAAATTAAGACAACTCTGAGATACCACTACACACCTGTCAGATTGGCTAAGATGACAGGAACAAATAATGATGAATGTTGGAGGGGATGTGGGAAAACTGGGACACTAATACATTGTTGGTGGAGTTGTGAAAGAATCCAACCATTCTGGAGAGCAATCTGGAATTATGCCCCAAAAGTTATCAAAGTATGCATATCCTTTGATCCAGCAGTGCTACTACTATTGCTCTGTAAGAAATGGCCAGCAGGATGAATACAGAGAGGTTTGGAGAGACTTATATGAACTGATGCTGAGTGAAATGAGCAGAACCAGAAGATCACTATACATTTCAACAACAATACTGTCTGAAGATATATTCTGATGGAAGTGGATATCTTCAACATAAAGAAGATCCAACTCACTTCCAGTTGATCAATGATGGACAGAAAAAGCTACACCCAGAGAAGAAACATTGGGAATTGAATGTAAACTGTTTGCACTACTGTCTTTCTACCCAAGTTACTTATACCTTGAGAATCCAATTCTTAACGTGCAAAAAAGAAAATTGGATTTACACACATATATTGTATCTAGGTTATACTGTAACACATTTAATATGCATGGGATTGCCTGTCATCTAGGGGAGGGAGTAGAGAGAGGGAGGGTTAAATTTGGAAAAATGAATACAAGGGATAATGTTATAAAAAAATTACTCATGCATATGTACTGTCAAAAATTTATAATTATAAAATTAATTAAAAATATATATGATGTAGCCAAAGTCATACTTAAGAGAAATTTTATATTTCTTAATGTTTTCATCATTAGAATGAAGAAGGAGCATATCAATGAATTGGGCATGCAACTAAAAAAAACTAAAAAAGAACAAATTTAAAATCTCCAATTAAACACTAAACTGAAAATCCTCAAAATCAAAGATGAGATTAATAAAATTGAAAGAAAATCATTGAATTAATAAATAAAAACAAGAGCTTCTTTCGTGAAAACAAAAACAATAATAAAACAGATAAGGCATTGTTCAATTTATTTTGAAAAAAAAGAAAACCAAATTTCCAATATCAACAATAAAAGAATCAATTTATCTATTAAAGGGAAACTAAAGCAATATTTTGGGCTATCATCCAATTGTATAGTAATAAATCTGACAATCAAAGTGAAATGGAGGAATATTTGCAAAACTAGAAATTGCTCAAACCAAAAGAAAAGCAAATAAAATACTTAATTCCATTTTAGAAACTGACCAAGTCATCAGTGAACTCCCTAAGAAAAAAACTCTAAGGCCAAATGGATTTGCAAGTGAATTCTATCAAATCTTTAAGGAACAATTAGTTCCAAAGCTATAAAAACTGTTTAGGAAAATCATCAAAGAAGGAATCTTAGCAAAATAAACATTTTGGTGATATAAATATGGTGCTGCTACCTAAAACAGGAAAAGCCAAAACAGAAAAGGAAAACTATTCACCAATTTTCCTAATGAATATTAATGCAAGATTTTTTTTTTAAAGAGAATACAGAAAAATATATCAAAAAGAACACAAACTATGACCAAGTGGGATTTAGACCAGAAATGCAATGCTGGTTCAATATTATAAAATCTATCAGCATGATTGACCATTTCAATTCAAAACCCACAAAAATCATATGATATTTCAATAGATGCAGAAAAAAAGCTTTTGACAAAATATAGTATCCATTCCAATTTTAAAAAGTTAGAGCTCAGAAGAGTAAATGGAACTTCCCTTAAAATGATAAGTGATCATCTAATTAAAACCATCAGTGAGCATTATATCTTAAGGGGATAAGGTATAAGCCATTTTAATAAGATCAAGAGTAAATCAAAGATGTCCATTATCATGACTATTATTCAATATCATACTTAAAATTTTAGCTTTAGCAATAAGAGAAGAAAAAGAAATTGAAGGAATTAGAATAGACAAGGAGGGAAAAACAACATTGATCTTCATGGATGATATAATGGTACACTTAGAGAATCCTAGAGAACCAACTAAAATATTTGAAATAAATAATAATGTTATAGTTCCAGAATATAAAATAAATCCACATAAATTATTGGCATTTCTATATATTACTAATAAAATCTAGCAGCAAGAGATAGAAAATTAAATGTAAAATAATAGTAAACAATTTAAAATATTTGGGATTCTACTTGCCAAGACAAACCTAGGAATTATATGAATGCAAATACAAATGGCTTTTGTACACAAGATCATTATCTTAACAATTGGAAAATAGCAATTGTTTGTAATTCATACCAACTCAAACTACCAAAAATATTATCTTATAGAGTCAGGAAAAAATTCATCTGTCAGAGTAAAAGGTTAAGAATATTTATGGAATCAATTGAAAAAATACAAAGGTGGCCTAGCTATATCAGATCCTCACTATGTTATAAATAGCAATTATTAAATCAATCTTGTACCATTTGAAAAATAAAATGGTGGATCAGGAAAATGGTTGAAGTATATTATAGTAAATAAGTGTAGTAATTTAGTGTTTGACAGACCCAAAGATACAAGCTCTGGGGACAAAAATTAATTTTTTGAAAAACAAACAAACAAACAAACAAACTGCTGAGTAACCTGGAAAATAGTCCAGCAGAAACTAGGTATAGACAACATCTCACTGTTTTCCAAGATAAGTTCAAAATAGTTACATGATTTATAAATAAAATGTCTGTAAATTAGAAGAAGCAACTTAGAGGACCATGGAATATTTTACCTTTCAAGTCTATGGTTAAGGGAAAAATTTAGGCCCAAATAAGATATAATAAACATGAAATGTAAAATAGATCATTTTGATTATATAAAATGTAAAAGGTTTTGCACAAATAGAAACAGTAAAACAAAAGTTAGAAGGAAAAGGAGAAACTATGGGAAAAATCATAACAAGCTTCTATAATAAAGGCCTCATTTCTCAAATATATATAAAAACTAAGTCAAATTTATAAGCATATGTGTCCCAACTGATAAATAGTCAAAGGATATGAATTGATAGTTTTCAGACAACTGAATCAAAATTATTTATAGTGATATGATAAAAAAAAATGCTCTAAATCTATGGATTAGAGAAAAACAAAAATTAAAATAACATTGAGATACCACTCCTAGTCATCAGATTGGTTAAAATGACAAGAGAAAAGGATAAGTATTGGAGGGATGTGGGAAAAAAATGCATTGTTGGTGGAGTTGTGAACTGATCTGAACATTCTAAAGAGCAATTGAGAATGTTGCCCAAAGAATTACAAAGCTGTGCATAGCCTGTGATCCAGCAATAAATATTCCTACTAGGTCTATATTCATAAAAGAGAAAAAAAAAAAAAAAACATAAAAGAAAAGAAAAAAGAAAAAGAAAGAAAAGAGGGGAAGGAAGTTATTTGTACAAAAATATTTATAGCAATGTTGGGTTTTTGTTTTGTTTTGTTTTGTGTTTTTTCTTTATTTTGGCTTTGTTTTATTTTTGTTTTGTTTTGTTTTGTTTTTTATTGTTGGCCCATCAATTAGGAAATGATTGAATAAATTATGGTATATGACTGTAATCACATATTATTGTGATATAAAAAAGACATGCAGGGTGATTTCAGAAAGCCTTGGACAGACTTGGATGAACTAAGACTAAGTCAGTGAGAAGAAACAGAACATTATAGACAGTAACAGCAATATTTTATGATGGACAATATGACTTAACTATTCTCGGCAGTACAATGATCTAAGACACTTTCCCAAAGGACTCATGATGAAAAATGCTATCCATTCCCAGAGAAAGAATTGATGTGATCTGAATACTGACTGAATCATGGTATTTTTATTTTTTTTTCTTTTTCTTCCTCTTATTTCCTTCCTTCCTTCCTTTTTTATTTCTTTGAAACTCAAAACTTAATTGCTTAAAATTGTTTTCATATATAATTGGGGGGAAATAAAGTATTTCAAAAAGAATGTCACAAAACATAAAAGATTAGAGTTATAAATTCTTAACATTTATTTTATTTTTATATATGAATTTTTTCATTTGTTTTTTTTTTCCAAACAGCTCATATACAGATATTACATAGGGACTTCTGTACCTGTTTCCATATGTTTATCAACTAATGCATCATTCATAGTGCACAGCACAAGTTATATGACTACCTTTCTGATTATTAGAACTCTTTCCATGTAAATCATCTTGTTACACTTAGTACATAAATATAATTAATGATTTCTCTCTTTTCTCAGAAGTCTTTTCATATGGACTGGTGAGTGACATGGTCTTGGGTTAGATTATCTGAATAATTTAACAAAAGTTATGGCCAATCCAAGGTCTAGTATAAGAAATTCAGCAGATATATAATAAAGTGTAACTATCAATGAAAAATGCATTACTTTGGTTAAGGCACATGAGAAAATTACAAGAAAGAGTCAGAAGCCAGGATTTTTGAAAGGGGGTAAAAGAAAGCATTCATCTTCCTTGTCAGGGAAGATTCTCTGTCAGGATGCTTTTTGCTATTTGGGGAAAGTTACAAGGGGAAACAACTAACTGCAAGTCATAAAACTTATTTTAGAATAAAATAAAGTAACTTCAGGGCTGGTATATTTGATTGATAGTTTGAGAGATAAACTTAGGGGCTTTGGGCAGAGGAGCATTAAAAAAGTCAGAAATCAGAGGGAGAGAATGTACTAGATGTGCATTCAAGTATGATTAAAGAGTGTTCTGGGAATTAATTTGTACGTGATTAAAGAATGTGCTAATAAATGTAGGCTGAGTTTAGAGAAGAGGCTCAATGGAATATGAGAAGTTCAACAGTGCATTAGGGACTTGGCAAAAAAACAATAGAAGTGGCCTGGGAGTGAATATGAAACAGTGATTTACTGAGTGGTTGGTTCATTAACTGGTTTGCTTAGCATAGTACCTAGAACATAGAAACAGTTAATAAAAAAACTTGTTGACTGACTAACTAGTTGCCATTGACTCTGTCCACTCTGTACAATGCATACTCATGGGTGTTATGAGGCTTAAATGATAAGGGATGTAAAGCATTTTGTAAACTTTAAAGAAGGATTAAGCAGATCTAATGTTAAGAAAATGTGTTTTCCTTAACTCAAATCCAGCCTCAGACACTTACTAACTTTGTGACCCTGGACAACTCATGTAATTCTGTTTCCCTCAGTTTTCTCATCTGTAAAATGATCTGAAGAAAGAAAAGGAAAACCATTCCAGTATTTTTGCAAAGAAAACAAAAATCCTAAAGAAAGAAAAATCCTAAATGGGATCATGAAGAGTTAGACACAATTAACAAATGACTAAACAACAACAAAACCTTTAATGAACTTTAAAAATTCTATTGTTATTTATACCTCTTCATATTATTATTATTAGTCTATAATCACCAGACCTCCATTCTAATTATGACTTTTCTCTTGAACTGCTGAGCTCAAATAAAGTTCATAGATCCCTACAAGGCTGTTCTAGTAAATGTTTATTTAACAACCAGGATTTCTGGGGGGAGGGGAGGAGACAAACAACATGCATTCATACTTTAAGTTTAAATTGAATTATCAATATGTTATTAATATAAGCAACTGAAAATAATAAACCAACTTGTTTTATAGCATTTGTTTACTTCTGAAATATAAATGCTCACACTAAACACAACAATTACCTAATAAGTCAATTAGAGTTGTTCCAAAACATAATTTTCTACACCAGCATGGAGTATGTTATGAAAACTTATGACATCAGTCTGTCCAGTGAATTAGATTTGAATTGTGGGTTTTCAGAGCTTCTCCTTGTTTGTGTTTCAGAAACTAGAATCTAGAGGTGACTGGGTGCCTTAGAACATGGAGGGTCATGGTAAAACACTTTTATAAGACAATGGGAATTTAACAATAATAGCTAGCATTGAAATGGTTGTTTAAAGTTTGCAGAGTATTTTACAAGATTATCTCATTTTATCTTTACAACAACCCTGGGAGGTAGGTATCATCATTGTCCTCCATTTTACACATGAGGCAAATAGAAGCCAAGTGATTTACTCAGGATTACATAGCTAGTAAATATCAAAGGTAGAGTTTGAACTCGGGTCCTCTTCCTAACTCTAATTCCAGGGCCATTCCCATAGCTTTGCTTAGCTATCTAGCTGTTATGCTCTCTAGGTGATACTCATCTCCAAATAGATCAGATTGTCTTGTTTCCTTTTTCACATTTATTCAAAATGTTCATTATTGATAACATAACGAACTCAGACTGTGCTTTTTAAATGCACATAGTTAGTTTTGAAAGAATTAAAAATAGTATCTATCTGTTTAATCACCAAAGGCCCTATTTGAGCTCAAACCTCACATAGTTGTATATATCAACCTATGTTTTTTAGCTTCTTTTGCCTACTGAATCCAGGTCATGACATTACATAGATATTACAACAACCTCTGTAAAGGGAACTTTTCTTTCAATACAGTTCTGGGAAGGGAAGTAAAGGTAGAGAGGGCAGTCTTTAAAATAAGGCTTAGTACAAAACAATATCAACGTAACTATGATGCACAGAAATTCAATTTGAAATAAAAGTAGACGTTTCTTTGTTCCAGTACATTATTTATTTATTTAACAAATATTTATTATTGTTATTATTAGTAATAGCTGGCATTTAGATAAAACTTGAAAGTTTGTAAAGCACTTAATAAATATATCAATTCCTTTTATCCTCACAACAATTCAAAAAGGTAGAGGCTAGTATTAACCCTAATTTAAAGATGAGGAAAATGAGCTGACAATTTAGGTTAACCTAGCATTACAGAGCTAGTGTCTATGGACAAATGTGAAATAAGGTTTTTCTTACTGAAAATACAACTAGCTGATACCAGATGAAGACTAAAAATATAAATAAAAGGGCAGCAAGGTGGCACAGTGAATAGAGCACCAGCCTTGGAGTCAGGAAAACTGAATCAAAATCTGATCTCAGGCACTTAATAGTTATGTGACTGTGGGCAAGTCATTTAACTCATTGCCTTCAAAAATAAGCAAAGAAATATATAAGAAATGCCTACTGACCTCAAGGGTCAGTCTTGAAGGAAAAGCAAAATATCACCTCAGATATGCATAATATAATATAGCCAAATGCCATATAACTGATTCATATAATAAATATTGTAAGAACTGGGAAAAGGAAACATTTATTGCCAAATGGCAATACCAATACATTCAGTGACTTTTATCTGCATGTCAACTTTTTCTGTGCTACTTTAAACTTTCTATTTTTCAGTCTCCATTTTTTGCAACTGATTCATACTTCATTGTCCAACTCAAAGGCTACTGCTTTCATAGTCATCTAAGCAAAAATTTATTGTGTTCTATATTATTTTTTAAACAATTTAATAATTTTCTAAATATATGTAAAGATAGTTTTCCACATATATTTGTGCAAAACTTTGTACTCCAAATTTTTCTTCCTCTCTCCCTTCCCTTTCCCCTCCACAAGATATAGGTTAAATATGTACAATCCTGTTAAACATATTTCCATATTTATCAGGCTATGCAAGAAAAATCAGATCTAAAGGAGAAAAGACCACAGGAAAGAAAAAAAATAAACAAACAAAAAGGTGAAAATTACTATGCTTCAATCTACATTTAGTCCATAGTTCTCTTTCTGAGTGATTGGTATCCAGATACTGTATTTTTAGAATTTGGAACACATATTACATTTTTAGAATTTGTAAAAAATTAGAATTTAAAATACTATATTTTTTAAAATTTAAAATACTATATTTTTAGAATTGAAAATTTAAAATACTGTATTTTTAGAATTTAGAGCACACACCACTGGGTTTATATCCCAAAGATATCAAAAAAGAGGGAAAGATCCATATGTGCAAAAATATTTATAGAAGTTCTTTTTGTAGTGACAAGGAACTAGAAATTGAGTGAATGCCCATCAGTTGGAGAATGACTGAATAAGCTATGGAATATGAATGCAATGGAATATTATTGTTCTATTAAAAATGATCAGAGCAGCTAGGTTGCACAATGGATAGAGCACCAGCCCTAAAGTCAGGAAGACCTGAATTCAAATCTGATCTCAGACACTTAATACTTCCTAGCTGTGTAACTTTGGGCAAGTCATTTGACCCCAAACTGCCTGGGCAAAGAAAAAAAAATGATCAGCAGGGTGATTTCAGAAAGGTCTAGACTTACATGAACTGATACTGAGTTAAATGAGTATAACCAAGAGAACATTGTATAAAACAACAAGATTATGTAATGATAAACTATGATGGGCTTGACTCTCTCAATTCAGGTCAATTCCAATAGACTTGTAATGGAGAAAACCATCTGCATCCAGAGAGAGGACTATGGGGACTGAATGTAAATTACAACATAGCATTTTCTCCTTTCTTATTGTTGATGTTTGCTTGTTTGTTTGTTTGTTTGTTTTCCTTTTTCGATCTGATTTTTCTTGTGCAGCATGATAAAAATGTAGAAATATGTTTAGAAGAATTGCACATATTTAACTTACACTGGATTGTTTGCTGTCTAGGGAAGGGGGAAAGGGAACAGGGAGGGAGAAAAATGTGGAATGCGGAATTTTCCAAGCGTGAATATTGAACATTTATTTTTTATTTAATTGATTTATTTTTAATCCACATCACTTTATGAATCATGTTGGGAGAGAAAAAAACAAAAAACAAACAAACAAAAAAAAAAAAAAACAGACCAAAAGGGGAAAACCATGGGAGAGATAAAAAAAAAAAAAGAAAGAAACAAAGGAAAGAAGTGAACATAGCATGTGTTGATTTATATTCAGTCTCCATAGTTGTTTTTCTGGATACAGATAGCACTTTCTGTCCAAAATCTATTGGGACTGATTTGGCTCACTAAACCACTGAGAAGAATCAAATATTTCATAGTTAATCATATATATATATTCCTTGTTATGCTTGTTTCACTCAGCATCAGTTCATGTAAATCTTTCCAGGACTTCCTAAAATAAGATTATTCATCATTTTTATACAACAATAATATTTCATTACTTTCATATATCATAGCTTGTTTAGATGCTGATGGGCATCTACTCATTTTCCAATTTTTGTTATCACAAAAAGAGCTGTTACAAACATTTTTGTACATATGGGTACTTTTCCCTTCTTTATGATTTTCTTGGGATACAGACCCAGTAATGGCACTGCTGGGTCAAAGGATATGTATAGTTTTATAGCCTTTTGGGCTTAGTTCCATATTGCTCTCCAGAATGGTTGGAACATTTTACAACTCCATCAACAATGGATCAGTGTCCCAGTTTTCCCACATCCCCTTCAACATTTATCATTATCTTTTCCTTGTCATCTTAGCCAATCTGAGAGGTTTGAGGTAGTACCTCAGAGTTGTTTTAATTTGTATTTATTTTATCAATAGTGAGTTAAAACATTTTTCATATGAATATTTTCATATTAATTTAATCATCTGAAAATTGGCTGTTCATATTCTTTGACCATTTTTCAATTAGGGAATAACTTATTTTCTTATAATTTGATATAATTCTTTATATATTTTAGAAATAATATCTTTATCAAAAAGATTTGTGAAGATTTTTTCCAACTTTTGTACTTCCCTTTAATTTTGTTTCTGTTGGTTTTATTTGTGCAAAACTTTTTAATTTAATGTTATCAAAGTAGTCCATTTTGCCTTTCATAATGTCCCCCAATTTTCCCTTGATCACAAATTTCTTCCTTCTCCAAAGATCTGATAGGTAACTTACCCCTTGCTCTTCTAATGTATTTATTTAACACCATATATTGTTCAATATTGATGTAATATGAATTTAATATTCATAATTTATGCTCAAATCATGTACCCAATATTATTCTGGTATAGGGTATGAAACATACATCTATGCTATGTTTCTTACATATTATTTTCTTTTTTCTCAGAAATTTTTGTCAAATAGTGAGTTCTTATTCCAGAAGCTGGAGCTTAGGGATTTATCAAATACTAAGTTATTATAAGTTGTGATTATTGTGTATTGTATCAAATCTATTCCATTGATCTACCACTCTATTTCTTAGCCAATACCAAAAGGTTTTGATGACTGCTGCTTCATAATATAGTTTTAGGTTTAGTATTGCTAAGCCATCATCGTTTGTATTTTTTTTTTCATTAATTCCTTTGATATTCTTGACATTTGTTCTTCCAAAGGAATTTGGTCATTATTTTTTCCTGATTCTATAAAATAATGTTTTGGCAATTTGATTGGTATGACACTGAACAGGTAGACCAGTTTAGGCAGAATTGTCATTTTTATTACATTAGTTTAGCTTACCAATGAGCAATTAATATTTTTTTAATTGTTTAGAATTGACATTATTTGTGTGAGAAATGTTTTGTGATTGTGTTCATAGAGTTCTTAGGTTAGTCTTAGCAGGCACATCCTCAAGTATTTTATTTTGTTTGCAGTTATTTTAAATGGCATTTCTTTTTCTATCTCTAGCAGATGGGCTTTGTCAGTAATATATGGAAAAGCTAATGATTTGCTTGGGTTTATTTTATATCTTGCAACTTCACTAAAGCTATGAATTTTTTCCAATAAGTTTTTGGATGATTTTCTAGGATTTTCTAAGTATCATCATATCATCATATCATCTGCAAAGAGTAATAATTTTATTTCCTTATTGCCTATTCTAATTCCTTTAATTTCTTTTTTTTCTTATGTAAAGCCAATATTTCTAGTACAATGTTTAATAATAGAATAATGGATATCCTTGTTTCACCTCTATTCTTACTGGGAATGTATCCAGCTTCTCTCCATTACACATAATGCTTGCTATTGATTTTAGATAGATACTGAACATGTATTTTGAAAAGTGAAAAGCTATTAAAAAATTAATAAATTGGAAAAAATACTTACTATATATACAAGATTTATGTCACTTATATATAAAGGGCTGAAACTTTGAATAGGTGCACTGGAATCAGACAACCAAGCACTTAAGACTAATTACCTATTGAACAATAACTCTATTAGCATGTTTGGAATTTCTCTTCTCATAGTTATTGCTAGCTCAAGGCTTGGGATTAAGAAAATTGTAGGAGGAATTAGGGGGTGGAGGAAGACAAGCTAGAGTCACTTAGGCCAAGAAAAGGGAGGTTGTGGAGAGCTTGTGGAAGTCTTGTTCATCCCCTTCACTTCTCCCCCTAAAGACCAAGGACTTCTGCTTATCCTGACTCCAGCTGATTCTGGGGCCTCCAAGGGGGCTAACCCAGACTTCATATATAATTATTTGAAGATTTGTCTTATTTTCCCAGAAACACCATTTGCAATTCAATATTGATGTAATATGAATTTAACATTCATTTATTTATAATTTTTTTTGCCCATTTAGATGAGTTTTCAGCAAGTATGCTTCTGCCACAGAGCAGAGGGTTAATGAACTCCTATATTTATATATTTTGCTTAAGTATTGGGTAATGTCAAGCATACTGAAGTGATATAATTGTGCCAAATTAATTTTACTTTTTCAGTGATGTTCATTGATCCAAATGTTAAAATGTTTCTTCAATTAGAATTTATAAAGGTTGAAGCTCAAAGAAATAGTTATATATCCAGATGCCATATTTTGACTTTTAAAATTTATGTAATCACTTTAACCTAAATAATTAAAACATATACATTCCAAATCAATAACATTTCTAAATATCCCTAGCTTCAAAAATTAATGATTTTTCTAAATAGAAACTTTCACAATTTTGACAGCTAACAGAAGCATCATATCTAATTGTACATTTCAATAAGAATATGATTTAGCTTACCTTATCAAGTTCATCTGAAATAGCAATGCCTGGAATAAAAAGATTAATATTAAAATATAGAAATCATATCTAACTTTTTAACATTATTATTATGTTTTCAAAACTACCATATTTCATTAATATAACACTTTTTTCTTATTATTGAAACAAAAAAAGCCCAAAAAGTAACATATCTTTTGATAAAGTAAATTAAGCTTTTAAAAAATTATGAATTCTTTGGTGTGTCAAATGAGCATGTGAGAAGGAAGTAATTTTTTTTAATGGCACGTTATGGCGTTCTTGGAAGTAAAGTTAAACTATGGCAAGAACACATTGTTCTGTTCCACATTGTATAAATGGACTTAATTTGTTCATTGTGAGCCAAGCCAATTATTTTTTCAAGCCAATTATTTTTAATTAGAAATCTATGTTATTTCAGGTAACTATGTATTTAATAATTCTTTATAGCTTCATAAAAGTTGAGGTACAAAATAGTGGTTGATTGGGCTTTTGATATGTTCTTTGTTTAATCTTCCTAGTCCTCTGGGAAAATCTTGACTTAAAACAAGTCTAAAATAATTTCTAATTGAAAATTTCTGGAAAAAATTACCTCCCCAGTTCTGTTCATTGCCTTCTCAAGGTCTAATGATCATCATTGTCAGAAAGTTCTAATTTAATTATTGATTGTAAATCTCTCAGACTACAATCTATCCCTAATTTTTCCTATCCTCACTTTAAAAAAAATTAAAACCCCTTAAGTTATTTTTTTTCAAATTCTTGCTGCTTGTTGTTGAAGTTGGCCAATCCCTTTTCTATGTTAAGTAATTCAAGATCTCTTATGTTGTCTTATGGAAACCTTTCTTAAAATCTCTTAAAATTTTGTTTTGTTTTTGTTTTTTGTTGTCACAGATTTTAAATAAGGTTCAAATTGCAAAATGTTTTGTTTTTCATTAAAAACAAATTTTAAAAAAAATTTTTTTTGGAAAGAAACTTTTGACTCTATAGTCAGTTAGGTGACTCAGTGCAGGGGTTTTGAACTTGGAGACAAGAAATCTGAGCTCAAATCTAGCATGAAACACTTACTAGCTATATGACCCCCTGCAAGTCACTTAATCCATGCTCCAATTTCTTTCTTTGTTTTCCCCAATGTAAAATAGAGAAAACCAATTGATTGGCACAGTGCATAGAATGCTGAACTTGGAATCAGGAAAACTCCATCTTCCTGATTTCAAATCAGGCCTCAGAAACTTACTAACTGTGTGACCCTGCACAAGTCACTTAATTCTGTTTGTCTCAGTTCCCTCAACTGTGAAATGAGATGGAGAAGAAATGGCTAACCACTCTAGCATCTTTTCCAAAAAATCTTCAAATGGAGAATAGCTTACAATTAAACAATAATAATAAAAAGTGGGCAATAATAGCATCTACCTCCCACAATTGTTGTGAGGATCAAATGAGATCAGATGAAGACCTGACATATAATAGGCACTAAATAAATCTCTTGTTGTTATACACTTAAGTCCTAACTTGTCAAGTTCTTTCAGCATCATACTAGAAACACTGCCAGTTAAACTAATAGAGACAACAAAAACAGACCTTTTGGTATGGCAGGTAGGATTAATTATTGACCTTGAGAGTAAGAACTAACATTAGTATATATGTTTTAATATACTTTTACATACATTATTTTATTTGAAGCTTATATTAACTTTATAAAGAAGATCCAATATGTATTATGAGCCAAAATACTATATAGAGACATCTCATAGAAGTATAGTGTTCTTGAAGGCTAGGCCAAAGTTGAAAAGATGTAAATATGATCTTAGAAGTGGTAAATATATCTGCGAGCTATCTGAGAACTAATCTAGATTGGTATGGAGAAAAAAAATGAGCCATCAAGTGATGAAACTTTGTTCATAACTACTCAAGAAGATCATTTGTTTAAGGTAAAAAATGATTGAGAATTGGGAACTTTAAATGAATAAAATCGTCTATTATTGAAGACCATCACCTCTTCAACAAAGAAAGTTGCTTCTCAAAAACAGGCATAATATTCTAGTTAGGAAATCAGAATCAGGAAGGCTTAGGTTCAGTTTTTCTCTCTGATACCTTACTTCTGTACCCTTAAATAAGTCACCTAACATCTTAATCACTTAATTGTCACAAACTACAGAATCAATTTGATTACTAGAAAAAGTCATAAACATATATAATTGCATAGATATTTTTCAGAAAACAATATTATTTCATAAATAAGCTATTTAACAAAAGTTTTAATAGTCCTTGATATAATGAAATTACTTCAGTTTTTAAATATACTAAATTTCTGATTTTGCTTATTAATTGACTAAATCATACTTTGCTTCTTATTTAGTTTACTCTGGCTAATTTTTTTCCATAAAGTATTCAATAAATACTTATTAAGTAAAGCTCTATTTTGAGCAAACTATGATGCTAGATACTCTTGATGCAAAGAGGAAAATTAAAGAGTACTCAATCTCAAGGGCTTCACATTATCCTGTGAGCTATAAACTGTATACACACACACATGCATGCATATATATGACATAATGTGTAGAAAAGATGAATAAAAACTTTAAGGGAGTAGTGAAAGTTTAGTAGAAGAGATCACAATTCAATGGAGTCTTTAAGGAAGATAATGATGCTAAGAGGAGGAAATCTAGTTGACATGCACTTCAGGCATCAGAAAAAGCCTGTCCTTTGGCATCAAGCTAGGAATCAAATATCAAGGTTAAAGAAAAGTTTCTTTGGAATGTATCACATCATATAGCAAAAATGTATGTGATATATGGAGATATTTAAATGTCAGTTTTATAAATTGCTTATGAAACAGTATTATGATTTTATTTTAAATTATACATTACATTATATCATTTTGTTATATCATTGAATGAATAAATAAGATCAGAGGTTTCCAGCTAGAAGAAATGATAAAAGCCATATCTATTCTAATCCTTCTCTTTTGCAGGTAAGAAACCTGAGACAAAGTTGAATGACTTTCTCAAGTTCATCTGCATTACAAAATTACAGAATTAAGGTTCAAATCCATTCCAAATTCAAAGCTCTTTCCAATACCTCATGAAGATGCTAAAGAATATATCAAACTATTAAACTAATAAGTCAAAAAAACATTTATTAAGCTCTCCCTGTGTGCCATACAATGTGTTAACAAAGAAATATGCATTAAAGGACAAATGTGGTAGATTATTATTTTATTGTTGTAAACATCACAATTCCAAAGCTGGATAAGACCTTAAAAGTCAGCTAGTTCAAGCCCCTCATTTTGTAAACTGATTTCCACAGAAGTTAAATAAATTTCCTAATTTTAGCACAAATAATAAGAGAGAGCTGAAAGTGAACTCAGTCCTTGCTAAAGAATATTTTTCCTTATTATTGTTCTATAAGAAATGATCAGGAGGAGGGTTTTTAAAAAGGCCTGGAGAGACTTATATGAACTGATGCTAATGAGCAGAACTAGGAGATCATTCTACATGACAACACAAATATTATACAATGATCAATTCTGATGAATGTGACTCTTTGCAACAATGAAATGATTGATGCCAGTTCCAATGATCTTGTGATGAAGTGAGCCATATATACCCAGAGAGAAAGTCTATGGGAGCATTCTCACTCTTTTTGTTGTTGTTCATTTGCATTTTGTTTTCCTACTCATTTGTTTTCTTTTTTTTTTTATTTGATTTATCTTGTGCAGCAAGAGAATTGTATAAATATGTTAATACATGTTACATTTAACATATTTTAACATGTTTAACATATATTGCTTGCTATCTAGGGGAGGGATAGGGGGGTAGGAGGAGAAAATCTGAAACACAAGAGATCAATGTTGTCAAATTATCAATGCATATGTTTTGAAAATATATAGCTTAAGAAAAGAATATTTTTCATTAAGTATAATCTAAATCTGACATTCGGAAATTCCATTTATTGCTCATAGTATTGTACTTTAAAGCCAGTAAGAATACATAGAATGCCTTTTCTGCACAAATATTCTTCAAATATTTGAGGAGTGTGGGTCTCCCACAAGTTCTTTCTTTAGGTCCTTTAATTACTCCTTTTATGCCATTGTAAAGTAAAGATGTCATGTCTGCAATATAGCACTCAAGATATGCAACATCTTTAATAATATATATATATATATATATATATATATATATATATATATATATATATTTATATATATATTTATATATTTATTTATATATTCAGTAACCCCCCAGGTTTAAAAGAATTCCATGGGAAATAAAAGCAATTCATTAAAAGAAAAAAAAGTAGATAAGTAGACCTTCAAAGATATTAATATCAGTCCCTGAGGAAGGTCTCTTAAGTCTAGGACTCCTCCAGGATCTTACATCTATCTTGTAGACCACAGATCAATTCAGCAATAGTCACAATTGCTCAGATTCAGTTGCATAGAATCTTAGCTCTTACTCTCCATAATTCATATTATAGAAGTATAGGGTTTAAGTCATAGTGTCTCAGTTCCACTAGTGGCCCAGCTCATAGAAGGCACGATCCCCAGTCATGTCACCATTTTGACTATCGTCTTCAGTATACAGTCCAACTTGCCAATGTTCTTCCTAAAATAAGTGGAACAGAACTGAACACAATGGTTCAGGTGTAGTTTAGTTTGACCAAGCCAAATAAGATGGAGCTATCACTTCCCTTTTAAAATTGTTTTAGCTTCTCTCACACTTCATGTGATACTATTGCCATGTAGTGACTCTTTTCATGGTTATTCTTATCCTAAAGATTCTCATTATTCTTTTCCTAAAGATTCTCATTATTCTCATTTTATAAAAACAATTATTCCAGATAATTCAAGTCATCAATATATATAGATATCTATATATCTATATCTATATATATCATATGTGTATATATAATTGTATTATATATATATATACACACACACACACACACACACACACATATATATATATATATATATATATATATATATATATATATAATTATAATTGTCAAGCAAAAATCCCAAGAAGCTACTTTTCTAATGAGATCATTAAAGGGGAATGATGGGAAATGTTTTTGTTAAGTTAGAAAATTATTTTAAATACCAAAGCTTAAGGACATCCTCAGAAAATACCAATGTCATGAAGATCTCCATGTTATGAAGCTCACATATTTTAGGGAAGTATGGCAGTCCTGAATATAACAATCTCATAAAAGGCATCAGTATGTAATTAACTCAATATTCCAAGGAGAGGTGGACTACCAGAGAAGAGAGTTCAGGCAGAAGATGGGAAAGGAAACACCCATTATACCTCACACTTTTTACTTCTATTAGAATCTCTTACTCTAGGTTGATAAAACATCCTGGACCTTAATTAGATGCCAAGTTTAAATCTAAATTAAGTTGTCATACCCATTATTTTAGCCTAGCACAGACAGTCTAATATCAGACTGTGAGGATTTTAATATGTAGAGAGATTTTTTTTTTTCAGATGACTGAACAATACACAATGAATTCTTATTTTGGATGGGCAGACTCATCAGAGGATGAGCAATATAAGCATATTCATAGTCTGATGAGACTTTGTGAGTTTACTCACTGCCAAATAATATTTTAAAAAAATCATTAAATGTGAGAGCAAAAGGAGGATTCAGAGACCATTCTCAAAAAGTTAGGAAATGTTTCTTTATAAAAAGCTCACTTTTTTTTTCTTTTCAATTTCTATCCATTGTCACAAGTGACAGATACACTTTGGGCCCAAGAAGACCATGTCTAATCCCCTTTCATCTGGCAGACCTTCAAATATTTGAAGACTATTTTGAAGGCCACCTTGTCCTCACTAAATGTTCTAGAGGAACTCCTTTGGGCTACCTTCTCCTCTCCACAATTTTTAGCTCCTTTTGTATGCTAGCTTATCCCATTAAACTATAAATTTCTTGAGGGCAGGTGTCTTTCCCTCTTCTCTCCCTCTCCCCCATGATCATTTCCCTTTCTCCATTTCCCCCTCTCTCTCACCCCTCCCTTCTCCCCACCTCCTATCTCTTTCTCCATCTCCTTGTCTCTCTCTCCTTCCTTGCTTCTCTCTCTTCCCTCCCCTCTCTCTCCCTCCCTCCCTATTTCCCATCTTCCCCCTTCTCTCTGTCTCTTTCTCCCTGCCTATCTGTCTCTGTCTCTCTTTGTCTCTGTCTCTCTATGTCTCTCTGTGTGTCTCTTTGTTTCTCTGTCTCTGTATGTCTGTTTCTGTCCCTGTCTGTCTCTGTTTCTCTCTCCTCTCTCTGTCTCTGTGTGTCTCTCTCTATGTCTCTCTGCCTTTTTCTCTCTCTGCCTCTCTATCTCTGTCTCTCTCTATCTCTCTCTCCCTCTCTTTGTCTCTCTCTTGTTTCTTGGTCTCTCTCTGTTTGGCTGGCTGGTTCTGGTTCTGTCTCCATGTCTGTCTATCTGTCTATCTGTCTTTCACACATATACACAACTCATGTAGATATATAGATTTATTTATATATCTATAAACTATATATATATATATATGTGTGTGTGTATAAAACTATATATTCTTCAAGAAATGTATATACATATATATAAATGCACATATATAGTTGCCAAATCCAATGGCTTTTTCTGAATTTTCATTCTTTACTTCTATGCAGCCTTTGGTACTATTGATAATTTGCTCCTCTTTGTTACTCTCCTCTCTAGATTTTTGGGACACTACTCTCTCCCAGTTCTTCATAAATATGTGTGTGTGTGTGTGTGTGTGTGTGTGTGTATTACACTTCCTTCTAAATTATTAGATATTCAGAGTTTTGCTTTGTTTCCCCCCCTGCCCCATTTCTCCCTTCATACAACTTTCTTTGTGATCTTATCAGTTTCTATCAACTTAAGTAGCATCTTTATGCTGATAACACTCAAATCCACCTATCCTGCCCTAAACTCAGTAGACCTCTATTCTTATATCTTCAACTGACTTTCAGACATCACAAACTCAATATGATCCAAATTGAACTCATTACTCATTACCTCTCTCTCTCTGTCTCTGTATGTCTGTCTGTCTGTCTGTCTGTCTGTCTGTCTGTCTGTCTCTCTCTCTCTCTCTCTCTCTCTCTCTCTCTCTCTCTCTCTCTCTCACACACACACACACACACACACACACACACACACCCCACATCACCTTATTAATGTAGAGAACAGTAACTCAAATTCACCACCTAGCAGTCATACTTTACTTTCATTCCTCCCCCCTCCACCACATCCAGACTGATTTTGCATCATCTCTCTAATATATCCCTTTCTAAAATTCTCTGACATTACTATCTCTCTAGCATAGGCCTTACTGATTTATACCTGGACTAATGAAATAGAGAGTTGGTAATTCTGCTTAGATTGTCTCTTAGCCCAAAGCAATCCACCATTCAGCCACTAAAGTGATTTTCCTAAAATGTATATCTAATCATTTCATCTCCCAACTCAATATACTCCAGTGGCTCCCTGTTGCTTTCTGAATCAAACACAAAATCTCCTGTTTGATATTCAACTCCCTTCATAATTTAGTCTCCTCCTACCTTTTCAGTCATCTCTCACCTTACTCCCTGACAAATAATCTTAGATCCTGTGATTCTGGACAGATGATTGTTCCTGAACAAGATGCTCCATATCTTGGCTCCAGACATTTTCTCTAACTGTCCTTGATACTTGCAATTTCCTTTAAGTGCCAATAAAAATTCTCCTTTTTTTTTAGGAAGCCTTCTCCAATCCTTCTTAATTCTAGTGCCTTTTCTCTGTTATTTTTTTATTTATCCTACATATATATATATATTGCTTTTCATATATGTATTTTCAAGTTGTCTTTCCCATTAAATTATAAACTCCTTGAGAGGAGAACCTAGTTTTGTGCCATGTATATGTATTAATGTAGGGAGTAGGGAGGGGGAGAAAGAGGCTCTCACCTGCTAAAAACACCAAGGAAAGAGTATTTTAGTTTCTTTAGGCAATGACAAAGATTGATTGATTTGATTCAATTGACTACTATTAATACCTCCACACACCCCCATTAAATATTTTTGTTCATTTTTGTGATATAATGATTTTTATTTAGTATATTGTGAACTTTCCTCATCTCCCTACTTATTTTCTCCTTAGGAACACTCTTATCTCCAAGTTTTCTGTTGGCCTTTTTTATCTCTGCTGTTTGCCCTATATGCTTTGTTAAGGTGTTAAGGTGGAATGATGTCAGGATCTCTACTTTCTGGTCCTTCCCTCAAACATAAATTTGATGTTTTCTTCTACATGATTCATTAGGATAGAATGATTCACAAGAAGTCTGTCTCTCTGCCTATTCTGAGTAAACTCCATAGGAGTTAACTAAAACATGATTTAAAACCCTAACACTTTTCCATTAGTATACATGTTACTGGGATTCCCATCCCCTCTCCCCCAAACAGAGTAGTTTATCCTCTCAAAAAGAATAAAATCTTCACATATCTGATGTGATCTTTGCTTCACTGATTTAGATGGAATTCTATCATTATCTATGCCAGATAGAACTCTATAGAAAAAATAGTATGCTTTGGTGGGATATAAGGATTATAGGAACTAGATTTGGGGTAAAGATATGGGGTTCAACTTTGTCCTGTCATTTCAGTATTTTTAAAGGTGTAGAGATATTTCATATATTTTCTTATTGCTATAATTTACATACCTATATAGCTAAAGCATTATTTTTTTATTTGAACTCATGTATCTAGAAAATAATGCTTGGACCTACTATCTTCTGTCATGCAATCTAATTTTTTTTGTCTTTGTTTCACATCAATTTATTGTTCTCCTGGAAGTTTCACCTATGACTCTTTTTGGAACAATATGACAAGTAAAATTTCACATCAAAATTCTTATTGATTTATTTTTATTTCCACTGAGTGTTTTTCATATTTTGAAGTGAGACTTGTAATTTGCTTTCAACTTCTGAATGGTATTATAATTGACTTTTTATTCAAAAGTAGTATTGCTCTTGAATGAGAAAAATAATTTCATAGCTCTTTGGCCCTCCTTTGTAGCAACTACTTTATATATGTCAAGATTTTACAGTGTTTATATGTTAATGCACTCAACCACAGTTTTAATGCTCTAAAGCATCAAATTTTCTATTTAAGAAACCTATTTTCTATTTTCTCAGTTTCAAAATTTCTTGTTACTTAAGACTTTTGATATCTTATAATTCATAAAATGATATACCAACAGCTTATCTCTTCAGAATGGAGCTACTTAGCAACATCATGCATATGGAACTTTATACTTCCATTTTGTACTGTCTCTAACAATTTTGTTATTTGGTTTCATATTCCACAGAAGAAAGTGAAAGAGGGACTGCCACAGACAAAGTGCAGTAGTATTAAATAGCTATCTGATTGATATAAATATTGAAAGATGGAAAATTTGTAGAACATATGTATATAAACTAAAAATCACAGTACTCTGGGACAATATAGTAAGGTAATGAGTTAATTTCCTAAGCTAAAGCATGAATGCAGCAAAGTCTAGAATCCTCATATCTGACCTAGTGACAGGGCCTGATTGAAGTTAAAGTAGAAGCAGTGATATCTAATCATTTTTTCAGTCTGCATAGTCTAAGCCCTTGGAAAAGAGCGGTCTATAGCATGTTGTATAGCCCAAATCAACACAACTAGTACCTTTTCCAAACAGCTTCAGGTTATATATAAATCCCTAATTTGGGGCTTTCTTTTCAATCTGATTAGAAAGATATGGATAAAGGAGAAAGAAGGGAGAGGAGAAGAGAGAGGAAGGATAGATTGTTGTGTAGTTTGATAAATGTATATATCCATAAACTGATATAAATTTATATATACATATGGATATATATGTACATATATATAATTGTAAATCAAACGCCACTACCACATACTACAGGTTTTTAATCCTATTTCTTATAGTTAAGATGTTTAAAATCCCTAAGTTTTAAGATATGTCAGTAATGTCCCACTTCAGCAAAACCTTTGTTTTTTTATGATTACATTTCAATTCTAACTAAATATGTTGTTTATCATTCTCTTCTGGTTCAGCAAAGATCAATATTATTAGTTATATAGTATAGCTATCAATTCTCTGTCCTTCATACCCTTATTTTTCCTTTGGAAGGACTCCAGCCAACTTTTGTGCCAAATAGTAATCTTTGGAAACCATGATCTTCGGATGGAATAGTAAAAGAGGTCATTGTTATACTGTCAAATTATAGAAATGTCTGCTAGAAATCAAAAAAAAATCTTCAAGAAATGAAAATGCAGAAGTCCTATTGACTTCAGAAAAATGTTTAACTTGACATAAAAGCATTTTAAAATAAAACTACTTGATATCAATGAGGAACAATTTCAGATCAGTATTTACACATACTTCAATTATTTTTAAACACTTGAGATATTTTAATAGCATTGTAAAACAAAATAAAAACTTTGCCACCATTACTTTTTAGAAGACAATGCATACAAATATGCACACATGCATGTATGTATATATATTAATACATATGTACGAACATGTCTGTGTGCCACTCCTATGTTCTAGTATGTCAGTTTTATTTTAATTCCCTCCACATACTTTGTAAAGCTATAACAATAACAACAATAATAGCCTGTAATTTCATAGCATTTTTATATTTACAAAATGCTTTGCATGCACTATTTTGTCTAAAGCTGACTTTAGCCATTTAGTCTTATTATGTTAAGGATTTAATTTTATGGGGGAGATTCAGAATTATTCAAACCTATTAAAGAATAATAACAACTACAATAATAATAATTTCTCAAATTTTTACCAGCTTTCTTTCCACAATTTAGAGGAATTATGACAAATATCTCAATAATGTAATAAGATGCTATTAATATTTTTTCCAAGATTTTGATGCTGTTATCATGATCTCAACTTTATGTTTGAAATATTAAAGTTCTTCTAAAAAGTATGCATTTTAATATACAGAAGAACTGGTATAAAGAAAGCAATAATGCTGTTATCTGTATTTCTGCCCCAAAAGTTTCCCATGCCAGTGAAAGCACAGGTCTAACCCTAAAATATGAAAGCCATCAAGCTAAGTTCAAGAAATACAAAGATTTTTTTTCTAATGGCAAATACCTTGCCATTAAAGACATTATATTCTACCACACTATAATCCAGGAAACATGATTTAAGAAACATTAAAATTCACTTCCTATAAAATATCTCCTAAATGGCTGCTAAAGTACTGCCTGTGCTCATCCCTATTATCTATCATAAATTACTGCACAGAGTCATATTAACTATGTAAAGCATTTTTTTTCTGGGAGAATCCATTTAATGTGTTGTATTACCTAAATATATTCAGTAGTACCGTATTGAATTCCGTCCAATAGGTATATTAATGTACTCTGTAAAACTATGAGTTTCTCCCTACATTCTGGAATGCATTGTGGAAATATGCTTTCTAAGTTACTAAACTGTATATTTCTCTACCTATAAATATCACCAATAGGAATATACTCCAAAGAGAATAAAGAAAAAAAAAAAAGAAAAGTACTTATATGTATATAGCATCTATTTTTTAGAGTAGCAAAATAGGTGATTAGTTGGCATTCATATAGAAATAGGCAGAGGCAAGAGAACAATTTTTACAATAACAACTTTGTATAAACAAACAACTTTGAGGAACTTAAGAACCAAGATGAATGCAATGAACAATAATGATTTCCAAGGGACCACTGTTGCAACATGATGATAGAAAAATGATGAATTCAAGGTATAGAATGAGATTTACATTTTTAGATAATCCTAATCCGGAAAAGGGGGAAGCTAGGACCAAAGAGCACAGGGAGTAGGATTCAGAAAACAAGGAATATAAATGCGAGAGGGTAATACTAAAGAACAACTGTCTATAGCCGGATACATCAGCCTTCAAAGAGATACCCAGAAACACACATAGAGACAGAGAAACAAAGACAGAGACAGAGATACACTGTATACACTACTGCATTTTCTTATATTGTCAATAGATGGCGATGAAGTTTCAGAATTTTTTTCATCCCCTCTATTGCCTGCTCAATATACTGTAGTGAGCAGATTTCAGGTATAAGATAATCCTTAATTAAAAGTTAGTGACTTTTGTAAACTTTATTAATTATTTTGATGCAGGTTATAAAAATTACTTAAATACTAAACTTTATCCACCTCCATCTTAGATTAATGCTATTGCACCTTAAATCAAAGCCAAGAGTAGGCAACCTGGGCAGCCACCTTCCTGTATAATTCAAAGGGCACCTTTCAGGGCTCTTGCCTGAAAGTTCATTGTTCTCTAACCTCCATAAAATGACTACAATTCATGATCTCTTTCATTTCTTCAGCTCTTGAAGACTTTGAAATTTTAAGGGTTCCTTTATAAGAATAGTCCTAATAACTAACAGTTGATAGAGATAATTCCTAAAGGAATGATATCCTATATAAAGGGAGGGAAGGGAAGATGGGAAGAGAAAGATAATTGCTAAAAAGGGAAGTGGGAAAGCTTTAAGATAAATGTTTCCTACTTTAAAATTGTACAAATAGTTTATTGTTCTAAGAAATTCAAAGAGAAGGCATGAATACAGTAAATGATAAAATTCCTGTCCCTCTACTTAATATGAGAATATAAATGGCAATATGACTAGTAATATATTTTCTAATAGAATATACTAGAAAGTTTCTGAATAGATTGTAAATAAAATACATTAAAATTATAAATGTTATGGAGGAAAATTAATGAAAAATATTGTATCAATAGTCAAATAATAGAGGAATAAATGAGGTGACAGTGATATTATTGAAATGAAAATCATGCTTATAAACTTGCTAGTAACAATTTTGGTTTGTTTTTTGTTTTAATAAAATAAGATTTGAATTTTAAATTTAGCATTTTTTCCTATTGGAAAAATCATATGGAAGTATTGCAGCATACAGATTATATTTAATGCAGCACTCCTGGCTTATTGCCCCTTTTGACACTCAAAGTTTTTTGGGTTTTGGGGGGTTTTTTTTGTTTTTATTTTAGGTTAAATTCAAGGATGGGGATGTTAATACATAGGGTTCAAGAAATGTTTTTTCTTTCAAAGACTACAACTGAGTTACTAGGGAGAAGTATCAAATTCCCCCTTACTTATAATTAGCATTCTTTAGAAGCCTAATAACTTATCCAATCCATCTCAAATTAGAAATGCCCTTCTAAAAAAAAAGTACAAATCGAATTGAGCAAAAATTATCACCTATTTTTTTATTTATTGAAACCATGATAGAATTATAAAATCTACATTTTTCAATTTGTATAACCTAGGAATAATTCCCCAAAGTTCTCTCCATACACCAGTTACTATTTCATTTTTAAACTTTTTATTGATGAGCTTTTTATATTAAATTTATAGGTTATACATACAGTAAAATGGTTAAATAAAATTAACTCTACAGAGACATCATCTGCAAGTGTGCACATTATTATGCATGTATTGTATCTCCATTTCTCTACTTTTGATTAATTAATTAATGACAGAAAAAACAAATATATATATTTTTCCTGTGTGCCTCATCTAAAAAGAGAGAGAAACAAATTTGTTGTAACAAATCTTCATAGCCAAGCAAAACAAATTCCCTCATTGCCATATGCTAAAAATACATGGATAATTCTGTGCCTTAAAGGTATTGCCTTTCTGTCAGGAGGTAGAGAATAGATTTCATAATCAGTCATCTGAAATTATGGATGGTCATTGTATTAACCGTAGTTCTTAGAGCTTTCAAGTTTAATTACCTGTAACATTGGCATGTTATTCTTTTGATTCTGTTTATTTTGTTTTTCAGTAGTTTACACACAGTTCTAAAATTGTTCGTGTTTGTAATATTGATATTATTGTATGAGTTATTCTGGAGTCTGCTCACTTTACTCTATATCAGTTAATATGCCTTTTTATTTCTCTTCTTCATTTCTTACTTAGCTATTCTTTAGTTGATGGACATTCATTTAATTTTCAATCTTTTTGGGGGGAAGTTATTTAGTCTTGGGGTATTTTTTTCAATAGTCAAAAAAGCTGTTAAAAATGTACATCTAAGATCTTATTTCTTTTATGCTTAGACTTGCAGTGGTATAGTTGGATCAAGCAGCATGCACTGTTTAGTAATGGCCTTAAACTCCAAATTGTTTTCCAGATCTTAACCTGGAGAAAAGAAGACAGAGTCAAGCTGATTCTTTATCTATTCAACAAAGGGACCAGAGTCCCTTCTCTTTAGCCCCAGAAGGCAGAGCAAGAATCAACTAAGTATGTGACAAAGAAACAAATTTATACTTAGTAGGGTATATGGGGAAAAAAGCTTACTAAAAATTAGAGCTAAGTAGAATGGGCCTCCTTGGAAAATCATGAGTTTTCCTTTATTAGATGCCATCAATGAAAGTTTAGATGACCATAGGTTTGTATGTTATAGTGGATATTCCTTTTCAAATTGAGGCTGGAGTATATGGCTACTGAGATCTTCATCTTAAAAACTCTGTGCTTCTAAAATCAATGGACATTTACTGAAAAATATTAAAAACTACTAATTAAAATAATGCATAATCCTTCCTATGCCCAAGGCATTGTTATATGTACTGGAAGGAATAAAAAGAAGCAAAAGAATTTTTAAGAAAATATGTCATAATCCCCAAAAATATGATTGTTTATTAGGACAGATAATATATATATATATGCATATATATATATTCATGTAATACTTTAAGCTTTATAAGAAGCATTCTTTATAATCATCCTGTGAATTATTTAACAGAAATATTATTTTTCCCTATTTTACAGATATGGAAACTGAGGTTTAAAGAGATTATGTGATTTTTGTGACTCATCTAACCTTTCCTCTTCCTTTTCCTACTCTTTTTCTCCTCCTCTTCTTCCTTTTCCTCCACTTACATATTTGATCAATCCTCAATTTCATTGTCTTGACTAATGTATAAAATGTATGGGTATATCCTAAGATTTTGCACAGGCCCCCACCCTTGTGCAGAAGAATGGTAAGCTCAAAATAGGTATTTAGTAACATAAGCCCCCACCTTATGTTACTAAATTTCCTATTTTTGAACTTACCATCCACATCCACAATTAAGAAACCACATGTGAAGTTATGCAAAACATTTCCATAAAAATCAAGTTGTGAAAAAGAAAGCATAGATCTCCCACTCTAATGAAAGTAAAAACCATCAAGAAAAATTAAGAAAAATAGATAGGGAAAGAAAGAGAGAATGCTTCAATCTGTATTCAGACACAATCAGTTTCTTCTTTGGGTATGGATAGAAGTTTTCAACATAAGTCCTTCAGAGTAGTCATGGAGATTGCACTACTGAGAATAGCAGTCATTTACAGCTGGTCAGCCCAGAACATTTCTACTACTTTCTATATAGTATATTTCATTTTATTTGAGTTCATGGAGGAATTTTCAGGGTTTATTTTTTCCTGAGAGCATTCTGGTCATCAATTCCCATAAAACAACAATGTTGAGTCACAAATACATATTCGGTTTACTGAGCCATTCCCTAATTGATGGACATCATTTTCCCCATTTTTTTTTTTGCCCTGAGAAGATAACTGCTATGCATATTTTTATACATACAAACCATTTTCCTTTTTTTAAATCTTTTTTGGTATGAATGCCTAATAGTGTTGATTTTTAGATCAAAGGATATGCATTTATACCCTTTTGGGCACAGATCCTATACTTTTATCATTTATTGATTGGGTCATGGCTCTTATTTTTTTATAAGTCTTATTGACTGTTCCTCTATGTTTGAGAAATCAAGCCTTCTCAGAGAAACTTGCTTTGAAATTCTTTTTACAAGTCAGATTTAATAAGTTGGAAAAATATCAAGTACTCATGGGTAGGCCAAGCAAATATAATAAAAAAATGACAATACTACCTAAATTAACCTACTTATTTAGTGCCATACCAAACTCCCAAGAAATTATTTTACAGATCCAGAAAAAGCTAGAAACAAAGTTCATCTGGATGAACAAAAAGTCAAGAATTTCAAGGGAATTGATGAAAAAATAAAATGCTAAGGAAGATGGACTAGCTGTGCCAGACCTAAAACTATATTATAAAGCAGCAGTCATCAAAACCATTTGGTGCTGGCTAAGAAATAGAGTCGTCAACCAATGGAATAGATTAGGATAACAAGACAAAATAGTCAATAACTATAGCAATTTGTGTTTGACAAACCCAAAGATACCAGCATTTAGGCTAAACACTCACTATTTGACAAAAACTGCTGGGGAAATTAGAAATTAATATGGAAAAATTTAGGTCTTAACCCACACCTAACACCACATACCAAGATAAGATCTAAATGGGTCCATGACTTAGATATAAACAGTGATATTATAAGCAAATTAGAGGAACATAGGATGATTTACCTCTCAGATCTGTGGAAAAAGAAAGAATTTGTGTCCAAAGAAGAACTGGAATTCATAATTGAACATCAGATAGATAATTTTGATTATATTAATTTGAAATGTTTTTGTACAAACAAAACAAATGCAGACAAGATCAGAAGGGAAGCAATAAATTGGGAAATCATATTTACATTTAAGGATTCTGATAAAGGCCTCATTTCTAAAATAAGAATTCAAGCTATTCCCCAATTGATAAATGATCAAAGGATATGAACCGACAATTTTCAGATGACGAAATTAAAACTATTTCTAATCATATGCGAAGGTGCTCTAAATCACTATTGATCAGAAAAATGCAAATTAAGACAACTCTGAGATACCACTCTCAAATTGGCTAAGATGACAGGAAAAGACAAGGTTGATTGTTGGAGGGGATGTGGGAAAAATGGGACACTGAACAGAGTTGTGAATGGATCCAGCCATTCTGGAGAGCAATTTGGAACTATGTTCAAAAACTTACCAAACTGTGCATACCCTTTGATCCAGCAGTGTTTCTACAGGGCTTATATCCCAAAGAGATCTTAAAGGAGGGAAAGGGACCCACAAAAATGTTTGTGGAAGCCCTTTTTATAGTGGTAAGAAACTGGAAACTGAATGGATGTTTTACAGGGCAACATCAATATTATACAACAATCAATTCTGATGAATATGACTCTTTCCAACAATGAGATGATTGATGCCAATTACAATGATCTTATGATGGAGAGCCATCTACACCCAGAGAGAGGACTGTGGGAACTGAATGTGGATCACAACATAACATTCTCACTCTATTTGTTGTTCTTTGCATTTTGTTTTCTTACTCACTTTTTTTGACCTGATTTCTCTTGTGCAGTAAAAGAATTGTATAAATATGTTTACGTGTTGGATTTAACATATATTTTAACATGTTTAACATGTGTTGGATTTCTTGCCCACTAGGGGAGGGGATGAATCAAGGTTATGCAAGGGTCAATGTTGTCAGATTATTTATGCATGTTTTTTAAAATAAAAAGCTTTATAAAAAAGAAATTATTTTTACAATTACTATTGCCAACTCTATTTCTCCCCATTTATTCTCTCTCCTTTCACATATTTCTCCTCAAAAGTGTTTTGATACTGACCACTCCCTCTCCCAATATATCCTCTTTTATCACCCTACCCCACTTCCCATATTCCATTTTCCTCCAGTTCACCTGCAGTGTAAAATAAATGTTTATACCCTATTGAGTATGCATACTATTTCCTCTTTAAGTCAAATCTGATGAGATTAAGGTTCACTCACTCCCCCTCTCCTCACCCTCCTCCCCCCCCCACTGTAAAATCTTTTTCTTGTCTCTTTTTATGGCAAATAAAAATTGGCCTTTAAATATATATATATATATATATATATATATATATATATATATATATATATATATATATATATAATTTTCTTATATATTCATGATACTTCATCTCTCCATTCTTTACCTTTGCACTGGCTATATGTGTCGAAAGTATTCCTTTCTCACCTTAGAAACCCTAATTTTCATAAAAGCTCGACTCAAGCAGCAAGTATTTATCTCTTTAGATACTGATTTATTTCTTGGAAACTGATCTTTAACTGTCCATTAGAATGTAATCTCCTTAAGGAAAAGAACTATTTAATTTTTTTCCTATATATTCTTAAGGCCTAGTGTATAGTAGATATTTCATAAATGCTTGTTTACTTATTCATATAGAATAAAATGTCTTGGCTTTTCTTTCTGAGTTTTGAAGGACAAAATTATCATTAAGACACATAAAAAATGATTAGTGCTAAGTTTTTGGCAGATAATAAGCTCCAGCAGATGTCTATATCACTAAAGTCCCCATAGCTATTATATTATATCTCTGTGCCAGGATCCTATTCCCCCTTCCCCTCAGGTGATATACAGCTTACTCTGATGACACTACTGTATCTGTTTACAATTTCTTCTCTCTTCTACCAATTATTCTTCCATTGTTTTCCCCTATATTTCTTGAATTTCCTCATGTGAGATTATATTATACATAGACAGAGACCTCACTTCCTTTTATCTATTATTTTCCTTTACATTTATCCTTATTTAGTTATATCTTATTAAGTTCCATCCCCATTTTTAGTTTGTCTAGATACTGTTAGCAAGCAACCAACTTAACATAACTAATATATATTAGTTCTCTCCACATCTGAATTTCCTTCTGGTATTTGGTCTAACTTTGGAGTCTGTCATATTTCAACAAAGGGCTACTTGAATCATGCACTACCTCTTATAGTCCCTAGCAAAGAATACCATCCTCTTCCCAGAACACTCTAACATTTGATCTACTTACCTAGATTAACTTTGCCACAGCAACTCACTGGAAACCCATGCTCATCCAAAAGACTACCTGGTTAACACATAATGATCCATCTATCTATTATCATATGAGCAAGACAACAATGATTAAATTGTTCACAACAATTCACAAGTCCATTTTTCAACTGTGAAGCTCTGGTAATAGGAGGTAAACCAGCCTATTTGGTCTAGAGGGCTTATGTAGGGAGTAATGAGAGATCAAAAAAGTTGGAACCAGGTTGTAGAAAGCTTTGAATACCAGAATAAATATCTTGGATTTTATTCAATAAGCAAAAAGATTTTTAAATGTATTTTACAGAGAAGGAATAAAATGAAATCAGTATTTTGGGAAAACTTATATGGGTGGATAGTATGATGGATTAATTGAAAGGAGGAGAGAGTAAAATAAGGGTGACCACTACAGTGGTCTAAATTTGAAGTAGTATCTTCTCATTGCACAGTATGAAAGAAAAGAATGGAAATACAATAGTTCAACTAAGAGAAGATAGACGATTATATTGTATTGTCTATATTATAGACAATTGTATTGTCTATATTTAGATAAAGGTGGTATAAAGCTGTTGGGTTTGACAACAGTCAATATTGATTTTTATAATTATAAATATATAATTAAGATAAATAAGTATAATATAATAGTATATAATAGAAATAATAAAAAATAAATATAAATATAATTATAATAGAGTTTGGCATCATTATATATAAGGAGAAGGTGGTGAGAAAGTAGTGTACATTAACAAATAGTCTATAGATTTTGTTCTCTTCCCTTCTTTGAAACCCAGGAAAACATTTGTCCTTTTCTAGTCATTTTTCCATGAGATCAGTGTCCTTAATCTTTCAAATATTGTTGACTGTGGCTTAGTAATCCTATCTGTTAATTACTTCAGTATCCAAGGATGTGTTTCATCTGGGCCAGGGTGTTTGAATTCATCAAGGGCAACTAGGAAATCTCTTAATATCATTTTTGTTACCTTGGATACCTACTATGTGTTCTTGTTCATCTATTTCCTGTATAAAGGTCAGATAAGTACTGGAGCAAGCAAGCAGGAAGAGGATTATTGGAGAAAATCTCACATTTGCGTTAAAAAAAATTAATTGCATTAGAACAGAATGGGGGAGATAGTGCTAGAAATCACGTGGAAAAAGACATGATAGATATAATGACCTATTAGTTCAAAATATATCACCATAGTAATGTAGTAGATAAAGAGTAACGGCATTGAGAACTGAAAGAGAGTATAGTGCTAGGAAACCAACAAGGTAAATAAAAAGATCACTAAGGAATAATGTAAGTTTTCAGTTGATGTTGGACAGCCTGGAATTTTAGTGGGTCAAATCAGCAGGAATCTATAACATTTTTCAGGATAACTTATAGTTCAAGAACAAAATATAAGAAAGTAAATAGGTGAGTCTTAAAGATTTACACAGAAAGTATTGTAAAAGGCCAAAGGATTAATAGAATTGAATGCAAGAAGCACCTGGTTGGAAAACTATAGAGTTCAGGCAGCTTAGGAAAATCAAATATTAACAAGGAGGTGGAGGATGAGGCGTGGTAAAGCACTAGGTAATATTACTTGGAACAAGTAACTAAAGGTCTGTCCCAGCAAAGAAAAACAACACATTCAGAAGTTCAGAAAAACACACTTTTGAAGTTTATGGTCCAGCAGAAGTAAGGGTACCAGTGATCTAGTTAGGGCTCTCTGATGAACAATCTGTATAATTTTGGATAATTCACTTAACTCATTTTCTTCAGTTTTTTTTAGTCTTTAAGTTCCCAGGCAGTTTTATAGTTATAAAATTATTTTGTTATTATTTTAACTCTTATATAATGATATTTATCTATTTTTCTTAGTACCTATAATGGTGTGCCAGAGCAGTTAGGTGGCACAATAGATGGTATGCCAGATCTGGTATCAGGAAAATCATCTTCCAGTTCCAATGTGGCATCAGACACTTATTAATTGTGTGACCCTGGGCAAATCACTTAATAATGATGTTTGCCTCAGTTTCCTTATCTGTAAAATGAGTTGGAGAAGGAAATAGCAAACCACTCCAGCATTTTTGCCAAGAAAACTTCAAATAGTGTCACAAAGTATAGGACATGTCTGAAAAATGACTCAATAAAAAAGGACAATGTACCACAGTTAGTAAGTACTAAATAAATGCTTATTCAGAGTATATGGCAAAAAAAAAAAGAAAAGAAAAAAAAGATTGTATCACCTTATGTGAAGTACTCTTCAGAACACTGAACTGAGATTCAGAAGATTTTCATTCTCTTCCTGAAACTTTCATTTACCAAATCTGTGAACCTTGACCTTAAACAAGAATCTCTTAGGATGAGAAATCTAAACATAAAAATGTGTAAATATAAATATAAAAATAAAAAATAAAAAAGTCACTTAGTCCAAGCTTACTCATTTTGAAGGAAACTAAGACCTAAAAAAATCAAGTTCTGGGCCTCAGGTATCACAGGTAATTGAGTATCAGAACCAATGTTTAAATTCAGGCTCTAATATCCAATCTAACACTCTCAACAATGCAATGCTTTGACTCCAACTTGAATTGCCTACCTCAGTTTGTCTCCTTGCAAGTAATGCCTATGAACTGAATTTTTTCTGTGGTCCCATATTAATCTCACATTTTTTTTTTGAGATAGCACTTTGCAAGCCTGTCAGAGAAATGAGTAAAACTAATGAGAAACTTCCCTGGCTCACACATTTGCTTTCACTCTAGCTGTGCCAAATGCACAGGTGGTTTGCTTTAAAGATAATTTTATCTTTTAAAATGTGAAAAACATGAAATTTACTACTTATCTAGATAAGATTCTTACCAAATAGCAGAAATGGGTTGCTAAAGTAGAGACACTGGGGATAGAAACTGGAAAATGAATGGATGTTCATCAATTGGAGAATGGTTGGATAAATTATGGTATATGAATGTTATGAAATATTATTGTTCTGTAAGAAATAACCAACAGGATGAATACAGAGAGGCTTGGAGAAACTTACATCAACTGATGCTAAGTGAAATGAGCAGAACTAGGAGATCATTATACACTTCAACAATGATACTGTATGAGAATGTATTCTGATGGAAGTGGATATCTTCAACATAGAGAAGAGCTAATCCAATTCCAATTAATCAATGATGGACAGAATCAGATACACCAGAAAAGGAACACTGGGAAATGAGTGTAAACTGTGAGGATTTTTGTTTTTGTTTTTGTTTTTCTTCCCAGATTATTTTTACCTTCTGAATACAATTCTTCCTTTGCAACAATAACAACAACAAAATTCAGTTCTGCACATATATATTGTACCTAGGATATACTATAAGATATTTAATATTTATGGGAATGCCTGCCATCTAGGGGAGGGGGTGGAGGGAAGGAGGGGAAAAATTCAGAACAGAAGGGAGTACAAGGGATAATGTTGTAAAAAAAATTACCTATGCATATATACTATCAAAAAAAAGTTATAATTATAAAATTAATAAAAATAAATAAATAAAGTAGAGACACTGGGAACTTGGTGGAGAGTGGGAGTTTAGAGAAAGGAAAGTGATGGAGAAGTGGGAAACCAGACATAACCTAATATGGACACTAGATTTTTAAGAGAAAAGATTTCAAATAATTCAGAAATAAAGATAAGATTCCAAGGTCTAACATTCCATAGAGTAAGTCTGCACAAGAGGGATGGAAATCTCAGAAATGGAATTTGGAAATGAAAATAATAGTAGATTTTTAAAAAAAATTTTAAGAAAGAGTACTTTTACTTTATTCTGTCTTTGTATTTTATATTTGCTTCAAAGTCACTGGTTAATAACAGTATATTCAATATGTTGAAATTAAGATATTTAAGGTGTGTCTAAGAGCTCTTTCACTTTGAAATGTTAAAATTTTTCTATTCTTCAGATATCATAAGACTATGTTAAAAACTCCAAGATTTACCACAAAGAAAAATGAACATTTTTAGAGATCAGAAAAAATGCAATAGTTTGATTTTTAAAAATCATCTTGTATATTTTCCTTTACTCTTTGCAATAAAAATGATAAAAATAAATAAAATAATACAAATAAAATTTTGTTTAAATATTTGTGTTCTATGTAGATTAAAATTAAAATAATTCCAAAACAATGTATTTCTTCTGAAAATTAAAGAAAGGTGCATTCCATGAAAATATTGGGGCTAAAATAATGATAAAATGGGAAAATTTGGGCAGAGGGGACTGAAGTAGGAACCTTGTATAAGTAGCATTTGTGTTGCAAATAATGAAAGTTAACGGTTAAAGAGTCAGTCAAGAGCCTTGATAATAACCAAAGAACAACATGGAAAACTGAATTATAGGAAAATAGTGCAGTCTGATTCTACATTCCTTGATCTACTAGCCTACTAGTCTCACAAAAGGGAAATTAGATTAGATTAATATAAACTCTTTTTTCTTGATGACTCCATGTGAACTCTGCAATCATAACTTCCTTTTCTATTCATCCCAAAATAATCACTTAAAGTAGGGACAACATGAGTTGACGACATAATTTCTGAAAAATATATGTTTTTTAGGTGACTACAAGCTCAATATGGGCTTCAAAAGCCATAGAATCATTGGAAATATGTAACAGAAGCAGAGTACACAAAATGAGCGAGGCAATTGTACTCTGAAGTCTTATCAGATCATATTTGCAGGATGGTTCCTGAGTTTTGGATGCCACATTTTACAAAGAACATGGACAAGCTGAAGGTCATTCAGAGGAGAAAAACCAGAATGTTTATAACCTCAAGGACAAAGCAGAATTAGTTGGAAGAACTGAATATATTTAAACTGAACAAAAGAAGATGAGGAGGTTGCAATAGTGATCTTCCACTGTTTGAAAGACTATATTGAGGGGGAGGAATTAGGCTTGCTCTAGTCACAGAGATAAGAACTAGGAAGAATGGGTAGAAATGGCAGAGAAGCGGATTTAATTTTTATATTAGGAAATTCTTCCTAATTATTGGAGCAAATGGAATGGGTTGCCTTGGAAAGTAGTAGGCTTCCTCTTACTCACAGCACTTAGCAAAATCTGAATTATCATTTGTTAGAAATGTTGAAAGAAAGGAATTCTATGATAGGGAGTATGTTAAATTTGAAGAGAGTAGACCTGGGTCTGAATTCTGACTCTCTTGTTCATTTGTTATCATGTTTCTTTGTTGGATTTTATCATTAAAGTTTATTCTAACTCTAAATCTTTAATCCTATGATTTTGTGAAAGGAATACTTGGACTCCAAAATATATTAATTACCTTTCTTCTGGAATCACTGATATCTGTCAGAAAGCCCATGCTTCTGGGCAACATGTTTTTAATGTGACACTTACCCTATGAAGTCTCAGGAAGAGATATGTGTATACAAATGTGTAGATGCATATGCATATGTGTGCACACACACACATAGACACACACACACACACATATATATATAATCTGTTTATGTTTAAGTGGGTGTATGTATCATATCTATATATGAGATTTATACAGATGATAAATGAGCCTATATTTCATTTTATATATATATATATATATATATATATATATATATATATATATATATATATATATATATATATATATATATATATATACATACACATACACATACACATACACACAGGGAGGAAGGAAGAAATGGAGGGAAGAAGAGAGGGAGACGGGAAAAAATGAGAGTTTGAGAATATAAATATGATATATGAATACCATCTGGGCAAATCTAGTCTAGTCTTGCTCCATAATATTTTCCTAGTAATAAGGATTAACTTTTTTATGCTGCTACCATGGCAACCTATTATCATTAGGAAAAAAATTACAATAAAAAACCTGGCTTCAATTTTTTTCTTTATTCTTGATAAGAAAACTATATTCTACAACTCCCAATATCTCATGCTTTCTCATATTCATAGGGTTCTCAAATTCTGGGTTCCTTTTCTGACTAATACAGCTTATTTTTTATTTGAAGCAGGACCCAAACCCCTTTTGGACAATGTTAAATTTAATCTGCACACTACTGAGAGGTTTTTAAGTAAATAGAGAATCATAAATTTCTCAGCAAGAAAGAACATAGAAGCATCTGGGCAAATATTCAAATATTCCCTCACTTGGTGAACTCTATCAATAAGTTAATCTTCAGAAGTTTATTAAGCACATTTAAAGCTAAGTTTACTTTCATACTTTGTTGAATGCTGCTGGTTCAGAGTATTTAAATAATCAAATGGTCTTCTAACATGCCTGAGGCAGCATTTTATTAACTTCCTAGGATATGGTCACTTTTAAAACTTCATCCCAATTTCATTGATATCTCAGTGGGAATAGATCAACTACATTATCAAACTTGTTGAATACCAATTCATTCAAAATTTTTAAATTTAATAACAAAAAACATTTATCATTTAATTATTATAAAATAGCATTTATATAGAACTTTAAAGTCTGCTAAATATTTTACAAATATTACCTCATTTTATCTTCACAATAACCATGTGAGACAGGTGGTATTATCATTCCTATTTCAAAAATAAGGAAATTGTGAGGAAGAGGAATCAAAGATTATATGTTAAAAATCTGAGGATGTTTGAATTTAGATCTTTCTGATTTCTTTTCCAGGGCCCTATTTTTTGCACTAAATAGCTGCCTTTGCAAATAAATCCATGTTGGAAACATGAAAGTAAAAGAGCCTTTTCAAAATACTTTTAAAAGAACACCTACTTTTCAGGTTAATTGTATTATGTCAAATCAAGGATCTGAGACTTTGTTGTCAGTATTCTAATTTCCTCTATTGATACTGATTATTCTGTTGCTTAAAATAGACAGCTCAGTGTTAGAACTAATATTAGTTAATCAGGTTAAGAAAGAGACTGAAGTGGTAAAGAGAGTTAGTAAATGTCAGAAGTAAGATTGGCTCCAAAGTGTTTCTATCCAATGTCAGCAATTTATCTAATATGTCAAATTGCCACTATGATAAAAGGCTTTTTCCTATATGATTTTCCCAAAGCATTTCCACTCTCTTTACATTCTTCAAAATGAACTTGTTTTTTTCTATAAAATCAACTAATAATTTCAACCAAGATTTTCCTGAGAAAATGAAGTCATTAGACATGAGATCCCTCTCTTTTTATACATCAAAATCAAAGGACAAGTTATAATGTACAATATAGTTACATCTGTATAACAATTTATTTAACAAAAATGTATTAAGTATCGACATATACTTAGCATATGCCAAGAGCTAGGGCAAATATAAAAGTAGCTAAGTCATTGTATCATGCTGAATACAGTCTAGATTTCTCAGATATAATTATTTTAGTATTACATGGAAATATCCTGCAAACAACCTATTAACATTATCTATCACAAACCTGGTAAGTGTGCTATCTATCCGACCACCATCCACACTGATTTAAATACTCCAATAACAAAAGAAAAACACACAAATCTATAGGATAGGTTTACAAAAAGATTTAAAACCTTGGAAATTTTGCAAGTAAATTTGGGGGAAAAAAACCACTAAAAATATTAAATATACGAAAGTGTCCCATTTAAAAGTGATTATGGTTTTTGTCTTCACAGAACTCATCTTATTTGCTGGAATTCTCAAATAGAATCTTTTAAAATTCCCAAGTTACAGCCCATTTAAATGATTTTACTAATTCACTGGTCTAAAACTATTAGTGTACTAAAATTACCATGGAAGTTTCCAAATATAATTAATTTAAAATCAATAAGTTTTTAGGTATTGAGAGAGGCAGACCTATGTTTAATAAATTATTCAAGTGCTTTAATATAGGCATTTAACAATGTTGGTATTCAACCAGTGTCAAAGAGCTCAAGTCATTGGTAACCAGCATAACATATGAGTTTTATATATACATGTGCATGTATATACACATATAAGGACAAAAACAAATGTTTTATGTACAGATATGTGATATATATGTATGTTTATGTAGGTATATTATATAATGTACATATTTATGTATACATATGCACATATAACCCTTATCAGCATATTCCAATGTTGCTGTATTCCTTCCAACAATGTAAATTCCAAACCATCTACATCTAACCATCCTGCACAGTTTACCTCTGAGGTCCATCCAGTGTATGACATAGTTTCTGGACAACATAATAAGAAAGAAATAATGAGAACAAGATATGATATACATCATGTACTTTTGCCATTTATCAGCCTATAACTTTGTTTTGGTTTGCATATTTCTTAAATTATACTGTTTATACTGCTTGAACTTCATAATTCCTTATTATTCTTTAAGGAATTGCAGTCAGCTTGTAGCCACTATTTTTATCAGCTATACTTTTGGTAATCATAAACCTTAATTCTTCAAAGTCCCTACTGTTCTAATATGAAAAACTGCACATCATCACTGGAAAAAATTTGTGTTAAAAACATGGATCTTTGATTCAGGGATTAGAATCATTAAAATTCACAATTTTTTGAAATGTATATTGTCCTTCTCATTTGATTCTGGGGATATATGGATGCAAATCATGAATTTTCAATGTCTATTCAAATTAAATTGATGGACACATTTACAGGTTGCCTACATAATTATATGTCATAGTCAGGGCCCCTAATCCCAGAGAATCTATTTTTTCTTTGGAGAGATAAGAAAGCAGAGAAAAGACAAGGACTTAAGAAAAATAAAACTAAAAAAAGAGATTTGGCAATCTCAAAGCATTTGGGCTGTTAGATTGGAGGACACAAGTGAAGAGACTGGGCAAAATATTGGGGAATTTAAGAAAAAAATTAATGAAAAATGAAATTCAGGACTAGATAGTGGTTCAGATTTTACCCTTGAGTTGAAAGAAAAGCAAAGTTAAGGACAATTAAAGAAAATCTAAAAGAATTAAGGAAGAACAGGGAAGAGAACAAGAAGAAGTAGATACAAAAAAAGGATAAAGACAATCTACAAGAAGCAATACAAGGCAAGGTAAATAAGGAATATAATCTACAATTCTTTATTCTGTAATTGTGGAACAGTGTTTGGACAAATTGGGGAGCACTCCATCTTTGAGTGTGAAGTAGAGAAGAGGAAGTTTAGGCATATTCTGACATGCACACTATATTTAAGGGAAAGAGATGTCACAGTTTAGAGAAAAAAAATTGTATTCTATTGAACTAAAATACTATAAGGGGGTCAACACAGGAGAAATGGAAGAGGTTCCAGAATGTGATACTCTGAAGACACTAAGGGAAATAATTCCATTAAGGGGGACAAAAGGGATTTGTCTAAAGAGAGGAATGTGGATACACAGAGAACTGTGCAAATAACTTAGATTTAAAGAAAATAAATGATCAGAAGATGGAAGTTATACCAGATAACAGAGATAAATGAATACAGAAAAGTTCTATAAAAAGTACAAAGAATCATATATCTCAGAATGAGCTAAGTCTGGAAATTAATGCTAAGGACAACAACAACAACAAAAAAGGCATTGTTCTTATTGATGATATGGGAAGGAAAGGGAAGATCAGAGAAAGAATAAGACATTTTGCAGAGGTATATGGGACAATGATAACTGAAAACAGAGATAAGATAGAACTGCTAAATTGTTAAATTGTTTTTCTTTGCCAATTGTCTTCTGTAATAGAAAGAGAACAACAGCAAATCAACAAAAATTAACAAGGGTGTTGATATCCAAGATGATAATGATGACGATGACATTTATATAATGTTTTAAGATCTGCAAAGCAATTTACATATTTGTAAATATTTCATTTAATCCTCACAGCAACCCTCCAAAGAAGGTACTATTTTCCTTATTTTATCAATGACGAAACTAAAGATAGAAATGTCAAGTAAGTTGTCTAACATCACACAGACAAGGGATATATAAGGAAGAATTTGACTCAGGACTTCTTGACTTTAAATCCAACATTATATCTATTGTGGCACCTAGCTGCCACTGACAAAGCAAAAATAAGAGAGGATTTTAACTGCCCTTAATAAATTCAAGTCACTTAGCTGAGATGAATTACAGGTACTGAAACCCTTCACCCCTCAGGTATTTTAAGAACTAACAGATGTGATTGATGGGTGTCAGTGATATTTGAAAGACTATGAAAGGGGAAGGTTGGAGAAGAGCAAATATTGTTCTAATTTTCAAAAAAAAAATGTGAGAAAACAAAATCTGAAAACTACGATTCTTAAGAAAATAATAGAAAGGATATTTAAAGGGATAGTTGGTGAACATCTGGAAAGGGAAGTGATGATTTCAAAGAACTAAAAAGGCCAGACTAACTTCATTCCCTTCTTTGTGAAAATTAATGAAATTTGTAGAAGATAATGCTCTGGATATAGTTCATCTATATATTTAGGCAAGGCTTTTGATAAAGTATGTCATATTCCTTTTGTGGTAAGTGTGAAGGGATATTGGCTAGACAAAAATTCATTTTGATGAATTAAGAAGTGCTTTTATGACTAGATTCAAAATGTGGTGGTTGTCAAGGAATCTAGATAATTCAGTGGGTAGAGCTTAGGCATGGAGTCAGGAAAACCTCAATTGAAACCTAGCTTCAGAAACCTGATTACTTCATTTTGCACTTGTTTGCCTCAGTTTCTTCAACTATGAAATGAACACAATACTTGCACCTATTATTCAGGGTGGTGAGGATCAAACAAGAATATTTGTAAAATTAGAAACCTTAAATGCTATATAAAATAATAATAATAATAATTATTATTCTAATGTCAGTAATACAATGGTCCCTTTAAAGAACCCCAGGTCTCAGTAGTTGATCTACTGAATGTTTAAGACAGCACAGTGACTCATACATAATAGGTACTTAATAAATGCTTCCTTCCCTCCCTCTTTCCTTCCTTCCCTTTTTCCCTCCCTTTCTATCTTCCCTCCCTCTCTCCTTCCTCCTTTCTTTCCTTCCCTCCCTCCCTCCTTCCACCTTCCTTCTCTCTTTCCTCCTTCCTTCCCTCCCTCTTCCTTTCCTTCCCTCTTTCCCCTCCTCCTTCTCTCCCTCCCTCCCTTTCTCCCCTCCTCCTTCCCTTCTTTTCTTCTTCCATTCCTCCCTCTCTCTCTTCCTCCATCCCTCTCTTCCTTCCTCCCTTCCTGTCTTCCTTTACTCCCTCCATTTTCCCTTCTTCCCTCCCTCCCTGTCTTTCTCCCTCCATCCATTCCTCTCTCCCTTCCTCCCTTCTTCCTTCATTCTCTTTCTCCTTCCCTTTCTTTCTCTCTTCCTCCCTTCCACCTTCTCTTTTTTCTCTCCTTCCTTCCCTCCATCCCTCCCTCTCTCCTTCCTTCCTTCTTTCCTTCTTTCCTTCCTCCCTCCATCCCTTCCTTCCTTCTCTCCATCCCTCCCTCTCTCTCCTTTCTTTCCTGCCTTCCTTCTTCCCTCCCTCCTTCCCTCCCTCCCTCTCTCCCTCCCTTCCTTCCTTCCTTCCTTCCTTCCTTCCTTCCTTCCTTCCTTCCTTCCTTCCTTCCTTCCTTCCTTCCTCCCTCCCTCCCTCCCTCCCATCTTCCTACCTTTCTTCCTCCCTTTCTCCTTCCCTTCCTCCTTTCTCTTTTGGAAGTGTTCTGCTTTATGATGTTGTAATCGAAGCTAGAATACCACTTCTTCATTATGTTATATAGTAGGAATTTCTTTAATATATGGATTAGACTAAATGATTACTGAGGTTTCCTTCAACTCTCAAATCCTATGATTATGAATCTCAAGTGGGACGTTCTGAAATGTTCCTGGATTGATATAATCAGAATAATGCTATCCACAAGCAAAAGGACCTCATAACCTGTGGGGAATCTATAAATATATAGGGTATATCAACACCCTCATCAAAAATTTCACTGATATATGTTTAGATTATTTTCAGAAAACATTGCTATACATTGTAAATATGGCCTAAGAGTAGTTATGAATGTTCTCTTGATTGCCAATTTTGGGGAGTATTAAAAAGGTATAGGATATTTCCCATGCATTTGGTAGCTTCCTATCCTTATTATATCTTGAGAAGAATCCCATCAAAGTCCTCAAAATTGTGTTGCCTCTGACACAGACCTCATCTTGGGCCATCCCAACTCTTTTTTGAATAGCTACAGTATACAATATAAACTCATTTGTGAAATCTTACTGGGAAATATTTTGGGAATATTATGAGCAGTACCACTTCATAAAACAAGAGGAAACAATGGACAGAATTAAACTGGTTTGAAAAAAAGATTGGCAAAAAACCCAATTAATCTTAGGCGATTATTTCATTCTAAGAGTATGAATCTAGAAGGACAAAAAAGTCAAAATGGAAGCAAGCAATACCAACATAAAAGCTACATTAAATTGTTTTTAGTAAACTTTTTTTTTTAAATCATCAATGACAGTGAATTTTCTACATGTGACTTCTAATCTTTCATTATGGGATATTCTTGTGAGGAAGTGCACACATATCTTTTCTTGGGGGTGGAGAGAAAATAAGCATTGACATAGTGCATACTATAGACAGATAAAGTAGCATAGTGAATAAAGCAGTGAACCTAAAATCTGGAAAAACTGATTTCTAATTAGGCCTCATATATGTATTAGCTGTGAGACTCTAGTTAAGTCACTAAGCCCTATTTGCATTAATTTCCTTATCTGTAAAATGAGTTGGAGAAGAAAATGGCAAACTATTTGCATATCTTTGAGGTCACAAAGAATAGCCATGTTCTACAGCAAAGTGTTTCAGGCCAGTTCCAAAGGTCTTGTGATGGAGAGAGCCATCTGTACCCAGAGAGAGAGGACTGTGGGAACTAGTGTAGATCACAATATACTATTTTAAACTTTTCGTTGTTGTTGTTTGCTTGTTTTTTTTTTTTTCTTTCTTTCTCATTTTTTTTTTCCCTTTTAACCTGATTTTTCTTGTGCAGTGTGGTAATTGTGGGAATATGTATAGAAGAATTGCACATGTTTAACATATATTAGATAGCTTATCATCTTTGGGAAGGTGTAGAAGGAAGAAAGGGAGAAAATAAATTGAAAAACAAGGTTCTGTGAGGGTGAATGTTGAAAATTATCTATGCATGTGTTTTGAAAATAAAACACTTTATAAAAATAAAATAAAATTTTAAAAAAGGAATTAGCCACGACCAAATAACAACTGAACAACAAAAGTTTTAACTCTGTTCCATGCACTGTGCTAAGCACTTTACAAATATTATTTCATTTGATTTTCATAACAACCTGCAAGGTAAGTTCCATTATTATCTCCAATTTACAGTTTGAAAAAAAAAATGAGGCAAAAGTAAAGTGACTTGCCTAAAAAGAAAGTGGCAGAGAAACACCTACTTATTGTCCAGTGTTTAAGATTGTGCAGCTGAAAATTCTTGAAGAATATAGGGGACACTACTCGAAATAGAATTTTTGCAGCATTGTTTCTCCTCCTACCCTGTGCTATCACAGGAAATCTACAAATGCACTTTACATGGACAATGTGCCAGTTCTTTCAACCTCTGCTCTATGAACTAACTAGCCTATCTTAGAAATAATTGCTTCAATAACTCACAGATCAATAATATGATTGAAATGAGTACTTGCTCTGAGACAGAGTATCAGTGTCTAGAGAGCCAATCTCAGAGTTAAGATGAACTGGGTTCAACTCCCACATTTGACCTAAATTGATTGTGAGACACTGAATATATCTTTTATCTTTCTATTGCCTCAAGCAGCAATTTGATACTGAAATTCGTGAACAAATATGAGAAACTAGCTGGTGCAGTAGATACCGTGAATTCAGGAAGACTCTTCCTGAGTTCAAATAGATTTCAAACCCTAACTAGCTGTATAATCCTGGGCAAATCACTTAATCATTTTTTGCCTCAGTTTCTTCATCTGTAAAATGAGTTGAAGAAGGAAATGGCCCAAGTACCCAAATACCTTTGCCAAAAAAACAAACAAAAAAAGACAAAAAACAAAAAACAAAACAAAATTCAAATGGGGGGACACTACTGAAAAGGACTGAACAACAGCAAGAATCCCCTGTTCCTTCCACCAATGAAATCACACTCTTCTCTGTTAAAGCAGAGTCTTACAGTTTATTAGATATCTTTTACAAATTGTTAGAGCCAAAAATGCATTGCCTGGAAACAACAGTCCTGGTCACAAGCCTCTCTAACATTAGATAAGATGGTATTTGTTAGTAAGACTCATACACTAAAGTTTTGTTTTGTTTTGTTTTGTTTTTCAGTTTTGAGAAAGATATTAGAGCTTAAAGTCTTCTAGTTTAGCTTTTGAAAACCCATGATCACCTCCATGCCAAGTTCACAAATCAAAGTAGGATATTAGTGGAGGAGAAATCATAATTATATGGTAAAAAATATTTACTGGCACTATCAGTAAATGTCTTATGTTTTTGGAATTGGTTAGAGAATCATATCATAATCAAAATAAATGAACTTACTTCTAGAGAGATTCTCAAGGGCTTTCCCCAGCTTCTTGCTCTCTTGAAGGATGTGATTTAATTCATCAAAGTCGTGGCTTTCTGGTTTGATCCGCCAGTTCCACTTAGGATGCTCCACTGACCTTGGCACTAAGTATTTTTAAAAAATTCATATTTAATTGATCATTCTACAAACATGCTCCATAATGATACAGTAAATTCATCATCATAAAGTAAAGTAGTTGATCTAGTGCTCTATATAAAATAAAATGATGCTCTTTGGAATGACAAGATTGAATAGTAATGGGGGGAAGTCACAAAGACAATTCATATAATAAAGCTATGTAACTAAACCAAAAAAAAAAAAAAAAAAGGAAGTCATGCCAAAAAAGAAATGTAAGTAATGCTCAAAACATTATCTGTATATTTTAAATGACATGTAAGAGTAGTGTTTTTTTTTCCATTTGTGCTGCATTACTGGTTAATAAGCAATTTCAATTTCTTCCATTTAAGCTAGTGAAGAATTTTGCATAAGTTGATCTCTAATATATTAGGTGGGGTCCACAGTGGGAATTGAAAATAAGAATCAAAACTTTGTCAGTAAATTTACAAGTGACATGGTCTCTACTTCTGGGAATAGTTCCTTATGATCTTGTCCATGTAACCAATACTGTTTAGCACAGATATCAGCAATGTCATATCTCAAACTTGGTAACTTGGACTTTGTTCTAAGGCATTGAATTCAGAAAAGTGCTGAAAGTACTAGCTTTCATTCAACAGAAACTACACTTAACAATTTATTAGGTTTCATCTTTTTTTAAGTCTCTTCAGTCTCACTTCAGATGAATTCCTTCCCAACTTTACCTATCCATCTCTTTTTCTTAACATCAGCCAGTAGTTTTCCTTGGTTATTATTTGTCCCCTCCCCTACACAATCAGAGGATATCTCACCCATGAACCTCATGCCCCAGAATCATGATTTCTCCCTGTAGTCTCTCCTTCTCTCACAGCTCAAGTAAATCTGTCTTTCTCAGGATACATTTTATGTTTGACTTTGACACAAGACAAAAGAAATAATGTTTTCCATCACTGCTTTTATATTACATTGCTTAATGTTTTCTCAGTTTTTCATGGATAACAGACTACTTAGCATTACTAAAGTATCTCATTTTCTTTCCTAAGTTTGCCCACAGATGATCATTGTGGTTAAAGGCAATTTTTTACATACACACACACACATACATAAAAAGGATTAGCAAGTTTCCTGAAAATAGTTGTCTATTCTAGATTTCCTTTTGAAAGCAAAAAATAAAAACAAAAACAAGTTTAATAAGTCATTCTCAAGAGTTGACTGACCATTTTTTATGAAAAGCATCAATATAGCTGTTTCTGGCCATTCTAGATGTGAGTTTTTAGATTTTCCCCATCTACTCCCTTTGTAATATAAAGAAGGAACAAATTTAAGGCAATAAAATATAATACAAAAGATCTTCAGAAACAACTATATTGATGCTTTTCATAAAAAATGGTCAGTCAACTCTTGAGAATTTTTGCTTTCAAAAGGAACAGGGTGGAAAGTTCAGAGTATGAATTAATAAATGTGTACTGAAACTAATAGATGATTGAGAGAATAATGTCATTATTAGCAAAAAGACTTCCAGAAGCATATGAAAAAATTTTGAAAACTACTTATTTAAAAAAAAAAAAACTTCAATCCATTTATGCAGTATTAGTACTTACTTATTCCTTAAATATATAAAATTCCTTCACAATTATTGCCTGACAAAATAAGTATTATGAAATAAGCTTCAATTTAAAGAATAAATTACCCATCAGGGAGTTAATAGGAATAATTATTAATAACAGTAATAATAATAATATTTATGTAGTGCCTGTTATGTTATAGGCACTATGCTAAGTACTTTATAATTATTGTCTCATTTTAACCTTATGACAACTCTGGGAGATAGGTGCTATTAGTATTCCCATTTTCAGTGAAGGAAACTGAGGCAAACAGAAGGTTAAGTGACTTGCCTAGGTTCAAGTAGTTAGTACTATCTGAGATCTGACTTAAACTCAGGTTTTCCTGTCTGTAGACCTGGCACTTTAATTACTGTGCCACCTAATTACCCATAAAACTAAATGTAGAGTCACACATTTGAGTTCAAAATAAGCTTTCCTTGAACAAAATGTGAGCCTTGATCTATAAAGGTTTTAAGGATTTAACTCTTTATCAATTCACAGGACAATAAAAAAAAAAAAAGCCAACAAACAAACTAATAGATCTAGTGTTCAGAACTATTCTTCCCTAGGCACTCCTTTTATTAAATATTGTACTCATTTTGTGTGTCATATTTTAGGACAGATATTGACAAGGTAGAGTGCTTCCAAAGCAGAGTAAATAGGATAATAAGGGCCTCAAGTCTATGGCATATAATGATTAGTTGAAGGAATTCAGCATGGAGAAAAGAAAATTTAGGATGACATGACATCTGTATTTGTAGGGCTATCACACAGAAGAAGGATTGTGCTTTTTATATTTGGGTCCAAAGGCTAAACCAGATTCAAGAAGTGGAAGTTGAAAAGATATGAATTTATGTTTGATATCAACTTTGGTATCTCAAAGTTGACATTCTTTCCCATCTCTGGAGATTTTATTTCAAAGGGCAGGTGACAACTTGTTAAGTATTTTGTAGGGTTTTTTTCAGAATAGATATTTTTTGAGATGCTATCCAACACTGACTTTCTGTAACTCAGAATGTGAAAACTTTTTTCCAGCATACAGCATTTATATACTTACCCCATATGCCTTCCCAAACATTCTATTATTTCCTCACATACATACCCAGCCTTCTTTGTTTCCCATTAAAGCATACAATACAGCCAATTTATTAATCATCCACAAGATAGAAAGTATTAGAAAAGTTCCTTAGTCCAAGTTCCAAGTGGCTAGTAATTTGGTTTTTGTGTTTTTTCACAAAACTATCAAGAAAACATTTTAAAATCAATTCTAATTTTCATAAGTATGCATATAACATTCATTTAACAATTTATAATGTGTAGAATACTTTGAATAACATTGCATGATTTAATATTCATAACAATACAAGCACATAAGTAATAGAAGAATCACCATTTCCTTTTTCCCAATAAAGAAGGTGAGCAAATCTTTCAGACCTTTCTCATTCCATGTCCAGTATTCTTCCTGTTTTTCCAACCTAGCATTTACTTGACATTCCAAATGAAATAGAAAGTAAATTTACTAGGATTTGTGGCCAGAAATTTAAAGTAAAAAGTTTTGGTTTGATTATTATTTCCACTTTGTTGTAGATTGTCTAGATCAGTTGTAGGTTTTGAGCAAAAAAAGTGTTAACAAACTTTCTTACATGATTTGGATTCCGGTGATGGTGGAGAAATATTAGATACAGCAAGATCACTCTTGGACTTCTTTGGCTTCTTTGCATTTACCTGCCAGGGCTTATCATAACTTCTGAAGTCTCTTCTAGTTCCTTTGTGTTCTGTTGAAAAAATACAAATTAAATTCTATTAAGTATTTTGATACTTGTGCATAAATATACCCTGATAGATTTAATAATGGAAAAGGCAAAGGTCTTTATGGACTAGAAAATCTTGAGAATCAAATAGAAAACAATCTTACTGAAAGAAAAAAAAAACAAATAAAAAAAGGAAGGGAGGAAGGAAGGAAGGAAGGAAGGAAGGAAGGAAGGAAGGAAGGAAGGAAGGAAGGAAGGAAGGAAAGAAAAGAAAAGAAAGAGCACAATCTGAAAACTATAGAACAATGAACTTGACTTCAATTTCAATTCATGGAAATTGTATCGTTGAAAAGTACTAAATTTATAGTCAGAAGACTTCAAAACTGCTTCTGCTTTTAGTAGAAGGTCAAATCACATTTCTTTTCTGGGTCCAAGTGCCTCTCCAATAAAATGAAGGGGTTGAAATTGATGACCTAAGTCCCATTCATATCTAAATTTATAATTTTTTAATCCCTATCATGACTTTTGGTCCTAAACCATGGGCACCTGGGACAAAAAAAGTATAGAACAGTGACCAGTAAGTAAAATATACAGGTCAGAGTAGAACAAACAATGTCAATTGACTCAGTGCTAGGTTAATGAAAGGAATCCCATCTAAGAAAGATCAAAGAACTTAGAAAGAAGGAAAGATGAATATAAATATTGATAGAGAAGGGCAAAGGAGCATACTTTGTAGGAGCATGGAAGAAGAAATTGGAAAATACCTGGGTTCTAGTAAAGGTTTTAATTAAAATGATCTTTCCCTTTTTGCCACTAATTAGTGATAAAATGTAAGAGCACTTATGGACCCATTTTAATTACAGTCTAATATTTTTCATCTCCACCATAAAAAGGGGAATATCTTACCAAAAAGAAAATAAAGAACCTAAAAGATCTAATGTCTGTTTCTAAATATTACTAACAATATTTGAGAGATTAATCATTTAATATTCTAGAATATTGATGTCTACTAAAATTCAACACACAGTACCAGATTCCAAGCTATACTACGAAGGAATAATCATCAAAATAGTCTCTAGTGCATTGTTGGTGAAGCTCTTAAAAGGTCCAGGTGTTCTGGAGAAAATTTGGAGCTTTGCTTAAAGGTGCATAACTTTTTGACCAGCAATTCTGGTACTAAGTTTATACCTTAAAGAGATAAATGAAATATAATAAAGAATTATAGCAATTCTTTTTGTCATGGCAAAGAGCTATTTAATTTCCAATTAATTTTGGTCTATTTTTGGCCTTTTATTACATGTAATTATTATAGCATCATAATCTGAAAAGATGCATTTGCTATTTCTGCCTTTTTGATTTGATTTTGAGGTTTTGATGTCCTAATACATGGTCAATTTTCATGTAGATTTTCATGTATTGCTGAGAAAAAAAAAGTATATTCCTTTCTGTCTCCATTCAGAAGCAAAGAGTTAGAAACTAAAGTATTATCCATCACATATAGGAATATAGGAATATGGGAATGACTGAATAAGTTGAAGCATATAATTGTGATGGAATACCATTGTACTATAAAAAATATTGAGGGTGATGGTATCAGAAAAACCTGGAAAGATTTGTATGAGTTGATATAAGATGAAGTGAAAAGTGAGAAGTTGGAGAACATTGTACACTGTTAATAGAAATATTGTAACTTAGCTACACTGATCAATGTACAATGATCAAAGACAATTCCAAAGGACCCACAATAAAAAAATAATGCTGTTACCTCCAAACAGAGAACTGGTAGACTCTGAATCCAAAAAGAAGTTTAAAAAAATAAAAAAAAAACCTTTTTTTTCTTGCTTTTTTACACAATGTGATTAATTTGGAAATGTTTTACATGATTTCATATGTATAATGGGAATCATATTTCTTGCCTTCTCAGTGGGTAGGGAAGAGAGAGGGACACAACTAAAAATACAAATTAAAAATATATAGTATCCTTGATGACAGGGATTATCTTGCTTTTATATGTGTATACCCAATGTGAAGCATAGTACAAGAACATAGTATTTAATGCTTTTTTGTGAAAAATTTCAACATAAACACCATCTTAAGCTACATATCCCTCAAACTGATTTTTAAACTGTTTAGAAAATTTCATAAGCTGATGCTCAGTAACTTTAAAGGATTACATCTTCCCCTTTATGGAGAAATGGGAATATTAAACTATGTGATTAAAATGAGTCTATCAGTGCTCCTAAATTTCTTTAAATTTCAATGGCCAAAGGGTACTGATGCATATATGACAATCTTGATCTGACACCACAAGAAAAGCATAATGAGACAGATCAGATGGACAAAGTAATCCTGCAAGAGGACTTCCCCTATAGATTCATGGTCTTCAAGTGTCATCCAAAAACTATCACACCCTATACATAGTAATAAATCATTAAAATTAAGAAAAAATATTACAATTCAAAATTCAATAAACAAATAAGTACAAAAGATACTTAATAAATGTTTTGTGTAACATTGTACTATTTATACTTGTAAAATTATTAAAGGTTAAAACGTCAAGACTTTTGGGACACATAATTTATCAAATAATAATAGTCCTATTTACCAATTCACAAAACTTTTACACCATATTTTATCATACTAACACAGAAGTGGATAAATAAAATTCTAGCTATCTACTTACCTTTATTGTGGTACAAATTTCTAAGATTGTGGTCAGTTTGGGCTGCATGCATCCACCTAAAACACCTTTTGCCCCTGAAATGAATTGGAATCCTTTTTCTCCATTTACCTGATGTTTCACTTTCTGCCCATAAAGCTGCAGACCCAGATAAAGTTCTTTGAAGTTGACTGCGAGGCCCCTGTTTAGACTGAAGATGGTCAATGAGAAATGGGATTGGCTGGTCAGGTGTTTCTGTTATGAGTTTGGTCATCAATTCCTGAAGGAAAAAAAAAAGAGTAGCAAAACACTTGTGTTTTTTATCATTATGATAAAGCAAAAACAAAGTAAGCAAGGACTCCATTTGCAACACATTTTTAGTTTTTAGTTTTTTTTTTTTTTTAAGGTACCTCCATATCAAATTATCTAATTTAAATTATAACATTGGCATATATACATAATGAATTCAAGATCTGAATCTCCTAAGACACAATGTATTCATATATGGTTTTCCTTTGAAGACAAAATGGGGAGATGTAGGAACAATCATAAATTAGAAAATAATTTATCCAATATCATCCTCAAAACTTCCAATGATTTCCAGTTGATACTCTGAAAATACAGTGTAAATGGAATAGACTGAAACTCAGGAGACCTACATTCTACACCATATCTGCTGCTTATGGTGTGAACTTAACAAATCCCTTTACCTGTCTAGTTCTCAGTTTCTTTATATGTAAAAGGAAAAACAAAATGGTGCTCTGGTTGGAATCTTGAACTTGAAGTTAAGACATGGGTTTGAAGCTTTCTCAGCTACTAACTACTAAATGACCTTGGGCCTCTATGGGTCTTCAGTTTCCTCATCTATAAAACAAAGAAAATTGGGGGGAGAGGCTGAATTCAGTGGCCTCTAAGTTCCATTCTAGCTTTCATATTACATAGTGGTTCTATTCTAAACATAGCAGTATTTGTTTTTTGTTTTGTTTTTGTTTTTGTTTTTCATTTTTAAAACATTTGTTTTTCTTTAATCTTCACAATTCCCCTTTCTTCTTTTTGTCTACACTTTTATGAGTACACATGGCTATAAGAACACTATGCATTTTTTCTCTATAACTGTATTTTATGACACATACACAATATTGCCATCCACCAATTAATAATAATAATAATAATAATAATAATAATAATAATAACATATATCTTCTCTTGTTTTTCTTCTCCGGGCATATGATTATGAGCAAGGTGAAATAGAGGGTATGTAGGTCACAAAGGGTTTGAATCCCTTGACACCAGAACTTTCTGTGTCCTGCAAACTCACTCTCTGAAAAGCTTTTTCCTTTCCCTGGGGCTTTAGTGCAAAACCCCAATTAAATTGTAGCTAAATAAAAGAAAATAAATTGCAGGGAAAATGAAAACTGTAAGGTTGGGATGAAGAATTCAGACAGAATAAAATGGAAGTCATAGTGTCTTAGACCTGTAAAGAACCTAAGAGATCATCTAGCATAACTTGTCACTCATTGCAGAAATTCATTTTAGAGAATCATGATAGATGCCCTTTCCTTGTATAAAATAATAATAATTTCCAAACTCAACAAGTATTTGTTAAAGACCTATGGTTTGTTTGGATAACTAAGTGACAACAGATACACTATTGGACCTGGAGTCAGGAAAACCTGAGTTCAAATGAAACACTTGTCAGCAAGGTATTCCTGATATCACTTAAGGTCTGCTTGCTTAGTTTCCTCAATTGTTAAATGGAGGTAATAACAGCACCTACCTCCCTTGGTTGTGAGGATAAAATGAGATATTTGTAAATGTTTGTACAGAGTCTTGCAAATAATAGCCACTATATAAACACATTCCATTTCTTTCCCTTTCCCAGGTCTCATTAGGTTTATCAACTTGTAAGGAAATATAACACATGTACAAATAATTATAGGAGAAAATAATCCATGAACAATGTAGCTGAGAAGTGCAAGCAAAGATCTGAAGTGGAAAAGGCCATTATTATCTGACATGTAAGAAGTATAACTTAGATTTTAAAGAATGGATAGGAGTTCAACATAGGAAAGGGTGAGCAGGAAGGAAAAAGCCATTCCAAGGAGAGTTAACAGTGTAAGCAAAGACATGGAGATTGATCAGGTCTACCTAAAGCCTACAGATTTTGTACAAGGAAAAGAAAAGAGTTTATTTTAAAGAGTATAGAATAAATGGACAAGATTAGTAAGAAATAAAGAGTAGGAAAATAGAGTGGCAGTAGATTGTGATGACCCTAGAATGCTAGATAATTTATTGAGAAGGAATAGTCAGTGAAAGATTTTAAGTAGAAGCTATATGAGTAAATATTTGTATAAAGATCATGTCTATGAGCAATGCTTATGAAGGATAAAAATTTGGAGAGCAGAGGGCATAAGCTACTGTGACAATTGAAATAGATACTAATGAGGTCCCCATCAGACTGGTGGCAGCAAAAATAGGGGCGGGGCAGTTAAGAGATATTTTGAAGTTAAGAACAAAAGATCTTTAATTGATTGCATATATAAAAGATGAAACAAAAAGGTCAAAGATAACATCAAGTTTAATAATTACATTATTACCAGTATCAAGATCCATAATATTAATTTTAACAATTGGAAATACAATAGTAATGGTCTCTGAAATTTATATAAAACTGGATGCTCTCAATATACTTTCATATATACTGTCTCATTTAAACCTTTCAGTAACTTTGTGAGAATGGAAGCGGGGAGATTTGTACAATATTTAGCAACCATTTTTAATCTCTATAAGTAGATTTAAAATGGACTATTTGCTTATTTGTCATTAGAAACATGTTTGGTACTTTGTATTTTATGCTTTATGGTCAAATTATAAACTTATTCTCTGAACTATTCAAAACTAATGTATATCACAACATCTATCAGAAAATACAAAAGTGATTTGCAGTATTGTTGCTAGAGAACATCTAGTTACATAAAGAAAAAAAATGAATCAGAAAGCACAATATTCAATCCCCAAACTTCACAAGATTCTTTATTTTCATATCTTTTTATTTTCTTTCACAATTGTACACACATTTTCCGAACTAAAATAAATATATTAAAATAAGAGAGAAAAATTAGAGTCATTCTATATTTTGCCTTGCAAAAGACTAGTAAATTGTGTATTCTAATAGTTATTTTTGCTAAAAACTAAAATTGTGCCAGTAATCTGAGTTGATTGCAACATCTGTTCTTTGACAAACTATATTTATAAAGATTAAAGCCAAACAGAAAAGCCATATTAAGTCTTATGACCCATAAAATACTCAATATGAGATCCATGGGAGGGTTTCACTCTATATTATTTGTATATCTATTTATGTGCATGTTATCTTTTCCACTAGAATAAGTCCCCTTCAGGCAGGATATTGGAATTATCTTATAAATCTCATCTCCAAAGTCATCCCTCTAATTAGTTCTACATAGACTCAAAATAACTGATATCTATTATCCTCTAATACTTCAATAATCTGTGATTATCCCCATTAAATAGATGAGAAAATTGAATTGTAACACTTTCTCTGACACTTATAACTGTGCCATCCTAAACAAGCCTCTCTCAGACTCAGTTATTTCATCTATAAAATGGGAACCTAAAAAGAAATCCTACCTCTGATGGTTATTATCCGTGGGACTTTGGTGAAGTCATTTAACTTGTATGCTCTCAGGTTTCTGGTATGTAAAAAAGAAGATTGCTTTAAACGATCTCTGAAGAACCCTTTCTAGATTTAGAAAGCCTTTTGGGATTGACTTAGTCTAAAAGTTATTATGTGGAAGTGTTTCATTCATAAATCAAGGCTTCTTACATTTTTTCCAGTTGCAAATCATTTTGCCAAAGAAATTTGTATATGACCCAGGAATATAGATATATAAAATATGTATGCAACTTAAATATTTACTGATAATAAATAATAAATGAATTTATTTTAAAATAATTCTTTGTTAGACACATAATTTTATCATTTATTAAAAATGAAAGAAATTTGTGTGCTCATGATATGGATGTGCTCATTTATTTTTATATAAAGAATTAAATCTTGAAGAAATATTTAATACCTTCTACTGTTGCCAAATTTTTGTGATCCCACATTCAGTTACATGACCCCAAATGGCTTCAAGAGCTGCAGGATATGAAGCTTTGCCCTAAATGCCCATTCAGTAGATTGGAGAAGGAAAATGGGTTTGTTGATAGCAATGGCAATCACTAGATTGAGTGATGAAGGAGGTCTCTAATCTCTCTGACAGCCTGTGGCAAAAACAGTTGTAGCACTCTTCTGTTCCAGTTATCAACATCAATCAAGTATTATCATGATCAGAGAGAAATTAATTCTATTTCATGATCTTCTTAAAATTCTTATTATGAGGCCTTTTATTTTGCATCAGAAATACAATAACCCTTTATACTCTGTTTTACAGGGTAAGTGGTATCCAATCATAAAATTCCCTTAACATAATAGCTATACTCATATTAAATATTAATGACATGCACTATATTAACATCTGTGAAATGTCATTCTAGTTCTGCATACAATCTGATGACTGTGTTAATTCATTTTAGTTTTGCATAATTTTTCAACTTTGTTTCTAATTAGGTAGAGTAATAACATGTTTTATAAAACTTTGCATTTTAAGATCACAATCTTTCAAGTAATATTTCTCCTAATAGAAATATAATATGAAATTATTAGAATATAGAATCTAAAGTAATTAAAAAGCTAAGTTTCAAGTCCTAATTTAGATATCTCTATGTATTTTTTAGATAAACATGATATAATGACTTTTCGATATTAAATTAATGTGACATCCCATTAGAGGTTGTATCAGCTCAAAATCTACATTCCTCCAGTCTTTTCATCAGTGATATCAAAAATATTTATTATGCCTATGCTCGATATCAATCCTAAATGTATATATTTTGGAAATTAGGCCTTTATTAGAACCTTTAATTGTAAAAATGTTTTCCCAGTTTATTTCTTCCCTTCTAATCTTTGGACATAATTTTTAATAATAAAATCTGTTCATCAATATACCTTAATCAGTAGGTGGTCTCTGGATAATTTATATAGCTATAATACATACTTTTATAATATTTAAAATATCTTAATTTCTATAGCATTTTAAAGTTTTCCAAAGGATTCCTCAGACCAATCATTATTCTCATTTTATAGATAAGAAAGTAAAACTTAAGAGAAGTAATGGAATTTATTCATTATCAACAGTTAGAAACTATCAAACTTTAAATATTATAAAATTATGCAATATCATCTATTGTATTTCTTAATTTGTGTGCTATCAATGAACAGTCACCGCACAATTTTTTTTTCTCAAAGATAAAAAAGTACAGAAGTTTTCCAGAGGATGGAAACTTGAAAACCTAAAGATGATCTCATACAATCATGTCAACTTGGAAATGAAGAAATGAAGATCCAGAGAAGTCAAATAATAAGCCCTAGGACACACAGCTAATTAGTGGGAAAATTGGGTCTAAAATAAAATCTCCTGACACCTATTCTGGTAAACTATGAACTCTATCAACTACATTGGGTCAATATGGCCACCAAAAATAGGATAGAAAAGCCATTACCTTCATTTATATTTAAAGAATTAAGCATGGAAAACGTTTTAAGTAATACTAATGATGGATATTTTTACCATTTTAAAATGGAATCATTGCAAAATATTTTAGGCTTTTTTCTACAGCTGTATTTTTGAGATATTTGCCAAGAAGCTACTAATGGGTTTGAATTGCTAAATATCCTAAGGCTTTTCCTTGCACTTCTCTCAAATTAGACATACTTCAAAACTTCAGGAAGTCAAAAACTTTTTTTTTCTTCCATTTTTTCTTCAAATGAATCACCTTGGTGGCACTGTTGCCACCAGTGTAACACAACTCTATGCAATATCATGCTATTGCTTTTTAAAGTTATTTCTGTCACAAAAAAAAAAAAAGAAGGGGAAAGAAAAAAAAAAATCTTAAATGTTACAACTACAAAATCTAGTCATATCCATAGAAGAAAAATAACAGAATCTGGACTTACACTGGTAAGGGATCTTGGAAGCCAGCTAGTTTAAACTTACTGATTTACAGATGGAAAAGCTGAGTCCTAAAGAGAGATTAAGTGACTTGCCAGAGGTCATATTAATAGTGACAAAAGTAGGAGTTCGATATAGGCTTTCCAGCACCATAACCTTTACTGCTGCAACTTTCTAAGTCTATTAAGAGGCAGAGAAGATTTCATCTTTTAACTTTAATATTTGTTTATTTTTATTTAGTTTTTCTTTTTAAAATTTTGATTTCAATTAAGATAAACATAATTCATCTTCTTTGAAAATATCGTTGCAACTATAATTACTTAGTCATAGTTCCATATATATATTATACAATTGTAATTCTACTATTATTTGATGTTAACAGAAAGTTTTAAAAATTGAGAAGGCATTTTTCAAAACTTTAATCAATTTTTTTAAAAGTTCAAATACTTCATTGATGCACTTCCTTTTTCACTATTCACCAACTGAGTTCTTCCTTCCTCCTCTGTTCTGTTTCCCCTCTCACTTTGTAGAAAGCCATTCAATAAGTTTATATGTGTGTATATATGCATACATACTCATACACATACATCTTTTTGAAGAAAACAAGTGAAAATATTGTAAATATCTAAAACTATATCTTGTGCTTTAGCCCATTATCTTTCTACAAGGTATATAGATCATTAGACTTTCTGCCATTAAAATTAATAGACACATTTTACAAACTGCAAATATTTGATCAAATATACAATCACTTTTTATTTTTGTTTATATATTTAGAAGTTGTTTGCTGAGTTAAAATAAATATTTAATGTTAAATAAGCAAACTCATGTTTATCACCAAATACAAAGTAGAGAATAAAAAATAAAATTGAGATAAACCCCGTAGGAAGAGGAAAATCAGACAATCTTGTAACGTGCTGTTGTCTCCAGAAGCTGCTGATCGCTCTCTGGGAGGAGATCTGCTGTGTCAACTCAAATCTCATGGACAGATTCTTCTTCCTGTAGAAAACTGTTGTCTCCAGACAGTTGTTGTTAACTCTCGTCCAGAGAAGTGACTTCCCTTCCTGCAGAGAGCCGTGTCAAGCCTGGTCTAGAGCAGAGACTCCCTTTTTCCTCCAGAGCTGCCCTCTTTATCCTCCCAGAGAATGGGTGTGGAATAATGCAAGGGCTTCTGGGAAGAATTACTTCAACCAATGAACTTGCTCCTCCTAAGCATGCAAGCTCTTCCCCAGGAAAGGCTGAAACTAGAGAATTGTCAAGTACCGACAGCACTTAGTAAGAACCTAATATCTTATTATCTCATTAGCACTTAGTAAGAACCTAACACAATCTAGCAAAGAAAATGCTATTTAAATAAAGTAATTAAGCAATATAAAAAGAACAAAAACTTGTTTTATAAAAGAAAGGTAAAAAAGATTATTGATGTCACTCCTGCCACTCTAATCATTTACTGTTGTCTTATTGCTGTTCAGTCCTTTTCAGTTAATGTTCGACTTTGTGACCCCATTTGGGGTGTTCCTGGCAAAGTTACTGGAGTAATTTGCCATGTTTTATTCCAGTGCATTTTATAGATGATAAAACTGGGATACGTAGCTCAACTTGGGGTCACACAGGTAATAAGTGTCTGAGACCAGATTTGAACTCAGAAAGATGAATTTCTCTGACTCCAGGCTCAGCACCACCTAACTGCCTTAGTAAACTCTAAATGTCCCATTTTCAGCAGATACAAACACTGTAATATTTACTGTTGCTCCAAGTTTCATGTGAGGCTCTGAAGAGATACAGATACTGTGTCAAAAGCAGCACCAGGTGCTTCATAGACTACTGGTCCTTAGGGAACCTCAAACAGTAATCAGTTTCAACAAAGCCTCTAAGTTAGATTGATCAACAATGTAGCTGGTAAAATCACAAGGTGATTCAGAATAGTTTACAATCATATAGTGAAATCTGTTCTCTGCTGACACACTCAGTGATGTTTTGTATATATAAATCTGCTGCATATGCTTTCATATCTTTACTTAGCTGAAATATTTTCCTGCTAATCCATAACAAAAAAATACTATTTGGAAGCTGTACTATAATTTTAACATCTGTACAATATGTTAAATTGATTTTAAGTCATTTTAATGAGTTCATCTTCAGAATCTATATGCAAGCTTTGCTGTGGGTCTTCTCATTTAATGAAGAAAAACCTGACATAAAGGACAGTGATATCAGATAATCATTAGCTTCATATTTGTATGTGCTGATAAAGAATTTGGATTTTTTTATGTTATAAAATAGTAGTTACCAAAACCATTGGTATTGGCTAAGAAATAGACTAGTTGATCAGTGGAATAGGTTAAGTTCACAGGACAAAATAGTCAATAATTTTAATAATCTAGTGTTTGACAAACCCCAAAGATCCCAGCTTTTGGGAGAAAAATTCACTATTTGGCAAAAACTGCTGGGAAAATTAGAAATTAGTAAGGCAGAAACTAGGTATTGACTCACAACACTGTACACCAAGATAAGGTCAAAATGGGTTCATGGCCTAGGCATAAAGAATGAGATTATAAATAAATTAGAAGAACGAGGATAGTTTACCTCTCAGACCTGTAAAGGAGAAATGAATTTATAACCAAAGAAGAACTAAAGATTATTATTGATCACAAAATAAAAAAATTTTGATTGGGGGGCGGAGCCAAGATGGTGGAGAAGATACACGCAAATTTGTAAGCTCCCTTCCTCCCTCATTACCAATTAGTTAAATCAGCCTCAAAAATAACCCTAGACTGATAAAAACCACAAGAGGATTAGAAGGACAACTTACCAGCTGAAGAGAATCTGGAATTTCAACAGAAAAGGTCGGTTCCGAGGAGAGGAAAAAAAAAAAAAGGCCAGCACAGACAAGGTTAGGTGCGAACACACTGCGCTGATCGGGCTGGGGAGAACTCTGGGATCAGAGAAGCCACTGAGGAATTGGACACAGGCTGTTAGGTCTTCTCTGCTTATAAACAGCAGTGCAGAAGAGAAATCAAGCCACTTTAAAATATAAAGCCAGATACTTAATCCACCCCAATCCAGAAATGACCTAATAGACCTCAGCACTGCTGTAAAGCCACCTTCTGCTGCCTGGGGCTTCTCCTTAGGGTAGTTAAGAGCCTGAACAGCTGGAACACAGCCTGAGGCAACATCTAATTCACATAGTGCTGGGCTCAGCCTGAGGCAGTGGAATTCTAGCAGCCCCAGAATTCCCAGATTGGCTGGAGTTTGTGAGTTCACTGTTCAGCCTTAAACCTCGGGGCAGTCGTTAGGCCACACAACGGGGTCCTTCACTGGGCACTCTTCAAAGCTGGAGCAGTGCTAACCACACCTCTGAGGCATTTCCAGGGAGCGGGGAGGGGAACTGTCTCCCAAAGCTCTCTGTTAGCTTAGGCACAGGACTTGCTGCATCCATCCAGTCTGGGAGGAAGTTAGTAAATGAATAAATAAACTTCTTACCCCAAGGGCAAACCCCAACAGATTTTTAACAATGAGTAAGAAGCTGAAGAGAATGATTGATACGTTCTACATGGAGAAAGAATGGGTATCCAACTTTGAGGAAGTTAACAGCAGAGAGTCAGCAGATAACAACCTAAAGAGGGATGATACCTGCCTCCCATCGCATAACTCTCTCCTAGAAGTTAAGAGAGTTTGAAGAAAAATGGGGAAAGGAAAGAGAAGCTATGATAGAGAATAACAACGTCCTGAAATTTGAGTTGGAAAAAATAAAGAATTCACAGGAGGTGCAGAGAAACAAAATTTGTGAATTAGAAAAGGTTTAAAAAATCACAGGAAAGTAGGATTTCTGAATTGGAAAAAGAAAATAACTCACAAAAAATTTAGGGACATGGGAAAAAATTCAGTAGAGCAAAATAATTCATTTAAAAACTCAATTGGGCATATACAAAAAGAACTAAAAATGTGAATGAAGAAAATAACTCATTAAAAATCAGATAGAACAAATAGAAATGAATGATTCATTGAGAACCCAAGAATCAGTCAAATAAAACAAAAAAATGAAAAGCTAGAGAAAAACATCAAATATTACTGCAAAAATCTATAGACCTGGAAAATAGATCTAGGGGAGATAATCTGAGGATCATTGGACTTCCTGAAAACTATGATCAAAAAAAGAGCCTAGATTTTATTTTACAGGAAATCATCAAAGAGAACTGTCCAGAGATAATAGAAACAGAAGGGGAAATAGGCGTTGAAAGAATTCATCGAAACGTTCTGAAAAAAGACTCTAAAAAAAAGAACTCCATGGAACATTGTGGCTAAGCTGCAGAACTACCAAACAAAGGAAAACATATTGCAAGCAGCTAGAAAAAACAATTCAAATATCAAGGTGCCACAATAAGGGTCACTCAAGATCTGGCTGCCTCCACATTAAAAGATCAAAGGGCCTGGAACTTGATATTCCAAAAGGCAAAAGATCAAGGATTGCAACCAAGAATAAACTACCCAGCTAAGTTTAGCATTTTCTTCCAAGGAAGAAGATGATCATTCAATGAAACAGGGGAATTTCGTTTGTTTCTAAGAAAAAAACCAGGCTTAAACAAAAAAATTTGATCTACATCCACAATACTGAAGAGAAACAGAAAAAGGTAAACAGAACTCTTGAGAACTGTATCTCTTTTGTGGATATACAGAAAGTCTGCAGGGATAATTTGATTTTGCTGATATAATATAAAAAAGGGGAGTAATAAAGGGAAGGGGGTAGTATCAGAAAAGGGAAAGGAGTGATAAAAAGAGGGAAACTACATCTCAGGAAGAGGCATAGAAAATCTACCACATCTGAGGGAATTTAGACAGGGGGAGAAACATTGTGTGAATCTTACTCTCATCAGAGTAGGCTCAAAGAGTAAATAATTGACATATTTATTTTTCAGAGAATTCTCTCTCTCACCTCATTAAAAGGGGGGAGAGGAAAAGGGAAAAGGAAAAGGGGAATAAGGGAAGGGTACAAGAAAAGGGAAGGGACTTAAAAGGAGGGGGGAGGGATACTAAAAAGGGAGGGCTGTGCATCAAAAGTGGGGTCTACAAATGAAATATTGGGGAAAGGGTTAGGGGGCTCAAGGAGAAAAAAAGCATAATCTGGGGATAATATGATGGCAGGAAATATAGAATTAGTAATTTTAACTGTAAATGTGAATGGGATGAACTCTCCCATTAGACAGAAACAGATAGCAGACTGGATCGAAAGTCAGAACCCTACAATAGGTTGTTTACAGGAAACACAATTAAAGCAGGGAGATACATACAGAGTAAAGGTAAAAGGTTGGAGCAGAATCTATTATGCTTCAGGTAAAGCCATAAAAGCAGGGGTTGCCACCCTTATCTCAGATCAAGCAAAAGCAGAAATTGATCTAATTAAAAGAGATAAGGAAGGAAACTATATCCTGCTGAAAGGTAGCATAGACAATGAAGCCATATCAATACTAAACATATATGCACCAAGTGGTATAGCATCTAACTTCCTAAAGCAAAAGCTAAGAGAGTTGCAAGAAGAAATAGATAGCAAAGCTATAATAGTGGGAGAGCTCAACCTTGCACTCTCAGATTGAGACAAATCAAACCACAAAACAATTAAGAAAGAAATTAAAAAGGTAAATAGAACGTTAGAAAAACTAGGTATGATAGACCTTTGTAGAAAACTGAATGGTGATAGAAAGGAATATACTTTCTTCTCAGCAGTTCATGGAACCTATACAAAAATTGACCGTACATTAGGACATAAAGATCTCAAAATTAAGTGCAGGAAGGCAGAAATAATAAATGCATTCTTCTCAGATCACAATGCAAAAAAAACTACATTCAATAAGAAGTTAGGGGTAAATAGACCAAAAAGTGATTGGAAACTGAATAATATCACCTTAAAGAATGACTGGGTGACAGGACCAGATGGATTTACATGTGAATTCTACCACACATTTAAAGAACAATTAGCCCCAATGCTATATAAACTATTTGAAAAAATAAGGGATGAAGGAGTCCTACAAACTCCTTTTATGACCCAGACATGGTACTGATACCTAAATCAGGTCGATCGAAAACTGAGAAAGAAAATTATAGACCAATTTCCTTAATGAATATTGATGCTAAAATCTTAAATAAGATATTAGCAAAAAGACTTCAGAAAATCATCTCCTGGATAATACACTATGATCAAGTAGGATTTATTCCAGGAATGCAGGGCTGGTTTAATATTAGGAAAACTATTAATATAATTGACCATATTAATAATCAAATTAATAAGAACCATATGATCATCTCAATAGATGCAGAAAAAGCATTTGACAAAATCCAACATCCATTCCTACTAAAAACTCTTGAGAGTATAGGAATAAATGGATTATTCCTTAGAATAATCAGGAGCATATATTTAAGACCTTCAGTAAGCATAATATGTAATGGAGATAAACTGGAACCTTTCCCAGTAAGATCAGGAGTGAAACAAGGTTGCCTACTATCACCATTACTATTCAATATAGTACTAGAAATGCTAGCCTCAGCAATAAGAGCCGAGAAAGAGATTCAAGGAATTAGAGTAGGAAATGAGGAAATTAAACTACCACTTTTTGCAGATGACATGATGGTATACTTAGAGAACCCCAAAGACTCTGCTAAAAAGCTACTAGAAATAATTCAAAATTTCAGCAAAGTGGCAGGATACAAAATAAATCCACATAAATCCTCGGCATTTTTATATATCAAATGTTGAGAGTATAAAGTATTTGGGAATCCATCTACCAAAGAAAAGTCAGGAATTATATGAGAAAAATTACAAAACACTTGCCACAAAAAAAAAATCAGATTTAAATACTATATATATAATAAAGATGACAATACTTCCCAAACTAATCTATTTATTTAGTGCTATACCAATCAGACTCCCAAGAAACTATTTCAATGACCTAGAAAAAATAACAACAAAATTCATATGGAAGAATAAAAGGTCGAGAATTGCAAGGGAACTAATGAAAAAAAAGTCAGAGGAAGGTGGTCTAAGTGTATTTGGTATTGGCTAAGAAATAGACCGGTAGATCAGTGGAACAGATTAGATACAAAGGACAAAAAAGGGTACATATATAGCAACCTAATCTTTGACAAACCCAAAGATACCAACATTAGGGATAAAAATTCATTATTCGGAAAAAACTGTTGGGAAAACTGGAAATTAGTATGGCAGAAATTAGATATGGATCCACACTTAACACCATATACCAAGATAAGATCAAAATGGGTCCATGATTTAGGCATAAAGAATGAGATCAAAAATAGAGGGAGATAATAAATAGACCTCTCAGACTTGTGGAGGAGGAAGGAATTTATGACCAGAGGAGAACTAGAGATCATTATTGATCACAAAATAGAAGATTTTGATTACATCAAACTAAAAAGTTTCTGTACAAATAATACTAATGCAAACAAGATTAGAAGGGAAGTAACAAATTGGGAAAATATTTTTAAAAACAAAGGTTCTGACAAAGGTCTCATTTCCAAAACATATAGAGAACTGGCCCTAATTTATAAGAAATCAAACCATTCTCCAATTGATAAATGGTCAAAGGATATGAACAGACAATTCTCAGAGGAAGAAATTGAAACTATATCCACTCACATGAAAGAGTGTTCCAAATCACTATTGATCAGAGAAATGCAAATTAAGACAACTCTACACACCTGTCAGATTGGCTAAGATGACAGGAACAAATAATGATGAATGTTGGAGGGGATGTGGGGAAACTGGGACACTAATACATTGCTGGTGGAGTTGCGAAAGAATCCAGCCATTCTGGAGAGCAATCTGGAATTATGCCCAAAAAGTTATCAAACTGTGCATACCCTTTGACACAGCAGCGCTACTACTGGGCTTATATCCCAAAGAAATACTAAAGAGCAGAAAGAGACATATGTGTGCCAAAATGTTTGTGGCAGCTCTTTTTGTAGTAGCTAGAAACTGGAAGATGAATGGATGTCCATCAGTTGGAGAATGGTTGGGTAAATTATGGTATATGAAGGTTATGGAATATTATTGCTCTGTAAGAAATGACCAGCAGGAAGAATACAGAGAGGCCTGGAGAGACTTACATCAACTAATGCTGAGTGAAATGAGCAGAACCTGAAGATCACTGTACACTTCAACAACAATACTGTATGAGGATGTATTCTGATGGAAGTGGAAATCTTCAACATAAAGAAAAACCAACTCACTTCCAGTTGATCAATGATGGACAGAAACAACTACACCCAGAGAAGAAACACTGGGAAGTGAATGTAAATTGTTAGCACTAATATCTGTCTGCCCAGGTTGCATGTACCTTCGGAATCTAATGTTTATTGTACAATAAGAAAATGATATTCACACACATGTATTGTATCTAGACTATATTGTAACACATATAAAATGTATGGGATTGCCTGTCATCGAGGGGAGGGAATAGAGGGAGGGGGGGATAATTTGGAAAAATGAATACAAGGGATAATATTATAAATATATATATATATATATATATATATATATATATATATATATATATATATATATATATATATATAATAAAAAATTATTAAGTAAAAAAAAAAAAAAAAGTCTTCAGAAAATCATCCCCAGGATAATATACTATGATCAAGTAGGATTTATACCAGGAATGCAGGGCTGGTTTAATATTAGGAAAACTGTTAGTATAATTGATCATATTAATAATCAAAGTAATAAAAACCATATGATTATCTCAATAGATGCAGAAAAAGCATTAGACAAAATCCAACATCCATTCCTACTAAAAACTCTTGAGAGTATAGGAATAAATAGATTATTCCTTAGAATAATAAGGAGCATATATTTAAGACCTTCAGTAAGCATAATATGCAATAGAAATAAACTGCAACCTTTCCAAGTATGATCAGGAGCGAAACAAGGTTGCCCACTATCACCATTACTATTCAATATAGTACTAGAAATGCTAGCCTCGGCAATAAGAGTGGAGAAAGAGATTAAAGGAATAAGAGTAGGTAATGAGGAAATCAAATTGTCACTCTTTGCAGATGATATGATGGTATACTTAGAAAACCCCAGAAATTCTAATAAAAAGTTATTAGAAATAATTCACAACTTTAGCAAAGTTGCTGGATACAAAATAAATCCACATAAATCCTCAGCATTTTTATACATCACCAACAAAATGCAACAGCAAGAGATACAAAGAGAAATTCCATTCCAAACAAATGTTGAGAGTATAAAATATTTGGGAATCCATTTACCAAAGAAAATTCAGGAATTATATGAGCAAAATTACAAAACACTTGCCACAAAAATAAAGTCAGATTTAAATAATTGGAAAGACATTCAGTGCTCTTGGATAGGCCAAGCAAATATAATAAAGATGACAATACTCCCCAAACTAATCTATTTATTTAGTGCTATAACAATCAGACTCCCAAGGAACTATTTTAATGACCTAGAAAAACTAACAACAAAATTCATATGGAAGAATAAAAGGTCGAGAATTTCAAGGGAACTAATGAAAAAAAAAGTCAGAGGAAGGTGGTCTAGGTTTATCTGATCTAAAGCTATATTATATAGCAGCAGTCACCAAAACCATTTGGCTAAGAAATAGACCAGTTGAACAGTGGAGCAGATTAAGTACAAAGTACAAAAAAGGGTACATCTATAGCAATCTAGTGTTTGACAAACCCAAAGATACCAACATTTGGAATAAAAATACATTATTTGAAAAAAACTGTTGGGAAAACTGGAAATTAATATGGCAGAAATTAAATATGGATCCACACTTAACACCATATACCAAGATAAGATCAAAATGGGTCCATGATTTAGGCATAAAGAATGAGATCAAAAATAGATTAGAGGAACAGAGAATAGTCTACCTCTCAGACCTGTGGAGGAGGAAGGAATTTATGACCAGAGGAGAACTAGAGATCATTATTGATCACAAAATAGAAGATTTTGATTACATCAAACTAAAAAGTTTCTGTATAAACAATACTAATGCAAACAAGATTAGAAGGGAAGTAACAAATTGGGAAAATATTTTTTAAGTTAAAGGTTCTGACAAAGGTCTCATTTCCAAAATATATAGAGAACTGACCCTAATTTATAAGAAATCAAACCATTCTCCAATTGATAAATGGTCAAAGGATATGAACAGACAATTCTCAGATGATGAAATTGAAACTATATCCACTCATATGAAAGAGTGTTCCAAATCACTACTGATCAGAGAAATGCAAATTAAGACAACTCTGAGATACCACTACACACCTGTCAGATTGGCTAAGATGACAGGAACAAATAATGATGAATGTTGGAGGGGATGTGGGAAAACTGGGACACATACATTTTTGGTGGAGCTGTGAAAGAATCCAGCCATTCTGGAGAGCAATTTGGAACTATGCCCAAAAAGTTATCAAACTGTGCATACCCTTTGATCCAGCAGTGCTGCTATTTGGGCTTACATCTCAAAGAAATACTAAAGAGGAGAAAGGGACCTGTATGTGCCAAAATGTTTGTGGCAGCTCTTTTTGTTGTAGCTAGAAACTGGAAGATGAATGGATGTCAATCAATTGGAGAATGGTTGGGTAAATTATGGTATATGAAGGTTATGGAATATTATTGTTCTGTAAGAAATGACCAGCAGGATGAAATCAGAAAGGTTTGGAGAGACTTACATCAACTAATGCTGAGTGAAATGAGCAGAACCAGAAGATCACTATACACTTCAACAACAATACTGTATGAAGATATATTCGGATGGAAGTGGACATCTTCAACATAACAACTCACTTCCAATTGATCAGTGATGGACAGAAATAACTACATCCAGAGAAGGAACACTGGGAAGTGAATGTAAATTGTTAGCACTACTATCTATCTACCCAGGTTACTTATACCTTTGGAATCTAATACTTAATGTGCAACAAGAAAATTGGATTTACACACATATATTGTATCTAGGTTATGCTGTAACACACGTAAAATGTATGGGATTGTCTGTCATCTAGGGGAGGGAGTAGAGGGAGGGAGGGGATAATTTGGAAAAATGAATACAAGGGATAATGTTATAAAAAATTACTCATGCATATATACTGTCAAAAAATTTATAATTATAAAATTAAAAAAAAAAATAAACAAATAAAAAAAGAAATTCACACCATTAAAAAACTAAAAAGAAAAAAGAAAAAAAAGAAAATTTTGATTACATCAAATTGAAAGTTTTTATACAAACAAAACTAATGCAGACAAGTTTAGAAGGGAAGCAATAAACTGGGAAAACATTTTTACAGTTAAAGGTTCTGATAAAAGCCTCATTTCTAAAATATAGAGAGAATTGACTCTAATTTATTATAAGAAATCAAGCCATTCTCCAATTCATAAATGGTCAAATAATATGAACAGACAGTTCTCAAATTAAGAAATGGAAACTATTTCTAGCCATATGAAAAGATGTTCCAAATCATTATTAATTAGAGAAATTCAAATTAAGGCAACTCTGAGATACCAGTACATACGTGTCAGATTGGCTAGCATGAGAGAGAAAGATAATGAGGAATGTTGAAGGGGATGTGGGAAAATCGGGACACTGGTACATTGTAGGTGGAATTATGAATACATCCAGCTATTCTGGAGAGCAATTTGCTCAAAGAGTTATCAAACTGTGCATACCCTTTGATCCAGTAGCGTTACTACAGAGCTTATATGCCAAAGAGATCTTAAAGAAGAGAAAGGGACCTGTATGTGCAAGAATGTTTGTGGCAGCCCTCTTTGTAGTGGCCAGAAACTGGAAACTGAGTACATGCCCATCAATTGGAGAATGGTTGAATAAATTGTGGTATATGAATATTATGGAATATCACTGTTCTGTAAGAAATGACCAGCAGGATGATTTCATAAAGACCTGGAGAGACTTACATGAACTGATGCTGAATGAAATGAGCAGAACTAGGAGATTATTATATACTTCAACAATAATACTATATGATGACTGATTCTGATGGATGAGGCCCTCTTCAACAATGACATGAACCAAATCAGTTCCAATAGAGCAAAAATGAATTGAACTAGCTACCCTCAGTGAAAGAACTCTGGGAACTGAGTATGAACCACTACATAGAATTCTTAATCCCTCTATTTTTGTCTGCCTGTATTTATTTCCTTCACAGGTTAATTATATGCTATTTCAAAGTTCAATTCTTCTTGTACAGCAAAATAACTATGGACATGTATACATATATTGTATTTAACATATACTTTAACATATTTAACATGTATTGGTCAACCTGCCATCTGGGAGAGGAGGTGGGGGGAAGGAGAGGAAAAATTGGAACAAAAGGTTTTTCAATTTTTAATGCTGAAAAATTACTCATGCATATATCTTTTAAATAAAAAGATATATATATATATATATATATATATATATAAAGAAATTGGATTTTTTCAAAACAGATTCACAAAATCTGTCCAGTAGGTGAGTAGCCTTACAAACTTATTCTGCATAAAATAGAGGCAGAAAAATTTCTGGAAGAGAATCAAAAAGCCAAAAAGCTGAAAGAGACCTAAAAGTTTGTCAAAACTAAGCCTAAGAAAGTTACATGGCTCAAGGCCAACAAGAGGATATTCCAGACTAATAGAATAGTATATTGAAAGGGAGATTAGAAGTATCATGGAGGTAGGAAAGCCATGCACAGGGGCTTCAAGTATGAAGTATATATTGAGTAATTGAGATAGAGATAAAAGCAAGACAATATGACACTGTGGTAGGTCTTGAATGAAGTCACCTCATGGAAAGCTAAAAGAATCACACTAAAATACAACTAACTGACAAAAAGAGGTAAGAAGAAAGTTAATACCAAGACTTTGAATATGGAAAACTTGGTCAAAGGTACAATCATTGATATCAAAAAGAAATACCATTTTGGGGGAAAGATGAGAAGTTCAAATTGGGAAACATAATGACAAAGGAATTAGTAAACCACCCAGATAACTATGACTTGTAGAAGCTGGTACTACTGGTCTGGTTCTTCAGAAACAAGGTAGCACACTGAAGAAATAAATTTAGGAATCATTCAGATTAGGTCATTATTGAGGTCTTTCATATAAGTGAGATTACCTAAAGAGAAAGGGTAATAAACAAACAGATGAATGAATAAAAAAACAAACAAATGAATAAAATATTGAAATCACACATTTGAAAAGTTTTGTAACAGAACAATAAGGCAATGCTTGAAATGTAGAAGGAGAAAACATGAAAATGTGGTGTTTTATGAACCAAGAATAAAAAGGACAAGTATAAATAGATTGGATAGTCAGCAAGGTCAAATGCTGCAGGGAGGTCAAGCAGTATGAGAAATGAAAAAAAATAGAATATTGTATTTAGTGATTAGGAAACTATGAATGGCCCTTTTAGTAGATATTTTCAGTAGAATAAATGGAACAGACTATAAAAGATTAATGTAGATGGTAAGAAAGTAGAAGCCTTCAGGGTAGATGACCTCTAAATTTGGTCAAAAAGATAGGGAAAACTTGTAGGAATATCTAAATGAAGTTGAAGGTCAATAAAATTGTTATATTTTGTTTTAGGATTAAGGAGGTCTACACATATTTATAGATAAATGGGAAGAAGATAGTGAAATTAATAAAAGGGATAAGTTAAATTAGCCTGAAAGATAAAACATAATTGTTGAAAGTCCTGGATAAAGCAGTAAGGTAGAAGATCCAGGATCCAGGATCTAGGTAGAAGAACTAGCTTTAGAAGAACTAACTCTTGCTATCTTGGGGAAGAAGTACATAACAGAGGGAGAGAGGGGAAAAAAAAAAAAAAAAAAAAAGAAACTTAAAAATCTTCCAAAATGAATGTCAAAAATTTACATGTAATTGAAAAAATAAAATACAATTGAATCAAAAAAAAAAAAAAAAAAAGAAAGAAAGAAAGAACTTCATTTCAGTCAGTAAAAGAGGATGAAAATAGATTGTGAAAGTAATTTAGAGTTGTGATAGCTTCTAGGAAACTTGATCTTAACTCTTGACCTTCACAGTGAAATAGAAAAATAGATCATCTATGGAATGGATTTTTAAACTTTTTTTACTCACAATCCCTTTTTGCCCAATAAACTTTATAGGCCGTAGGTATATAGATATGTAAAAAAGTTATACAAATCAAACATTTAGTGATATTAAATCAAAATTTCACAACTCCCACATTCAGTTAAAAGATTTACATGTGGAATCTGAAACTACAGTTTAAGAAGCTGGAATCTCTTGTGTGAGTGTTGTATGGTTGAGACCTTGAGGAATGAAAATAAAATTTGTAATAGCTACTTGAGGAATCATATAGGTAATTTTAAAAGCAAAAGGGATAAGGAGTTGCATTAAAAACTCAGAGAGACTGACTAAAAAGTATAGTGAAAGGAAAAAACTCACTTATGTGGCCCTTAAATTAGATATTGTGCATAGTTATATTCATTATACTTAGAAATTTAAAAACCCAAGAAAGGAGACTGTAGTGAGATCCATGGTGTCAAATTTCTATATACAGGTGTCCCCTTTGGTCAAAAGATATGAAGAATTAGAAGCGCTCATTAAAGGAAGCAAAATTTGCCTCCAAAATATCACTGAAAATTATTGGGAAGAAACTCATAAGTGGACTATGGCTCTCAATGGGTAAACTTTATTCAAAAGAAAGAATTTATAAAGATGAGAGGTATATTAATAATGTAATATGGGGAAATCTAGTAAATATTGAGAAAACATGATGGACCATATTTGAATGAAGGCTAGTAGAGGGATAAACAAATGTATTAGCATTTTAGGTTTTTAATTGTTACTGCTGTTTTATATATATATATATATATATATATATATATATATATATATATATATATATATATATATATATATATATATATATATATATATATATATACTACACTCCAGATCACACTCTCTCAGAATTTGTGAAGGTGAAGGAGAAAATATCCAGACAATCTGATATAGATTCCAGATTTGGGCAAAGCAGTTTTCAAAGGGTTAAAAAAAAAAAAAAGATAGGTAGAATGTCATGTATTAAGCATAAAAGGAGAAATAGGAAATGCTCAAGAATGAAATCCTGAAGGGAACTAATTCAGAGTTAGAAGAGGGGAGAAGATAAATTTGTTTTGTTTATTTTAAGATTTATTTGAAAAGACTAATGTTAATGCATGAGATATTCACCAACCAACTTTGACGTTAAAATAGAAATAAAGATTACTTCATAAATGAGAGCAATGTTCTATACATTGTATACCTGGATTTTAACAAAGTTTTCCATTAAAAAAAAAAATCTCATACTATATTGTGGAGAAACTGGAGACATATAAATTAGATAATGATGATCATATTTACCCAGAACTGACTGTATAACTGATCTTGAAGTGATGTTGTTAATAACTTAAGGTCAACATAGAAAGGAAGTTTTTAGCAGAGGACTCAAAAGATCTCTGCTTGACTTTGGACTATTCAAGATTTTTATAAATGATTTGAATAAAGCACAGATGGATGCCCATCAAATTTGCAGCTAACAAAGAGGAATAGTGATTAGATGACGCTGTTAAGAGAAAAAAGGATCTTAGAAACCTAGAATTTAGAATTAACTCTAAATATATGAAATTCAATAAGGAAAAATGTAAAGTATGACACTCAGGTAAAAAATAAAAAATCAACATACAAGTACTGTTATAAAAGTTAATGTAACCTAGAGATGAATAAAAAGAGGCATGGCTTCCAGAAATAAGGACATAAGTCCTTTCTATACTCTGTGCCCTACACACACTATCTTTTACCTACTTCTCATCATCATAGTTTAGGAAGGATAAAGAAAAGCTGTAGAGTGGTCAGGGGATGGCCATATGGATATTGAGGGTCTTTGAATCCATGCTTTATTAAGATTGGTTGAAGAGCCTAGTTTTATTAGAAGGACTGTGATAATTATCTTCATGTATTTGGGAAGTGTTTTGTCAAAAAGGGATTATATGTATTTCAATTAGCCACTATTAAATAGAAGCTGTGAAGAGACCAGTTAAGAAAAATCTTCCTAATTTCAGTTTTCAGTGGACTCAAAAGTATAATGGGTTTCCTTGAGAGATGATGGATTTTTCTTCCTCACAAGGGAAAAAAAGCTGGGTTAGGTAGGAATCTTCATTAATAAACTAGACAACCACAAGTTAATTTCATCAAAAGAGATATTCTTTCAAGTATGACTTTTATTAGATAGTTGATGATGTCTCTTCCAACTCTTAAATGCAGTAATTGTGTCTTGATTGAACCATTATTTTTATTGAGGGTAACATCAGTTAACTTGTGCCATTTTTTTTTTTTTTTTGTACATGTTCAGCAGCCTGGAGGTAGAGATGATTAGCAAGGATTAAGATATAAAATTGTTTCAGCAAAGATAGAAGGTCTGACAATGAAGGATTTTAGAATGGCTATGAATCTTTGAGTTTCAAGGTTGGATTATCTGCAAGTAAAGCCAGAATTAGGCAAGGAGAAGAATATTTATTCTAAAGAGGAAGAATATATTTAATGGATCAACGGTTAACATCAGGGTATCCTTCAAAATCTCTCTAACACAAGCCATTCTAGAGTTGTAATTTATAATTTTCACAAACAAAAAATTCCACAAAATTTAAGATTAAGCAAGAGTTCAGGGTCAAGGTAATAGACTGTCCCATTAAAGGGCTTTCTTTTTCACCTCATACATAGTATTTATGCAAACCTAAGCAGCTTTGTGATCCAGTGGATATAGCAATGGACCTGGAATCTAGGAAATCTGGATTCAAATCATTTATTAGTTCTGTAATTATAGGCAATTCATATAATCAAGAGGTGTCCCAGGCAAGTCAACAGTTACTATGAACTATAAGAGATATTTACTTCATTAGGAGCTCCCTACAGCAATGAAATCACAGGTCCCAAAAGAAAAAAAAATAAAAATAAAGTCATTTATTTATTTTGAAATCCCAAAAGAGAACTGGATTTGGATTTGAATCCAAACTTTGTCACTTATTTTTTATGTGACCTTGAATAAGTCACCTCCTCTAGAATTTTTGGTTTCTTTATTTGGAAAATAGAATTGTTTAACTAGATGACTCCCAAATAGCTATTTAGGGCTAACATTCTGTGATAAATGTGACTGAAGAACAGAGAAGAATAAGAGGAAAAGGAGTATGTGAAGAGAAAAGGTAAAATCACAGAGTCATGAATTTACGTCTGCAAAGGATGTTAATAGTCATTTAGTCCAATCTCTTCACTTTACAGATGAGAAAACTGAGGTTCACAAAGGATGACTAATCCAAGGTAACATACATAATTAAGTAATTAATAAAAATGGCAATAATAATACTGACATTTATATACCATTTACCATGTGTTGAGCACTGTACAAAACACTTTATGATTATTATCTAATTTGATTCTCACAACAACCCAGGGATATAGGTGCTATTATTATCCTCGTTGTACAGATGAGCAAATAGGGATTAAATGACATCTTGCCCAGATTCACACAATTAGCATCTGAGAATGGATTTAAACTGAGTGAATGTAAACCAAGGGGCAGGGAAGAATCTTGTCAGCATGTCTTAAAAGGGGACAGAATTCACTGAAAATATATATAGTTATTTCTCACATATATATCTCACTTTTGAAATAGAAACAATTAGATGGTACTACTTGGAGAGTGATGAACTTGTAGTCCAGAAGACCTGAGTTGGAATTATGCCTCAGACACTTAACTAAAAGGGGACCATTACTTACTCTTCCTTTGCCTCAGGTTCTTTATCTGTAAAATGGGAATAATAATAGCACCTATTGTGTTGGTTTCTTAAAAGGATTAAGTGAGATAATACCAGTAAAAGCATTTCACAAATTTTAAAGTACTATACAAATGCTAATAATTTCAAGCACATACTTTGTAATGGAAAAATCTAGTACCACTTCTAAAAAGCTGAGCTTAGGTTCCCTATTTATTTTTTATTTAAGCCCAGATTCAAACTTCTTGTAGCCACTATAACCTTAATTAAAATGAAGCCACTACAATTATGGAATAATTATCATGATGTTGTGCCACAGTTTCCTTTAATTTTTCTGCCTCAGTTTCTTGAATTGTTCTGCCTCAATCTTCCTGATGGCAACCTTCTTTCCTGACTGATCTAATTAGGGCTGGGAGCCCTGACCATTAGCATTCCATAGAGCCATAAAATGCAGATGGTTTATTTCAAGATAGGGGGCACATCTTCTATTTCAGACATCCTGGCCCCTGGTCCTCCCAATTTATTGGGATTTATGATCCTTCCTTACCCCCAACCTGTCAGAAGCAAATTTATGGTCCATTCCTAGAAGTTCCTCTCACCAGCACTCAACTTCACTCTGTCTTTGTTCTCCTGATCTCTGGAGCCCTATAAGAATCCCTGGAATTCTTCATTCGCAGTTAGATGCTTTGAGACATTAGTCACATCCAGCCACTGGGCTCACCATGGACCCTGTTTTGCACCCAGCACAATCTCTCCCTCTAAATAAATATTAAAAACTCTCTAATCTCTATCTTGCTTCAGTTTCTCCAGCATTACAATGGTATGCCAAGAAACCTTCAAGAAGTGGCTTGGGAGATGTTGGGTCATTTTCCATCTGTCATGGTAGTGAGTGTAGATCTTATTTGGACTTAGTATTTATCAGATACTAGATCATATTAAGGGACTTATTCATAGACATGTCTTAAAAATGTTATGTGATTGCAATTAGTCAAATTTCATGAGAGCATATTGTCTAATAAATGTAATTCCAAATCTGAAAAATACACTCATGTGTGGAATCAAGAATTGCTGAGTCTGATGGCCGTTAGTTGGCAAATTGTATTTTCTGTAACTTTCCCCCACATGAAAGTTACACATTTAGCAATACTGCTAAAAATATTTCAAGCATGCTGGAAGTTTTCTAAAACTGCTATAAAATCATTTTTTTCCTGGTCAAGGAGATTGTTGCATAAGGTGTGCAATCTATTTCTAGGTGAAATAAAGTTGATCTCTCATTTGCTCTTATCACATTCTTCCTGATATGTTATTTTATGATATCTGCTTGGTTATAAGCTTCTTGAGATCAGGGATTCAGTCATTTTTCATCTTTGAAACCCCAGTATTGATGTCTTCTCCATAATAGTTTTGGTCCAGACCTGCATTTTTTTTGTTGCCATGGGATAATTCTCTAATGTAGAGTCTCCATTACCAATGCAAATTGCAGCCCATTGGAATTGTCTTAGGTTATGGAGAACTTAAAGGCAGCTAGGTGGCACATTGGATAGAGCATTAGTTATGGAATCAGAAAGACTCATCATTGTGAGTTCAAATCTGACTTCAGATGCAAAACCTGTGTGATATTGGGTAAGTCAGTTAAACCTGTTTCCTTCAATTCCTTATCTATAAAATGAGTTGAAGAAAGAAACAGCAAATTACTACAATATCTCTAACAAAAAGTATTATAAATGAGGTCACAAAGAGTTGGACAGTAATGAAAAAAAGAACTAAAAAATAAGTGACAAGTTAAGTACCTCATTCATGATCACACAGCTGGTATTTGCTAGAGATGAGACCTGAACTCAGGTGTTTTTGAATCTAAGTCTGATCTTCAGTATTTGGTATGTCATGATGCCTAACACTTTGCATATGATTAGTGTTCAATAAATAGAGCATTGATCTTGGAATAGGGAAGGATGTGGTTGTGAAAACTGCCTCAGACAGCTATATGACTCTAGCTAGGGAAGACATTTAATATCTCTGGGTTAGGTTCTTACTTTTAATGAGGGAATGTATATCCTGAGTCATCACTACTTATCTTGATTTTTGTTTTGCCACTGGTCTTTAATGACTCTTGATGAAAATATGAGGCTGAGGACTTTGCACAACTCTGCCCACTCGAATCCAATTCACATTCAAGTCAAGATATCACTCATATGATGTCCATAGTCCTCTTCAAGAATGTAGCAGGAATAACCACAATAAACCCAAGGCCTCTAGAATCCCTTCCATCTTTAAAGTTATGTATCCTATATCAAGATTGTGATGTACTTGTTAAGTATTTTAACTACTTAAATAAAAAGTTTTGCTTTGACAAATTAGTTGATTATACATTCCTTTCAGCCTTATTTTAGTCAACTTATGACTTTAATATTAATGGTTCAATTTCTACTCTGTTAATCATAGGTTCAATTATAAGAAGTCTTTAATTGATGATGTTTAATTGTACCTAGCAGGTTATTAAATTAATTAAGAGCTGATTTTTGGCTTCTAATTGTAAAAGTAATTATAGAATACTCAATACAGAATATTGTCTTGTTTCTATAATCTATGCTCCATGAGTGTTGAAAAAGTGCATTAGTTTAATGTGTATTTTATGCATATACATATATAACTTTATTTTTAAAATTATAAAATAGAAGCAAAAGAAAAAGAAAAAATCTGAATTGAAATTTCATGAAATAAGTTTAGAATGAAATTATAATCTAATTCCTCCCTTCAAATAAAAGGATTCTTATTTAGATTTCTATCTGTTGAGTTGACTTCTAATGGCCCTTCCACTTTAGAGAATTTTGTTATTCAAATGTTACTGATCTAATGAATATATTTTTCGTTGACAGCTAGATGGTATGATGGAAAGTGCTAGATTTGGAGTCATATTAGATTTTAATTCTAAGCCTTTTTTACTAGCTATTATGTCCACAGGAAAATTCACTTAATTTGTCTTAGCCTCAGTGCCATCATGTCTAAGATGGAAATAATACTAATACCAAGCTTAGAGCATGAGAGAATATAAAATGAAACTTTGCATCCCATAAAAATGTTAGTTAATTTTGCTGCTTAATTAATATTCTCCACCATTAAATTCGATATACATTAGGAGAAGGATGTGCTTTTATAGAACAATCGTGGTAAACTTTATCCCAAGCTATGATGTACTTTTATAGAAGGAGAAGTTTTAATTTCTCTGTCTTTCTATATCTGTCTCTGTCTCTCTGCCTCTAAGTCTCTGTCTCTCTGTATCTGTGTCTCTATCTTTTTCTCTCTGTGTATGTGTGTGTGTCTTAAAGAACTTTTTTTTTAATAAATTATGATTTATTATCAGTAAACATTTTATTTGTATGCCTATCCTATATTTCCAGGATCATATAAAAATTTCTTGGGAGAAGAAGAGTCAAGAGTAGAAAAAGCTTAAGAAGCTTAAAAGCTTTGGGTCTGGAGTCAGGAATATCTGAGTTCAAATCCAGACTCAGACACTTAACTAGCTAAATTACATTCATTACCATAGTTTCCCCACTTATAAAATGATGATAAAAATTGTCACTACCTCCTGGGATTGTACATCATCTTCATAAGTACAAGATGGAGAAAACATGACTAAATAATGATTATCTGGGGAAAAAACATCTGAATAACAACAGTGGAGAATGTACCCAGGTATGGTGGTACATGCCTATAATCCCTACTATTGAGGATGATTAAGCTGATAGATCTCTTGATCTCAGGATTTCTGAGCTGCAGTAGATTATGTCAATGAGGTGTCCACAGTAAATAACAAACTATCTACTGAACTTCTAGGAGTAGGAAGTCACCAGGATGCTTTAAGGAACAGGAATTGCCTAAGTCAGAAACCAGGTCAATGCTTCTCTGGGTGACTAATAAGAGGATTAAGTCTGTGAGTCAGAGTCAGTGCTGGACTCCCAGCTTGGGATAAGATAGGGAGATAATGGTCTCAAAATATAATGAAAGAAGAAAAGAGAAAAAAAGAAAAAGGAGAAGAGAGGGGAGGAAGGGGAAAAGAAGAGAGAAGAAAAAAGCAGAGGAAAGGGGAGGAAAAGAGAAGAGAGGAAGAGAGGAATAAAAAGAGATTAGAAGAGGGGGGAAGAAGAAAGGAAAGGAAAGAGCAATGAAGGGCATTTATGATTTGTTTCTCACTCCCACTATATGACTGGCCTATGCTCATTTCTGCTTATCCCTTTCTGTGGCATTGTCTATGGCAATGTTTCTCCAAAAAACTTTATTAATGGAAATGTATGTAGCAGCTTCCTTTCACTTTCAATGCATCCCTTCATTGATCTTTAGATAACCTGAAAATTAAGAAGTTTCTTTAAAAGAACTTTTAAAAATTCTTTACTTACATATCATATGCTTTATAATCACACAGAATCATTGTAAAAGTATTAATGTTGCTCCTAGGTCTATATCCCAAAGATATCCCAAAAAAGGGTAAAGGACCTATTTGTACAAAAATATTTATAGCAGCTCTTTTTGTGGTGCTTTTTTTGTGATGATTTCCCATCAACTGGGAAATAACTGAATAAATATGGTTGTAATGGAATATTATTTTGCAATAAGAAATGATAAGCAGGATAATTTCAGCAAAACATGGAAAGATTTACATGAACTGATGCACAGTGAAGTAAATAAAAATAGAACAATGATATGTATGGTAATATTGTTCAATGAAGAATTATGACTTAATTATTCTTAGCAGTACAATGATCCAAGACAATCCCAAAGAAAAAATGATGAAGCATATTATCTATCTCCAAAAAAAAAAAAAAAGCTGATATTGTTTGAATACAGACCGAATGAAGTATATTATTTTTACACTCTTTTATTTTTTTCTTTTGTTAGTCTAACAAAATTACTAAAGTGAAAATATTTTATGTGATTACATATATAATATATATCTGATTGCTCACCATTTCAGGAAGAGGGGAGAGAAGGGAAGGAAGGATAGAATCTGAAACTCAAAACTTTAAGAATGCTTTAAAAATATGTTTTTAAAAAATTCACCTTTGTTTCATAGAAAAGCAGTAGAGTTGTTTAAAAATCATTGCGTATATCACTTCCAGAATAACCCAACTCTTTTTTTACTGCTTTTTAATGTTGTCTATTAAAGAAACATCTTCCAGATTATCTAAACCATACATACTGAATGATAAACTACTAGTAATCCATACAATTGTACAATATATTCTGTTTAATAATTTTTATCTACTTGGATTTTTTTCTCTTATGTGGATAGTTTATTAAAACATTTTTGAATGATTGTGGATCTTTAGAAACCTACATTTGGAGTCTGTTTACTAACAATCTTTAGTCACACAAATAAGCAGCATTTAGAGGACTTTATCAATTAGAGGAAATCCATTTTCTATTTGGAATCTGCAAATAATATATTACATAATATTGGAAAATACCTTTAACAAATCTTTGTCTTTTTATTCTTTGCTTTATATTTATACTCAGAATTTCATCATTGATCATAGACCTGGAGCCAGAAAGTATCTCAGATACCATTTAATCTGACCTCTTATTATGCTACTGGTAAAATGGAAGCTCAGAGTGTTTAAGTGACTCAAATTCATATATAGGTGATAATCATCAGAGAAGAAATTTGAACACAGACCATCTGAATCTAGAAGCAGTTTTGTACCCATTGTACCGCAAACAAATATATCCTTATGGTGTCATAAGAATTTTATGATTTTAGTCTATGTATGGGAGACATTTTTATAGAGGAGAAATTTTTTTTTAGATAACAGCATTTTATTTTCAAAATATATGCAAAGATAGTTTTCCACATTCTCCCTTGCAAAACCTTGTGTTCCAAATTTTTTCTCCCTTCCTTTTTCCCATCCCTTCCCCTAGATAGCAAGTAATCTAACATATGTTAAACATGTGCAATTTTTCTACACATATTTCCACAATTATCATGCAAGAAAAATCAGATTAAAAAGGGAAAAATGAGAAAGACAACAAAAAGCAAGCAAACAACAAAATAATGAAAATACTATGTGGTGTTCCACATTCAATCTCCATAATCCTCTTTTCTTGATTCAGCTGGCTTTCTCCATCACAAGTCTATTGGAATTGTCCTGAATCACTTCATTGTTGAAAAGAGCCACGTCCAGAATAGTTGATCATCACATAATTTTGTTGTTGCTATGTACAATGATCTGGTTCTACCCACTTCACCCAGCATCAGTTCATGTAAATCTCTCTAGGCTTCTGTGAATTAACCCTGATGATCATTTCTTATAAAACAGTAATATTTCATAACATTCATGTACCTATTTAACATGTATTAGTCTACCTGCCAAATAGGGGAAAAATTGGAACAACTGTCAATGCTGAAAAATTACCCATGCATGTATCTTGTAAATAAAAAGCTATAATAAAAAAAAGAAAAGAAAATAGAATTATGCAAAAGGAAAAAAATAACATTCATGTACCATAATTTATTTCGCCATTCTCCAACTTATGGGCATCCACTCAGTTTACAGGTCCTTGAAACTACAAAAAGAGGTGCCACAGACATTTTTGCACATGTGGATCCTTTTCTCTTTTTTATGATCTCTTTGTGATAAGTTTAATATAATCACTGCTGGATCAAATATTTTATGTGATAATATATATATAATTGTTGATAACCCTTTGCACATAGTTCCATATAGTTCTGAATGGTTGGATCAGTTCACAACTCCACCAACAATGTATTACTGCACCAGTTTTCTCACATCTGAGAGGTATGTAATGGTAAATAAGAGTTTGTATTAATTTGCATTTCTCTGATCAATAATGATTTGGAGCAAAATAGTTTTAATGACTAGACATAGTTTTAATTTTTTTCATCTGAAAAGTGTCTGTTCATATCCTTTGATCATTTATCAATTGAAGAATAGCTTATATTCTTATAAATTTGATTCCATTCTCCATATATTTTAGAAATGAGGATTTGAACCCTTGGATATAAAAATTTTCTCCCAGTTTTCTGCTTTCTTTCTGCATTGGTTTTGTTTGTACAAAAATTAATTTAATATAATAAAAATTATCTATCTTGCACTTCATAATGTACTCTAGTTCTTCTTTGGCCACAAAGTCCTTCCTTCTCTACAGATCTGAGAGGTAGACTATTCTTTGTTCTTCTAATTTGTTTATAGTACCACTCTTTATTTCTAAATCATGTGGAAGAGACTTTACAAGGGACATTTTCTTTTACCAATTTTTTTTTTCCTACTCTGGATAAAATAAGTACAGTTGGGCATTGTAGCATATTCATATTTTATTTGTGTGACTAAATATGTGGTCTGCTGTAGAATATTATTTGTTTAAAATAAAAAACTCAACAATTCTCTATTTTCGACTTCCTCTTAAAGCATTCCATTCCAGAAATGGGACTTCCCAGAACTAAATATCATACTCTATTTGTAATATAAAAGAACCCCATAGGATAAGATTATCATTTCCTTCCTACCAGGCATTATGTCTCTGTTAATAGAGTTTAAGATAGTATTAGATCTGGGGCTGCCATACAATACTGATTCTTACTCCATTTAACATATAACACCAAACCGTCAATATATTTTCACATACAGTGTTATCTATCCATGACTGTCTCCAATTTGTATTTTTGTATAACTTTCATTTAACTATGGGATTATGCACTTGTTTCTTTTAAATTTTGTTTAATTCATGTCTACTAATATTTATTACATATCTGTATGCTATGAAAATATTTTAGTAAGTGTTCTATATTGAAGTGTGGGCTTCTAAATATTCTATAATTCCTAAATATTCTTTCCAATGCAACTCAAATACTATTCCCTTCTGAAGATTTTCTCTGACTGATTTCTCACTTCTCTAATCTTCTTGCTGAACTTTTTGTATGAAAAGCAAGAAATACAAGATAAGGTCTGTACTTGTTTGAAATTAATATTTTCATTGCAATTGGAAGAATGCATGATAGCATTTAATTATATTCTGTCATACTTTCCACTCTATTTGACTTATCTTTTTAAGAGGCTTGTCTTTATACTGAAGTATGATTTTCTAAAGCAGGACTTATCGAACTTTTTCCACTCATAACCCTTTTCACTAGAGAAATTTTTATACAACCTTGGGTATATATTATATAAAGTAGCTATAAAAATCAAACATTTACTAATAAAACATCATAATTTCATGAGCCCTACATTCAGCTATGAAAACCTATATGGGATCTTAACCATGATTTAAGAAGCTAGGTTCTAAAAGATTTATTTAATTCTATTACTTGTATATCCCACTACATCTAGTGCAAAATGGGGCACATAGTAGGGAGTTAATAAACAAGTATACTCTAAAACTGAAAAAAAAAAAAATTACTACTTCCTACACTATGAATTCCATACATTTAGCACTATGGAATTTTTTTAAACACATACTATCAAACATATAAGTAAAAAATGCATCATCTAAATCTATGGTTTTACTAGATACATAACTTTACTAGATTCTCTTAAGTCATTATTTCCATGGGTTGTGAAGGTCAAATGAAATAATACTTGTAAAACACTTAACACAGTGCCTTACATGGAATAACAGTTATAGAAATGTTAGCTATCATCATCATCATCATCATTATCACCATCATCATCATCATTCTTACCATCATCATCATCATCATTCTTATTATTTGGGCTCAGAGAAAACTATAAAATTAAAATTAGAAAATCCAGAAGCATCTTCATACTACTTTATCATTCTTTTGGAATACATTTCCTTATGTTATCTGTATATATCTTAAATAACACCACAAAATATAATGTTTCTAAGAAACTGCATATACAATGGTTATATAAACATAAATATATGCATATATATGTATATATTCAAATATAACCAGTACTATTAATATACCAAAGTAGTAGGTTGTAAATTCTTTGAGAGTATCAACTATGTCATTTAAGGTGTTCAGAATGCTTGTCATGTGTGAACGTAAGCAAGCCAGATCATCCCAAGAATTTTCCTAAAAACAGTTGATAGGACAATAAAGAGATTTTTTTAAGAAAGAGAAAGAAACAGTTGTGTTACTATTTCAATAACAAACTACTTACAACAACTAGTATTTATTTGATGCCTTATGCTTTGTAAAGCCCTTTACAGATATTTTATTTTATCCTCACAACAATCTTGGAAGGTAGGTGCAATTATTTCACTTATTTTACAGATGAGGAAACTGAGTCAAAGAGAAGTTAAGTGACTTGCCCAGGATCATTTAGCAAAGATATATTTGAGGCTAAATATGAACTCAAGTTTTCCCAATACCACAAACAGTACTTTCCTTTGTGCTATGTAAGTTCTTTATGTCTAATACTTCATATGACAATGTACAGCCAAATTAGAGAAAAGGCACTAAATAGGATGAATATGGGAACTAATAGAGTCCATGTAGGAAATAAAACATAATTCCAAAAGCATTAAAGGGTCAATTTTTAAAGATGTCACAAAGTTAGAATATTTAACAGTGTATGTGATCTTGGGGCAAGTCACAACCCCAATTGCCTCAGGGAAAAAAAAAAAAAAAAGAATCTTAACTGCAAAGAAAAATCAATCAAAGAAACAACCAATGCGTTTGGCTTCTCTCTGACCTATATAAAATTTATATTATAATATCTATAAATACTATTTCAAGGATATCCCTTGATAAAATATGAAAACGGTGTTTGCAAATGACTCACTATAACAAATAACATATTTACTTCATTTATTACTTATTTCTAAAAATAACCATCCCAATTTTTTATTACAAAGTTAAGCAAAAAACCCATAATTAAACACTCTGTTCCAAAAATGTTTCCTTTGCTTATATGATATCATTTGAAATTCTTTATTATATATAATCATTGAAATAACTTTGTTCAAAGAGCTTCTGATGAATGTGGTCCAGAATTAATTAGGTAGAACAGAGTAAGATGAATTTTATGTAGGAAATTGTGAAGCAAAATCAATAATTACAAGTTTTTCCAGATAAAAAATCACAATTTTTTTGGACAATAATGTTATTTTGGTAGTACTGCATAGCAGTAAAATACAAGCTAAAATCTCTGAAAAATCAAGATTGTAGCTAGTCAAAAGACAATGGGGAGTTGCTTGGTGAAAGAAAGCTTGTACCCCCAGGCACTGTTAAGAATAAATATCTTCAGTGAAATCAATTTTTTCTTGGTTGAGAAGTTTCATCTTGCTTTTGACCCAAAGTAACTATTACTTTTGTGTATTTCATCACCTACATTAATCTGTGTAGCTCCAGATTTGTGTTGCCTATTTTTTAATATGCTTGCTCATAATCCATGATTATTTAACAAGTATTTGGTGAGAGGGAACTAAGCCAATCAAGAGGAAGCTAACTAGATTAAAGAATGATAAATTCACACAACTCTGAAGTACCACCTCACATTCATCAGAAAGGACAAATGCTGGAAGGGATAAAAGAAAAATAGGTACACTAATGAATTGTTGGTGGAGTAGTGAACTGCTCCAACCATTCTGAAGAATAATTTAGAACCAGAACTAAAGGGCATGTACCTTTTGACCAGTAATATAATACTTCTAGGTCTGTATCTCAAATAGATCCAGGTAAAGGGAAAAGGACCTCTACAGACAAAAATATTTACAGTAGCTCTATTTGTAATAACAAAGAATTGTAATTGAAGGGATACCCATCAAATATATTGAACAATGATTGTGATGGAATATTCTTGTGCCATAATAAATGATGAGAGGGAGATTTTCAGAATAAAATATGATAAAACATGAACTGATGCAAAGTAAAATAAGAAGAAATGGGAGATCATCATTGTTCATTGTAACAGCAATGTTGTAATAATAATCAATTCTGAAAGGCTTAGTTACTCTGATCAATAGAATGAAGCAAGATAATTCCAAAGGACTTGTTAAGGTTGAGAAGGGAGGACTCCAAAAGTCCCAGACTGGTATCATGAAGTGTCTCAAAAGAATCTGCAGGCTTGAACCCATCTCTTAGTCAAGGGCAAAAGTTTATTAAAAGTAATGTGAGATCATTACTGAGCAAACTGAATTCTAAGTAGAATCTAGTAAAGAGACAGTACCAAGGAGATAGATAGATAGATAGATAGATAGATAGATAGATAGATAGATAGATAGATAGATATGGCAATTCTATGACCCAAGGGTAAGGCTAGGAAGTAATCTCCAGATGAATTAAGGGTGGTCTTCAGATAGATTGGGTGTGTGCAATTTCCTGAGGCAGGTTCCAAAGCCAGAAGAGGAAGAACTCATTAGAACAGAAGCCCTAAGCTCAGGGGACCCCAAAATCACATTACATCAGACTCAGGATGTAAATAAATAAATAAATGAAGCAAAAAATTATCCATCTCCAGAGAGGGAACTGATGAACTCTGAGTGCAAATCAAAGTATAACTTTCTCACTTTCTTTATTTTGCATTATGTGTACATGTCTACACACATACATACATATAATATGGAAATATATTTTATATGATTTTACAGGTAGAATTAATATATTTCTTGCCTTCTCATTGGGTTGGGGAGGAGTGGAAGTGAGGGAAATATTTGGAACTCAAAATTTAAAAAGAATATTTAAAATAAAAAAAATTAATTTGAAAAGTAAGCAATTTCCTATCCCATAAGATACAAGGTCTCTTGGAGTATCTAGGAAAGGTACTTTTTATTCTAAATCCCCAAAAGAATATAACACCTCTAGGGAGTGCAATTTTTTTTTTTTTACATATAGTAAACAGTATACTCATAGAGAAGGCAGGAGCACTTAGTCCCAATCCTCATCCTATTCTAAACCAAGGTAGAAATCATAATCTTCTTGGTTAAGTTAATTTGAAGTTGCATTATATTTTGTATAGCTTGCAAATACTGACCTGCCCATTGACGGACTTATAACAGCAAATCCTATACATAATATTTACAATATTTTTGTGAAGATAAAATACTATTGGATTTGTAAAATTCTATTATCATTTACTAGTAATTTGTGTTATTGTTTGTATGGTAGTTCTAACATAGAAGGAACCATATCTCAAGGATATAGATAGTACACATAAATAGAAAGAAATTTCTTTAGGATCCAGACTTGTTCTGGAAATTTTGCTGACATTAATAAGCTTGTTTCTAGAATTTAATCAGATGAGTTCTCACAGAAATCTCAAATCCATTACTTTCATTAATTAGATATTGCAAAAGGGTGTTACCCTTCTCCTCTCAAAAAATATACTTTTAACTGGATTGAGGTCAAAAAGGAGTAGCATTTTCTTTTACTGTCCTTAATTTTTAGCCTTTGTCATTCAAAACAAGGTCTATCTAAAGTCAACTCATCAGCTAGTTTTTCCAGTAACAAGTTTCTGAGGTAAAAGGTTGTTAAAAAAAAAAAAAAATCCCTTTTCAAAGGGCCCACAGTTTAATGGAGAAAATATAAACAACTATGAAGTTCTTCAGAAGACAGAAATGAGGAGGCAGAGAATTTTAGATCTTGTGATAGGTAGAGTAGGGGAGTGACAGATAGGTTATTTTGTATGAGGAACATTAAGAAAGCAAATTTCACTGCATCTTGCAGTAGTTGGAAGAGAATGAAATAAATTAAGACTAGAAATATAGGAAGGAGCCAGGTTATAAAAGTCAAATAAAGGTGTTTCTATTTGCTCTTAGAGGTAATAGGAAATTACTTTGAACAGGGAGTGACATGGTCAAATTTGCACTTTAGGAGGAACAATTTGACAGATAAATGGGGATGACCTGGAGTGGGGAGACATTTGAAGTAGTAGGATCAATCAGAAGATTACTGCAATAGTCTTGGCTGAAGGTAATAAGAACCTGCATCATGATGGTGGCAGTGTCAAAGCAGAGAAGGGAGTATATATGGGAGATTCTGTGAAGGAATATTTGTTCACAGTTATTCCAAACTGCAATACCTATACTTTATTCAAAATTAGATTTAATATATTTTCTCTTAAGGATCACTAAATATAATGAAATAACTCACAGTACTTGAATACAACTGAAGTAATTATCTTGAAGAATCATCAATTCAATTCACTGTATCCTCATTGAGAAACAGAAGAATTTAGCCCTAAAATCCTCAATAACAACACACTGATTGAATATAAGGGTGAAAGGAAGGAGTAAGGAATTATAATTAGGCATTGAGCCTGAGTAACTTAGAATATAGAGGTATCCTTGAAAAGAGAAAATAATAATAGAAGGCATATGAATGGTATAAGATAAAAAAGGGATAAAAAGGGAGCTCTTATTTATAGGCTCATTTTAGTTCAATATGAGGCAGTTATTCAGTAGGAAAGGAAGGGAGAAAAAGGGCTTTGAGAAGTTAGAAAGTACAATTATTTTTCCTTTTTTTTTTTTTTTTTAAGGCCATAGGAACATACTTTAGAATTAGAATCACCTAGCCAAATCATAATTCCATCCCATTTACAAATCAGAAAAGTGGGGCCCAAAGAGGTTAGATATATTATCCAAGATCACATGACTAGTAAATAACAATTCAAGCTCTAGCCTCAGATCCTCTAATTTAGAATCCTGTATTTCCTGCACCAAACTGCCATCTTTACCTTTCATTCAAAATTAGAAGTAATCTTTTTTTTTTTTTTTTAATTAAGAATCACCAAATATAATGAAATAACTTTTGGCACTTGAATGCAACTCAAATAATTAATACAAAGAGTCATCAATTCAATTCAATGAGCCTTCACTGAGTGACAGGATAATTCAGCTCCTAAACCCCCAACAACAACAAAGTATATATATTCATGAATTGTAAGTGATAACTGGGGCATTGCTGAATCAATTGGGAGGAAATGATTATTGATTAAACTAAATTAAAAGAAGAAACAAGTCTTTTTTTTTTCTTTCTCCTGAGGGAATATTTCTATGATTCAGTCTTTGAACTGAAGCAAAGAATATAATTTCATTTCAGAGTCATAATAACTTCTGGAGAAAATAGGAACACAGTAATATACTTTGGTAAGGTCTAGTTCTTAAATTTGAGAATAGATTGGCAATCAAGTGTATGTCAAACCCCATTAAAATAAACCCTAAAGATATTCAAGTATTTTTTAAAACTACAATGCTTGCTTAATATATTATTCTAATGAAGCAGTCTATATTCTGGAATTAGAATATTTATTTTTGAACTGATATTTAATTTTGTCCATTCCTTCAACAAATACTTATTAAATGCCTACCATGTGCAAAGCACTATGCTGTAGAAGATTTTTTAAAGTGAAATTATGTGTATATATATATATATATATACATATATGTATATATATTAATCAGAATCATATATTTTATGTAGCTTTTCTTCAAATATCCATTATCAATCTGTGTACCCATCTATCATCTCTCTGCCCAATTAACTATCTATTTGTCTGTCTCTTTCTCTCTATCTATGTATCTATTTACCTATCTATTTAACTTCATGTCAGTGTTTGGCACTTTACAGTATTAGAGAATTACCTGAAAAAAACTGATAGGGAAATCATTTGTCCATGATCAAAAAACAAGTACGTGTAAAATGAAAGAGTTGAATCCAGAACTTCCTGACTCTATGATTGCCTCAAGAATTAATAAGAGGCTGTTCTAATTTCTTCTATCAAAATTATTCAAAATTATCTGTATATGTGATAAATTTGGTAGGCTAGAGAGATTCCAACTAAGTACAGATAAATGAACACTTCTAGCGGAGTAATCAAAGATCTCTATAATCTAATGATCATTGAAACAGAAACCTATTACATGAAAACAAAGCAAAGCATTATATGAACTAGTACAGACAATATGTACTATAGGAGCTCAAAGGAGCTCAAAATCATTTTATTTAACTTTCTCATTTTACAAAAGAGAAAATCAAAGCCCAAAAGTATTGAAGGACATGTCCAAGGTCATATACCTACTTAATATTTGGGACAAGACTAGGATCAAGATCCTTTTTAATTTATCATGTTGTCTCTGACACAGTATGACTGTGGGTTGCAACACAGTAACTGATCATTATATGCATGTTGTGTGCATTTGATTATGGGGGAGGTGGAAAGACAACAATGACCCTAAGTGTGCTTTTATCCCATGTTGAGAACAGAGATGATAAAAGTAGTTGTTTTGTTATTGCTTAATTACAAATTATGTTTCCCTTAAAGAGCTAGATATCCTCAAATGTGTAAAAGAAAAAGAATTAGAAGACATTTCTGAGTAGTATAGTACTGTCATAGAAATCTAGGATTTTGGTGGCTTTTCTCATGTATTTATATTCCCTATATAATATGTATTCCTAAGGAATTCCTCTGTGCTTAGCTCTTCTGCCAAGATGCTTGAAGTCTTGGGCAAAGGGAGCATTAGATAGATAGATAGATAGATAGATAGATAGATAGATAGATAGATAGATAGATAGATGGATGGATGGATGGATGGATGGATGGATGGATGGATAGATAGATAGATAGATAGATAGATAGATAGATAGATAGATAGATAGATAGAGATAGAGATAGAGATATCATATGTCAGAGCTCCAGCCCTCCTAAAGAGGAATGACACTAATCGGGAGGAAAGGAGCAAGTTTCTTTCTTCTTTCTTCCCCTTGCTGGTCCCTGGGAAAAAGGGACTGCTGCCAAACACTGGGGGAAGGGAGCCGATTTGGGAGTTTTAATTCACAACTGACCTGTATGGTCTGGCTTTTATGTATATATATATATATATACATATATATATATATATACTAATTTCTTTTACAATATCAGCAATAGCTGTTTCCTTAAAAATGACTTCTGAGTTTTCTTCCAATTCTTTCCTGTATTTTTGTCATCAATTAGGGGATCTAACATTGTGTCTATGTGACCCTGATCTTTGACATTCTTGTATCTATTGGTCTTGGGCAGAACATGGTAAGTAGCACTTATTCACCCACTCTCTGAGGGGGTATACACAGACACAAGTAACTCTTTCTTGTCCTCAAATTATCTTCTAAAAATAAGTGAAACTACAGAGCCACAAAGAGCACTGGAAAGTTTGTATTGATGCAACCCTTTTAAGTCCAAATACTATTTCCATTGAAGCCGTGCACACTACCTCCAACACTACCCAACCCAAGAACTCTACATCTCTATCTGTCAAGTAAGTGTTCCAACCTTTTGAAAATGAAGACCCCTATTAAGTATTGACCATTTACTATAACTGGAATCTCCTCTTGATTGTCCATCTTTGGGAAACATTATCCAAGAGTCCCAGTAACAACCAATGGGCAAGTTCTTCTCCTTTGGCTTGACCTGATGCCAAGAAGAGCCTGGTGTCTTAAGGGTTGTCCTGGTCAAAGCTTTCCTGACATTTTGGCAAGGAATTCTTTTTGCAAAGAATTTCTCGGTGATTACTAACTAAAAACATGGTTTCTGTTGCTTTAGGGTTTTGCACGCCAAAGTTCCTTGGCACTAACTTCCTAATGTGTTGTGTTGATATTTAATTGCCTAGGTTCATAGATTCTCCCTAGACTTTTCAAAGTGATTAACTATACCACCACATCAATAAGACTAGATAGTTTACTAGAAAGTAGCCATACCAAAACAATAATGCTATTTCAGTTTCTCACACAGCATTTTCATAAAATCTTAAGGACCTGTTCTTCTCAGACCAAGAATGTTCACTTTTACATTGTAACACTCATTGATATAGTTCACATTTCAATACTTCTTTAGGGTCCACACACCACTTTCTTTATCACAACTCTGTGAGGTATATATTATAAATATTATTTATATTTTACAAATGCAAAAATGGGGGAAAGGGAAGAGGAGGGAAGAGAAAGGAAGGGAAAAGAAAGAAAAGGAAAAGGAAAGGAAGGGAAGGGAAAAGAAAGAAAAGAAAGGGAAGAGAAGAGAAGGAAAGGGAAAGAAAAATAGCATCTATGAAGTACCTATTATGGATTAGGCATTGTGCTAAGCACTTTACAAATTTTCATCTGATCCTCACAACAATCCTATGAGAGGATGCTATTATTAAACCTATTTTACGGTGAGGAAACTGAGACAAACAGAGATTAAGTGACTTACCCAAGGATACACAACTAATAAGTATCTGAGGATGGATTTCAATTCAGGTCTTTCTGATTCCAGGCCCAGTGATGTAGCCCCTGTGCTACTTAGCTGCCTCTGGGCAAGAACTAGATTAGACGTAGGACTGACCTGTAATTTTATTAATAGAGGGAATTTACTCATCTTCCAATTCCCACTGCCAATGCATATTGAGCACTTCCAAAACTTCATCTTAAATGCAGGGTCCTTAATGTTTTGGTGCCAGAGGATCCTTTGGAAGACTAGGAAAGTCTATGGACCTGTTCCCAGAATAAAGTTTTAAAATAAATGAAATAAATAAACTATTATTTTTTAGGTTAGTGAAAAATTTTTAAATGTGATTTTGTTTTCCTATTACAAATGCCTTTTGTAATTTCTCCATAAGCCTTTAATAACACTTATTTTAGAGAGTTGTCTAAGAGAAGTGAGAAGTTAGGTGCTTAGCCTAGAGTCACATAGTAATATGGGTGACAGATTTAGGCTTGATGTAAGGGGGAAGAAACCCACCAAATACTGCTGTTGTCATTTAGTGTTTTTAGTCATGTCCAACTCTTTGTGAGCTCATTTGAGATTTTCTTGGCAAAGCTACTGGAGTGGTTTGTCATTTCCTTCTCCAATTCATTTTGTAAATAAAAAATCTAGTACAAAGAAGGTTTAGTGATTTAACTCACACAGCTAATGTCTGAGACCAGATCTGAGCTCCCAAAAATGAATCTTCCTGATTCCAGGCCTGGTGCTCTATTATATCACCTAGTTAATATATGCAAGAGGCAAAATTTGAACCCAGGTCTTCCTGGCTGGCTCTTTTGTCTACTATTCTATAGTAATTCTCTTTAAATAGAGGCCTTTAACTAGTTCTCTCTCCAGGTTTTGCTCTCTAGAATTAACAACAATGCAAACAAGAGTATTTGAATCATTATTAAAGTCTAAATACTTTCTACAAATTCCAGATATTATTATTAGTATTACCACTATTTCTTGTGCTTTCCATTTCTTCCCGCTGCTGAAAAGAACAAGGTAGTGGAATTAATACTACCAGAAAGTAATTGAAACAGTTTAATAAAATGTAAGCCAAAATATAAGCTCACGTTTAGAAGACAATTCAAAATTGGTCAAATAACTGAATTCTATACCCTTTATTTGACCAATGTGAGATCATTTCCAGTTGACAAAATAATATATTTTTTTAAATAGCAAAATACCAAACAGATAATTTAGTTTATATATATGGTACTGATGGAGGATGTTACTTATTGGTTCTGCTGTCACCCTTTACTTTCTAAAATTTCCTCCTGAGCAATGAGATGCTTAAGTTTATTTTATTGCTTCCAACTTTGCCTGAAAGCCCATCCAATCTGGCTGGAGCTGCTTCATAGCAGAGGGCAGAGCAGAGACAAAGTATAGAGCAGACAACAAACTGAGATAAATCTAGCTCTCTACTTCCCAACTCTATATGACTTATTTTCCTTTTTTATTTTTTTATTCAGAATTTAAACACACATACACACACATACATAAATTCCCCGAATAAGGTAAAACAGATAAAAAGGACTGTTCATGAAACTACCTTTTTTTTCCCCCTTTCAGAATCTTCTCCCAATAACCACTCAGCATCCTTTCTTCATGTTCATCTTCTCTTCCCCTCTACACTATATCCTCTTCCTGATTTTTCTATTTCTACTAATGGCACAACCATTCTTCCAGTCATTTAGACTTGAATCTCAGTTTGGTTCCAAATCATACATAACCAGAGAAACATTTGAGAGTTAATGTTTCAAATAAAAACATTTGTGGACAGAATAGCCTAGCACATTTGTATACCAACTAAATCGCTCTGATAGACTGTACTACATATTAGCTATTCCAAGTCTGGAAATTACAGCTAAATCAGTTTATTTTCAAATTGCCTTTGCATATAAAATGTTTGCTCAGATCATCAGATCCCCAAGTAAAGCTATTTACCAAGTTGTACCTTTTGAGTTGTTAACACATAATATAAACTGGGACTGGGTATCAATGAATTATTGATGCCTTCAATAGGCATCAGCTGGACGGAAAGCATCCTAGATCCATATTCTGTCCTTCTAAACCACTGCCCATATCCTGCTGACTTGACAGCTCTGTAGCTAAATAATAATGAAGCTGGCAAAGTCCTCAGTAGACTGTCTTTTCAGCAATTAATTACTTTTTTTTTACCGACATTATAAGCAGAAATTTATACAACAATTAGTTAAACATTATTAAATGTTAGATTCCTTATCTTATATATTTTTTTTAATTCTTCAAACTTATTTTTTAACTATTATTTGTCTCTTCCCATTCCCAATAAACTTCGGGAACAAACCAAGACACCGAATGATAAACATTTTTGCAAATGAAACATGTTATCGTCTCTTCAGGAAAGAAAACAAAGATGATGGGATAAAGGAATACAGAGACTATGGTACCCTTCAAAATGCTGCCTGCCTAATCCAGCCAATACTCCTTGGCAACAGCCTCATTAGGACATTGCAACCAATCACGCCATAGCAACTTTGCTTTTGTTTTGCTATCTTGTCCCTCTTTTCACTCAATCAAATCATGGAGTTAAGCAATTCTTGTGGTGTCATTTTTTCCAGTATCCTTTTCTGGTACAACCAGTAAATGATGTTAAGTGAAGTATTGAAATACAGAGACAGAACCTGATATTTCTTACTCAAACATCTTGTAAAAATGAGTCTCTTCATACATTTCATATAGTACTATACCACCTGCTCTGAAATTTATATGCAAATGCCATGCTTCATTACATTTATATGTAACAAAAGGTATTTAAAGTTCAGGTGGTAAAATTCATATTTAGAGGTTGGCAGCAATTTTTATAGCCACTTAACTAATTTTATATTAAATATTAAACTGAAGCAATTACATAGACCAATAGAGGCCTATAACCAATTCAAGTCAAACAATATTAATGGAGTAAATATTAGATAGTGTGATGGATAGAGTAAGGGACCTGAAGTCATAAGACAAGAGTTCCAATAATAACATTTGCTAGCCATGCGATTCATTTAACTTCTCATCTTGTTTAGCTTTAAAATATGAATAATAATAGTACCTACCTTAGAGTTGCTAGGAAGAGCAAATGAGATAAAGTTGATAAAGTACTATTTTTACATGCTGATACAATATACAAAAATTTTGAGGAAAAGTATGACATCTTTTTTGGTTTTGTATCTCCAGTACTTAGAATATAGCAGATATTTAATAAATGCTGATTTAGTGATAGATTGGTGATTGGGTTCTGTTTTAGGTCCTGAAAGATATAAAAATATCAAACATACACTGAATCCGTGTTCATGGAGTTTATAATCTATTCTGAATACTAACTCACGTTTATATAATGTTTTAAGTTTGACAAAGCATTAGCCTTGTAAGAACTATGTGAGGAAGATAGCATATGTTTTATTAAGCCTGTTCTCTAATTATCATTTCACATTGGGGCCTAGAAAAATTAAAAAGAATCCTCCAAAGCACTCATCCCCTAGCAAATGTTAGAGGCAGGACTCAAATCAAAGCTTTTGGAAAGCAAATATGGTATATCACACTTGGGTCCACAAACAAATGCTCATTGTTTGTTATTTCCGAGTTATTAAATATCTATCAAGACAAAAACAAATAAATTAGTTTTTTTTTCAGTCCCCCCCCCCCAGGCTGGGGTTAAGTGACTTGCCCAGGGTCACACATCTAGGAAGTGTTAAGTATCTGAGACCACATTTGAACTCGAGTCCTCCTGAATTCAAGGCTGGTGCTCTATCCACTGCGTCACCTAGCTGCCACCTAGCTGCCCCCTGACACCTAGCTGCCCCCCGCCACCTAGTTGCCCCAAAAAACAAATAAATTAAAAAAAAATTCCTGCTCTTGAGAAGTTTTATCTTATGTGGCTAGAAGTTAGGATAAGGTGAATAAATAGAACTAGCTGGGGCAGGAGAACTCTTATAAAAAGCTCTAAGGAACATTAAAATGGAAGAAAATTTTAATAATTAAAGAAGGCATTCTTTACCTGGCATCCACAGACCTGCCAAAGGATTTATACATAGATATCAAGAAGGTCCATGAACCTGAATAGAGGAAATTTTCTCTTTCTTTCTTTCTTTCTTTCTTTCTTTCTTTCTTTCTTTCTTTCTTTCTTTCTTTCTTTCTTTCTATCTAGATATCTGTTCTGTCTGTCTATCTATCCTTCTATACAGGCAGACAGACATATATGTATTATATCATAGGTGTGTATATGTATGTATATCTTTATTTTTTACAGAGTTTAGTATTTTCTTCAATTATGAATGTATATAAACCATAACAGTATTATGTTTCATCAGCCTGCCAAGAGTCCAGAACACACACAAAAAAGATAATAATCCTTGAACTAGAAGTTACAAAGAAAGTCTACCCAGGGAAATGGTACCTGAACTGTACTTTCCAGGAGAACAGACAGGATTTGGGAAGAATAAATTCTAGGCACAGAACATGTCCCTTTGTGAATGCAGAGAAAAAGGGAAAAAAGTTTAAAGATCAGCCTGTATTACCATTTGACTGAATTGGAGAGTCCATGAAATAAGGCAGGGAATAGGGGTCAGTCAGTCAATATTTCCTAAGCACCTAATACGCACCACTCACTGTGCTAAAAGCTGTGAATATCAAGAGACAAAAGACAGTGCCTGTTCTAAGAGAACTTATTATCTTGTGAGGTTACAACCAGATTGTAAAATGCTTTAGATGTTAGATGAAGGCCTTTATATTTTATTATGAAAGCAAGAGAGAGTCACTGAAAAGTTTGAGGAAGATGAATTACATGTTCAGAACCATGCCATAGGAATATTATGCTGATGACTACAACAGACAAATTGGAAAAGGAAAAAAAAATTAGCATCAGAAAGACTAATAGAAGAATATTAAAGTAGTCCATTCAAGAAGTGAATGGGACCTAAAACAAAGTGATAGTCATGGGAATAATTCCAACTAACATCATGACGTATCAGAAGGGCAAAAGTAAATAAAGTGATTTATTTTTCCTTCTCTGGATCAGCTTAAACTTTGAATATAGCATTCATTTTGGTCATTTCTCTCATAATGGCATCTTGGCTTTTTACATTGGTTATAGTGGTTTTATATATGTATATATATATATATATATATATATATATATATATATATATATATATATATATATATATATATATATATACACACACACATATATACACATATACACACATACACATATATACATATATATGTAAATATATATAACATTTAGTTATATATGGTTATATAAATCTTATATAAATATAAGATTTAATGCTAAATTTTATATTTGTAATCTAATTTTGAAGTTAATGTTCAATCAACTCTTTAAAGAGAAGAGGCAGGTCTTTTATACTCCATGGTGTCTAACTGTGAACTGAAGTCTTGTGGAGCACAAGCTTCATCATATGATGAAGACCTCCTCTTCTTTACCAAAGAGCAGGTAGGTATTTTCTGACTAGTTCTCATCAGCCTAGGGGACAATTTTAATTGGTATCTGAACCAGGACTAGAATATTAAAGAGGCAATCTATCCTCAGTCCTCTCGTTCTTGTCATCCTTGAGAGGAAAGTGGTAGAGGATTAGTATGGGTCTCCACTATGCTCATCCCTGAGAGCATGTTTTCCTAAGGAAGTCTGCCTCTTAGATGGGGCAACTTCCTTTTTATGTCTTATTTCCACTAGTACAACATCTTGGGAGATCTCAAAAGGCAATAGTACATTCCCCCTTACTGGGTACTTCAGAATCAGTATTAGCCACAGTAGATTGAAAGTACTGAGTCTCAAATACACCAGATTTGAGGTGCCACAGGGATTGAAAAAAAGTCTTTTTTTTTAAATTCTAATGTGACATTGTTTGAATACATATGCATGGTGTGTGTGTTGTTTCTATTGTTATTGCTATTTGTTTTGTTTGTTGTTGTTGTTGTTGTTTGTTTGTTTGTTTGTTTGTTTTTTAAATATAGTAAGCAATGAAGCCTGAAACACCAACCAGTTCAATTTCCCTTGGAACAATTGGTTCAAAGAAAATCTCTTCTCCTCAGCAAATGTATTTCACTGGTTGCAAAGAAGATCAGGTCTCAAATCCAACATTACTACAGTATTGCCAAAAAAACAAAAATGCACAATGAAGCACAGCACATGAATCCAAAATGACCTACTCTTTCTTCTATTTATAGATGTCCACTGCAATTATACTGGCTGCCTCCATGAATCCTAGAGGTTACCACCTGAATCAGAAAGCTTATGTTGATCAAATTAGAGTAAAGTTCAATTCTTTACATTTAGCCTGAGTATACATGTGGATGATTCAATCAATTGAATTCTATTGATTGAATGCCCTTACTGTCCAATCCCGTGTGTATTGTGGGGACAAAGAATGAATGTCTTGATAAATTTTAACCCTGAACCAAAGCTCTATTTATTCTGAAATCTAAATTTGCCTCTACAACATCTGTGTTTTAGTCCAAATTCACAGAAAAAGTTTGATTCTATAATTGGCTCCTTTGAGAAGGAAATATGAGTCACAAGGATTAATAGCTCCCATCCGTTTTTTTTTTTTTAACCTACAAATTAGCACCCAACATAAAAGTTATATAAATTTGTTTTAAATATAATTTGCTATCCTAAATCATGAATATACATTTCTGAAAGTGATAAATAAATTATAGTTTCTTATCACAAATGAGATGCACTGAGTCATAGTAAAACTTGTTTTGTGACAAAGCTCCCATTTTTATGATCATCTAATCAATTAAAATGTAATCAAAATCTAACTAAGAAGAGAAAGAAATGGAAATGTCTGTGATCATGTATTCTAAGAAGCTTAAATCATCAAGGGAGAAAAACAAAGAAAAGAAAGAATGATAATAATTATGATTATTAATTACTATAGCTAGCATTTTTATAAGATGTTGCAAAAGTCAGTACAGTTTTAAGCTACAATCATAAAAAACAAAATACTTTTTCAAATGTATCATTTTATCCTAACAAGTACTTTGGGTTATAGATATTATCATTATCTCCAATTCACAAATGAGAAAACTCAATCAGATAGACTTGCACAAGGTGACATAATTAGTATTGGATTTGAAATCAGGTCTTCTTGAATCAAAATTTAGTAGTCTTGTGCATTGTAACACCTAGATGCTTCAGAGAATATTTTAATAATAGTTTTAAAAAGAAAAAAAAAAAGATTTAAACAAATGTGAACTTCAGTCAATTCATTCTATAAACATTCATTAAGCACCTACAATGGTCTAGACACTACTAAGCAATGAGGATACAAAAGAGGCAAAATATAATCCCTGCTTTCAAGAAGTTTACAATTCGAGTTTAATACTAAAGTGAAGAAAAAGGTAAACATTATTTTGGAGAGTTTATATAGCTTTCTTAAATGATAAGCACTCCAAGAAAGTGACTGAATAATGAAAGAACATGAATCAACATCCTATTTTTTAAAAATAGCACCCATGTTAATGTGTATCAATTTCATAGATCAACAATCTTAAGATGTACGATTTATAACTTAGCAGCTATTGAGTGCAACCCTTCATTTTGCAAATGAGAAAATTGAAGTTTAAAAAAATATTAAATGACTTCCTCAGTATCACATAAATATTAAGTGTCTAAGGTTGGATTAGAATTTAAAATTGCCTTCCTCCAAAGTAGCATTCTACTCAGTATATCATTTAGTTGCCAAAGATAGAGAGGTCTCACACATACAAATTATTCATGGTGGTCCTACCCTTATTATAATAGGAAAAAGACATCTAGAAAGAAAATTGATGTCCATCAGTTGGGGAATAACTGAATTAAATCTACCACATGAAAGTAAAGAAATATTATTATGCCTTAAGATATCACAAATGTGTAAACATAGGGTTCTGTGGCAAACTCATAATCTGGTTTTTCCATAGAATTAGAGGCATTTAAAGGGGCAAGAGGGAATCATAGAATAATGAGAATGTGTATACCTACATCATAGATTTATTCCCCACTCCCAAACATTAGACAGTACTCTGCCAGAATATAGAATGGGCAAATGAAGGAATTCAGAAATATATATATATATATATGAAGATCTGTATAGATTGGTGACAGGAGAAAAACAAGCCAAATGGATAAAATAATGTAATTTAAAATAATAAGAAAAGTCAGCTGCACTCATATTAAATTCAATAATTAGTCTTGTTTCCAGAGAACACATGAGTACCCCTTTCTTTTTATTTGAGCAGTAAGAACTATTGGTGCCAAATGTTATATGTTCTATCAGTTCTGCTTACTATATTTGTTTTTTTTTTTTTCTTAACTGCTATGTGTGAGAGAAAACACATACACATGCACGTGTGTAGGTGGATATTGAAACATAGGTGTACATAAAAATACTACTAACGTATTCTTTAAAAACAATTTCAAGAAACCATGATTTTGTAGGTAAAAACAACTTCACCAAAAGTATTGATAACAATCTATCATGCCTTAGTAAATTGTTTCATGAGTTTCAATGACCTGAAAAGTTCATTACCTGGCAACCAACCTTCTGGTGATGAGGTTTTCTCAGCTTAGCTAGACTGATTTTTAAGTGAATATTTGTGGTGATTATAATCAAAGAATTTAGTTGAGTTGCAACTTCCAGAGCCTCAACTCCAATTAATCTTTAAAAATCCAAAGATATCTCTATGGTATATATTGATATATATTGAAAAAACACCAAGTCACATTTCAGAGAAGGTTTAGTATACAACACAACTAAAAATATATTTAACATTTATAGTTAACTCAATACTGCCTATGTGCCAGGCTTAGGCAATAGTTTCTGATGATGCATATTCTTTGGATCTTATAAGAAAGCAGAAGGTATGGAGGAAGGTCCTTCATCATCCTGAGTTAATAATAAATGATTGCATTCCCTAATCAAGAAAAAGACTGTCTGAGCAACTGTTGGCCCTAAGGTACACCTATCAGCTTACCAAGACCAATTGCAGATAAACAGCAGCAGCTCAATCTAAGAATTATTTTAATTAATGATTTTAAGTTGATAATATAACCTTGCAAAGAAAGGCAGAAGAATGGACTGTTATGTATAAGGAATGATAAGGAGGCTAGTTTTGTTATTGTTTTGTTTTTTCATTCCTGGAACACTGAGTATAGCAAGAGGATGTATAATATGCTTGGAAATGTGGACTGGGTCTAGATTGTGAATTAATTTTAATATCAAATAGCTGAGCTTATATTTTATCTTAGAGACAATAGAACTTTTTGAGAAGGTAGCTGCCATGGCACAGTAACTCATGCTTTCAGAATTTCACCTTGACAATTGTGAGGCAGACCAAATGGAAAAGGGAAAGATTCAATGCAGAGATCAATTAGCAGCTTGTTGAAATATTCTGGGCATCAGTAAATTCTCAAAATGAAGTTGACAAAGACAGGAAAGAGTTTGTGGAGGTAGAATTGATAATATTTGACAAATGACTATATATCATAAAGGAAAGAGTGGAGACTTTCTCTGGTGGTCAACCTGGGCAACTGTAAGCACAGGGGTATTCTTGACAGAAAAGGAAAGTTGGGATTATGAAGAATATGGGGAAAGATATTAAGTTTTGTTTTAGATAGATCAGATTTAAGGATCCATGGTGAGATATAGAGATCTGACAACACAGTGGGAAATTAATACATGGTACCTGAAGAGACAACCATCAGAGAAGGAATATATAGAGAAGAGTGCTACAGAATTTTGAGGAACATGTTGTTCAGTTGTGCTGGAACTCTATCTTCCCAGAAATCAGCAGGAGTCAGGATCACTAAATGTCTTTATTCTAGATCTTTACCGTCGCCTCCAACTCCAGGTCACTAGTGCGAGTGAGCATGAGTTCCACCACCCACGTTTCTTTTACTCCTCCCACACAAGTCACTTCCCCCTCTTTGTCCCACCAATCAAGTCAGCACAAAACAGCTGGGGAGGGTCAACCTTCAAACAAGTTAATAGGGAACCGTCCAATTGGCAATTAGTCTCACGTGCTTCATTATCCAAGTGCATTGCTCAGTTCTAGCCCTTTACACAGTTGTTTTTCAGTAAACTCTTCATAAGTTTATTTTGGGATTTTCTTGGCAAAGATACTACAGTGGTTTATCATTTCCTTCTCCAACACATTTTAAAGATGAGAAAACAGAGGCAAACAGGAAAAAGTGACTTGTCTAAAGTCCTACAGCTAGTAAGGATCTGAGGCCAGATTTGAAATAAGGAAGATTAATTTTTCTGATATGAGGCCTGGTGCTCTATCACAGTACCAGCTAGCTAATCCTTGGGGCATATAGCCACAGTTAATTAGGTGATGATACAGCAAAAGACATAGTGAATAACCAAATAGGTAAGAGAAAAGCAATAAGAAAGGAATGTTATGAAAATTCAGCAATGTTTCCATACAGGGTTATATCAAGTATTTAGAAATGAGTATTCAACAGTACTAAATACCACAGAGAGGTCAAAAAAGATGAAGACTGAGAAAAGATCATTACATCTAGTAATTAAGATATCTTTGGTATCATGGGGAAGAGAAATTTCAAAGGGAGTGGAAATAGAAAGAGGGAAAAAAGAAAAAAAAATACATAGTTGGTGCTATGGACCAGAAATGACAATACTACTACTACCACTACTACTATCACTACTACTATTACTACTACTACTATTACTACAAGTAATAGTAACACACTTCTCTATTGTCCTTTTCTCTCAATCGTCCTGTTTGTTATCTCCATTTTTTGGATAAGAAAACTGATGCCTATATGTAGAAGACCCCCAAGTATAAAGAGGTTCACCTATGGCTAGGGCTCTCATTGAGTGACTCAAATAGATGAAAAATAGATATTTCTAGTCTCTTTTCTCTCCACTGTTCTCCAAACTCTACATCCAATGCTTGACCCTTTTCCTGCCAAGCACAAGTTCTACAATGAATATATATATATATATATAAAATAGCAAATAAATCCATTTTTCAATCATAGCAAAGCAGAAATCAGAGAAGATATACATATGTATATATGTGTGTGTATATGTATTTATACACATACACATATATATGTATAGATATGTATGTGTTTATGTATGTATGTACATATATAGTATATATATATATCAGATAAAACAGAGTTTCCCATTGAAGAGCAAAATAACTATGTTTAACCAAGAGAGATTGTCTTTGATCTCACCCCAGAGGAAAAGCTCCTCAGTTTCTAGTGTAGTAAACTGGGAATGGGGATATCATGGAGATTGCCAGTTCTTCCTATGTCTTTAGAGAGACTGTTCCTTAGAAACCTGAAGTTCGATTGGCCTCTTTTTTTGAAGGTGAAAGCCAAAAGTGCCAGAAACAACTTGAGGTTTGAAGAAGAGAAGCAGATTGAGGAATCCTGGGGGGGGGGGGGGAACTGGCTGAAGCTCTTCTACTATCAACAATTCTAGCTTGCCCCTCACAAATGGTAGGCCATTCATATCCATCAATGAGGAGAGATCCAATGCCAATGGGCTATGGGGAAGGGATTACATTTAGATAAATTATGACTTGCTCAAAGTTATGAAACTACTTGATATATATTTGTATATGTATATTTTTATATTTCTTGATACCTAATTCAAGTTTGTTTGTTTGTTTTTTTAATGTATCCTTATCTATACTTTTAAGCTTGTGAAATGTTAACACTTTAGCCTGCTATTATATATTAGGAATTCTAGTTCTTCCTTCAGTCTTTATGGTAAATTACCTTTAAAAATCTATAGAGCAGATATGCTGTGATAGAAGAATAAGATAGGAATTAGGATTGAGAGCAAGGTTAAGCACATTCCTTGGTTTTCTCCTGCAGAGCACAAAGATAGACAATACTTTAAGCTAAAAGGAGTGGTTCTTGTGAAAAACCTGAAGAGAGTACCATTGAATTAAGACTTAGACTTGAAGGTAGAAAGAAAAAAGAAAGAAGTTAAAAGTGATAGATGGCCTATCATGTATGGAAGTACCACATTGATCACAGCATTAATTTTGCATTTCTAGTGAATGATTCGCGTTACTAAATAAATTGTAATTTTTTAAAAAAAAGGACTCAATACTTGAGAATATAAGTGAACACAGTTCTCATTCAATACTAAAAAAAAAATGGATGCAATTTTTTTCCATATTATCTCTCATACTAAAAGTACCTTGTTATGTCTGAACAGTCAACTGTACATTGTTTTCATCATGATTACTATATTGTTCAAATTGGAAGAGAGAAAAAAAAACATCTAATTTCAGAAGATATATGAAAAATTTCCTCCCTTATATTATAGGTCTTCTGCAATAAATTGTCACTGAATCTTCCATTGAAATTCATAAAAGAAAACATTAAATTTGCATGAAAATGATAATAATTCTCTAATATAAATGATCAAATATATTGATACACTGGCTCAATTATAAATTTCTCTTTTTTAGCTTTTTAACTATAATTTTTTAGTAAGCTTATATCCTATTTTTTTCCATATTGACATGATAAGTTCAAATAATTTCAGTGTTAGTTATAGAAATTATTTATTCTGATTTGGGATTTTGACATTTCAAATAAAAGTTGGAATGCTTTATAATTCATCATTATAGAAAACAGTACATGATACCAAGTTCTTGAAGGTCAAAATCTGTTGCTTTAGGAAGATGTAAAAATTAATTTTAATCAGTACAGAAATGTTCTGTTTGCCATTAGTTGATCTATTTTTAGATGAATTGCATTTCAGAGAATTATTAAGTAACATTAATGTGCATTGATCCAACAAGTTTTAATGCACTGTGTTGGAATATCTAAAAAGAGCATTGTATATATAATCAATAATCTGTTTGAATTCATGCTCATTTCTACTTCTTTATTGTTGGCTTTTATTTTTGTTTGTTTGGTTTTTTTTTCCTACAAGAGAGTGAGCCCGATTTCACTCACTGGTAAAAAGCCTGAACTGCCATTTTGGTGATCCAGAACAATAGATAGCATCTGCTGACAGCTATTGTTTCACAAATCAATGTCATGACAAGCACATTTAGAAACGTTGGTGGGGAAATAAAATGAAAGCTTGTGGAGTTTTTAGGATCTCCTCTGAATGGGGATTCCAAGCCTCTGTTAGTAACCCAACTCAAAACAATATAAAAAACATTTCCCTATGCAATGTAAGGCTGCAGGCTGCAGGCTGAAGTATAAGTTTATTTTTGATGAACTACATGGAGTCACAATGTTTTTTATATGAGCACTTCAAAATTGGAAACTATTCTTTTAAATCATATTTCAATAATCTTTAGAATAAATTATATCCATTAAATTACTTTTTTCAAGTATTTTAAGACTTCTTTCATGCACTCTCTCCATGTTAAAATATTATTTTAAAATAGTACTATTAAAAATATACTATTTTTCAATGTAGACTCCATTAGTAGAGTAAAGATTGAGTCAGGATTTAAAAATAAAAAGATAAGGATAATTATCAAATTGATTTAATTATTCATTTCTGAATACCTATACAACTGTCTGCCACCAACAGTGGGAAAGAATGTAGGAGACCAGATCCTGGTTCTTGCTCTGCCATTAAATAACTATACGATCCTAGGGACATCATTTCTCTTGGCCTGAAAAAATGGGACTATATAATTTCCAAGTTGCCTTTAAACTTTGAAATCACATAGATAAGTTGAGAAGAAACATATTTTGAAAAAGAGGAAATGAAGAGTTTTGTTTTGAATTTGTTAAATATGACGTAAATTTGAAGAATAACACTGTAGTCAATATTAGATGTAAAGTAGGAGCATAAGATTCAGATTCAGTTGAGGATCTAACATGTGAGGATATCCAGCCAAAAAAATTGAGCCATGATACAGACAAACATGATACAGACAAACCCTAATCTTAGCCCTTGCTATTATTATATTCTCTAAGAGTCATTGAACTAATTAGCTTTTATTCCATTGCTTGTTTTAATTATACTCAGTGTTCTCTTTAATCTCCTCTAAATGCACTATCTGTCTTGGTCACTTAGAATCCCTAGCATTCTTGAAGAGTCAATCCAGGTGTCAGCCTATTCTGATTCCCCTGGTTTACAGTTCTTGAATTGCCATTTATGTGTTATATCTGCCAATAAATGCAAATACCTTAAAGGTAGAGGGTGTTTTTTCTTTTTCTTTCTTTTTCTTTTGATTCCTAATATCTAGCAAAGTGTCTTATACATAGTAATCACTATATAAATATGTATTGAATTGAATTGAATTAGGAAGTGATCGGTATAATAGGAATAGCCAAAGCCAAGAAATTAGATGAGTATAAATTATGAATGCCTTTCAGCTATTCATTGTTATTATTTCCATGGGATCAAAAGATCATAGAATTAAATTTCAAAGGGACCAGAGAGGTTATAGAAGGTGGAAAAATGCAAAACAAAAACAACTTTATAGTAATAGTTTGAACAAACATAGGCTTTTTCTTGATTTCAGCTATAATATTGAATATTTTTTAACTTGTCCAGAAGAACTTGAAATATGAAGCATTTAATCAGGCAAGCAATAACCAATACTTATTTTGAAATAACTGCATAAATACATGTGACTTTATAAGTTCTAAGAGCAGGACAAATAAAAGACATTGCCCTAATTAACTCATGGAACCTTACCTGTGGATTGACCATGTGATGCCCAAGGTTTCTCCTAAAAATAGCCATTTCCCTCTATTGCCAAAAATTCCCTCTATTGCTAGAAATAAATAATCTTGATGTTCCTTGTTTTTCCATGATTCTAATCTAACATTTGGCAGAGTCGGCAGGACATGGAAGTCTACACACTATCCCTTGTCCCTTTTCAGAGCAAAAAGGAAAGAAAAATAGAAAGATACTTCCTATAAACTAAAAATTAGAAAATGATATCATTAGCTATTTAAAATAGTGGCTGTCTAAAACAGGGAGTATTGACTTTTTGAATCTTTGGCTAGTAGCAGACATTTATGTAGCCCTTTTAATAAGAAAGTGGCATACATGCTCTAAACTTGAAGACAATGTCCCTTAGCTTCTTCCCTCATTTCCCTTTTCCCTACGAATAGCTAAGGTGATCCAAGTATTACAGCCAGAAAATAAAAGTCATAGAGTACAATGCAGGGCAATGAATGGATGCAATAATTTTGTGCCATATAAATGCATGATTGTTGTATTTTATGAACTGGAAATGCAAAAAACAATTAAAATGAAATGAAATAAACAAAATGCTTTAAAAAGCATTGAACTATAGTATTAAATACACAAAATGACCAAAATGATCCTATATTTTCCAGTGCACAAATGTTCTGAGAGTATACACATATACACATGTATATGGAACACAACATTTCAAATGAACATTTGTTATAAATATTACAATAAGTGGTTCATGTCATCCAAATCAATTTATTGTTTCCAAAGGAGAGAAAAGGACCCAAATGTATAGATATGTTTGTAGCAACTCTTTTTGTGATAGCAAAGAACTGGAAAATGAGTAAATGCCCATCAATTGGGATATGGCTAAACAAGTTGTGGTATATTAAGATAATGGAATATTATTGCTCTATAAAAAATGTTGAAAAAGCTGATTTTAGAAAGGTTTGGAAAGATTTTCATGAACTGATACTGAGCAAAACAAGTAGAATCAGGAATACATTGTACGACAATAACATAAAGAATGTGTGATGATCAACTATGAAAAACTTGGTTCTTCACAATAGTTCAGTGATCCAAAGAAATCCCACTAGACTTTGGACAAGAAAATGCCATCCAGGAAAAAAAACAAAAAAAACAAAAACAGAGACAATGTAAAAAACACATGCTATGTTCACTTTTTTAAAAAATCTCTCTCATGGTTTTTCCCCTTTGCTCTGATTTTTCTCCCCCAATAGGATTCATAAAGTAATGTGTATTAAAGAATGAATAAATTTACTAAAAAGAAAAAAAATGGTTTCAAAGTACAATTTGACAAGTGTACCTGAATATTGACTGCCACGACTATTTTTTCCCTTTTTTTCTACAATTTTTTTTATTAATTTTATAATTATAATATTTTTGACAGTACATATGCATAGGTAATTTTTTACAACATTATCCCTTGTACTCCCTTCTGTTCTGAATTTTTGTCATGACTAATTTAAGGAAAATTGTGCTGGTATAAAGTCTCTCTATATATGCATATATATGTATGTATATGTATATATTTGTATATATGTGTATATACACACATGTATGCACATACATATACATACATACATACATGTAATTTCATAGGTAGAAGAGAAGTGGAGGAAGTCACAGACCAAAATCAGGGTGGGGTAAGGAAAGAGGTGATTTTTATGTTTGCTTCATCTTAAACCTTTTAAAACAATGTTTTCCAAAATGGAAAGGGACAGCTATGCATAACCAGGAGATTGTGACATAATTCTAAAGGTTTATTGAATGATTTCTAAAAGTCTGTGATCAACCCATCAGAAGGTGGGAAGATGAGTTAAATTCTGTCCTCCCAGAGATAACCAAAGTGGGCTTTCTTTCCAAAACAAATTCACTATCTTTCCCTCCTAAATCCAACTCCATTTTGTCTCTTTTCTTGGTTACACCAGGCATTGGAGCATACCCTAAATATAACCTTACAGTAATTAAGCAGATAAAATCCTTAACTGTCACTATGTCCCAAACCCTGCCTCTTCAATCATCCCTTGGTTTCTGCAGGAAGCTCAGAGAGTGAATCACACAGAATAAGTAGATCTGATCTACAATATTGATTTCATAATCTCTTCCTCCAAATCCACTCCTCTCATGCGCTCTCCCATTAGTATTGATAGCACCATACATTTATCATTTGTACTTGCAACATTGATTCCATCCTAGAATCTTCCCTCTCCCTCATTTTACTAGTCTAAACAGATCTTATCATTCATTTCTCCACATTTCTCCAATCCATCCCTTTCTCTCTGCTCACAAAGATAGACTCCCAATTCAGGCTCTTGATCTTTCTGCTTCCTTTTTTTTTTCTTTTCTATCTTTAACATAGAATTCAAAATGATTTTTCTAAAGTATGTATTTTACCATGCCATTCTCCTACTCAAAAAACTCCATTGGCTTCCTACTACATCTAGGATCAAATACACATTCCTTTGTGACGTATGAAGTTACTCAGAACTCTGCTCCATTCTATCTTTTCAGTCTTATTATGTATTACTCCTCTTCAAACTCTTTTTTTGACCCAGGTTAACTAGGTTTCTTGCTGTTCCCTCATGTAAGATTCTCCATTTTTCATTTCCAAGTATTTGCTTAGGTTGTTTCCCATGTCAGAAATATATTTGCTCCTTATCCTCTCCTCTTAGAATCACTAATTTCCTTCAAAAGTGAGCTCTAGTTTTACATTCTACATGAAGTTTTTCTTTAATCTCCCATTGCTAGCTAATGATACTTCCTCAAAATTACTTTGTTATTTTATGTAAATTTTATATATATACACACACACACACACACACACACACACACACACACACACACACACATTGTTTCTCCCATTGACTATATGCTCTTTGAGTGCAGAGGCAACTTCATTTTGGTCTTTGAAATCTCAGCATGCAACATTGTGTCTGGAACATATCAGGAATGTATTGATAGTTTTTGGCTGACTGAAGGAATTTGAGATGATGGAGAATAGTATTAACAGAAGAACAGAAGTGGAACGATACATAGATAATGGATCAGAGATACATTGAGTAAATGATTCAGGAGAGAGGGATTATATTGAAAGCCATTTTTGTACTCTGGGGCAGAGTATCTTAAGGCAATGAGAGGTGCTGGAAACATTGAACAAGGGAATAATATCACAGATGTCTTAGAAAAGGAATCTGATATTTCAGTGGGAACTGTTATATCACTGCTGTGAATATTCATTCCAATAATACATACTACAATTTGTTCTTGTATAGTTTGTTCTCAATGCTTGTCAACACCTTCCATAATCCTCCCAAAGACCATTTCTCTTGGTCTATCAACATTGTATGAATATCAGTAGAGCATATTGAAAGTCTATCAGTTATCCTTCCCCGTCTCTATGTGACTGACTCAACTCAAAATATGTAAGAGGAAAAATAGCAGTTCAAACTTCATGAGAAAATAACTTAAGAGGGAAAATAAATTAAACTTGAAAATAACACCATTTTATTTAAAAAAATTATAAAATTTATTTGTTTTAAGAATATTTCAAAATCTTAAACTTTTAAAAGTTATCTTAAAACACTGTGGTTAAGAATCTGGATGAATGATCTTTCTTGACCAGCAAGATAATTGTAAATACATATATTGTATTTAACATATACTTTAACATATTTAACATGTATTGGACTACCTGCCATCTAGGGGAGGAAGTGGGGGGAAGGAGGGGAAGAGTTGGAGCAGAAGGTTTTGCAAGGGTCAGTGTTGAAAAACTACCTCATACATCATGTTTTTGTAAATAAAAAGCCATAATAAAAATAATTAATTAATAAAAGATAAATGCAATAAATAACACCTAAATTTTCCTTAAATTATGACTGCATAGTTAATGTAATTTAACATTTTGATGAAAACTAAAACATTTGCCTTGCCAATATTATAAAAGTTTTCAGTAAATAATTAACTTCATACTTTGAAAGATCCATAACTTCAAAGATATGGACATTATTTCCATCAAATCAGAAGGAAAACACCTTAATATGTAGGTATTTTAAGTGTGATTTGGGGTCAGCTGGGAGTCTCTGAGTCATATCTATTTTCATATCACTATAATATTTTGTATCAAATATGCAAATATTGAGTGAATATGGAGGCACACATACAAAGAAATATGTATAACTAAATAAATATTTGTATATATGTATATGACTATATATGGATAGAAGAGTTGGGGAGAGAGACAGAAAGAAAGATTGCCTTGTAAAAGGTCTTTTGGATCTTCAGTAATTTTTAAAAGTATAAAGGAGGATGTTATTTGCATCCAGAGGAAGAAATGATTTTTTAAAATATGGACAAAATTATTTTATGTGCGTATATGGGTTTATGTCTGTGTGTATAACGGTAGCCATCTTTAGGGTAGAAGGGAAGGAAAGAATAAAGGGGGGGAAAGAAAGTTACCTAATAGCTTTATTATATATTTAAAAGGAATAGCAAATTGTACATAACAGATTTGCAATTTCATGTGTAATCAACTTTTTTATTCTAAAATGCTATGGAAACACTTATTTTATTTCATAAATTAAAAATTAAATTTTCATTAAGTGTGCAAGAGTTCTGAGGCCAAAAAGTTTGAGATTTGCAACTTTAACAGAATTTTATAAGAACTGTTACAGCAGTGTTAAAAACAAAAAAAACAAAAACAAAAACAAAACAAAAAAAATGTTCTATTATTCCCTGGTCATAGCCAACCTTCTAGTTATGAGTCTTTTCATACTTACATAAGCAGGTTCTCAGCCAGTCACACAGGCTGTTGCCATCTTGGACTCCAAGCACTTCCAGCTTACAAAGGACTTGCCAAAAGCTTTTGCTTCTCTAGCGAAGCCAAGATTCAGTGTTAAATGCGAAAGATATATCTCTAAAACTGTGTTAGCCTAGTTTGTTTTGTGTTTTGGGCTAGACGTATGATTTCATTGCTATATGGAATTTCTAGTGAGAAATCTCCCTTCCCCAACAGCCAGTACTTGCTCCAGCACTTAGGGCCTTACAAAATTAACTAGGGCACTGAAGTTAAAAAACTAGCTTAGTTCTGTCACAGAGGTCTGACTTGGACTTAGGTTCTAATTTCCCTATTTCTATTGAAGATCCCAGTATCTTTCCATATCTCATGTGTGTTATTTATACATTTTCTCTTCCTCCTCGTTATCTCTCATCTGACCTATACAATCAGTTGCTAAATTTTACAGTTTCTACCTTCAAAACATCTCTTATACCAATCCTTCCTTCAAATTATAAAGCTACTATCTTAATTCATATCTTCATCATGTCTCATTTAGATTATTCTAGAATCCTCCAAATTGTTCTCCTACCTCAAGTCTCCACTTCATCCTAGAGACTATTAACAAAGTACTATTTCTTAGGCACAATACTGACTATGTGATTCTGACTCTACTAATGCCAATTGCTTCATATTGCCTCTAGAATAACATATCATCTCCTATGTTTAGCTTTTACACCTTTATATAATGAAATTATATTGCCTTCAAATTCTGAATTCCTTCCATTCATGTTTGATTGACCCTCAGAAATAACTTTAGCTTTAAATTTCTTTGCTTCCTAAGAGAATGTTCATCTCTGTTCTCTGAATAATGGATAAAGCTGTTCACTAAAGTAGTAGAGATTTTTTTTTTAAGTTTAAACTATTTAATGGGAAAATCCTTTTGCCAAGCAAATGATCATTCTCTGATTTTATATATTTCAAAAATTCTTATTCATGATATAAAATATTGGTTTTATATAGAAATTCATAATATAAACTATTTATGCTGAAAAAGTAAAATATCTATGTATTTATTCATAATATAAAATATTTATTTTCAAAATGGCAAATAGGATGGCAACAAGTAAGTGACATAATATAATGTAAGTATTCAAACAAGCTTTGTTTCTCTCCCCTAGCTCCTTGCCCCCCACTTCCCCATAATACTTGAGTATTTATTCCAAAGGGACTCTAACATGGCTACTAGGATGCTAGTAGGTACAGTGTTTTAAACTGTTTACCTTTCACAGTTATTGAGTTGCTGTTGTTTGTTCTTCATTCTTAAAGAGCATAAATAACATCACAAGGGTAATGTCATGATTTGTGCATAAATTGGATTTAAGTGAAGCAGAGTTGTGCAAGTCATGAGCCCCACTCTCTCCTTCAAAGTCATCAAATTCAATACCTATACAAAAGTCAAGACAAGGGTGATGGCCCAGGATTGAGTGGATGATCTTGGCCTTTCTCAATTAAGAGTTTCTTGATTCACTGATAAAGATAATTCTGGTTATTATGTCTAAAGTAAAAATAGGTGAAAAGACATATTAAAAACAAAAAGGGAATATCTTCCTAAAATGGGCTTTTCTGGTGTGTATGGATTAAATAGCTGGAGTATTATAGGGCAATATGAAATAGAAGATGGTTGAATCTATGAACTAATAAAAAAAGGGGGAAAGATATGTGACAGACTACAATCACACTTAACCTGAGAACAGTTCTTTCAGTAAGAGAAGGCAGAAATACTTCAAAATGCTGCCAACTATTTAGCCTCCTGGATGCAGAATTGTAAAATATGCAAATAGAATGTACCTTCAGAGCCAATGGGTCAAATCCTTAGTGAAAAGCAAAGCTCTGATCCTTCGCCAATGTTACCCAGCCACCAAAAATGGGTCTGGACATGAGAACAATAGGATCTCATGCATTTTATGGTCCGTAGCAAGTCACCTGTTCTTGGCCCCAAGCTGCTATAATGCTATAAATGACAAGTTTTCATATCACAGTTTTTATCTAAGGTAGACAGAAGTTTCTCCCTCTTCTACTCCATTGCCCAAGCAGTTTATTCAAATGACAATACAAAAGGATAATGATATTTCAACTTCTTTTAAAAATTCCTTTCCATACATTAATTGTTCATAAAACCTCAGGATTAAAATAGTACCAGATTTTTTTAAGGCTTCATCTATGTTTTAATTAAATAGTCTTCCAGATTATCTTCTTTCGCATAAAATTCACTTTATTCCAAATTGCAACATATTTGGTCTCCAAGAAAGAAAGACTTAACCATAATAATACTTAAATTGAAAGATCAAGAATGATACGATTCTGAATAAATCAGAAGTAATGGTATTAAAGATGCCATTATACAAAGATATTTAAGAGCCTATAAACATAATTAATTAATATTAAACTTCAAAAGTTGACCCCTTTACTTAAAAAAAGAAAAGAATGTCTTGTTATTATTGTGAAATGGAACCAAATTGTCTATGTAAAATGGGCTTTTCTGGTGTATATGGATTAAATAGCTGGAATATTATAGGGCAATATGAAATAGAAGAAGTTTGAATCTATGAACTAATAAAAAAGGGGGAAAGATGTGAGAGACTACAATCACTCTCTTTTTTCATCTTTCTACCTCTTTTCATCTTTCATGAGGAATATTGCTCTATTGTGAAATCTTTCTATACCAACTTTATCTTTCAGGAAAGATCTTAATATTTAATTCAACAAAATATTATCTAATATGTAATATATAGGAATGTGCTTGTGTGTGAGTGAGTGAGTGTGTGTGTGTGTGTGTGTGTGTGTGTGTGTGTGTATTGAAGACTGAGCATAATTTACTCTGGATCTTAGCAATTTTACATTCCTCAGTCATGGATCCATAAGCAACTTCCATAATAGTGGACTGCAAAAACAGAGTTCAGAAAGCATTACATGTTCTTTGGAAGGTTACATAACAGTATAGACTGGGGAAGACTGAGAAGGAAGGTTCAGAAAGACTCACAGTGTGTAAACAAGGAACTAAAGCCATAGTTAAGACGTGAGAATATTGTTCCTGAAAGTAAGTCCAGAAGGAGAAAGGTAAGATAATTAGAAGACATCATTAATAAAAATTCCAGACCAAATCTCAAGTCTAGGGTACCTATCTAAGTAGGTGCTGGGCAAGTAACAATTAGAGGCTCATGTGATTAAACAATAAGTGGTTCTCAGATACAGAAAATCGAGATGGTATGGTTATATACTATAATATGTGAGAGAATTAGTATGTTTAGCAGGAACTCAAATTGCAGGGAATAATGTAACTTTGGACATAGAGTAAAGAGCAGACAATTTAGTTACTGGCAAATAGAGGCACAAATCAGAACTTAATAAAACCAACAAGGTTTGGGACATGACAAGAATCCAGACAGAGAAAATTGAGGTACAAAACAGAATCACAAAGAAATTGGAAATACAAGTTAGAAACCCAGTTGTTTAGCATTTCTAAATTCAGGATTACAGCAGCAGGAAAACTAACAATACCGAGACCATAATCTGCTAACCCATAGCTTCTTATATTCATTCTGCTTAGAAATAAAATTTATCTTAATTGAGAGAGGAAACAGAGCCAAACCTATATATATGAGAAAGAAAGAGAACCAGTTAAAAGATTTAAACTAGAGCAGGGAGTTAAAGTAAGCCTCTATAGAAGCTGAAGTAGGAGGTATGAAATTTTTTTAAAAGGCCAAAAAATGGCTTATTTTGTAGATTAAATAGAAAATACATTGGCCTAATTTATTTCCAAATTTCCATTAAGGAATAATTTAACCATGAATTTTGAGGTATTCAACATCAGCAAACTTTGGTTAAGTACTAAGAACATGTATTAAATTACACATAATATGTATACTATATATAAATCTTTATAATTTTTGTGGATGGTTTAATAAAATTTTGCCTTGTTTTTAAGTCTATAAGCCCTGCATATGTATTTTTAGTTAGTCCAAATATAACATTATGCATAATGCCTCTTTCCCATAATTCCTAGTCTTCTCTGTATTCTGCTATATATGTTCTTGAACCACTCTGTCTCAGTTAAAATTTCCTGCTAAACCATTTCCAAAACACTCTCATTTCTTCTAATTACATTAAAGCTCTACAAATGCCAATATTCAAGTCACACCATATACTATAGTTTCTTTGTTGTTTAATCAATCTTTTACTAACAAAATATACCTCCTGTATGTGTCTAATCCCAGGATGACACACGGTCCTGTCAATGTCATTTATCTCTTCACCTCAAAAACAATTTTTATAGTTCTCCTTTTCTCTTTTATTGTTCAAAGGTTTATAATAAGACCATATGTGTTCTATAACAAGGATTTTGGTAGAATGCACTTTATTTTTCTCACTGTTTAAAAAGAAGATGAGAAGTATGAATACTTATTCCTCTTTAAATATTTAATTCACATATAAATATATCTACATTGGCATCCTCCCTGCAATCTCCATCATATACTTTGGGATTTCCTTTGTGGCTCAGTTTCACTATTTTGAGACACTGGGTGGTTAAAATTTCTAGGCATTGTTTTGTTAATTTGAAGTTAGGCTATTAATTTTTTAAAATTTTGTTTTCATTTAATAATGTATAGCAGGTTCTGTTTTTTTAATCTTTTTTTTTTTTTTTTTGAAATTTCCTTTTGTGGTAGTCACCTTGTTCTTTTTTTTATTATTATTATTATTTTGGTAATGTAGTTTCTCCCATTTTTTAAACCAAATTAGCTGATTTTTATTTTGTTAATCTTTTCAAAATCTAGTTTTCAGTAGTATTTATCACTTGTTTTATTTATCATTTGTCCTCGAACTTTCTAGATTATATCTATCTATGTTACTCCAAAATCCCTCCTCCCATCAGTTTAAGTGGTCTTAACCTTCCAGAACATTATATATATGTATATGTATATGTATGCTCCCTGTTAGAGAATATTATGCTTTCTTGGGAAGTATAGTCTACTGTACTCAATCTACCTGATATGCTTCTAAACTCTTTGAACCCAAATACCCATTATGAGGTTGTTGCCTCTTACAGTTGACATATACTAATCCCTCTCCCACTCCACTTAAGGAAGAGGCTTTAATGGCACACTTTCATTTGTCCTTTTAGAATATGGCCTGATTTCCATTTTCTCTCTCTCCATCCTACTGCTTCTAACCTACTTCCCTACAACTTCCCATACTTGATAAGAAAGTGAATAACTCTTCCTTCTTGGCTAACCCCTAGAGTGAGTAGAATGCATCTACTGCTGCTCTTTGCTTTTTCTATTTTTTCCTGGAAGGAAAATACCTGTGATATTTAAATTACATCTACATCCTACTTTCAAGGTTATTTGAAATCAATTCCATAGAATTCATGTGTTCTTTTAAAATCAATATATTTTAGATCTCTTCTGCCAAGTTCCTGTCTACTTAAACAATTGTTTTGGGTTACAGATCTCTTACTCCTTTTATCAGGGCTTCTATTACTCAAAGAGACTATCTAACATATTTCATAAGTTATCCAGTCTATTCATTTCCTTCATTATTTCTGTACTGAGAGTTCTGATTTATTATATAATTTCCTTTATAATATCTTTTAAAAATATTTAATTTTTAATTTTGAACTATTGTATAGTGGTTTTGATTTTGCTCTTAATACGTGATATAGGATAAATTCACAGAGTTCTTTTTTTTACTGGACATTTTTCGTTCATAGTATATTTATCATGTGGCAACTAGGGAATAGTTAATAGAGTTGTGGGTCTGAAGCATGAAAATTTGTGTTTGAATCCAGCCTTTTACGCAAGCTGTATAACTCTGGACAAGTTTACTTAATCTCTTTCTGCTTCAGTTTCTTCATCCAGGTAATGGTAACTACCTCTCAGAGTTATGTGAGGAAAAACTAGATATCTTTAAATAGTTTTGCAAACCTCAAAGTGCTGTTATTACGTGCTTTGTAAAGATAATTTTGGCAGGATTATAACTAATGCTTTGGTAGAAGAAAAAAGACCAAAAGCATAAGACAATGAGGTCCTGAACCAAGATGGTGGTTAGATAAGTAAACAAGAAATAGATTCAAAAGTTGCCATGGGAGTAAAATAGACAGAAGTAATTGATTGAATATGGGGAAAGTATATAAGGGAAGAGTAAAGGATGATTTGATATTATGGTAGGAGAGATAATAACTTCAGTTTTGGAAATTTTTCATTTCCTATGCCAATGGGACACTGAAGTAGATAGGTTATTTAGGTAATTATAGCCTAGAATTACATTTCTATAAAGAGATTAGGGTTGTAAATTAAAATTTGTGAAAATGTAAATCTGAATAAGGATAATTGAATGAAATAGAATAGATAAGATCATCAGAGATAAGGAAGTCTGGAGGGGAAAACTTAGTAGGCAGGAAATTAATGATGTTACAGCAAAGAAGAGAGGAAGCAGACAGGTATCAGTCAGGTATGTAATGAGGGGGGGAAAGAGAGAGAGAGAAAGAGAAAAGGGGAAGAGAGAGAGAGAGGAAGAGGGAGAGAGAGAAAAAAAGATAGAGAAATGGGGGGAGAGTGAGACAGTGACAGAGGGGGGAGGGAAGGAGAAAGAAAGAGAAAGAGGAGGGAGGAAAGGAGAGGGGAAGAAGGGGGAGAGAGAGAGAGAGAGAGAGAGAGAGAGAGAGAGAGAGAGAGAGAGAGAGAGAGAGAGAGAGAGAGAGAGGAAGCAAAGGAGGAGGGAGAGAGGGAGAGAGAGAATAAGGAAGAGAAGAGATACTATAATGATTTGATTAGATAATAGGGTCAAATGAAAGGTTTTGTTATTGTTTTTTAGTTTTTTGTTTTGTTTTGTTTTGTTTTTTTAAGAATGGGAAAATCCTGATATAGTGGTGTGTGCCTATAATCTCTACTACTAGAAGAGGCTGAACCTGGGGAATCATTTGAACTTCATAGTTCTAAGCTGCAATAAGTATGGCTAAAGGCAATTAGATATCTGCCTTAAGTCTAATGCCAATATGGTAAACCCTTAGGAATATAGGGCCATTAGCCTGCTTCTAGAGGAATGAACCAGCTGAGGGGCAAAATGGAGCAAATTAAATTTCTGTATGATTAATTCTGGATGCTACATTCTAGCCTAGTTGAGATAGAAAATACTTGCCAAAAAAATAAATTCTGTGCATAGGAATCTGATGATGTTTGAAGAAAACTGGAAAAAGAGCTAGTTGAAAAAGAGAGACTAAAGAGAAGAGACAAGCAATCAAGAATGGTGATATGTTCAAAATATGATCAATCCTAGGAACACTGAGGTGGAATAGAGGATAAAGTACTAGACCTGGAGTCAGGACAAATCATATTTCCCGAGTTCCTCTTGCCTTACTTACTAGCTATGTGATTCTAGGTAAATTATTCTACCCTGTTTACCTCAGTTTCCTCTTCTATAAAATGAGCTGGAGAAGGAAATAGCAAACTGCTCCAGTACTTTTGTCCAGAAAACCCCAAATGGAACCAAGAAGAGTTGGCCATAACTGTATAACAACAATATGGCCAACCTATGAAACATAACGGAACAATAGATGTATATTTGGGATATGAGAAACTTAATGAGTATGGAGACTTAATTAATTTAAGAGAAATCAATTCAGCAAATAATTATTAAAGTACCAATTCTAGTAATAACACTGGGACCACTAAAGTACCCAAGTTTGAAAGCAGAGCTTGGAACAGAAAGTAAAATACTGACAAAGCAAATATGAATCCCATAACAAAGGTGGAAAGAGTGACTTTGGAGATAGTGCTAAGAGTCAATAGACCTAGAATATGCAATATAAATAGATGGAGTGAACCTCCAAGAAAAAGAGTTTGTTAAATGATGGCAGAAGAAGGCTGCACTGTGTGGCATAGGCAATAGGGCAAACTATTTCTTCTCTTGATCTGATGTGTTGGGGGAGGGTCATCTAGCACTAAAAAAGGATGACCAGGGATCCTTTCTTCAGAGGAAGGTGGGGTCCTGTGAGCACAAGAAAAGAAAAAGAATGTGAGAGGAGGCTAGGGTGAAGGAAAATTATTAATGATGGCTTGATGGTTTCCAAAGGTGACATTGACAAGTAGGTGGTACCGTGGATGGAACAACAGGCTTGGAATGAATAAGACTTGGAATCATGAGTTCAAATATGACCTTAGATACCTATAAGTCATTTACGCTTGTTTGCCTCAGTTCCTCATCTGTAAAATGAAACAGGGAAGGAAATGACAAATCAATCTAGAATCAGACACAATTGAACAACAAAGGTGAGGGTGAAGTAGGACAAAGGTAGAGAGGTATCAGACTGGAGATCTAGATAAGGTCTGGATCAGGTTTTAGGGGAGAGAGTTTTTCCAATGCCATCTTCAACTTGCCAAGACAAGTGGTCATCCAAGTTAAATACCTCCAGTAATGAGTAGCAGTCTTTGTATAATCATTTCTTCCTGCCATCCTCAAGAAACCCAATATGAGAGTACCAGTGCCAAGAAAAGTACAGAAAAAAAATGTGCTCCAATAGCATTAAATGATTTAAAAACTTTTAATTATGTTAACTTTAGCAATTATTATATGGATGACTGAAAGATAAATATTGGAGATATCAAAATTTTATAAATTCCAGAAGAGTATATATTATATCAAAATTATACAATATGACAATTATGGATGGAAAGTCAAGTTAGGCATATGCCAAAACACTCTATTAAAAAGTCATTAATAATGGTAGTCATCTCTGAATTTTTTATTTTGTATTAAAGCATTTCTGCCCAACAATATAGTCCAGTAATTCTTAGAGACTGCCTTGTTATATCCCAGGGCACTGCCAGTCATTTCAAGGGAATCACAAATTATCTCCCCAGGGGTCCTAAAACCAAAATCCATTGAAATTCAATTCAATTTTCAAAATAAACATGCTGTTTAGCATTTTAATTATAGTAGTTAGCAAGTATATAGTGTTTTAAGGTATGCAAAGAATTTTAGAAATATTATCTAATTTTATCCTCACAACAACCCCAGAAGGTAGGTGCTATTATTAGTCCCCATTATACTAATGAGGGTAAACAGAGGTTGGGTGACCACAGGCAGGATTCAAAAGCTTATCTTTCTAACTCTAAGTGTAGTGCTCTAACCATTACACCAACCAGCTGCCTCATAGGAAAAAAGGATTTAGTTGGAAAACTGTAAAAAAAAAAAAATAAAGAGAGAGATCACAATGCCAAAAAAGGTTAAAAATTATTAATGCTTTTGCTCTACTATGAATATTAGTTAGGAAAATTACTGCTTATTCTAGAAAAATTCCCATACTCTAAGGGATTCAATATTCTACCTTTGATATTCTTATAAATTATGACAATATTCTGATTTTTTTATTAAATTAGACTTATTTATAATAGCCCCAAAATGAAAACAAGGATTAAGTATAATAGTGTCTCTGAAATTCTCAATATTAAAATATATAGAGAACTGTGAACCTTTGTCTTCCAAATCCAAGCAAATGACTATAAAATAGTAGTTAAGAAATAAAGGGAGAGCCTGATCAATGTTACTGGCAAAAGGAAAATCACTTCAGTACTCAGGGGCTTTGATTGAGTACTAGATAAGGATCTCAACAACACAAACAGCATTTTATCAACTGTTTTTCCTTGCACCAAAGACTTAGTAACTGGACTATAAGCTAGTATTATTTTTGCTCTCATTTCTGTGATTCTGGGAAGTGTAATTCTATCACTTTGAAAGTCAAGTTCAGGTTTTATTGAAATTGTTACAAGAAGATCATGTTTCAGATATTCTTCTTTCTAACAGAGTTTTTTTTTTTCTTCTGAAGATTCTAAAGTAAATTATCAACCCCAGAAAGATGATCATTTTATCAAGTCCATCCAGACTAAGAGAAATTTTCATAATATGGGTGAAGAAAATGAGAAGAAAGGTAAAATGATACTATGGATAAGCTCATAAGATCAAAGAATTTAGAGCTGGAATGTATTTTTGAGATCATCTGGGTAAAATGAGATATTTGGTGAAGGATTTTGATGCACCATTATTTCAATTAACAAATCAAGTGCTCACTTTGTAGTTAGAATCACATGTTGAATGATGAAAAACAGACACTTAAGCATATAATTACAATTACCTCATTACATTAGTATGTCCCAATTTTATATACTAAATACTGTAATCATCCCTAGGACTGACTACTATCTACATTTGTGACTTATCTTTATAACAGATTTTTTTAAAAGAATGAAAACTATCTTCACTTTATTTTTAAAATATAAAATTCTGAGAGAATAAATAACAGAATACAAAATTGCTTTCTTCTTTAGATAAAACAAAGCTGATCTTTAGATGTAACTTATATACTAGTCCAGTGAAAGAATCTATTCAAATACTCTGTTTTAAAATCATATATACGAAATAATGCATTATTAGACTAAAGGCAAAGACATGAATTACAACTGCATCAATAACTCCCTCACAGTTGTGTTTTCAATTGTTACCTCTTCCAAGGGGATGAAATGAAGACAATAACTGGACCTGCATCCTCCTGGTCAAATAGTAATGCAGGTTAGCTGGAATTATGCTGGGGTTTTTGTTGTTGTTGTTGTTCTGTTTTGTTTTTGTTTTATTCCAAAGAGAGAAATGACAATGAATAACTTGGGCTTAAAGTGGTATTCTCCTTTCTTTAAATCTTAATAATGTTATGTCCAAATATACCTTACTGCAGTTCTGGACCTTATGATAACTTAAACAAAATTAAAAGATAGCTCCTTCACTTTTAAAACTCCTCCTGTCAGTCTTAAAAGGGGATGCGGTGGGGTACCATTGATCATAGAATCCTTTAAGATTATAGGTTTGGAGCCTGAAGGGATTTTTAAGTCATTGGATTCTAGTCTAACTCATCTTATAAATGAAGAAACTGAGGTCCAAAGAGGGGGAAATCACCTTCCCAGGATCGAATCACCAATTCCCCTGAAATCTGCATTCATATTCCTGCAGCTCACATTAGTTTGAATTCAGTCACTGAGAACAGCTCTACTCTCCATTATTACCAGGGCACACGCCTCCCCTGCTGCCGGCTTCTGCTTCCTTTTCAGATGCAGCAGAGATGCTGCGGGAGGTGAGAGCATTAAATTTGGTTAGAGGGACCAACCATCCTCCCCATTTCTTTCCCAGGAGTGTGCCTGGAGCCCGGCCGCTGTAGTCTAAGACTTACCAAAAGAGTGGGGAAAGAGTGTTGGATATTCCCGCCACGGCCTTCTCTCCCTCCATCCCCGCCCCCCCCCCCCAAAAAAAAAACACCCAACAACAACAACAAACACAGAATGACTTAGGGACTGCAGTCTCCAAAGCTATCTCCCCACCCACCCCTAGTGTCCTGGCAACGGATGGGACGCTTTCGTTCGCTTGATTCCCTCTGTATCTCACACCAACAGGCGCTCTCTCTCTGCCTGGACTCATAGTTCTGGCCAGTGGCTTTCTATATCCTTTTTTTCTCGTTAGCCAGAAGTGCGTTGCCCAGTGCTTTTCTCTCCAGGTACGTACACACACACACACACACACACACACACACACACACACACACAATTTGAGATTCAGTAGAATATCTTCTCTCCCCGACCCGGCCCACCTTGGTCCCCCGACTAGAGCGAGAATATTTTCTTTTAAAGCCACCCCCACCTCATAATGCTAAGTGGTATTTTCTCCAGTTCTCGCTCCAGCCACCTCCGCACCTCCCTTCAAAATCCAACAAATCCAGAGAGTTTTGAATGTAGGGAAGGAGCGTGTGCATTATATTAGGAGCACAACAAGAGTATGCATGTGTGTGTTTTGTGTGTGTTCGGACGGAGGGTAGGGGAGATAGTGCCCATTTGTGAGGGTACCTGTGTTTGTGATTGGGAGACAAGAAGAGGATAATAGCGAATAAAACAGCTTGGCATACCACCAAGACGAATGCAACTTCCTCTGGCCCGTTCCCCGTGCCCTGAAGGCAAAACCCAGACTATCCCACCGGCCTGGGGGCGTCTCTAGCCAAGGTAACCCCAGAGCAATCTCCCACCCACCCCGACACTCCAGCTCGCATCCTCAGCACAGGGATGTTTCTGAGCAAAATGCTTTGGTACCCTGCAATGGCTGGGGCGCCCCCTTCTGCCAGGTCCTTCTCCCTCCTACTCTTCCCAGATGTCCATTTGTGTTTCTTTTTTATGTCCCTTCAATAGCCCGAAGATGAATCCTCCAGCCCCCTAGCCAGAAAGCCTTACCTCAAACAGGGGACCTATTTTGTTCTTCTCCAGGTAAGCTTGGATCCTCGTTTGCTGATGAGACGCCATGGAAAGCGCCTGGACTGGGAGGGTTTCACGCCTCTCCCGGGTGCCTGGATCTCTCTCCCTCCCCAGATCCCCCGAGATTGCTCAGGATCCGACTAGGCTCCGGCTCCGGTACCCTACTAGGGCACTGCCGAGCTCACTCTAGCACTGCTTCTCTGTCTCACCCAGCCCAGCAGACGCCGGCGCCCGCCCTTTCCAGCGCAGCCGGGCTGCCGGCTGGCGGGGCGGGGAGAAGAAACAGGAGGAGAGGAGGAAAGGAGGGAGACACACGGAACGCGGGGAGGAGCGTGGGTAGAGGAGAAGGGGGGGTGGAGATGGGGTGGGGGGAAAGCAGGAAGTCCCGGGAATGATGCTAACTCCAGCAACTCAGTTTACAAGGGAACAATTCATTCATTTCATTCCGCTCCTGATTCTTTTCCCTAAACGCACACCCTGAGAGGACAGGCAATTAAAAAGAGGGATTTCTTCACTTTTGAGGAGGGGGAGGGATATTCGATGGAGGGAGTGAAAGGAAAAAGAGAGGGAGCTTAGGGAGAAGCGGTACGCCGTATATTGGACCACATGGAGCTCATAGAGTGGAAAGCTGAGTGACCCAGGGTTCCTGTTAGCCGTGGTGGAGTGGCTGAACAGCAGGTACTAAAAACAATCATAAGCTACACTTTGCAAATCTAAACCAACATTCATTTCAAATGCCCGGCTCGAATTGTATCTTAAAGAAAGGTAACAGAGTGTGTGTGTGTGTGTGTGTGTGTGTGTGTGTGTGTGTGTGTCCTGTGTGCGCCTCCCCCTGGTACTTGGTTACTGGAACAACAGCCCCAGCTCTCCCCAGCTGCTGTGCTTTCATTACCAACTGCTCCCTAGCGACAGCACCGCTCAAAAAGCCAATAGTGAAGGTGCTTCTTTCAAAGTGCACATAAATCTGGCGCTTGTTGGCTACTCTGAGGCAGCCTACAAATGCAGAACTAAAAGATTCTGACTCCTCCTCTCCAATACCCTCTTCTTTGCCTGTCATTCACCTATGGCCCTCCGAAGAGTGGTTGAGAAGGGAGGGGTACAAGGAAGGGGGCGGCGGGAAGAGGTGCACAATTCCAGGAGAAGGCACTTGAAACAGTTAGAGAAGTGTTGGTCTTTGATTTTGCTCTCAGTTTTCTCATTCCTTTATATCAAGAATTTAAAACTTCAGACCCCTGATTAAAAAATAATAATTATAACCGTACTGCAGTAAAATCGGCGTCCTTCCAAATACTATGCTTTATTTAACTCTTTTAAAATATTATTCTGAGAAAGGATATATCCATAGACTTTATGACTGCCAAAAAGATCCATCACACACGTTAAGAATCCCTGCTTTTAGATTGTTACTTTTCCTTAAGAAAGGAATCAAACCGAGCATATTGCTAAGTAAAAGGACTCCTTAGTTCGTGATTTTTTTTTTTTTTTTTCAGTATCTGCTGTACATTTTCACATCTTCTAATCGGGAGTTCAGATTTGCTTTAATGGTTTAACAAACCTAAGTAGAAAATGACAATACATTACCAGTGTGTTTCTTTCAGGTGCCTTCTTGTCTCCCAAATGATCATTCAACAAGGTTTTCATTTATGAGGGCACATGGCTTTGAGGAAATAACCATTATTCCTTCTACATTCTTCATTTCTATTAAATACAATATAGCCCACCAACATTATTTCCATGGCCCTTGAGCTCAGGGAACCATTAAAATGGGGTTTAAGAGTAGTGGTTGTTATATAACAGACCCTTTTGATGGTTTAAAGAGGCCGATGTATCTCTTCTCAATAATATTTTTAAATGTATAACATAAAATGCATGGGATTACAAAGGAAACAAATTATATTAAATATACTTAAATATTAACATCAGGTTAAGAAAACCTTTACTAATAGGAGATATGGTTTTGACATTAATATCTATGATTTTTTTTTCTTAATGGAACTGACTTACTTTCAAGTAAATTGCAGCCCTAACAATCTCTTAGCTTTTTGCTATATGTCTGAGTGACTATAATTCAAAAATCCCCTTATTGGTGTTATTTTTTCCCTTAGCTTTTTAATGCATTTTTTTCTCCTCTGGGGAATATGGTACAATTATGTGAAAATCTATTCTCTCCAAGGAATAAGATGTGATCTTAGCTCAGAGATGAGAAAGAAACTACTCTTAATGATCATGGCTTTCGTAAACCCAGCAATTCATCCATGAACTTGTGATGATTTTGTACTATTTGAGTCTGTCTAACTTACCTACTCTAAATGCAGTACTCTGATGGCCTGCCTACTCTGATTTAAATTCAGTAAAACAGACTGCATATTATACAGCAAATCTGATAGTTTACTCTAAAGGTCTCAATCTATTTATTTTAGATGTTGCATAAAATGAATGAAACAGTTGGAACAAATTATTTATAAGGCCACTTTTGGCATTAAAATCTAAAATATGTTTGTATATATATAAAACGTATCTTTCCAAAACTGTTTCCAACAATTTAAATTATGACTTGTAATTAAATATGATTGTTGACTTGGTTGAGAGGCTTTTGTGACATGAACTTTTTTTCTCTCAAAAGCATCTTCTTTTTAAAAAATACATATAAAGATAGTTTTCAACATTCATTTTTTTTCCTGAGGCAATTGAGATTAAGTGGCTTGCCTACAGTCATAGAGATAGGAAGCCTTAAGTGTCTGAGGCTAGATTTGAACTCAGGTCCTTCTGACTTTAGGGCTGGTATTCTATTCACTGTATCATCTAGCTGCCCCATTAAAATTCATTTTTGAAGACTTTGTATATTCAAAAATTTCCCTCTTCCTCTTTTATCTTTCCCCTCCCCAAGACAGCAAACAATCTGATATAGGTTAAACATTTGCAATCCTTTTGAATATATTTCCATATTTGCCATGTTGGGTTTGAAGTCTATTAAATAATTTTTATTTAGCTGAATTTTAGCTGAAATTGCTATAGAAGAAACAGCCCTCAATTTAGTATTAGAGAACCTCAGTTTATATACCAGTTCTGCTGTAACCTGAGTGAGTGATTGAGCAAGTCACTTAACCAAGTGTTCTTATTTGTAGGTAAGAAGGTTGACTTATGTGACCATTAAGAACTTTTCTAGTTTTATGTAGTTGACCCTATATGCACATGAACTAGAAACTGTTAGAGAGAAGGCAGTGGCAAGACAAGGCAAAAGAAGAATGGCCAGCAGTGAGAGATGATAAATAAAAGTTAAGAAATAAATGGAAGGTAAATTTTATCCCATACTACAGTTGAAGACAGTTGCAATCTACATTAGGTTATTTGTTTTGGGTTCCTGAATGACCAAAGTCAAATAATTAGAGAAAAGGCAGGAATGTCTTGTATAGAAAGGATTTAGAAGTCATGTTTCTCTTAAGGCCTTAGAGGTACAAGGAACAGGCAATTTTTCCAAGACAGTAAGAATCAAGAAAACTAACAATTTTAATTTAAAGAAAGAAAGAAAGCAATAAAATAGAAGTAATTCAGTGACTTACAGAAATTGTGCTATTGTTTTCATATATTCCAAAACTAATTTAAGACTATATGTATAGAAAATGCCTATTCTTCTGTTATTCTTCTGGCTAAAGAAGAAAGTAAAAGAGTTAGAAGAATACCTTTCCTTTTTCTCTAGTTTTTCAGAGGAAATAAAATGTTCCATGAAAAAGTGGAAGAAATCTTGAAGAGAAAACAGTCAAAAAGCTGGAGAAAACTGAAGCAGGAAATGAGAAGGATACAAGAATCTAAAAAGAAAGAAAAAAGGACCATTAGATTTTTTTAAATGCTTGAAGGTTTGAGTTAAGTAGATGCTAAATGGAGAATAAAGCTGACAGTGCTGCTTGTCAAGATGTCTCAATAATTGTGTGATCCTAGGCACATGCCTTAACTTCAGCTTCCTCATCTGTGAAATGGTGATAATGCCAATGGTATTCATCTATAAGTTTAAATTTTCTACATCCCGTATAATCTAATCAGCAGCAAGATCTTATCAATTCTACTTCCAAAACATCACTCACATCTGTTCCCTTCCTTCTAGTCATCCAGCCATTATCCTAGTTCCTATCTTCATCTCCTCTCACCTGGACCATTAGCATAAATTCCTAATCAATCTCCTTGCATTTGGTATCTTTTCCCTCTGATTTACTTTCTATAGTGTTGCTAAATTGATATTTGTGAAGTGCAGATATATGTTAGTTGCCTTCCTCTAAATAAAATAGGAGAGAGATGGGCCAGGTGGTAATATATTTTGGTGTTTTTTAAGATAGTATAATTAAGTATTATTTAAAATTCTTTCAACTAAGTCAACAATCATGTTTAATTAAAATACATTTCAAGTCATAGTTCAAATTTACTGGAAACATACTCTTGGAAAAATACTTCCTCTCTAAATTAAATTCAATATTTCATAGTTCAGTACAATTGATCATGTTCCTTATGTTTCCTAATTGAGTGTCACCCAAAGGCTCTTATGTTTTTAAAAATGGCTGGAAGTAGAGTCAGAGGATCTGAATTTAAATTTTGAGGAAATTCAACTTCCATGTGTTTTTTAGCTTTTCTGTAATAACCTCACACTGTTGGTCATTCTTTTTGTGCCTTGCCTTGCCATTGGCTTCTTTCTAAAAGTTTCTAGATCATGTAGTTATAGGATCATAGGATCATGGGCACAGAACAAGAAGAGAACTTAGAGGTCACATAAGTTAACCCTCTTATTCTGCAACTAAGAAAACTAGGTCTCAGAGAATTTAAGTTGTAAATAAACATATTGTTATGAGATATGATCTTTTCTTTCAACTCAGAGAATCACCATTCTAGTTTAATGGCTCGTCACCTTAAACTCAGACTATTATAAAAGCCTCCTAATTGAACTCTACCCATTCCAATCCATCCTTCATAAAACTGTCAAAATGATATTCTTAAAGCACAGGTTTGACTGTCTCCTATAATCAAAAATTAAATTCCAGTGGTTTCATAATACTTTTGTTTGGTATTTAAAATGATTTACGATCTTTCTGCATCCTATATTTCTAAGGTTATAATGAATTAGTTTCTTTCACATTGACTTTCATGTTATTTCTCATATAGAATATATCATCTTTCTCTATGTCTTTTCAGACTATTCCTACTCTATAGTCTATGCCATCTTCTCATCTTCACTTTAAAATCTCTTTTTTCATCCAAAACTCAGTTCAAATGCTAATTCCTACTTGAAATCTTTCTTAATCTCCCACTTTTTAGTGCCTCTCCTCAAAATCACACAAAAAAACACACATATGTAATATTATATATATATATATACATGTTATATATATATATACACATATATTTATATATATATACATATGTATATGTATATATATATATATATGTATATATATATATATATATAAAATATATGTATTATGTACCTGCTTCTATGTATTTGTATTGGTTGTTTCTGTAAAATGTAACCTTGAAGGCATGGCTGCCTTTTTTGTTTGTTTGTTTGTTTGTTTGTTTGTTTTTGCTTTGTATCCAGCACATAATTCAGTGCCTAAAAAATAATATGCACTTAATAAATGCTTGTTGATTGATCAGTTTCTACAATAACAACTAATTCTTTCTTATTAGTCATAATTAAGAACCCTATTGTGATTTCCTCCACTTTTAGAAGGGTAAGTTATTCTTAAGACAATACACATTTCTCAGCTGCTCTGATTTTGGAAGGGAAAGAGAGATGCTAAACTAGTGCCCAGAGATGTTAAAGTGCTCCATCTCTACAAAATCATATTTCTGTTCCAGGTTTTAGATATGTTTCTCAAGCTCTTTTTATTCAGATCTGCTCTAGCATCACCTGTTTCTACCTCACCTAAATTCACCCCAGTTCATTTTCTCTCTCATATTTTTAAATTTCCACACAAGACTTTTTGTATTCTTTTTGTTTTCATGATTTTGAACCCCATAAACATAAAAAAGAATATTTCTTCATGTGAAAAGAAAAAAAAGGGGGAGACTACACATGAAAACATGAATCTATACCTTGTCACTTTATCTATAAAAGTATATTTAGCATTTCAGATTCTTCCTACAACCCTTACCTGCTTTTCTGTGTCCTTTATGAATTTCCTTCCCCTGTGTAATTTTTAATGATTCATTAATATAATTTTATTTTTATTTTTTAAAATCGTGACTATTACCCTTTACTTTTTCCCACTTATTCAATCTCTAAAAAAAATTACTTGTACCAAAGTATACTTAAACTGAGTCCATCCACAACTGGGCTTGTCCCCAGTTGTACATCTCCTTTTATATTACTAGCTCAATATTTCTGTCCCAAGATATGAAAAACAAGATTGATTCATCATCCCTCTTTTATTTACTTTTCTCTTCATTAGTTCATAAAAGTTCTTCTGAATCAATCCCTTTAATAAGTTCATATGGCACAAGAGCATATTATTATATTCCTATGCCAGAATTTGCTTGGACACAGTTGATGGATACTCAATTTCTTCCCAATACATTGCTACAACAAAAATGGCATTTAACTTTCCAGAGCAAAATTCAGGTCTCATGACCCATCTTACCAAGAACCAATGATATATCACAGGTTGAATTGAGTATTTATAGCAGTATATGTAGTTAGCTCTATTTAATGCCCATAATTTGCGTAACTAAAATAGGCTAATAAACTAAATAACATAAAAACCTATAACCTAAAGTGACAGTCCATGTGTTCCCTCTTCTTAGCCATGGTCTTCTATGAATTATCACTCATCTGTTATTTTTTTCAAGTGTGATATTTGGTGTTCTCTGTGGTAACTATAATGACTCCCTATTAGGGAAGAGAAGGAAAGGGAATAAGCATTTATATAGCATACACTATCTAGCAGACACTGTGCTAAGCACTTTAGAAATATCTCATTTGATTCTCATAATAATAATGAGAAGTTGTTGTTCAGCTGTTTTAATCATGTACAACTCTTCATGACACTATTCGAAATTTTCTTGCCAGAGTTACTGGAATCGCTTGCCATTTTCTTCTCCAGCTCATTTTACAGTTGAGGAAACTGAGGCAAATAGGAATAAGTTAACTTGTTTAGGGTCACATAGCATGTAAGACTCTGATACGGGACTTGAACTCTGGAAAATGAGTCTTCCTGATTCTAGGCTTAGAATAGAATGCTATCTTCTGGGAAACTGAGGCAAGCAGGTTAAGTTGATTACCTAAGTCTATTATGTCTAAGATCAAAACCAAAGTCCACTTGCTCCTTATTCCTCTCCATATACTTTGCCTTCCAGTTACACTGGACTGCTGGCTGGCTCTGGGCATTTGTACTGGCTGCTCCTGAGCCTGAAATTATCTCTTTCTTCACATCTACCATCTTCTCTCTCTCTTCAAATCTTACTTTTTAAAGGTAGGTTGTTGTCCATTCTCGAAGAGAACTAAAATGACATCACTATGTTATAGTGCAGTTACAGTGTGTCTGACTGTGGCTGATCAGCATAATACAAGCTCAGAATGCTCTGCCACAGCCTTTTCTCATTCCTTTTAATTCTAGCATTCTCCCTCTGTCAATTATTTCCTATTTATCCTGAACATAATATAGTTTATAGATATTCATTTTCATATTATCTTTCTCATTAGATTGTGAGCTTCTTGAGGTCAGGAATTGGCTTTTGCATTTATTCATAACACAATGCCTTGCATGAAGTAGGCATTTAATAAATACTAATTGACTGTTCCATACTTAGAACACTCAATCCCCTGTCCCTGAACCTTTAAACTGGCTATCTCCTATGCCTGAAATACATTCCCTCTTCACCTCCAATGTTTATTTCCATAGGCTTTCAAATTTCAACTATTGCAATAGGCCATTCCTGGTACCTTGAACTATTAATGTCTTCCCCTGAAGACTATCTTCTATGTACTTTTTAAGCATTTTGTGTGTACTAGTTATTTATATGCTGTGTCCTTCATTTAAATGTGAGTTTCTTAAAGGTAGAGACTGTTTTTGCTTTTCTTGTTATCTCCAAGGCCTAGCATAGCCATTGGCTCATGGTAAGCACTTAATACATGCTTTGTTTTTTGGTTTGTTGCCCTCTTTATTAACTAAACACAATTCTAGGCAAATATGTTTACTGGCTTTTGGTTGTATATTTCTTGCCAAGAAGCCATCATTCCTATATTTTGACACATGGTCCAAAAATTCATATTCTGTTCCCAGACGCCATTTCTTTAGTTAGTTATTCACTTTCCAAATATGTTTTTCTCTTCTGAATCTTGTACCACAAATTGGCAACTAGTGAGGAAAAATGACATCCATTCTCTAAATGTCTTCAATTTTAAAAACCTGATACTCCTTTGTCATATTTTCTAGGTTCCTTTAGGGGTTATCTTTTTTCCTCAGATCATCCAAAATGAGATCAACCACTCAGTTTGATATATTTTGGTAGGCTCTACATTGACATTTCAGATTCATGCCTTGAGAAAACAACAAACCATTTTTTTTTATCAGGCGAACATATATCTGACTCAATAATTCTCAATAGGGAAGGATCCACCTCATTATTCTTCAGTGCTAGAAACTGTTCTCTCCCCAAATGATCAGCTTCTCCCTCTCCAGGAAAAAAACCTATGTCCATAATTTCCATTTATTTTATTTGGGACCTAAGACAACTAGAACTAGAATAGGGTACTAGAGTGCAAAAATTCTGGCCACTAACAGCTTAACAACACATCCTATATGTTACATAGAGTCTTGGAGTGACCTGAGCACTGAAAGGTAAAGTAACATGTCCATGTTCCAAAGGTTGTGTCTGTGAAAGACAGGCCTTATCCCTGTTTTGATACTTGAGTTTCAATGGTACATCTGTTCCTTTCCTATGTCCTAGTTTTCTGCCATCTAATCTTCTAATATAGACAAAAAATCCACTCTACCTATTTAGATATTTTGTTTTCCTTGATTATCCTTAAAACACTTTTTTTACATTCTACAAGTAAGGAATATAATAATATGAGGTACATTACATTCTCCCTGAGGACTTAAAAAGTAGAAATGTATTCCTTCAGCCTCTTTACTTTCCTTTTAGTTTGAAAGTTAAGCTATACTTTCAGCATATGTAAAAATGAAATGAAAAAGTGTTTTTAAAGTACTTATTATATGCCAGGCACTTGGTTCAGCAGTATAATATAAATGCAAGCAAATAAGATGGTCCCTGCCCATGAGAAGATCCATGTTATAGTCTGATATAAGGTAATAACAAGATAATAGCTTATATTCTAATGGGAGAAGACATCTAAAGGGAAACTAAAAAAGTGGAAATGGAGGTACTTGAGATATGGATGATATCTCATGATATGGAAAAAGCTAGGAAGTAACACAAAGGCCTGATTCTGGACAAGACAAAGCACTGAATGTAGAGTCAGGTTCTGGGGGTGGGGAGGGGGAGAACAAAGGAGGATGGCCAAAGTATGTGTGGAAATGGTTTGGAAATGACTAGAGAAGTATTACACACAAATGTCAAAAACAAGGCACAGTCCGTACTCTATGAAGGTCATAGTGACATTTCCCTTGATTTCTATTACTACTTGAGATAAGTCCATAGTCATTTATTTAATTTTTAGTAGCTTTCTTAGTTAAGTTCTTGTCACCAACTACTGCAACTAAAGCTCTGTAAAACATGAGACTTTAAATGTAAATGTCATGAAAGCCACCGATTGTACCTTAATATTCTTCTATAAGTATCTGCCTGTATTTTCCTGGATGATGATGATGATTAAATATAACATTTCTCTAACACTTACTATGTGCCAGGCACTATGCTTTATGTCAATTGATCCTCATAGCAACCTTGGGATCTTCCTGACTCCAGGTCTGGTGTTCTATCCATTCTGTCACATTTACACATGCACATCATGTGTATGTGTGACACATAATATGTATGTGCCTGTATAAACGCCATATTTTTGTGTAGAAATATATACCCATATATAATCACCATATAAGCTATAGTTTATTTAGCAAACATGAGACAACAAAAACATACAGGACATGGCAGAGAGGAGAATCCAATTACCTAATGAACCCTACCACCTTTTTTTTTTTTTTTTTTTTTTATCTTGATGCTATTCTCTATATACTTTCCTGAATATTAGGCTTTAAAGGTGCCACTAGGAACAATGAAAATCAATTTATTTAGTAGACAAAAGCATATAAGACAGAAAACGGCAAGTTTCAAGAACTCAAGGTAAAATTCAATTACATAACAAGATTGACAGACCTTATTCCTTCAGCAACAGTTCTCCAGAAGCTTCTTTCTTTCTGCCTGGATGCTAAGCTTTCAGGTTGCATGGAGGAGGGAAGAAAGGGGGAAAAATGCTTAACTTACTTAGCAGACAGAAGCAGGCAAGACATAAACACACATGAAGGACAAGAAGATACAAAAGCAAGAGACAAAATCCAGTAACCTAATGAGCACAACACACTTCATTCCAACTTTTCTCTGTTCTTTAGAATCTCCTCTCTATTCCCCTGCATGTTAATCCCCCATGGTACTATATTAAGGTTGAAGCATTTAAAAATAGCTTTTTTCAAAAGTAATTCAATTGAATTGATGTTTCACCTCTATCTCTCAGAATCATTGTCTTCCTTCAAGGCTCAATTTAAATGCCCCCTTCTGCATGAAGATTTTCCAGATGTCTCCAGCTGTTAGTGCCTCCAATGCCCTTTGCAAGTCATATATTTATCTTATATATTCTTAAATATTTTTCACTTTTATCTTTATATTTCTAATATAAAATATCTGATGCATCTACTTAATAATATTACAATTATATATGTATGCTTCTTATATACATGTATTCATATAAAATGTAAATTATAATTACTATGCCCATGTAATGTATGATATTAATTTCATAGTATGCATTAATGTGCAAATAATATCCATCATATACAATTCTATCAAATATGTGTATATATATATATATATATATATATATATATATATATATATATATACACACATACTTGTTGTATAATTATAAATATGCTTAATTAGATCCTATTGAGTGATTCATTCCAGAGTTAAACTGTTAAATATTTAAGTGTTGTAGATTTTAAAGTAAGTAGAGTTGCTATCAATGCTTCAATAATCATCATCATTGTAGCTAATATTTGTATAGTGATTTAAGGTTTGCAAAGCACTTAAACAATGTTATCTTATTTTATACACAATAGCCCTGAGAGATTGATGCTATTAATATCCCTATTTTAAGATGAAGAAACTGGCAAAGAAATGTGAAAAGACTCATCCAGGGTCACACAACTAGTAAGTGTCTGACTCCCGGTCCAATGTTCTTTATACTGCCTCTATTTTACCAATGAATTTCCTCTATGTTTCCAATGGATCTCCACACTTTCTTGACATGTGAGAGTTTTGTCCATATCTCCCCCCCCCACCTCACTCCCATGAATTCTCCATAGAGTCTCCATCAAACATGCTGGGCTTCTCCCTTATTTTTTTTTTAATTTTAAAAGAGAATGCTTTATACAATTAACAGCAATATTGTTTTAAGAAAAAACTTTGAATAACTCATTTTGTCTGTTATAAATATCTAAATTAACTACAAAGAATATATGAAGGAAATTTTTATCTATATTCAGAGAAAGAACTGATTAATATACATATGTATAGAATGATTTTACATATATATGTGTATGTGTGTGTATATGTATATATGTACATGTACACATTTGTGTCTAATGGTAGCAATCTATAAGATGGGGGAGAAGGGAAGGGAAGAAAAAAAAAGAAATTTAATGACAGATTTATTATATATTTTTAAAAATAGCAAAATGTACATAATAGCTTTGTGTGCAATTATTTTTATTATGAAAATGCTTATTTTACTTCATAAATAAAATATTTAAAATAATTTGAATGGATTTGATAGCAAAGAAAAGTGCCATTTCAGTGGATAGACAATCCATTTGTTGTCTGTTACTTTCATTATATAAGGAGCTAACCTTCTTTCCTGATCATGCATTTCTTCAATGACATGCTCAATGCCACTATTCATATGCAAGTCTTCTCTAACAATACACTACAGCCAATGCATCCCTTTGGTGGATCCTTTTATTTACCTTTTGGTAGCCTGATTTGATTCTTCATAGATTGTGATCATCTTTAAGTCATAATAATAAATCTCTGATATTATATTATGAATCAATGATCTCATTTATGGTGATATTCCTTTCAATAATTCAGATTACACAATTCATTCCTTTCTGTACTGTATTCTCATTCATACTCTCATAAGTTTTCCAGACTCCATCCAACATTCTGGGAGCCTTCTTCATATTCTCTTGATATGCACTGATACCAAAGACATAAATAGTGATTATTGTTACCTCTCATTCTCACTGTGAGAACAACATACTGCACACACACACACACACACACACACACACACACACACACACACACACACAGACAATATGTACATAAATATATACACATATATATGTGTGTATCTGAGTGTATTTGTATGTGTGTATGTATATGTATTGTTGGGCCAGCTATATAGCTAAATGTATATCATAGTTTGGAAAATAGGCATTTTTCATCTGCCTGGTTTTTACTTTGAGGAAAAGTAAATCAAATATTTTCAGCAATTATGGATCTGAATTAAGAAAATCAATAATTTTCTGGAATTTGTTTCAATCAGCACAATATCATCCACAAACAGTGGATCATCATCCATCCATCCTTTTGGCAAAAAAAAAAAAAAAATGCTTGGCAAGCACCTATCTCCCTGTTTCACAATGACTAATTTGATATTTGAATTGGCAGCTGAGTGGATCAAGTGCTGGGTTTAGAATTGGGAAGACTGTGTTCAAATCTGAGATCTTACTATCTGTCTGACCCTTGGCAACTTATTTAACTTTTGTTCACCTTAGTTTCCTTAATAGTAAAATGAGAATAAAATTAGTACCTACCTCCCAGGGTTGTTAAGAGGATCAAATCAAATATTGTTTGTCATGAGCTTAGTCCAGTGCTTGGTATAGAGCAGACACTATGTAAAGGGTAGCTTTTACCTCATCATCATCATTATTATTATTATTATTATTATTACAATTCAAGAATCAACTAACTACACTTTTTCTGTCATCATATCTATCAAATACTGTCATGTGATTCTTATATAAATTGTTATGAAACACTATTATAAAAAGAGCTTTTCAGGCTAAATTTTTCTCTACTGAATGAAATGTCTTTTTTGTTTGTTTATTTTATTTATTTATTTGTTTGTTTGTTTGTTTGTTTGTTTATTTATTTTACAGAGGAACTTCCCAAAAGCCCTACTCCAATGTTTTATTGTGATGTGAAAATGAAAAATCTGGTTTGTTGTAACATGCTAGAAAGATTTAAAGTATACTCCCCAGTGAAAGACAGTGACTACTGCTTGAAAAGTAGCCATACTGAGTATGGAGAAGCCCATATATAGAGGCTGGACTTTAAGATGAATTTTTTGGACATGGGTATCCAGAAAAAGAAAAATACAACATATGTTCAATGCTTCCAGTCTCCTTCTACTTTTCATAGAAGGAGCAGAAGATACAGAGCAAGAGAGTTAGATACCTATAAGAATTAATTTCAGTATTACTACATTAAATGATGAGATCCTTACCCAACAGCCAACATACTGCTGGAGGAATTGTATCATATTTTGCTATAAATGAAACCAGACAACATAAAAATAGAGCAACTCAATGAAAGAGTAGCTCAGTTCCTTGGAGAGGCAGATAGAAGGATTTGTGGATTCAGTTTCATTGTATATTCAAAGTCAATAAGAAACATTTCATATAATACTAGGCCATGTTATATCACAATGTTCATAATAAAAAAACAAAAAGTGAAAAGCCTATTGTAATTGCAGCTTTTGCACCACATATGACAGTCTATATATCCATGCCTATGGATATTTATAACTATAGCCATATATTCGTCTATTATTTTTAGAGTTTTATATATCTGAATCTAGAGAGAAAGGGGGTGAATTCTACTAGCAATAATGTTGCATCATCCATATGTCTATATACAAATCTATACTTTATGTTATAATATATACTATACTATACCAATACTAATGTGGCTACATATATATTTAGAAATAGGGATAGATAGATGGAGATTAAGAAAAAATATACAAAACTATTGGTATAAATATAGTCAGGTTTTAACATTTAAACATTTAACTTCTGTGATTTCAAGCATTCACCTGATTTTAGTAACTTTATTTTCATTTTGCATTGGCAATGACACATATTCATAGCTATATGCAGTACAGGAGAAAAAAATGAGGGGTACCATAGAGATAGTTTGTAGAGCTGCTGGTTTTCCTACTCTGTGCTTCACTGATCTTGTTCATCCAACAAATGTAAAGAACTTACCATGGCATTCATCACATATTTCATTGTGTGCCTTTAAAACTCAAGTTTATTGTGGCTATTTCCCCTTTATGCCCCAGATAGTGTAAGTCCTTTGGGTCCTAGTGTGCAAACACAATGATGTGGCTTAGTGAGGAAATAAAGACGTTAGATGAATTAAGTTATCTTGTTTGAAAAAAGAAGAAAAATATTTGTAAAAGTGTTCATGAATCCACTCGAGAAAGTGCTGAAGTAACCTCTCAAGTGTTTTATGAGGGAACAACACCTTCATAGTATTATTTGAAACAGTCGATAGTAAGATTCGGGTTTAAAAAAAAAAGTTTTAGTTTTAAGAATTTTATTTGCTATAGTATTTATAGTACCATAGATTTCATGTGTTATAAAAATGAATATTGGCTGGAATCAATTTTAATTAACATACGAGCATAAAATATAACAGAATTTTAGGAAATTATTGGCAGAAAAATGTTTTGCATGTTACCGATTTTATTTTGTGTACTACATATTATAGATGATTTCATGGTAGTTGTTGTTGAGTCATTTCAATCATGTCCAACCATTCTTCATGATGCCATTTTGGAAGTTCCTTGGCATAGATGCTAAAGTAGTTTCCCATTTCTTTCTCAAGATCATTTTACAGATAAAGAACTGAGGCAAAGAGGGTTATGTGAGTTGTCCAGGGTCCCACAGCTAATAAATAAGACTAAAACTGAACTCAGGAAGAGAAGTCTTTCTAATTCCATGCCCAGTGCTTTATCCATGGTGTCGCCTAGCTACATATTATCATAAAATTATATATTATTATAATTAATGTTTTGTTATAAAGAATTATATGGAAAAGAACAAATAAAATAATTTACACAGAATAGTGTATTTTAAGCAATCTCTTCAAAAGATTATCATTTTTGGTGGTCATGGGAACCTAACTCCCTATTTCCCATAGGCTCAATTTATTAACATTCTAGTTTTTTGGGTTTTTTTTTTTTTTTTTACTTTTGTTCTATTTTCTAGAAATGTTACCCTCATGAAAGTTGAAAATTGACTTTATATGTTGTTACATTAATGTAACAAATATGATTCACCATTGATGAGACTGAAACTATATTTGAAACTCTAATAGGGAATATAATCCAACATGGCTAAATATGCAAATACAAAATGTGATTTTAAAAAATATCTACCATTTTTGCAACAAACCACATTTATCTCTTTGAGTATCCAAGAAAAAGTAGGAACACGTTCTGCTCAACTATGTAATAAAGGGATAAGCACATTGAATCACCAATATCACAGAACACTTGCCTAAAAATAAAAATTTGTCTTCTGATACTAGATTCCAACTTCATTTCCTTATGGGTACTCAGTCTCATCTCTGAATGCCACTAAGTAAGCATGGCAACAAGCCTCCAAATTAGGATTTCAAATAATTTTTCTAGCAAACCAAAGGATGGGTATTTCAATGTTCATTTGCTTTTTGGCTGAAACATCATAATAATAGAGAGTCTTCTCCCTGAGAAAGATTTTTCCTTGATTTTTATTCACTACATACCCATTTTGTTGCCTTATGATAATGTAGTAACATTTTTATATACTCCTAACATATATTTCAATTAGATGCAAACTTCATTTTATCCTAGTTTCAAAACTGAAAACTGCTAGTTAATACATTATTTTAAGTAATGGTACATTAACTGTAATAATGGCACACTGAGTTTGAATATACTCACTGCCTCTCAAACTTCCAAATTCTTTGCCTTATTGTACCCTTTATATTGAATTTAATAGGAAGTGTGTTACAGTAGAACATAAAGGGATGGAGCTACATACACTTGAGGTCAAGGACTATCATTTGTTTTTGTTGTTGTTGTTGTTGTTGTTTTTGTTTGTTTGTTTGTTTTGTTAACATGGTTCCTGGCACATAGCAGAAGCTTAATAAGTCTTTATTGATTAAAAGTGAATATACCTGACAACATAAGATAATATAATTTATTGTGTATTTCAGATTGATGTGATGCCAAATTCAATTAAATGACATTTTTCAGACTGGCTTTTTCCAGTATATTAACCACCAAACAAGTCTGAACTGAACTTGGAATTCTCCAAAGGTGAACACTGAAATGGTTTCTCACATCTTTCCTGATCTTTAAACTTATTATCACCAACTACTTTTTTTGGACATTCCAAATTTGATGTTCCTTATACATCTCAAATTCATTATGTCCAAAATAGAAGTCAATATCTTTCTTCCAAAAATCTCTCATCTTCCAACCTTTTGTATTACTATTAAGGAGACTACCTTTATGACATTTACAATACAGATATCCTCATAATAATTCATAATAACTACAACCTGATGGTAGCCCTAATATCCTCAGGCCTATGGTTACAATAGCCTTCTGCTTGGTCTTCCTTCATCAATTCTCTTCCTACTCTGATTCATCCTAAATAATTATAGTAACAACTACAATAATACACAACATAAATTTTTATAATATGTGTTGTAATAATAATAATGAATATAATAAATTCCATTGACAGTAATCTACAGTGGACAAAGCTATTTTCCTAAATTGAATGTTTAACTAACTGATTATGCTGCTCACTAAACTCCAATGACCCCATATTACTTCTAGTCAAATATAATATCCTCTACATTTGAATTCCTAACAATTTGGTCCCTTTTATCTTTTTAGTCTTCTTACACATTCCTTCCCTGCAACTTACTACATAAAGCAACAGTGGCCTTCTTGCTGTTCCTTATGTCCACACATGACACTTCATCTGCCAACTCCACAATTATTCACTGTCCTCTCCTCACCTCTGCCTTTTGGTTTCCTTCAAAACACATGGAGTCTCGCCTTCTGCAGAAGGCCTTTTCTGGTTCCTATTATTCCTCCTCCCCCACTAGTACCTTCTATCTACTCTGTTGTTTTTTACATAGCATTTTGGCAAACGGTCTTGCTCAATCAAAAGTCAAGTCTTCAGAATACCAACCATATAGTTGCATTTCTTGGTTTCCCTAATTCTTAATGGAGTTCTTGATACATAGGAAAAACTTTCTGTCTTCTTTCCAAGTCCTCCATTTTGCCATTATTCCCATCAGAATTTCCTTCTTCAAGGTGTTAAACATTAAAAATGCTGAATATTTTTTTTAATGAAGCTAACTTTGAAATGACTGATTTCTGAGATGAGAATAATTTCCAAATAAGCTATCTTTATACAGTAAAACCAGTGCTATGCTGTGGAATGTCTGGAGGTGGGAAAAGGTACCCATGATACACTTTTAAGTTTAATCTATGTTATTAATATTTCTCAAAAATAAAAAAAAAGAACCTGACCATAGATAACTATTGTGTTGTAAAAGAAGATCTGTGTTCATATTCAGAGGAAGATAGTAAGATTTTAAGAAGATATCTCTGTCCCCAGGAGCAATATTAAATCATCACAAACACAAAAACAGTTCTTGGAAGAACTTAAAAAGTACTTCAAAAATGAAATAAAAGAGATCAAGAAAAAATTAGGGGGGAGAAAGCAATCAAGAAAATTATGAAAAAAAAATCAGCCAATTAGAAAAAAGAGATTCAAAATCTTAAAGAATAAAATTCTTTGAAAACTCGGATTTGGCTAAGGCGAAATGAATGACATTGTGGAACACCAAGAAATAATAAAAACAAAATCAAAAGAATATTTAAAATGGAATTAAATATGAAATATCTCATTAGAAAAATTAGTGATCTGCAGAACAGATCAAAGAGGAATAATATAAGCCTTGATGGACTACCTGAAAGTTTCAGTTTTTTAAAAGTATCAAAACAATATTATAAGAAATAATTAAGGAAAATTGCCCTGGTGTTCTAGAACAAGAAAGTAAAGTAGAAATAGAAAAAAAAATCCATTGTTCATCACTTGAAAGAGATAGCAGGAGGAAAATTTAAAGCAATGTCATAGCCAAGTTTAATTTAAATTAAAATCCAGAAGAAATATAAGGAAAACCTTTTTTCATAGTATGTTCTAAAGTATAGAAATAAATAAAACAATAAATCAAGCCCTGATTTGTAGCATTTTCTGATTTCCAAGGTATAAATGAAAATTTAATAATGAGCTCTTGAAAACCAGTTTAATCTGGTTCCATCACATAAGTAAGAACAATGATTTTTGTTAGCCTAAAGGAAAAAAAAAATAACAACAATAAAGTGGAAGAAATAACAACATGAAGAATATATGGATGAGAATATATGGCATGCAATAAAAACAGCTCAAAACAGATGACTTTTTTTTTTTTTTTTTAAGGAAATGGATTAAAGGATCAGACTTTGACATAGGATACCAATATTTCTTATGGAAATTTATCCAATGGAAAGCAATATCAATAAAATAGCCAATGGAGCCCAAAAATTTTTCAGTCAGCAAACATTTTACCAAAGAGAGAGATATGGAAATCAGTAACACTGAAACACTAGTTTCAAATATAAATAAAAAACAATGGACACATGCGAAGGAAGAATATGAATAATACATCTTCATGAAATGGTGGTGAGACATAGAGTAGGGGAATAAAGAATAAACACAATGCTTCATTTAAGATCCATTAAAGTCATATGATGTCAAGCTATTTAAAAGTGAAAAGAGAATAAAAAGCAAATAATAAAAAAAAATGTCTTAACATTTCCATGGCTAAATTATTTTCTTCACAATTATCAAAGACGTCAATACATTTGGACTGTGATGTCTCAATACCTTATATGCAGCAGTACAAGTGACAATCAAAAAAAAAATTATATACAGCAGCTGAACCAAAGTGAATATACATGGGCACTTTGTGTTGGAAGCAGGATAATTTTGAGAATAGTTAAAAAAAACTGATTCTTAAGATACTTTTAAAAAAGAACATAGCAAAAAAAATTATCTTAATATTTTATTTTTTATCAATTACATATCAAACAATTTCATTTTTTTATTTATAAAACATATGCATGGGTAATTTTTCAACATTGACCCTTGCAAAACCTTTTGTTCCAAATTTTCCTCTCCTTCCCCCCACCCTAATTGGCAGGTAGTCCAATGCATGTTAAATATGTTAAAATATATGTTAAATCCAATATATGTATATATATTTATAGTTATCTTGCTGCACCAAAAAATCAGATAAAGAAGGAAGAAAAATTGAGAAAGACAACAAAATGCAACAAACAACAACAGAAAGAGTGAGAATGATATATTGTGGCCCACATTCAGTTCCCACAGTCCTCTCTCTGAGTGTAGGTGCCTGTCTTCATCACTGAACAAGTGGTACTGGTTTGAATCATCTCATTGTTAAAAGAGAGCCATTTCCATCAGAATTGATCTTATTTTCATGTATAATGATCTCCTGGTTCGGCTTATTTCACTTAACATCAGTTCATGCAAGTCTCTCCAGGCTTCTCTGACATTATCCTGGTGGTCTTTTCTTACAGAAAAATATTTCATAATATTCATATAGCACAATTTATTCATCCATTCTCCATTTAATGGGCTTCCACATAATTTCCAGTTTCTTACCACTACAAAAAGTGCTGCCACAAACATTTTTGTACATGTAGATCGCCTTCCCTCCTTTAAGATCTCCTTGGGATATCGGCCCAATAGAAACATTGCTGGATCAAAGGGCATCCACAGTTTGATAACTTTTTGAGCATAGTACCAAATCGCTCTCCAGAATGGCAGGACAATGTATCAGTGTCCCAGTTTTCCCACATCCCCTCCAACATTTGTTATTATCTTTTCCTTTCATCTTAGCCAATCTGAGAGGTGTGTAATGCTATCTCAGAGTTGTCTTAATTTACTTTTTCTGATCAGTAACGATTTAGAGCACCTTTTCATATGACTAGAAATGGTTTTAATTTCTTCATCTGAAAATTATCTGTTCATATTCTCTAACCATTTATCAATTGGAGAATGGCTTGAATTCTTATAAGTTTGAGTCAATTCTCTAGCTCTATATATTTTAGAAATGAGGCCTTTGTCAGAACCCTTTAATGTAAAAATGTAAAAATTTTAAAAATTCTCTTCTAATCTTGTCTGCATTAGTTTTGTTTGTACAAAAACTTTTAAACTTAAAATAATCAAAATCTTCAATTTGGTGTTCAATTATGATTTCCAATTCTTCTTTTGTCACAAATTCCTTCCTTCTCAGATCTGAAAAATAAACTGTCCTATGTTTTTTTTTGTGTGTTTTTGTTTGTTTGTTTGTTTGTTTTTTAATTTGCTCCTCATAATATCACTCTTAATGTCTAGATCATGAATCTATTTCAACCTTATCTTGGTATGTAGAGTTAGGTGTAGGTCAATGTGTGGTTTCTGCCATACCACTTTCCAATTTTCCTAGCAGTTTTTATCACATACTGAATTCTTATCTCAAAAGCTGGGGTCTTTGGGTTTGTCAAATACTAGATTGTGATAGTCATTGATGATTTTGTTCTGTGAACCTAACTTATTCCACTGATCAACTATTGTATTTCTTAGCCAGTACCAAATGGTTTTGACGACCACTGAAATGGCAAAAAAGGTGATTGAAAATATCTACAACTATTGAATTACATACCTATTTTTCTAATCTGTACAAAATTTGTATACAAATACATGTATACATGTATAGACATTTTTGAAAATTATGTTTCATAGCAAACCATATCTTTTTACATAATTGACATGAAGATTCAGGGATATAATCAATAAATCATATTAATTCTAGTACCCTGCATGCCCCTAGTATTCTGTATATACAGTAAAATAATCTTTACTCAGTTATTTGGCCAATTGAGCTCTGTGTGAATACTAATGTAAAGGTGGATTGATTGAGCATATAATCAAGTCACTCCACTTCACTTAAAGTAAATGTTAAGATATACTTTAATAAAATGAGTCTCAATTAACTCATCAAACACTTTCAATTGTGTTATTAGATCAACTGGAATTACAATGACAAGAAGAAAGTATAGATTGTAGGTTCTATGAAATAGAAGACCAGTATAAATTATTTAAGTACCTGGCAAAGATATTAGTGAATGGCAAGTGAGGAGAGTGTTCTTTAACTAAACCCTCTGAGAAGTGGCTTAAGGGCTGAGAAGATTATCCTTGGTCTCCTCCATTCTCACTATTAGTTCAAGGAAGACCATGGATTTTGAAGGTCCAAAATACCTACCTCTTTTATTTTCAAGAGAGTCCTAAATAGTCACCCCCAAAACATGTACTATAATAAATTCTAAGCACTTACCAACTGTGTGACTTTGGGCAAGTCATTTAAATATTCTGGCCTTAGTTGCTTATTTGTAAAATGATGGAGTTAGAATAAATAACTTTTGAGGTCATTCTCAATTTTAATTTGTTTTTCTTTGTTTCCCAACTGTGAAATAGGAACTTAAAGACAAAAAAAAGTGACTTCAACTGATGTTTTAAATACTGAACATAGTAAAAGGGAATAGAAAGTAAATGAGACTAAATTATTAGGGGAATAGATAAGCTATTCTACGTACACCATAGTATGAAGAATTTCACTCACAAGTTAAGGACTTTATTAAAACAATCTTCCTGTTTTATGCTTACTCTCATATTGCCTGATGATCAACTATATGGCTGTGGAAGAACCCGTTGGTGTTCAACAATCCCAGAACTGAAGGTTAAATCTGTTGCCTGGAACCACTGTCTAGCAGGAGAAGAAATCAATGATTTGGATCTGCAAAGGCACTCTGCTCTATGATAGTATCAAAGCTGTCAGCAGATTTTTCTCTCTTCTAGGCTTTTGTCCTCTGAATAAAACTTCTTCTCCAGATGGCTTTGGGAAAAGGATGCATATAATTTTGTTATGTCTAGAAAGCATCTATGATTCCAAAAATACCCGAGATTCACAGAGTTTGTGTGTGAATTTGCCACAAGTAATTTATATAGAAGTTATAAAACTTGGATACCATCCACTTATAAAAGTTAGCTAAGGCAATTAAGAAAGCCAAAATTAAAGTGATGACAGTCAGATGACAGGTATGTCAATAGTTGGTTTTTCCTTCTATGGACAATCATGTTTTGAATCTCTTTCTTTAAAATATATAAAATGTGAAGATGACAGAGAACAGACATCACTTTCTGCGACCTCCTCTGATCACATCTCAAACCAACAGTAGATTGAACCTCTTAACTGGTTTTTGAAGTGACAGAACCCACAAATATTTGGAGTACAACACATTTGAATAAAAAGATACCTTGGAAAAACTTCAGAACAGGTCTGTTTCAAATGGGCAGGAGGGACAATCTATGAGTCCAGACTGCAGCCTAGGGCAAGGAGCCAGGGTGAGAAGCCATTGTAGTGTTGTGAGTTCTACACCAGGGAATCTTCTGCAAACCACTTAGGCTACTCTGTCCTGGTTGTAAGCAGGAGATTTGGTAGATTTCCACAAAAGGCAAATTGTAAACTGCTGAAAATAGAGGACCTAGCCAGATTACCCAGCATCAAAAGTCAATCAGCAATCAGGGCAAACTAAAGCAGCTGTCATTCTTTTATGTTAAGAGCAGACCTCAACCCTTAAGAAAAAATGATGAGTTAAAAAAAACACAAAAAACTCTTGTAGTGTCCAGGCTAGCTTTCTGGAGGATCTCTGGAGGGTCTTGGTCTTAGGTGAAGAAGTGATGAAGGCAGAAGAACCACCACGAGGATGGTCAAGAATGTAGTCTGGAGTCTGAGATCTAGCTTAAGCAGACCCTCACCCACACTGTCTCCAGTCCTCTCAGCCCTTAAATACCTTAGTACAATTACAACACTACAGCACACTGAATATGTGTCAACTTTAGAACCATTACATCACCATATCACACTAAGTACTAAGTATATGTGAACTTGAGAACCATTATCTCATCAGTCATACTGAGTAAACAATATGCTATAAGTATCTTTCCTTCTAATATACTTTTCTCAGAGTTTCCCAAAATCCATGGTCCTCTATAAATTCTCACCATAAACAGCTTTTATGTAGAGAGAGAACAGACCTTAAATCATGAGGTTCCTAAAGGCAAATCAACTCTAGATAAAGCCCCAAAGGGAGAAATTAGTTGGTCCCCATTTCACAAATTTCTTGGAAGATTTCAAAAAGATTTTAAAAAGGATCTTAAAAGAGAGTTAGGAGAAAAATGGGGAAAGGAAATAAGATCTTTGTAAGAGGACATGGAAAAGGAAAAACAGACATTTTCTGAAGAAAAAAAACTTTAAAAATAGATTTGGTGAAATGGGAAAAGCATATAAGTCCTTACAAAATAAATATGAAAAAGACACCAACTTGTTGAAAAACAGAATTTGTGAAATTGGAAAAAAATGAAATGAACAAAACAACTCAATTTAAAGATTCAATTGGCCAGATAAAAAAGGACCTAAACAAGATAACTGAAGAAAATAATATGCTAAAAATCATAATTGAACAAATATAAGTGAATGACTTAATAAGACTTCAAAAATCAGTCAAACAAAACAAACAAAAAAAGAAAACAATAGAAGAAAATATGAAACATCCTCTAGGAAAAACAACTAACCTGGAAAATAGATCTAGGAGAGACAATCTAAGGATTATTGGACTTCTGAAAGCCATGATGAAAAAAAAAATAACCTATTTTTATCTTACAAGAAATCATAAAGGAAAATTGCCTTTATATCCTAGAATTAGAAGGCAAAATAGCCATTGAAAGAATTCACCAATCACTTCCTGAAACAGATCCCAAAATGAATATTCCGAGGAATATTATGGCTAAATTTCAGAACTATCAGACCAAGGAAAAAATATTGCAAGCAGCCAGAAAGAAAAAAATTAAATACTAAGGAGCTACAATCAGGATTACCAAGGACCTAAGAGCTTCCACTTTAAAGGATCATAGAGCTTGGAATCTGGTATTCTCAGGATTACAGCCAACAATAATCTATCCAGATAAAATGAGCATTATCTTTCAGGGAAGAAGATGAACATTCCATGATACAGGTGAATTTCATCTATTTCTGATAAAAAGACAAGTCCTGAACAAAAGAAATTGATTCCCAAACACAAAACTCAAGAGAAGCATGAAAAGGTAAAAAGGAAAGAACTCTTGAAAACTCATGTTATGGGTATACTTAGAGAGTGTGGGCCTAATTTGGTTTTACTATGATAATATAAAAAAGAAACTAGAGGTAGAAAGGGGATTGTACTGGACAAAAGAGGAAAAAGGAGGTAAAATAAGGAAAATTACATCTCATGAAGAGGCAAAGAAGATCTCTTATAACTAAGGGAAAGAAGGGAAGGGTATAATGTCCTGGTTAGCTTTTTGGAGGTCTCAGACCAGCCTTGGTCTAAGCAGAATAATAACCACAAGAATGGTCAGGAATAGAATCCAAAATCTTTATTATCTCCTTCACAATCTGACTCCTTCACCTGAGGCCAGGCTAGCTTTCTGGAGGTCCTCCAGAAAGGTTATTGTTTTCAGTGGAGGAATGCAGGAGGCAGGGAGAGTCACCATAGGCTGGTCAAGTATCTTCTCTCTCAAAGTGTAAGAGGCAGGAGAGCCAACACAAGGCAAATCAAAGATGGAATCTCTCTCTCACCTCAGTGGACAAGTGAAGGAGATAGGACAGCCACCATGAGGGTCTTTATCTTCAAATCTGCTCCCCCTCCCAGATCTCTTAGCTCTTATATACTTTATTATAAGTTCATCATCATAGGTGTCAACTTTTAATACTATACTAAATTCTAAGTACATGTAAACTAAAGAATCATTATCTTAATCCCACTTAGATTTTTGTTTTAGGATTAAATTAAATTTAGGATCCTTGTTTTAGGATTAAACCAATCATACTGAACTAGAAAACTATTAATCACCATGCTAAACTAGATAACCATTGCCTTATCAATTCCACTGAGTTAACACCTTGTTTCAAGAATACTTCTCCAAAGTTCTGGCTCTCTAGAGAAGGGGATGAGCATTATGTGAATCTTAATCTCATCAGATTTGGCTCAAAGAGGGAGAATATCAGACATATTTGGTTTCAAATATTTGGTTCAGATATGTAAGGTGAGAAACTGGTCTCATCTTATAGGAAAGTGGGAGGGGACAAGGAGAAAAGAAAGGGAAAGACTAATAGAAGGGTCAACAGTAGTAGTAGGGGAAAGGTGTTTAAAAAAAGGGGGAAGGGCTCTATTAAAAAAAAAGGGCTGTTGGAAGGGGGTGGTAGTCAGAAGCAAAATACTGGGAAAGAGAGAAAAGGGGAAAGGAAAAAGAGAAACATAACTTGAGGTAAATAAGATGGCAGGAGATACAGAACTAGTTATTTTAGCTATAAATGTAAATGGGATGAACTTTCACATAAAATGGAATTGGATAGAAGACTGGATTAAAAGCTAGAACCCTATAATAGATTGTTTACAGAAAATATATTTAAATCAAAGTGATACATATAGAGTGAAAGTAAAGGGCTGGAGCAGAATTTATTACTTCAGATGAAGTAAAAAAAAAAAAAAAAAAAGCAAGGGTAGAGATGCTGATTTCAGTTCAGATCAAGTAAAAGTAAAGATAGACCTAATTTAAAGAGATAAGGTACGAAACTATATTTTGCTGAAGCAATATCAATACTACTCCAATTGGTATAGCATCCAAATTCCTAGTGCTGAAGTTAAGAGAAATGCAAAAAGAAATAGATAGCAAAACTATACTAGTTGAGAATTTCAACTTTGCTTTCTTAGAACTAGATAAATTGAACCACAAAATAAACAAGAAAGAAATTAAGGTGGTAAATAGAATCCTAGAAAAGTTAGGGATGATACATCTTTGGAGAAAATTGAATGGAGACATGGAACTTATACAAAAATTGACTAAATATGAGGGCATAAAAACCTCAAAATCAAATGCAGAAAGGCAGAAATAGTAAATGCATTTTTTTTCAGATCATAATGCAATAAAAATCACATGCAACGAAAGGCCAGGGGAAAATAGACCAAAAATTAATTGGAAACTAAATAATCTCATCCTAAAGAATGGATGGGTAAAACAATAAATCATAGACACAAACGATAATTTTATCCAAAAGAATGACAATAATAAGATCACATATCAAAATTTGTGGGATGCAGCCAAAGTGGTTATTAAGGGAAAAAATTTATATCTCTAGATTCTTACTTGCATAAAAAAGAGAAAGAGAAGATCAATAAATTGGGTTTACAACTAAACAAGATAGAAAAAGAATGAATCAAAAACCCTCAATTAAATACCAAATTTAAAATTCTGAAAATAAAAGGTGAAATTAATAAAATTGAAAATAAGAAAACTATTGAATTAATAAATAAAACTAAGAGTTGCTTTTATGAAAAAAAAACAACAAAAGACAACTCTTTAGTTGATTTGATTAGAAAAAAAGAAAGAAAATCAAATTGTTAGTCTCAAAAATGAAAAAGGAGAAATTTTTACCAATGTAGAGGAAATTAGAGCAATAATTAGGAGTCATTTTGCCCAACTTTATGCCAATAAATGTGATAACCTAAGTGAAATGGAGGAATATTTACAAAAATATAGATTACCCAGGTTAACAAAAGAGGAAACAAATTATTTAAATAGTCCTATTTTAGAAAAAAGAAATAGACAAGCTATTAATCAACACCCTAAGAAAAAATCTCTAGGGACAGATGGGTTTACATGTGAATTCTACCAAACATTTAACAAACAATTAATTCCAATACTACGCAAACTATTTGGAAAATAGGGAAAGAAGGAGTCCTACCAAATTCTTTTTATGACACAGATATGGTGCTAATACCTAAACCAAGTTGGGTGAAAACAGAGAAAGAAAATTACAGACCAATTTCCCTAATGAATATTGATGCAAGAATCTTAAATAAAATATTAGCAAAGAAGTTACAGAAAGTCATCCCCAGGATAATACCCTATGACCAAGTAGGATTTATGCCAGGAATGCAGGATTGGTTCAGTATGAGGAAAACTATTAGCATAATTAACTGTATCAATAATCACACTAATAAAAATCATATGAATATCTGAATAGATGAATAAAAAGCATTTGATAAAATCCAATGCCCATTCCTATTAAAAACACTAGAGAGTATAGGAATAAATGGACTTTTCCTTAAAATGATAAATAGTATCTATTTAAAACCATCAATAAGTAGTATATATAATGAGGACAAACTAGAATCATTCCCAATAAGATCATGAGAGAAATAAAGTTGCCTACCATCACCATCACTATTCAATATTGTATTAGAAATGTTAGCATTGACTATAAGAGAAGAAAAAGAGATTAAATGAAATAGAGTTGTTAATGAAGAAACCAAATTATCATTCTTTGCAGATATGTTGGTATTCTTAGAGAACCTTGGAGAATCAACTAAAAAACTGCTAGGAAAAATTTACAACTTTTGTAAAGTTGCAAATCCACATAAATAATTAACATTTTTATATATTAACAACAAATTCCAGGAGCAAGAGATACAAAGAGAAATTCCATTCAATAAACTGTCAATATTTTAATATATTTAGGAATCTATCTGCCAAGGGAAAGTCAGGAATTATATGAATACAACTACAAAACACTTTGTACACAAATAAAGTCAGATCTGACTAATTGGAGAAATATCAAGTGCTCTTGGGTAGGCTAAGTGAATATAATAAAAATGACAGTGCTACCTCAATCTACTTATTTAGTGCCATATCAATCAAACTCCTAAGAAATTATTTTACAGATCTAGAAAAAAATAATAAAGAATTTCATCTGGAAGAATAAAAAGATGAAGAATTTCTTTTTTTCTTAAATTTCTAAAGTAATAATTTATTTACTTTTTATTAATTTGATAATTATAATTTTTGACAGTATCTGCATGAATAATTTTTTTATAACATTATCCCTTATATTCATTTTTCCAAATTTTCCCCTCCCTCCATTTACTCCCTCCCCTAGATGGTGGGCAATCCCATACATTTTACAAGTGTTACAGGATAACCTAGATACAATATATGTGTGTAAATCCAATTTTCTTGTTGCACGTTAAGTATTGGATTCCAAAGGTATAAGTAAGCTGGGCAAAAAGACAGTAGTGCTAACAGTTTACATTCAATTCCCAGTGTTCCTTCTCTGGGTGTAGTTGTTTCTGTCCATCATTGATCAACTGGAAATGAGTTGGAAAAGATCAAGACTTTCAAAGGAATTAATGAAAAAAAAAATACCAATGCAGGTGGCTTAGCTGTGCCAGACCTATAATTATATTATAAAGCAGTAGTCATCAAAATCATTTGATAGATGGGGGAGCTAGGTTGCGCAGTGGATTCAGGAGGACCCAAGTTCAAAACTGGTCTCAGACACTTAACACGGACTAGTTGTGTGACCCTGGGCAAGTCACTTAACCCCAGCCTCAGGAAAAAAAAAATAATAAATTAATTAATTAATGTTGAAAAATTATCCATGCATATGTTTTGAAAAAAAAAAAGCTTTAATAATAAAAAATAAATTTAAAAAATATAAGATGTGTTTGATATACTTTTTCACACACACATACACACACACACACACACATATATATGTTAAGTATCTGAGATCGGATTTGAAGTTAGATCCTCCTCACTTCAGGGCTGGTGCTCTATCCATTATACCAACTAGCTGACCCCTACTTTTTCATATTTTATTATTTTAATAACTAATATTTACATAGCACTTACTATGTGCCAGGCACTGTTCTAAGTGCTTTACAACTATTATCTCACTTGATACTAATAACAATTCCCTAAAGTAGGTGGTATTATTTCTCCCATTTTACAGATGAAAAAACTAGGACAAACAAGATTTAATCGACTTGCCCAGGGTCAAACAGCTAGTAAATGACTAAAAAGAGATGTAGACAGTACTCCTGACTCCAGGCCTTGGATTCTATCTACCTGTTGCTCATTGATTCCTTATCTAATTATGTATTACATAAAAAGTGCCTTTCCTTTCATATATAGACCCAAATATATTTACACATCTATACATATTTTATATTTTCAGTAGGACCTTGGTACAGGTTAATTAGTTCCAGAAGGCACAATTAAGTGGCAAAAATGCCAATATGGATCAATTTTTTCCCATAATGTATACATCTTCAGTCAGCAGCCTAACCATCCCTCCCCACCCAAAGGGTGTAAGAAGCATTTCCAGCTTCAGAGAAACAAGCCATGCTGATCCAGACCATCTGCGCCCCAACCTTCTTGACCCAACCCATTCTTACTCTCAGCCCTTATATTTGTATATATGCATCTATGTGTTGTATACATGATAACCGTGATATAGTGGCATGAGTATTGAACTCAGAATTAAAATATGTAGGTTCTAATTTCTCATCCAACATTTTGTTAGTTTTATGGCTCTAGGCAAGCTATATAACTGTTCTGAATCTAGCGTCCTCATCTATAAACTAATGTTAAATAATACTAGCTCCATATGCTTCAAAAGGTTTTTGATAAGAATATTCTTTATTTTTTAAATTTCCTTTTTTTTGAGATTCTCTCTACCTATATCACTAAGGATGGACATTCAGTGCCCAGTCTTTTGCCAGGTCCCATTATTGCACAGAAGCTTTGGCCTGCTCTTTTACTCCCTGGTTCAGTTTCCCCCTCTTTAGTCAATCAGCTCTACCTTCCTGCCACTGTCTTGGCCTGATTCTATTGATGCCAGATTTAGTGTGTGTTTCTGATCAGATTTAGCTCTATTATAACTCAGAATGCCCAAACTGAAGGGACCTACTCTTCTATAGTAGTAGGGATTAAGACATGCAATGCTTTTTATTGTTTTATTGTTTATTGTTTAAGGTTTTTACTGAAAAACTCTAGCTTTGGTACTGACAGACATACACCACGAGGGCTGGTGGTTTAGTTAGACAAAGAAAAATAATCACACTTACTTTAATTCTCTTTTGTTCTATTCAACAATAACCTAAGGTAAATAGTTGCCCTCTTCTAAGGAACCAAGGATTATGATCTCCATACCATACATAGACATTTGAAAATGTGAATTATTCTTAATCTTGGGAAATTCTCACTGATTTCTATTAACTAGATGGCTAGACTACTTTTTATTAAAGAAAGATTTCTTTTTTACTCCCAAAGAAAATAGACTTTTATTTAGATAGAGAAAGCATACCCTTAACTCAGAAATAGATGGATATCCAGTAAGCATGCAATGCATTCTCTCAGAGCAGATTAAATTCTTTCAAAAATCTGTCTTGAGATAATACTGTAAAAAGGTATATGATTTCCTTAGCAGTTTATGATTAAACTTTCCTAATATGTCTCAATTTCTGGGTGGATCACAATAGCACCATCTAAGCAGAGAATGAAACTTAAAGGGTCCAAATTCTTCTGGTTTATTTATAATTTCTGAAGTAGGATTTATATATATATATATATATATATATATATATATATATATATATATATATATATATATATATATATATATATATATATGTGTGTGTGTGTGTATGTATATATACATGCATATATATATATATATATAATCTTTTGGCAAATCCTTTCAACCAAGATCTTCACCAATAAATTTAACATCCTACCACCTCTAAAACTTACCCAAAGAGTAAAAGCAAAAGAATTGCATGTTATATATTTTTAAAAAAAAGTTAGGGGCAGTGTAGTAGTTTAACAGATAGAGAACCAGTCCTGGAATCAGGAGGAACTGAATTTAAATAGTGCTTCAGACACTTGATATTTACTAGTATGACCCTGGCTGGTCTACTAGCTGATTTAACCCTGATTGATTTGCCAAAAAAAAAGTTTATAAAGCCTTCAGGGGAAAGTAAGGATAAATTAATATACCTAACTAAAATAAAAATTATTTCCCTTTTTAAAAAGATAACAAAAATAATAAACCCATTTTCTTCAATAAATATCTTAATGCTATAGTAATTATTTTATTTATATGCATAATGTTGAAAGGCAAAAGAACCCTATAAAACACTTAAAAGACCATGTTAAAAAAGATTTGTTTTTGAACTTCACAGTAAAGCTAACTATCCAGTTTTTCTTTCTATTGGTTCTAAATACTGAGTTGATTCCATCATGTTAGAAAGCTGAAAATGTAAATATAAAAACTAGTTTTTAGTATTAATTTTTTCTCCCTTATTACTCATACCAAGACCCAATATTTATGAAAAAAAATATGGTTCAAGACTTCCTATGTAGTATACTTCTCCTTACTACCAGATCCAAGAGAAAAATATATGCCTAAAATTTTTGAATACATACTATAAATATATAGTATCTTTAGTACAGATACTATATATTTATAGTATGTATTCAAATATGTATTTAAATTAAGGTATCATATATAGTAGAAATACAAACACCTCAATACAACAAAGACAAAAGTAACTTGTGTTTACAAAATGCTGACCAAAGACTAATTATAACACTAGTACACCTGCCACTGAGGGACTACATCTAAGAGATATTCTTTATTAATCACTGTTTCAGTGAATGAACTAGCTTTAAATCTGGAAATAAATTGTATTTTGTTTCTAATTATGAACATTTTACCTTAAAATCCCATTTAACATAATGGATTTTCAAAGGAAAACATAAACTTACTCTGTGAATATAAAATGTGAGATTAACTTTTGAACTCAAATCACTTCTTTCCAACAGTGTTTTTTACCAGTATTTTTCTGCAAAGGTAAAATTGAAAAGCTATCAAAATGCATAATCTTTCATTTTTCAGGAATCTTATGAAAGTTACCAAGGAATTATCAGATCTGGTTTATTTAATTAATCTCTTTATGCAAAACAGTATTTATGATGACTACATGCTCACTAACTCTGATTCCTCTTTAGGACATAAAAATATCCATGTGAGGTTGAGACCACAGTTAAAGAAGCTTTGGTATAGATCCTGTTTACATCAAGCTTCTTTTTTCTTTCCTTTATAGCTACAGAAAATCTGGACACAAGAAAAGGCAGCTCACCATTCCATTAGACAATTTCCCCCTAACCCCACCACATTAAAAAAAAATAGTAGTCTTCTCCAGTGAGGTTTATAGAGTTCAGATTGTATGCCATTTTATTTAGATTCTATGTACATTCCTGGTACATTCCTCAACAAAGTTGAGGTCCATTCTTTCTAGAAACTCTAGCTTCTCATACACCTTTGTAGGTAGGTATTGTGATCGTTCATTAGGCTTTGTAAAGAGAGTGGATGGAATATGCTCATGGTCCTTGTGTCCTTCATCTTGATAAGTATAGAGATTGTTATTATTTGACTCTAGAACCATCTGATTGCAGTGATCAGATATAAATCAGGACTAGTAAAGATTGTCTTGACCATACCATCAATTTGTAAGAAAATTTTCAATAGCAGGAAAAAGATAGGAGGCATTAATCTAATTTTAATCCATCAATTTGAAACTATGATCATGAAATTCACCTTCAAATAATATTTTTTTCAAAACTTTGGCTTTCAATTTCTCTATGAACTTAATGCTGAATGATCCTTTGTTATCTGTTATAGAGATTCAATTATATGATCTAATAATCTCTTTGGAGTGTTCATCCTCCAACCTGCTTTCTTGCCATTTTTTAGCACATACCATCTTAACCATTACTTGGTAATTGCATATACATTTCAAAATATCAGTTGCACTGCACTTAATTCCAAAGCCAGAAAGATGTTAGCTTCCTAAAATGTTATCTCCAAATATCATTTCAGGAAGATATAACATGTATAGCTCATCAATTAATTTCTCCAGATTATCTAATTTCATGATATACATTTAGCTGCTCTGTAAATTTTGGTAAGTATGGTCACAGCATGGCACCCAGTGGTAGTAGAGGACAGTGACCTTTCTTCTCAGAGGAATGACCATCCTCAGCCCTCCACTACTTCCCACTTAGCCACAAGCCACACCCAAGGTCCTCTGGTCCTCCTGCCTTTCTGTCTGCCCAACTCCTTGGAAAAATCTACTTATAGCACTATAGTAGGTAATGAGTTGGGATAGCCTATAGGGGGCCTTGAAAATTTGAGTCTCCAAAATATACATTATTGTCTAGTAGAGATTATGTGCTGATAGCCTCCATAATACCATCTTCTGATGATCAATAGAGCAATACCCAAGATGAACTATATGTCCAGCAGCCATGGATTAATGAAGCAGTGGACTACATGTTCTGCTATCTCCAGTAGTCACCACAAGGTGGGGAAGGCAATCAATATACCTAGCAGAGAATAACACCCAGAGTGCAGAAGACCAATTGAGAAAAGTGTAATGACATATTCAGTAAATCAACAAACATTTAACCTGTACCTCTATGTCCAGGTGTAGTGTTAAGTATAGAGGATACCATGTGGGACAGGTGCTAGACACCCTTTCCCAAATTAATCAGAGACATTTTCAGATACAAAGAGAAAGTATTTATTTAATCCCTGCAGGGAAAGGCAGACCCATCTGGGGGCCATCCCAACTCCTCCATGTGCTCCTGAACCCGGGCAGCCAGAAATAAAACTGCTGTTCTTTTCATTGGATAGGCTAAAAGGCAGTAATCCTTTAAAGCAATACAGAGAATTGACAAAGAAAGGAAAACAGTTTCTCATGGGAATTTTTCAAAAGATAATACAGAGCAAAAAACCAAGCCCTTCACTATTTTTCTTCTTATTATATTTATTAAAGCCATTTCATTGAACTAATTATATCTGCTGACTAAAGAAACAAAAATAAGGGTGATGAGGAATGGTTTTGAGTAGATATGGATATATATTGAACCTTGAACCCAAAATAATTTCCAGGGAACTTATATTTAAGAAGGGGTGCCCTAGATATTACATTGTAATAATAATAATTTTATTGATTATTATTGTTTGATTACATTCAATAGAGTAGTGCTCTAATCATTTTGGTAATAAAGCAATTTGTATTGCAATAATAGGATTGATAATCTGTCTTTCATTATTTCCTTTCCCTCTTTCTCTGAACCTATATTCTGCAATTTAGTAACTTTTCTTTTTCATCAGATTGTTTCACCCCAACATGTAGGACAAAAGGCAGAAGTGTTCAATTGTCAGGAGTCAATGACAGTGAATTAACTTAAATTGATGACTCAAGTTTCTGCTTCCTCTGCATCAAAAATGCTATTCAAGTTTCTCTTCTGTAAATGCTTGTCCTTGATAGTTAATGTTCCTGGGCACATTGGAATGCCTTATTATTGCCACTGAACCCAAAGGATTTTTTCTATCCTTTACTGTCTCCTCTCCTCTTTATAATGATTGATGAACCTAATTTTAACAGAATCATTATTTAAAGGGAAAAACAAAATAAGTTTTCTTTCATTTTCATTATATTGACTTTAACAAAATCATATGAAAACTTTGTTTAAAAAATTAAAATCTAGTGGTCACATTAGGAAAGAGAAATATATTATGTATCTAAAAGAATATCCTGATCTGAAAAGCTCTATCTGAAACATATTAGCTATCTGATCTTGGAAAGTAACTTAGCTCTCAGTGCTTAACTCAACTGGTTGGGACTACAATTTGCATAGAAGTTATGAACTTGTTTTGGTAGAGTTTCCCTATGTCAATTAAGCCACACGTTCTCCTCTTCCTCTTTTTCTTCATCTTTGTCCTCTTTCTCTTTCCTATTTGCCATGAACAAGGAAATTAATGTTTGTTTCTAGTATAGTATTTCCATCATCTTCCACTTCAACTGATCTTCTTTATAAGTATTCATTATCTGTGATCACATTGTATTTTTATTTGTTCATATGTCAAAATGCTGAGTCACAACACTCTTATATAAGAGAAGTTTTGATTAATTTTATGTATGTGCTTTATACCACCTATCAATGTAGCATAGATTTAAAAAAATACATTTGAAATTTATCATCTCAAGTTCTTGTCTCACAAATACCAACCTTAAGGGAAGATCCCAAAAAGATCACATTGTTTTTTGTTTTGTTTTGTTTTTTATCTACTTCTTATTTACTGTTCATTTCTACTCACTGACTCTGAAAAATTTTCAAATATTTTCATGTTTAGGTTTCACTAAATGTGATTAATGAGAGATCTTATAAAGATGTTCAAGATAATAAATGTATATGTGATAGAGAATAGTCATCACAGCACCCCAAAGAAGGTGAAAAGAATTCATGGTAGTTAATAAACAAAGAAAACATAATGAGCACTTTCAGTAGACAATAAACTTTACTAAGAAAAGAAATGAACTCATGTTTCCAGGAGGGGAACCCTCTGACATTTCTTCTGCTACTACTTTTAATCTTTAGTACACTATGGGAATCATGTGGATAAACTCCCTTTTATTTTCTTTAAGGCTTGCAAGTCAGGATTTCCTCTTCTCTCTCTAGTAGATTTGATGCTCAGAGTTTGAAATCAGAGAGGAAGGGAGGGAAAGAGAGCCTTGAGGCAGTCAGGGTTAACTGACATAACCAGGTCACATAACTATTAAGTGTAAGTGTCAGAGGTCAAATTTCAACTCAGTTTCTCTTGATTCCAGTATTGATGCTCTAGCCACTATACCATCTTGCTGCCCCAATTTAGGTTTGCTTTCAAGGCAACCTCTAAGGCTGATGCCATTGAAATCTCTTTTCTCTGCTAGAACATGAGGCTATAGGATCATACTATCAAAGAAATCAAGATCTATCTTTTCTACACTTGAAGTTGAGATTCAGGAATATTGTTCACGTAATGGCTTCTCAGGCTTGGTAAGCAAGCACAGATTTTTTTTTTTTTTTGCCTTGTGATTCTGTAAAAACACCATGCTGAAACCCCATATCCAGATAATACTCCCATCTCTTGAGAAAGGAAAATTTGCTATCAGCAATATTTTTTTTCATAGGCTTGTCATTTTCTATACTCCTGATCCAAGACAAGCATTAATAGTTTTAGTGGGAAGAGATGATTCTTTTATATAGGTTTCCTCACCTCCCACCTGCACAAATATATTCTGTGTGTATTTTTACTCTGAACAACAAGAGAAAGTCAACTCTGTCTTTTTGTCATTCTGTCACTATCATTTTATAGACTAGTAAAAACAGAGGGAGGGAACTCCTTTGACAAGAGTCCATCCTTCCAAAACATGTATGTCATCTTAGTTGCAGTCTCAGTCAGTGAAAACAAATCAGAATTTGTCTTTTTAAAAAAAGTGTCAATGGACACCATAGGCAAAATAAAATGCACATGTTTCCATACTCCTTAGGGTCAGAAGTATATTAATCAAATTGCCAGAGGGAACTATTTAATCAATTGATTGCTGCTCATACATTATATCCCAGGGAAAAATTGCCTAACTTATTCAATTAGAAGCCTATATTCACTACTATTAATATTTTGACCAGTTTAGGTAATATTGTACATATTGAGTATGGGAATATATTTGTATAATTGAGTATAGGAAATGGGAAGTATTAAGTTTCTGAGACCAGATTTGAACTCTGGTACTCCTGACTTCAGAGCCAGTGCTCTATTCACTGCACCCATCTAGCTGCCCCTAAACTTTTTTTTTTATTTTAATAGCTCCATGCTCAAAAAGTTATCAAACTGGGGATACCCTTTGACCCAGCAGTGTTACTACTGGGCTTATATCCCAAAGAGATCTTAAAGTAGGGAAAGGGACCTGTATGGGCAAGAATGTTTGTGGCAGCCCTCTTTGTAGTGGTCAGAAACTGGAAACTATGTGGATGCTCATCAATTGGAGAATGGCTGAATTGTGGTATATGAATATTATGGAGTATTATTTTTTTGTAAGAAATGACCAACAGGATGATTTCAGAAAGGCCTGGAGAGACTTACATGAACTGATGCTGAGTGAAATGAGCAGGACCAAGAGATCAGTATGTATGTCAACAACAATACTATATGATGATCAATTCTGATGAATGTGGCCATCTTCAACAATGAGATGAGCCAAATCATTTCCAATAGAACAGTAATGAACTGAACCAGCTACACCTAGCAAAAGAACTCTGGGATTGACTATGAACCACTACATAGAATTCCCAATCCCTCTATTTTTGTCCACTTGCATTTTTTATTTACTTAACAGGCTTATTATACACTATCTCAAAGTCCTATTCTTTTTGTACAGCAAAACAACTGTTTGGACAAATATACATATATTGTACTTAATTTATGCTTTAACATGTTTAACATGTATTGGTCACCCTGCCATCTGGATGGGGGGAAGAAGGGGAAAGGTTGGAACAAAAGGTTTGGCAATTGTCAATGCTGTAAAATTACCCATGCATATATCTGGTAAATAAAAACTATAATTAAATTTAAAAAAATATATATATTTTAATAGCTCCATTATTCTTATTTCTCTCAGATCTTATCCCCTCAGCAAAAAATTTCATTTTTTTCATTTGTTATTATCTTACAAATATTTTACATATAGAATCTCACTTGATATAAGCAAAACATTTCCTCACAATATTATTGATAAGATTTTGTTGTAGAATGTTCTGTTTCTTAATGCAAAATGGACAAACAAGATAATCTCATATAAAATTAAGTTTGCAAAAAGGAATTTCTCTGAAAGAAATACATATACAATGTTATATAGTATATTAGAACTGACACAAGTATTTTTGATTGTGTGTTTTGAGTACTGCTTTCTTAAGCCTACAGAAAGATAGTATGTTGCTTTGTTAATTATCCAGCAAGAAAGTTTATTTACATACAAATGGCATTTGACTTGAGACCCCAACCCAGTCCATGTCATTTACTTTCTGAAATATGTTTGAAAAACTTTTCTCTCCTAAGAGTTTCCATTTGCCCTGCTGCTTCAATCTAGACTACTCCCCAGCCACTAAGACAACAGGCAGCAGCATTAAGACAGCTTTGTTCAACCCCTTTCTTATAGAACATATTGAATTTAGAGAATGAAATTAAGTATTACTCATAATATTAAATGATAAAAAGGGAGAAAAGGAGCCATGTGAGCAAAAAAAAATGTCTGTGGCAACTATTTTTGTAGTGGCAAGGAACTGAAAATTGAGTGGAATCAATTGGGGAATGACTAAATACATTTGGTATATGAATGTAACAAAATATTATTGTTCTATAAGAAATGATGAACAGACTGATTTCAGAAAATCCTGAAAATACTTATACGAATTGATGTGTGAAGCAAGCAGAACCAAGAGAACATCACACATAATAACAATAATGTGAGGAACAGCTATGGTTGGTTCTTCTCAACAATGCAGTGATTCAAGGCAATTCCACTAGACTTGATTGGCATTTTTCCCAATCACTATTGAGAGAGAGAGAGAGAGAGAAAGCACTACGGAAAGTGAATGTAGATGGATGAATAATATTTTCTGGGGGGCAGAGCCAAGATGGTGGAGAGGAGACAGTCTTTTACTGAGCTCTCCCCATGCCCCTCAAATTAACAGTAAATCTGTTTCTGAACTGTTTCTGGAGTGACATAGAACCCACAAATATTTGGAGTGTAACAAATTTCCAGCAGAAGATAATTTGGAAGATCTCCAAAAAAGGTCTGTTTAAATTGGGCACGGAAGAAGGTAGGCAGAGTGCAAGCAGCTCTGTAGAAACCTTTCCTGGCTTGCAAGCACCCAGACTCAGGGAAGTGTGGGCTCTGCCCATTGGAGAATCTACTGGGAGGAATCTACAGGCAGTGTTGGCTACTCTATCCTGCCAGTAGATAAGCAACTTAGCTGAAGCCATCCAACACAAATACAAAAGGCAAATGGTGAGATCCTAAATCCCAGAATATTGGGACCCTGACATGCCTACTCAGCACTGGAAATTAGTCAGCACTGACTCAGTGAAGCCTGTACAGGCTTCTACTGATGCCTGTAGAGGAAGCTTCAATAACCTCCCCTTTGCTCTAAAAGCAGACATCAACCTTTTAAAAATGGGCAAAAAAAGCAAAAAGAACTCTGACCATAAGTAATTTTTATGAAGAAAGAGAAGAACAGATTTCAAGCCCTGCTGACACTAAAAGCAGATCATTTCCAAATGAAGCCCCAAAGGCTGAGATAATTGGTTCCCATCTCAAAAGATTCTCTTGGAAGAATTCAAAAAGGATTTTAAAAGAGAGATAGAAGAAAAATGGGGAAAAGAAATGAGAACTTTGCAAAAGGGTTTAGAAAAGGAAACAAAGAAACTATCTGGAGGAAACTCCTTAGAAACGATTTAGTGAAATGGGAAAAAAAACATATAACTCCTTGCAGAATAGATTTGACAAAATGTAAAAAAGAAAGCAACTTCTTGAAAAGCAGAATTTATGAAATGGAAGAAGAAAACAACTAGAAAAACAGAATTTGTGAAATGAAAAAAAAAATCCATAGAACAAAACAATTCATTGAAAAATTGAATCTGCCAAATACAAAAGGAACAAAAAAAAAAAAAGGAACTGAAGAAAATAATTCATTAAAAATAAAACTGAATAGTGCTACTGGGCTTATATCCCAAGGAAATACTGAAGAAGGGAAAGGGACTTGTATGTGCCAAAATGTTTGTGTCAGCCCTTTTTGTAGTGGCTAGAAACTGGAAAATGAATAGATGCCCATCAATTGGAGAATGGTTGGGTAAATTATGGTATATGAATGTTATGGAATATTATTGTTCTGTAAGAAATGATCAACAGGATGAATACAGAGAGGCTTGGAGAGACTTATATCAACTGATGCTGCATGAAATGAGCAGAACTAGGAGATCATTATACATTTCAACAACAATACTATATGAAGAAGATATCTTCAACATAGAGAAGAGCTAATCCAATTCCAATTGATCAATGATGGACAGAATCAGCTACACCCAGAGAAGAAACATTGGGAAATGAGTGTAAACAGTTAGCATCTTTTGTTTTTCTCCCTAGGTTATTTATACCTTCCGAATCCAATTCTTCCTTTGCAACAACAACAACAACAACAAAATTCAGTTCTGCACATATATATTGTACCTAGGATATACAATAACATATTTAATATATATATGGGAATGCCTGCCATCTAGGGGAGGGGGTGGAGGGAAGGAGGGGAAAAATTCAGAAAAGAAAGGAGTACAAGGGATAATGTTGTAAAAAATTACTTATGCATATGTACTGTCAAAAATATTATAATTATAAAATTAATAAAAAATTTAAAAAAATAAAACTGAACAAATAAATGAATGACTTAATGAGACATCAAGAATCAGTCAATCAAAACCAAAAAAAAAAGTAGAAGAAAATGCTAAATACCTCATTGCAAAAACAACTGACCTGGAAAATAGATCTAGGAGAGGCAATCTAAGAATTACTGGACTTCCTGAAAACCATGATGAAGAAAAAAACAAAAAGAGTCTAGATATTATCTTCCAGGAAATGATCAAGAAAACTGCCTGGTATTCTAAAATCAGAAGTTAAAGAGCCATTGAATGCATTCATGGATTACCTCCTGAAAGAGAACCCAAAATGAAAACAAAATGAATATTTTAGCTAAATTTTAGAACTAATGAACCAAGGAAAAATGTTTAGAAAGAAACAATTTAAATACCAAGGAGCCACAATTAGGATTACCCAGGACCTAGCAGCTTCCACCTTAAAGGACAGAAGAGCCTGGAATCTGATATTCTGAAAGGCAAATGAACTTGAAATATAGCCAAAAATAAACTATTCAGCTAAAATGAGTATTATCTTTCATGGAAGAAGACGGACATTCAATGATGCAAATGGATTTTATTTATGTCTGATGAAAAGACCAGAACTGAACAGAAAATTTGACCTCTAAATACAGAACCCAAAAGGTAAAAAGGAAAGAACTCTTGAGAACTATATCTGTTATGAATACTTAGTGCAATTATAATTTGATTTTATTATGATAATATAAAAAAGAAATGAGGAGGAAAGGGGATTATAATGGAAAAAGAGGAAAATAGAGGTAAAATGAGGGAAATTATATCTCATGAAGAGGCAAAGAAGACCAATTATAATTGAGGGAAAGAAGGGAAGGGAATGAACATAGTGGAAATCTTACTCTCAATAGATTTGGCTCAAAGAGAGAATATTAGCCACATTTGATTTCACAGAGAAACTTGTCTCACCCTATAGGGAAGTGGGAGGGGAAAGGGGAAAAGAAAGGTGGAGGCTAATAGAAGAGAAAACAGAAGTAACAGTGAAAAGATATAAGAAATGGAGAGGGGTTGTAAAGGGGGAGGGATGTTTCAGAGAAGTGGTGGTCAGAAGCAAAATACTGGAGAGGAGGAAAAGGGGGAAAGGAAAGAGAAAAGTATACTTTGGGGTAAATGAGAATACAGAATTAGTCATTTTAACTGTGAATGGGAAAGGCATGAACTGTCCCATAAAATGGAAGCATATAGCAAACTGGATTAAAAGCCAGAATCCTACAATGTATTGTTTATAGGAAACACATTTAAAGTAGAGTGATACATTTAGAGTAAAGGTAAAAGACTGAAGAAGAATCTATTATGCTTCAGATGAAGTAAAAAAAGCAAGTGTAGCAATCCTGATCTCAAAGAAAGCAAAATCAAAATTAGATCTAATTAAAAGAGATAAGGAAGGAAGCTGTAACTTATTAAAGGGTAGCACAGATAATGAAGTAATATCGATAATAGACATATATGCACAAAGTGGTATAGGATTCAAATTCCTAAAGAAGTTAAAAGAGCTATAAGAAGAAATATAAAAATTACACAAATGTGTAAGATCTCAACCTTACTCTCTCAGTCTAGATAAATCAAATCACAGAATAAATAAGAAAGAAGTTAAGGAGGTAAGTAGAATCTTGGAAACATTAGATATGATAGATCTTTGGAGAAAATTGAATGGAGACAGAAAGGAATACACTTTTTTTCTCAGTGGTTCAAGGAAACTACATAAAAATTGACTCTATATTAGAGCATAAAGACTTCAAAATCAAATGCATAAAGGCAGAAATAGTAAATGCATTTTTCAGGTTATAATGCAACAAAAATTACATGCGATAAAAGGCCAGGGAAAAATCAATAAAAATTAATTGTAAACTAAATAATCTAATCCTAAAGATTAGGGTAAAACAACAAATTATAGACACCATCTATATAGACTGCTGATAATATAGAATATTTGGTAGTCTATCTGCCAAGGCAATCTCTGGAACTATTTGAACAGAACTACAAAACACTTTCCACACAAATAAATTGAGATCTAAACAATCAAAAAAATTATCAAATGCTCTTGGATAGGTCCAGCAAATCTAATAAAAAAATGATAATACTGCCTAAATTAATTTATTTATTTAATGATATACCAGTTAAACTGCCAAGAAATTATTTTACAGACCTAGAAAAATCATAACAAAATTCATCAGGAAGATAAAAGATCAAGAATTTCAAGGGAATTAATGAAAAATGCAAATGAAGATGGCTTAGCTGTACCAGATTGAAACATTCTAAATATATATATTTATATATATATACACACACATACACACACAATTTTATGGCTCTTTGGGTGTAGTTTCAAATTGTTCTCCAGAAGGGCTGAATCAGTTTATAACTCCATTAACAATACATTAGTGCTCCTATTTTCCCCCATCCTCTCCAACATTTATCATTATAGTTTCCTGTCATCTTAGCCAATCCCAATGGGAATGAGGTGGTACCTCAGAATTGTTTTAATTTGCATTCATCTGATCAATAGTGATTTAGAACAATTTTCATAGGACTATATATGACTCATTTCATCATCTGAAATTTATCTGTTCATACCATTTGACCATTTATTAATTGGGAAGGTACATATGCTTATAAATTTGACTTAATTATCTATATATTTTAGAAAATATTGGCTATAAAAATTATTTCCCAGCTTTCTGCTTTCCTTCTGATTTTGGAAGCATTGGTTTTGTTTGTGCAAATTTTTTTTTAATTTAATGTAATCAAAATTAACCATTTTCCATTCCCTAATGTTCCCTGTCTCTTTTTTGATGATAATTCTTCCCTTCTGCATCAATCTATTAGGTAAACTGCCCATTCATTTCCTAATAAAGTATCACCCTTTGTGTCTAAATCATGAACCCATTTTGACCTTATCTTCTTATATGATGTGAGATGTTGGACTGTGCCTAGTTTCTAACATACTATTTTTTAGTTTTCCCAGAAATTTTTGTGAAATAGTAGGTTCTTATCTCAGAAGTGGGAGTCTTTGGTTTGTTAAACTGTAAATTACTGTAGTCATGTCTATTGTGTCTTGTATACCTAACCTATTCCATAGATCCATAACTTTATTTTTTAGTCAATATCAAATGGTTTTCATGACTCCCTTTTTAATATAGCTTTGGATTTGATGTAGCTAGGCCACCTTTCTTTTCATTCTTTTTTCATTAATTCCTTTGACATTCTTTACCTTTAGTTCTTGATATGAATTATGTTATTATTTTTTCTACTTTATAAAATGATTTTTGGCTGTTTGATTATCATGGCATTAAATAAGTAGATTTAATTTAGGTAGCATTGCCAATTTTATTATATTATTTCAGCCTACCCATGAGCAAATGATATTTTTCTAATTGTTTAAATCTGACTTAATTTGTGTGAAAAGTGTTTTGCAACAGTGTATTTTTAGTTCCTACGTTTGTCTTGGCAGGTAAACTCACAAATATTTTATATTGTGTACAGTTTTTTTCAATAAGATTTTTCTTTATGTAGGTTTAGTTTATATTCTGCCACTTTGCTAAAGTTGTGAATTGTTTCAAGTATTTTTTTTAGTTGGTTCTTTAGGATTTTTTTAAGTTTATGATTTTAAATATATAATCTGCAAAGAGTGCTAGTTTAATTTCCTCATTACCTATTCTAATTCTTTTAATTTCTTTTTCTTCTCATGGCTAAATATATTTCTAGTACTATATTGAATAAAATATTGATAATGGTCATCTTTTTACACTCTTTATCCTACTGGGAATGTTTCTAGTTTATCTCTATTGCATATAAAGCTTCTGATAGTTTTCAATAGATACTGCTTATCATTTTAAGGAAAACTCCATTTATTCCTATGTAATCTAGTGTTTTTAATAGGAATCAGTGTTGCATTTTGTCAAAAGCTTTTTCTGTATTGATTGAGATAATTATGTGATTTTCGTTAGTTTTATTATTGATATTGTCAATTATGCTGATGTTTTTCCTAATATTGAACCTTCTCTGAATTCCTGGTATAAATTCCATCTGTTCATAATATAGTATCTTGGTGATAAATTAATTTCTTTACTTATATTTTATTTAAATATTTTGCATCAATATTCATTAGGGAAATTGGTTTATAATTTTCTTTCTGTTTTGGCTCTTCCTGTTTAAGATATCAGCACCACATTTCTGTCATAAAAAGAATTTGGCAGGATACCTTCTTTGTCTGTTTTTCCAAATAGTTTATGTAATATTGGATTATTGTTTAAATGTTTAGGAGAACTCACTTGTAAATCCATCTGGCCCTAGGGATTTTTTTTTTTTAGAGATTTCATTGATGGCTTGTTTAATTTTTTCCCCTAAAATTGGGTTAAGTATTTCAGTTCCTTTTCTACTAATTTGGATGATTTATAGTTTTGTAAATATCCATCCATTTCAATTAAATTGTCAAATTGAATAATATATCCTTGAGTAAAATAAAATAATTATTGCTTTAATTTCTTCTTCATTGGTGGTTAAGTTCACCCTTTTAACTTTTGGTACTTTTTTGCTGTTGGACTTTGTTTCTATTATATAAAAATGCTGATTTATGTGTGGGCTTATTTTATATTCTGCCACTTTGCTAAAGTTATAATTACCACCTGTGTATTCCTCTCCATTCTATTTTTTCTCATTTATAATTTTCTATCTCCTTGAACCCTTTCTCTCCTCCTCAGTATTTTCTTTTAGGATTACTAGGTGAGAACTCAGGTTGTCTGGACAGTGACAAGGTGAGAATTCAGGTTGTCTGGACAATTACAAGGTGAGAACTCAGGTTGACTTGACAGTTCTCTGGCTCAGACCTTTGATTTGGGCCTTTAAAGGGAGTTTACACCTTAGGAATTCTAGGAGGAGCAAGCTCATTGGTTGAAGTGGTTCTTCCCAGAAGCCCTTGTATGATCCCACTCCCATTCTCTGGGAGCATAAAAAGAGGTAGTATTGAGCTTGGAGACCAGTCTGGACTGGGGAAGGACAAGAGCTGGAGGAGATTCAGAGCCAGGATTCAGGAAGAAGAAGAGGCTGGCTGGAGGCTCCAGAAGCCTCCCAAGAAACCTGCTCATAGAGGAAAAGATTATACAGAAAAGAAACCTCCTCCCAGAGAAGGATTACAACTGAGAGATGATCAGAACATTACAGTTTTCCTTCAGACCCCCCTCAAATTTTCTTCCTTTCTATCAGCCCCTACTTTCTTTCACTTTTGCTTTCTCTTCTATACCCATATGTGTATGTTATCCCTCTTTGAGGCAAATATAATCAATGTTCATTTGTCTCCCTTTTTTCTCTCTTCTGTAACATATCTTGTATGCCTCTTCATGTAATGTAATTTCCCATTTACCTCCCTTTTCCTCTTCTTTCAGGATATCCCTTTTCTGCCCCTTAATTTTCTTTTTTATTTTATTACATCAAAGTCAGTTTATACTTATATCTTCTGTCTGTATATACCCCATTCCTACTACTCTAGCAAAGATGCACAAGTGTCATTTTTCTGTGTAGGAATGTAAACCGTTTAACCTTTAAATCTTTTTTGTTCTTTCCTGTTTCATTTTTTATACTTCTCTTGAGCCTTTTATTTAAAGATCAAATTTTCTTTCCTGTTTAGCTTTTTATACATGTCTTGAGCCTCATATTTGAAGATCAAATTTAGTTTTGGTCTTTTCATCAGAAATTATTCAAAGTTCCCTATCTCATTAAATGTCCATCTTTTCATCTAAAAAATTGTGTCTAATTTTTCTGGAGAGTTGATTCTTGGTCATAGTTCAAGTTCTTTTGCTTTTCAGAATATTGTATTCTAAGCCCTCCAGATTTTTATGTGGGAGCTTCTGAATCCTAGGTAATCAATCACAACTGTGGTTCCTCATATTTGAATTGTTTCTTTCTGGCTGCTTGCTGTATTTTCTTCTTGACCTTGTAATTCTGGAATAGTTACAATATTCCTTGATATTTTCATTTTAGGATCTTTTTCAGGAGATGATTGATGAGTTCTTTTATTTTTTTATTATAATAAGTTTATTTATTTTTTAGTACACATTGCCTTATGAATCATGTTGGAAGAGAAAAAACAGATTAAAAGGGAAAAACAATGGGAAAAATTAAAAAAAAAAAAACAGAAAAAAAGAAGTGAATGTAGCATGTGTCAATTTATAATTAATATCCATAGATCTTTTCCTGAATGCAGACAGCATTTTTTGTCCAAAATCTATTGGGATTGCTTCGAATCATTGAACTGCCAAGAAGAACTAAGACTTTCATAGTTGATCATTATATATTTTTGCTGTTATTGTGTACAATGTATTCCTGGTTCTGCTTGTTTCACTCAGCATCAGTTTGTATAAATCTTTTCAGGTTTTTGAGAGAAAACTAGGGAGAGCTCAGGCAACTCCTGATTTCTCTCAGTCATCTTGACTCTGCCTTCCAGAATATCTTTAGGAATAAAAAAAAATTAAAGACAAGCTCAGTTCAGAAGAATAGGGTGGGGACCTCAGGTCCTGGATAGGAAGGTGAGAAAGTTGGGATGGGAAAAGGAAGACCAGGGTGACAGCATTCACAATCAGTGTAAAAATATCTGGAGAGTTAGGATCAGGGATGAGATACATCTAACCTTTTCAGGTTCATGAAAGATGACTTAAATTTTTCAGTGTTATTTATGACTTGAAAATCATCAAATGTTACAAATTAGGGCTTTTCATCCCTATTCCTATATTCCTACATTCAAGTTTCAACTTTGGCATTCCTAGTTGTATAATATTAGTCAACTCACTCAAGTTTTGTTAATTCTAGACCTAGAAACTTAATGGAGGAAATATTAATAATTTAGATTATGCTTAAAACTGTGTGTTTTACAACTTCTATCCCATTTGATTCTCCCAACCACCCAGGAAAATCCTATCATTATTATCCCTTCCTTTCTCCTTTTTTCCCCTTCCTTCTTTTCTTTTTTTTTCCCTTCCCTTCCCTTCCTTTCCTTTCTCTTCCCTTCCCTTCCCAACTCTTCCCAATCCTTCCCTTCGCCACCCTTTCTCTACCTTTCCCCTACCCTTCTCTTTCTTTTCCCTTCCCTTACCCTTTTCCTTCCTTTTCTTTTCTTTTTCTTCAGAGAAGCAGTTCTTAAACATCATCAGCCCATTCCTGGTCAAAATCCTCAGATGATTGGTTTCTTTGATGAAAACTCAAGGGACATGATGATTCAAACTTCTCTAGTCACTAAATAAATTTATTCTGTAATTTCTTGAGAGACATGAAGACATATATGGCTTTGTAATGATATTTAAGTGGAAAATATTGCAGGGACAGAGTATTTCTAATGTGATAAGTTCAGTGATATGAACTTCCAGGATGAAGAGGTTTCTGTGGCATGATCAAAAAAGTCCAGAGTACAAACTAGAGAAGAATTAAGATTGAGAAGGCAACCTTATACAAGTCACTTAATCTCTGTGTACCTCAGTTTCCTCACATGTAAAATGAGAATAATGATAGCATCTTCCTGGGCAGTTGGGAGAATCAAATGGGATAGTAGTTGTAAAACATTTAGCATAGTATCTGGCATGTAATATGTGCTTAGTAATTATGCATTTCTTTCCTTCTTATTATACATATTTTTAGACTATGACATATCCTAAGTGTGTGATCCTAGGCAAGTTATTTCATCTCTTGCTGCTCTAGGCTAATCCCTGATTCCATATTAGAAAGTGCCTCCTTGATAAAGTTTCCTTACTCTGGAATTTCATATCAATGAAATCAGAGGTCCATTCCTTATTCTTACCTCTCTAATTTTTAGCATTTAACTATTTCTTATCATTTCCATAACTAGTTCAGTTTCATCCATACACTAACATATGTGTTATTCCCTTTTACCCTAACAATAGTTGAGAATACCATCAGCTAAGATCCTCTGTGATATAAGCTGAAGATTCCTAAGTCAAGGAGAAATGAAAGAAAAGGAATTAAATCTAAGCCATTATTATATGGGAATAATTATTAAAGATATAATTATAACTACTTACTAGTTGTAATCCTGCTACTTTTAGGAAGTTCGTATAAAGAATGATGACGGAGATGAATATACACATATATTATTTTGTTATTTTGCTATCTCTGGATCTTATTTATTCAATGATTTTATTTATTAATGCAGATTCTTTCCTTCTATAGCATAATTAATTGATCAAGACCCTGTCAGAGAATATAACTGATTTTCAAATTCAGAGAGATATTTGGTCAATCCCTGTCTGAATTTCCATGGAATTGTCTTATTGAAGCTATCTCACCTCTGTCTATTTCAGTCATTTAAATAGAATAGAAGTAATTCTGCTGATAAGAACTATGACAAAAACCGAGGAGGAAAATGTGCACCAAGAAAAGAAACTAGAAAAGGATAGCTAAAGAAACATCAGTGTGGGAGAAGAGGATTTGGCCAAAGAGAAAAACAGTGATAAAGGGTAAAAGAAAAATGCTAAAGAGAAGGAAAAAAAAGAAATGCTATTGTTTCTAGAGAGGCAGTGTTTTGTAGCAAATAGAGATGTACCTGGAAAGCATAAAGACAACTTATGACATAGATTGTCTACATCACCTAGGGTCAAGTCATTCAACCTTTCAATGTCCCAGGAAATTCTTTAACTATTTAAGTTCCTGAGAAGGTGCTGATCAATATTAATATAGGTAATTTCTCCCCTGGGGCTTCCTAAACCAATTGAATCACTAGTTCATTTTCGCCCTAATATTAGTGTGCTATTCCTCTCAACGCTAACAATAATTGAGCCTGCTAAGGACTAAGACTGAGGGCTCTCCATGGTGTAAGCTGAAGCTTCCAAAGTCAGGGAGCAAGAAAAGATGACAGCTGGAAAGTCCCCCTCTTAGGGAAGGATTAGCAGGGGTTGGATAATTGTAGAGAGCTCAGCATAAATCAAGAGCAGAGGAGGATGCTGAGCCAAGAGGCCAAAAGCAAAAGATAACTTCGATATCAATAATGAAAGTGAGTATCAGTAGGATCAACAGAATACAATAAGTGATGGGAGATAGTCATGTTAGAAGGATCAAATAAGCAGCTAAGTGGTAACAGTGGATAGAGCACTACTAGGCCTAGGGTCAGGAAGATCTGACTTCAAATCCTCGGACAACAACTAATAAGATTATAGCCAAATCATAATCTTTGCCTGTTTCGATTTCCTCATCTGAGAAAAAGGAAAACAATCATAATAGCTACCTTTCAGTGAAAATAAAATGAAATAATATTTATAAATCACTTAACAAAGTGGCTGTTCCATAATAAATGTTATTATTAATACTAAGATAATAAAAAGAGATTGAACCCTATGGCTTAAAAATTATACAGGAATAAATTAACCCTAGAAAGATGAAAGGCTATTAAAATAACATAGATAGAAACATAAATGTTTCTTGGAAGAATAAAAAGAGCTTGATGAGATATTGTCTCAAAAGACCAATATGGGTATTGGAAACTTGATAAACAATTTAGATGTTTTAAAGATGTAGCTAAGAGGATTCTGAAAAAATGGTGGAGTAGGCCAGAAAATTACAAGTACTCCAGATTTCTTCCATAAACAAAACAAAATAGCACCTCAGGGTGAACATAAAGCAGCAAAAATAAATAAGAGTCAGAGCAAAATAATGGTTCTCTTGGGACAACCAGAGAAAAGATCCAAAGATCCTTTGGTTTATGGGAAGTATAAATGCCAAGCTGTGAGCTCTGAGGCTACCCAGGCTGGGAGGAAGCCTCTGCCGTAGACATAGGAATTTTCACCTCCTGCACTTCCTTGGGGAGTCCAGTATCTGAATGGAGGATAGTTTAAGGGAACCTCTGCTGATAAGGAATGCCAGGCCAAGCCTTGTTTCTGAGAGACAATCTTGGGTGGGAAGGAACTAACATTTGCCTGGTGAGTGCAAAAGCAGCGGGGCAGGGGTGCTTCTAACTATGGGTATTTAGGGGGGGGGGGTAAAGAGAGAAGGGAAACTTGGTTTTAGTTACAGGATGTAAGGAAGATCTGAAGAACCTTAGGGCAGAGACACCATCCCTAATATGCCAGGGGCAGAGGTGATTATTATAATAATCTGCTATACAAAAAAAGGCACATGGACAAAAGATGAAGAATCAAATCATAGAGAGTAATTATGTCAATGAAGAATATCAGAGTTCATCTTCAGAGGAGGATAATGAAGCAAAAAAATCCTTTCCTACCCCAAAGAGTTGCATCAAATGGTTACTTGCCCAGAAAGAATTCATAGAACTCAGAAAAGACTTTTTTAAAAAATCAAAATTTAAAAAAAAATCAAAAATAATTTTTAAAAAAGAGAGAGATTGAGGAAAAATGTCTTTAAAATTAAAAAAAAAAGATTATATAAAGAAAGTCAATCAACTGGCAAAGGAAATCCAGAATCTTTTTCTTAATTAAAACTTTTTATTTTGAAAACATATGCATGGATAATTTTTCAACATTAACCCTTGCAAAACCTTGTGTTTCAATTTCCCCCTTAATCCCTCCCACCCTTCCCCTAAATGGCAAATGATTATATATATATATATATATATATATATATATATATATATATATATATATATATATATATGAAGAAAAATCAAATCAAACAGGAAAAAATGAGAAAGAAAATAAAATGCAAATAATTAATAACAAAAAGAGTTAAAATGCTATGTTGTGAACCATATTTAATTCCCAGTCATCTCTCTAGGTGTAGATGGCTCTCTTCATCATAAGATCATTGGAACTATTCTGAATCATCTCATTGTTGAAAAGAGTCACGTCCATCAGAATTGATCATCATATAATCTTATTGCCGTGCTCAATAAAGGAGATCCAGAATGTTAAGGAAGAAAATAACTCTTTGAAAATTATAACAAAATAAAATATAATAGGAAGGGAAAGATTATGAGTAGTAATCATTGATCTCAAAGTTAAACAAAAAAAAAAGATTCAATCAAGAGAGAAATCTACATTATATATCAGACATGTTATTATCTTAGATGTACATGTAAATGCATATGTATATACATATATATCTGTGTGTATGTATATGTAGGTATACAGATATATATATATATATATGTTTATATACACAAATAATATTTTTGCTTAACTGTAGCTTGCTTGAAGAGATAGGAAAGGGAAAAAAAGAATAAAGTCAAAAGTGCCAGCAGAATGCCAAAAGAAAACCTACAAGGAAGGATATATCAAATTTGATAAATGCATTCCCCTGTTATTGAAGAGTTTGACTCTTCAGGTTAATAAAGGATAAGATGCACTCCTTTTGATCTGGAAAAATCAAGGATTTATGGGGCTACATTATCTTATGTTAAGATGTCATTACAGAATTTGGCTTATGAAATTTTAACCCCTAGTGATTGGAAATCTAAAGCAAGGACACATTTAGAACCTGGACAAAACTTGTGGCTTTAGGAGTATAGTGACTTATGTAGAATACATAATACACAACTAGCAGGTAAAGATCAGTATGCAGATGCTTCAGCACAGATTATAGTCGCATATGAGCAAATTGCTTCTGCTGCTATCAAAGCATGGACCTCCCTCTCAGGAAAAGATATAGGGGAAGCCTTCACAAAAATAGAGCAAGGTCCAAATGAACCTTTTGCTGATTTTGTGGGATGTCTGCAAACAGCTGTCATAAGAACCTTGGTGAAAATTCAACAACTGGAATAATGATCAAACAACTTACTAAAGAAAATGCTATTGAAGTTTGTAGAATAATTATATATGGGGATTATACAAAAATGCTCCGTTAGAGGAGATCATAAGATGATGTGCCATAGTGGGCACAAATATGTTTTATATCCAGGCTAAGGTGCAGAACATGGGAAGACATGGTCCCTCTTGGCAAAAGACTTCCAGAGAGACTCGCCAATGTTTTCAGTGTCTTGAAGTAGGGCATTTGAAAGCTTAATGTAGGCTTAGAGATAGAGAGAGAAGACAGGATCAGAGAAGACCCAAAAACCTATGCTCAAAATGCAATGAGGCTTCTACTGGGCCTCAGAATGTCGATTGACCCAGGGAAATGAGAGGTGGGCCCAACTCCAAGATATCATACAAAAACAGGTAGGGCATGATGGCAGCCGAGTTTACACCCAGAGAGTTCAATATTCTGATATGATTAATCAGCAGAAAAACAATTTGATGGGATAAAGGGAATACATGATCAATCAGCCAAAAAGCAGTCAGATGGGAGAAAGGGATTATAATCGGAGAGAATATGGGCTTTTTAACCCAACAGAAAAACAGTGCAAGCAGCTCCAATGTAATTGTCAGGTGATGTGGAGAAATCCAGAAAGTGGTGAATGGAAGGGACTAGATAGGTTAACTGCTTGGTAGAAAGGGTTGCTTGTATTTCTCCAGATAGAGAAAGAATTAGATGGGTGCCAACGAGCACCTGGAAAGAGACATAAAAAGAGGAAAACCCACAAACAAAGGAAAAGACCTAAAAAACATCTGATACTGAAAGAGCATGGCTGATAATAAAACTGTTACAGAACTTCAAAACCAGCAGGAATCATTGGATTCCCAGACACATGAAGTAATGGACAATAGATTGGTTTTGGACTATTTCCAGGACTTATGGATATGTATAATTCCTCATGTTGACTCATGTTATTTGTTACATCATTACTAGCCTGTCTTATATTGATTGCTATGTGCTTATGTAATAACTCCCAGGATTGGCACACTATCCCTTTAATGTTAAGTCTCTTTTCATTTCCTTATATGATCAAGATAATAAGGATATATCAGGGGATTGCTATAGACTTATAATATACATGGTTTTTAAAAAGAATTTGGCTAAGTCATTGATACATTCTTGTGAACAAGATGGAAAGGAATAGGGAAGATGAAACAGTTAAGTGGATTCCGATCTGCTCTCCTTATCTCCAGCAGGTTAGCCTTAGATGGCTTCTCCCTTATTTGGTCCTTTAACAAGCTCTCCACTCACCCAAGTAGTAAACTCCCCAAAAGTATTCTTTTAAATCTTGGGATTTTTTTGGTCCTTGGGGACCAACAACCGCCATCCTCCAACCAAATTTGTCTTGAGGAGTTGACGAATCTGTTGGTGTTTTTTTTTTTTTTTTTTTTTTCCCCAAGTTTTATCTATATACCAAATTTTCTGGTTATAACTTTATGAGGTTTGCTCTCTGTAGAGGTAGAAGGGATACTTATGTCAATGATATCACAGTTGACATATTATATATCCAATAGGATTCCTTGCTTAGTTGAAATAAATAAACAGAGGAGCTTTTGTTTGGAAGAAATTAGCAAATTCAATGTGATTTTAGCATGTAAATTTAGCTGGAGACTCGCTTTTGTGACAGAGCTTCAGCAGAGGAAATGCAAACTGTCCTTTTCAATGAAGTATGCGGCATAAGAGAGACAGAGAGACAGGGACAGAGAGAGACATACAAAAAGAGACAGAGATAGACAAAATCAGAGGCAGAGACAAAAAGACAGAAACATTGACAGAGACACAAAGACAGAGACAGACAAAGAGACAGAGACACAGAGCGACAGAGACAGAAACTTGTCTTAGATACAGGAAGACCTTGTTTTATGATCTATCTCTGAGAAACAGTAACTATATGATTTTAGGCAAGTTCCTCTCAGTATTGTAGTCATCTCTCTAAGAGTAAAAGGTCCAATTGTTTTCAGTCAGGTCTGACTCTTTGTGACTTCATTTAGAGTTTTCTTGGCTTTATTCTGTTTGGGAATAAGGCATGTTTCATAGGGTATATCTTTGTCCTAAGAAGAACTTGTATTGCTTATTTTCTGGAAGTTCTGATTAGTTTCTCCACAGTGAATATTAAATAAATTGATATCTACCCATTAGAGCATTTGCCCATCTGGAAAGTACAGCAAACAGAAGGCTTAGTTGAAGAATGATGAGATTTAAAATGCTGAGGTATTACATTGTTCTTTGTATGAAGTGATTTTGAATGATTAGACCAAGTCTCTAATGAGAAAATAAATTTTCACTATAGCCCACCTCCCTCATCACCAAGTTCTGAAACCACAGGATCCCATCTTCCTCCCTCTCCTCATATCTTCCATTTCCCTCTTCCCTTTCTGTTTTCTCTTCTCCTCTTTCTTTCCCTCCTCCTTTCTTTGCCTCCCCCTCCATCACAACAATAACAATATCATCATATCACCATCAACAGCACCCAGGGAAGAGCAGCAGCTGTGTGAGCTATTGGATTGAGACCCAATCTCAAAAGTCAGGAAGGTCTGAATGCAATTCCCATTTTTGTGAACACTGCAAAGTCATTTTACTCCACAGTGCTTTACGCAAATCCCTAAGAGTATAAATTGCAAAATAGTTGCTGATCTGAATTAGTAGCGAGTATTATTTCTCTACTGGGAATTTTCTGTTCTCTGAAAAATCATCTCTGTACTTAGAAAATCAGGTGAAATAATGGCTAGAGTTTTTGAAATGAGAGTCAGGAAGACTCATATTCATAATCTACCTTCCTCAAGTATTTACCAGTTTTGTGGCTATGGACAGGGTATTTAACTTCTGCCTGCCTTGGATTCCCCATCTATAAGATGGGAATAATAATAACATTTAGATCCCAGAATTATTACAGGATAAATTTCCAAAAATATATGTGCATATGTGTATATACATGTACACGTATATGCACAGAAATATATGTTTATAATTATATATGTATATAAAGTGCTCTGTAAAGTTTAAAATATTACATAAATGTAAGCTAAGATTTTCAAAGACACACAGAACCAGCTATAGTACTATTCACATAATGAAAGGTAGCTTCTGTTTTAATGTTATATACCAAATCTAAATTGCCCTCAGCATTGCTTTTGACCTTAAAAGTCAGAAATAATGTTCAAAGATAAACTCCATGTTGGGGGGTGCCCTCAGGCTATATGCTGCTGATAGTTATTAGATTCTTCTTTCACCTCCAAGCCACAACTCTGAACCTAAAATTACTCCTGTAAAAATAGAGAATGAACCATTAAAAAAAATCACACGAATTGATGTGACTTAGAAGCACAGCAGATCCCTGATAAATGACATCTTAAGAAATGGAACTAGATTAATTTTTTCTTAAAAATTGAATTAACCTCTTTTAGGAAAATAATAATTCCTATTTTTATAGCACTTCAAAGTTTACTAAGTGAGATGGGCATTGAAAATGTTATTACCACCATTTTATAGCTGAGCAAACTGAATCTGAGGGACTCTAAATAATTTGCCCAGGGTCACACAGCTACTAAATCTAACAGCTGGGAATTCCAAGTTTTGGCCGCTATAACATGCTAGCTCTTAAAATAAAGCAATCTGTTTTCATTGTGAATTTCAGAGATGAAAGTTAAGAAATGGCAGAATGTTAAAAATAATTAAATGGTTATAGGTTTAGAGCTGAGACCAAGAGGTCATCTAATCCACACTCTATTCTAAAGATGAGGAAACTGAGGCACCGAAAACTTAATAGATCTTCCCAGTACATTTAGATAACAGTAAATAGCATGGTACAATGGTTAGGGCCCTAACTTGGAGTTAGGGAGTTTTTTATTCAAATCCCATCTCAGAGATTTGCTAGTTAGGTGATTGTGGGCAAGTAACTTAATTGCCTCTTGCCTGAAATTCTTCATCTATAAAATGAAAGAGTTGGACTTGAAGCTGTTTTAGTTCTAAATCTTTGATTTTATAATTCTTGATCCTCTAACTCCAAATCCAACTCTCCTTTGTTATATCAGTGTCCATCACAGCAATTGATAAAATGTTAAATGAAGCATTACAGTACTTGAAAGTAATCATTTATTTTCAACTTTATGTCACAATTACTCATTTCATTGCTAACTCAGAAATGGGGTAAATAGGAAGGTAAACTACCAGGTAGCAATTTCTCTAAAACAAGAAAGGAAATGATTGAGAAAATCATAAGATGTTAAAAATCAACTTTGGGAAAATGTAGGGAACCATAAAATGAGTCTCAAAGAGGTGATTCTTATCTGTCAACATAGCAGGATGATGGTCCTCTATTCATTATCTGAGGTCTTATTGGTCACAAATTAAAAAAAAAAAAAAAAAAAAAAAAAGCTTTCTTTGTAACTAAAGAGGCAACCGAGACAGTTGAAACAACTGAGAAAATTATCTGCGTTTACAATCTTTTTCCAAGGTCACATAGTGAGTGAATAAGTGAGAGGGCAATAATTCTTAAAGATACTTAACATGGGCTGCTCTTCTCATGGAAATGTGCCTGCAAAGACAGAAGGTATATCATTATAAGACTGGCAACAAAGATGAAGTACACTCATGCAATGTTCTCAGGGTAAATATGCTGTGATATGGTATCATAGGTCAGGTTAGGATGGCAGAAATTACATTCAGCATGTGTTTATTATATAGTTCTCTTTAATGATAGGAGATTGTATTTTCTCAAAACCAACAATCCAGAAGAGCAAGAGAGGAAACTGTGTTCTCAGGGTTGAATTATTATAGAAAGGGGTTCAATATGTGATAGGTGATAGATGATAGGAAAGGAAATCTAATTCAATAGGATGAAAAAACTGAGCTTTGAGGAGACATGTTGCATCCAAAAGACAACAACTTCTCAGGCACATTTGTTAATATAGCTCAGCTTTGATCCACACCCACTTGATTTTCTACCCATACCCCAAGCCCTCTCTATCCACCCATCACTCTACCTGTCACCTTGATCTCAGAGCTATAAACTTAGCAAAAAAATATGAAACTTACTTGACTTAGCTCCTGATTTGTGGTACAACTTTGGATTCCATATTTTTATGGAGTGGTGGTAGTTTCCCTCAGAGAAAGCAATTGTTTTCATAACTAGCACTTACAAAAACCTTTGTGAGAGATACATTATAAAATCAAGCTAAAGATAAAATTGTGGAATTTTATCCTAGATGTTTCTAACTGAGATGACACTGTATTGTGTGCCAAAATAATGAAGAGACATTTTAGGGAGCTTAATGGTTATTCCAAAGAGATCAAATAGACTATTGCACTTGGAAAAACAAATGGATGAAAGATACATCTTGCCAGGATACTAACAAGTAATTCCTGTCATTATATAGGCAGACATTATTGTTATGTAATTTATTACAAATACTAATATAGGTATTTATTGTTAATTGTTATTAATAATGATAATATATTGTTAATAATTATTATATTGTATCTAGGTGACACAGAGGATAGAGCACTAGGTTCGCACCTAGAAGACCTGAGTATAATTTGTCTTTGAACACTTACTGGCTGGTTGACACTATTTTCCTCAGTTTTCTTCACTGTAAAATGGAACTGATAATAGCACCTACTTCACAGAGTTGTAACCAATGAGATAATATTTATAAAGCTTTTAATATAGTTCTATTTAAAGTACTATAGTTCTATAGTACTATTTAAAATAGTAAATGTTATGTAAATGTTGACTATTATTTTTATTGTTATTATAATTATTATTTTGACACATTTAGCTTATATTTATATAGTACATTAAGGTTTGCAAAACACTTTACATGTATTATCTCATTTGATCCTCACAATGACTTTATGAGGTAGGTATTGTTAGTATCTCCATTTTACTAATGAGGAGACTGAAAGAGCCAGTCAACAGGTATGCTCCAGACCAGCAACTAGATGGCTCTTTGGATAGGAGACTCTTTCTCTTCCTGATTTAAAATCTGGCCTCAAATATTTACTAGCTGCATGATGCTGGGCAAGTCACTTAAACACTGTTTACCTCAGTTTCCTCTTCTGTAAAATGAGTTGGAGAAGGAAATGGTGGACCACTCTAGTTTCTTTGCCCAGAAGATCCCAAATGGGGTCACAAGATCTGGACACAATTGAACAAACCCATCTTCAGCATTGTGCTAAGCCCTGGGAGATACAAAGAAAGGGAGAAAAATAGCACAGAGAGTTTGAATTCTCAGGGGGGGGTGATGGCATGCAAAGAAACTGTATACATGACATACAATCAACATAAATATTTCTTGAGGTTAAATGACTTGCTCAGGTTCACACATTTAAGTCTGAGCCAGGGATTCAAGCCAGGGATTCACCAAGGGATAGTATTAGGCCTAGTATTAAATAGAAGAAAAATCATACTGTATTGTGTCTCAAGCACCTATGATGCTTTCTGTAAATGTTGGAATGCATTCAATGACAGATCATACTATGGAATTTAATACCAAGTTCTTTAATTCTAAACAAACAAACAAAAAGCCCACCACCAACAAAACTACTAACATTCTCCCAATCATACCATGTTACTAAACTATACATAAGGATCCCTTCAGGTCATATGTTAGGTTAGAAAATCACATATTAATTTGATCTATGTTTTATTGTAAGTTTATTTATTTTGTTAAATTTTTCTTATTTATATTTTAATCTAGTATAGAGTTGTTTTTAGGAGTGCTGCGAGCTGCATATTTGACATCTTTATTGTAAGATACCTTTACCTTAATCAAAAGCCTACAAAAATTCCTTAGTTTCTTAGGCAACTGCAACTTTATTTCCAGGTGTTCTGCTCTCATGGTGCCTAGTAAAGCAACCCAACACTTTCCAATGGAAATTGAAGAGAAATATGTCTAGACCTACAGTTTTTGTGGGAACTAATTTACCTAATATTTTCATAATTGGCAATTATACTTCTGGAAATCAAGCTACTTCCTTTCATGTACTGAATCTGTACAAACTTCTCCAGAAATGAAACTAATGAATCAAGTACAACATGGGAGAAGGTGTTACTTTGGTAATAACAGCAACCGGGGGCTTTAGGTACCATCTTGAAAGCTCATGATACTCCCTTATGGTATAAGGCAGAATCAATATTCAATGCCATATCCAATATCCTTTATTATTTAGTAGTTTGAGTTTAATTATGTCCCTAATATTTTTATTCAAGGACATCTGATGTTTGTTACAATAGTCTAAAGCTATTACCATTGTTCATACAGGATTTCCATCCCCTATCTCCATGCCCTTGTAAAGACTGTCAGTCATACCTAGAATTTTCTCCTTCCTTAATTCTACCACTTAGAATTTAAAGTAATTTCCATAGGTCAGCTTAGTTATTATGAAACCACTCTAAATCCTTCTAGCCACTAGCATTTCCATACTCTCCTCCCCAAATTATCATGCATTAATTTTGTGTGTATATATATATATATATATATGTACATATGTGCATATAAAATTATATGTGTATAGGTGTATGTGTATATGTATATGTATATATATATGTGTGTGTGTATATATAATATATACAATATATAATAAATATAATATAATATATAAGTATATATAATACTTTCATCTACTCATTTTCTGCTCTAACACTACCCTCATCAGCCACTCTGATAAGTCACTGCCTTATCGGCCTTACTATTTCAGGTAGGCTTCAACTGTGTTTCATTTCACTCCTTTCTCCTTTCCCACCTTCTAAGCATCCTTGCCACCTGTCTTACCACTCAGAATTCAAGAACAAAGCAACTCTGCCATTGTTTGTGGAAGAATGTCAGAGATACCCTACTTACCATCCCTGGAATTTTGTGGGCCAATGTGCCTTTGACACTACTGCCCTATACATGCATTTTCTCTTCCTATTATACTAATGAGATCCTTGTGGACAGACTGCTTTGTATTTGTATCTCTAGTACTTAAATCCAAGTTCTTAATAGATAACATATTTTTTCCAGTCATCCATTGTTTTTCAATTTCAACTTGAGGATTTTTTCATAGGCAGGAGAACCCCAAAGTATCTACCACAGATTACATAGCTGTGAAGAACAGTTTAAAATTTTAGCAATGACAGATTAAGGAACTTTTTCAAGCCAAAACGTATTCTTCTGTGGAAAGTATAGATCTTTGTGGCAGAGACAGGAGTAGAATCTTGAGTATATGATTTACTAATCTTTACTATCTAGAGCACAGCAACTTTTAGATATGTGGAAAATAATACTTAAATACTTTGATCTGAAACTATATCATTGGTTTGAGGAATTCCTATCAGAAACTTTTATACAACTTTGAGTTGTCTAGAACATTAAAAAAATCAAATGCTTGCCCAGGATCATATGACCAGTATATGTCAGAAGCAAGACTTGAATCCAGATCTTCCTAATCTAATAAAGGTTATGTTATCTATGATAATACAATGCAACCACCATGAAGGGATAATACATACATATTTATAGGTATGTATATGAATGCAAATATGCACATATTTAAACTATTTTAATATTTCAATAATTATTTAGTGGAACTATTAAACTATATTGATATAAATAACAAACTGGAGAACTTCACATTTTGATCTTCAGAATCAAATAACCTTTCTCTTCTTTTTTCTTTTCTTTCTCTCTCTCTCTCTCTTTTTTTTTTTTTTTTTTTTTTGGTTTTGTTTGCTAAGGCAAGTGGGATTAAGTGACTTGCCCAGTTTCACACAGTTAGGAAATGTTAAGTATCTGAGGTCAGATTTGAACTCAGGTACTCCTGACTTCAGGGCTGGCGCTCTATCCATTGTGCTACCTCGCTGCCCCAATCAAATAACTTTTTTTTTTTTTTTTATAAAAGTTTAGTAAAATAAAAGAAGGTATAGGAAAAACGATGATTTATTGTTATGTTCAGTATCTAGTAAGGAGTGGAGGAGTATTCTCAAAGGACTGAATGAGTATTCTTTGGGGAAGAAGAATAATCAGGTAAGGTTAAGGAAAAATAAAGTAATTAAGAAGGAATAGGAAGAAATAAAGGGCAGATGTCTCTGGATTTATTAAAGTTTGAGAATATAGAATATTGAAAGGAAAAAGAAAAAGAAATGATTGAATTTTAGTTTCCAACAAAAAATTCCAATTATAATTGATAATCTACCATCCTCATCAGAAAATTTTGCATAAATGGTAAGTTGTGATTTGGATTATAAAATCAGCTGTTAAGAACAAAGGAAAAGACTCAGGAGGCCAAGTAAGAAATGGGTTGCATCAGTAACATGAAGAAAAAAAAGACAGAGCTTTAAAAAACAGCCATAGAGACAAAGACATATTTAGAACTATTGTTACTATTGTATTTTAAGAAAAAACTTATATCCTGATTTATTTTATAAGATTATTTTTCATTAATATTAAATATTATATACATTATAAGAAGCAATACTATTAGATTTACACAGAAACATTTTTTTTTTCATTGATTCAGTAAGATATCTAAGAAAGTCAAAAGTTCCTTCCATCCAGTATGGACTTATAAAGAATATATATGCATGTATGTATGTATGTATATTTATACATGTATGTGTATATATAAAACAAAAATGATCAATTGGATTAAACTATATACAGATCATGGGTTTTATTTTTAACAATATCACAACATTTTGCAAGTATGATAGATTTCCTTACAAACATCAAAACAATAATCATTTCAATTCAAATCAACAATCATAACCTACTACATACATATCTACATACTACATACATAGTTATGGATGGTAGGTTTGCAAAGACAAAAATGAAATTGACCCTGACTTTTAAGTGTTTGTAATTAACTGCAATATTTTAACAAAAATATAGATGTATCAGCAGTTATTTTTTTTTTTAATTTTATTGATATAATTTGTGGTTACATTGCTTAATTTCTTCTAGTACTCCTCTCCCTTCACTGGAAACATTCCATATATGACGCAATTTTTAAGAAAAAAATCCTTTAAATAATACTGACAACAGATTTGTTTTCTTATTCAGTTTCCAACGTTTGTTTTATTGGATTATTTAATTCATTCACATGTAAAGTCATGAGTTAGGTTTATATTTTTATTCTTTTTTCTGAACTGGATTTAAAACAAAAATTCATGCTTTTTAAAGATATTATATAATTCAATTTATTTTTGCTTAATCTATTTTAAGGAAATCCCATTTGTATAGGTTTTCTCCCTTTTATCCTTAAATTTCTCTCTCCATTCTCAAATGATACATGGTCAAAAGATATCAACAAGTTGTTTTCAGAAGAAATTAAAGCTATTAACAGTCATAAGAAAAAATGCTCTAAATCAGTACTGATTAAAGAAATACAAGTTAAAACAATTCTGAGATACCACCCCACACTTATCAGATTAGCTAAGGTGACAGAAAAGAAAACTGACAAATGCTGGAGGGGATGTTCAACTAACTAACTATAAGGACACAAAAATGTTGTTGGTGGAGTTTTGAACTGGTCCAGCCATTTTGGAGAACAATCTGAAACTATGTCCAAAGGGCATACTCTTTGACTCAGCAATATCACCATTGTATTCTTTGTGTCCTAAGTATCCTAAAAAGTTTCAAGAAAAAGAAAAAGGATCCATATGTACAAAAATATTTATAGCAGTTTTATGTAGTGGCAAAGAATTGGAAATTTAGGAGGTATCCATCAATTGTAGAATGGCTGAACAAGTTCTAGTATATGATTATGTTGGAATACTATGTTATCATTATATTAAGTAAAAACTTAACTATTCTGATCAACACAATGATCCAAGGTAATTTCAAAGGATTCAAAATGAAAAATGCCATTTATCTCTGGAAAGGGAACTGAGTGTACATTGAAGATCATTGTTTTTTTCATTTTCATTGTTTTTGCTTTCTTCTTCCTCCTACCCCCAAGCATAGCTAATACAGAAATGTTTTGATTAACTTTACAGGTACAAAAGGTATAATATTGCTTGCCTTCTCAATGAAAGGAGAGGGAGAGAATTTGAAACTCAAAATTAAAAAAATGAATAATGTTATAAAAATAAATAAACAAGTAAAAAATTCTTCCACTCTTCCTACCCCATTTGTCATCCTTTCCCCTAGATTTTGGAGTTTACTTATTAATTTCTTTTTCATTCTTCCTTTCACATAATTTAATCCTCCTTGTATTTTTTTCTTTCTCTCTTGGTTGATTAAAATCCTCCCTTGCTCTTCTCTCCTTTAATATATTTTGTCAGTTTTAAAATATTCAAGGTCTTTTTCTTAAAAGAATTACTTTATTTTATCTTCATTAATTCTCTTTTATGTCTATTCTAAACTTTCCTTTTATTGATAGTCCTTGTACAACTTTATTTCTTCTTTATTTTGTATTCCTCATAAATTTAAAGATTTTTCTTTTTTTTTCCTTTAGAGAGATTTGCTAAGGCAGATTGAAGTTTTTCAATTCTATCAATTATGTCTTCTGTATAGGCCATATATTGTATTTTGAAGTTTCTTATTTCTGTCTCGGGCTATTCAAGAACATCCTGCTGTGATTCCATACTCTTTTGGGAACCCAATTTTTGCTGCTTCATTGCTTGCTGCTTCATTTTCCTTTTTCTTGTTATATCTACTCAGACATTTCTCAGTTTGTTTGTATGCCATCTTCTTTTCAGTGATTAATAGCTAACTTGTTGATTTATCTTAACTTTAAAAAATGAATTTTCTTTTTTTTTAATTAAAGCTTTTTAATTTTCAAAAGATATGCATGGATAATTTTTCAACATTAACCCTCATAATATTTTGTGTTCAAATTTCCCCCTTTCCCCCTTATCCCCTCCCCTAAGATAGCAAGTAATCCAATATATGTTAAACATGGTAAAATATATGTTAAATCCAATCTATGCATACATATTTATACAATTATCTTGCTGCATAAGAAAAATCAAATCAAAAAGGAAAAAATGAGAAAGAAAATAAAATATAAGCAAACAACAACAAAAAAGTGAAAATGCCATGTCGTGATCCACACTCAGTCCCCACAGCCTCTCTCTGGGTATAGATGGCTCTCTTCATAATAAGATCATTGGAACTGGTCTGAATCATCTCACTGCTAGAAAGTGTCACATCCAACAATTAGAATTGATTATAGTATAATCTGCTTGTTGTGTTCAATGATCCGCTGATTCTTTTAGGATTTTTTGACAACTTCATTCTTTTTTTTTTTCATTCCCCTATCATTTAATTTCACCAGATGAAAGTTGGAACTCAGAGGTGTCTTCACATCTTCCCACACCTGCTCTTTTCATTTGCCTCAGTCCCTACCCCAAGTGACTTCAGTGAGCACAGAATTGATCCCAGCTAGTTTCTGGTTTCCTTTCCTTCTGGCCAGGTTCTAACCCTCCATACATTGGTAATCTGCTCCAGTTCTCTCTCTGTTCTTCAATTCAGTGATTGAGAGGTCCCAGGCTGACCAAACTTCTGATTTCCTATATCTCCACTTACTATATAGTCATTAATAACCAGTCTCCCACAATACTGTTTTGCCACAGGATGTCTAATTTGGAAGCTGGTCTCAGTGCCATTTGAGAATTTCATCCCTGCGAAGCTGCTGAATACTGAGGAGCTCCAAGCTCCTAAACCAGCTGCTCCCTCTCACCTCAGGCAGCCCAGATGTCTCTGTATCAGCAGTATAAAACACAGTCATGACTATATGCTTGATTTTGCCATTTCCCGAAATTATTCCATGTCAATAATTAAAATTTCTGACATACCACTCTCTGACCATGACTTCTCATTCTATCTCTTCTTAATCTCCCCTACCTCCCAAATTTCATTGCCTGCATCATAATGTTCCAGTTTATAATTTCTAAATCTGCCACTCATATTTAAGTTTTTGCTTTTCTTTCTTCCTAGTCTTGATCATAGAGTTCACCAATTCAATTCCACACTAGTCTCCAAACTTCAGCCCTGGACTAATTGCATACACATGCAATAACACAGAGGGCATGAGGATATGAAATCATCCTGACTGGGAATTTTAACATTTATGTTATCTAATGTTAATTGGACTCTCATCATAGGAAGTCTGTCTTTCTTATACTTCTCTTATTGACTCCCTGTCCCATTCCTCCAAGAAGAAATATCAAGTCTTAAAATTACCCCTGAGGTCATCCTCAAGTTATAATTCTATATCATTCTTTCTTTTTTCAGGCAAATTACTGCGGGGGATAAAAAGCTGTTGATATTTTCTATCTATACTTCCTCCCACCCACTTTACAGTTTTTTTGCAATCTGGCTTCTGAATTCATCATTTAAGTGAAATAGTTTTCTCCAATTTAGGAACAATCTCCTCTGAATTGCTAGAATCAACAATCAATCAATTTGACTCAACTGAAGTGAGCTTAGGGAAATGAGTTGGCACCAAGCTATGAAGGATTTTACACCCCAAACACAGGAGTTTATATTTGATCCTGGAGGAGAAAGGGGGTCATTGGAATTTATTTGTTAAGAGATGAAATGGTCAAATTTATACTTTAGGAAAATCACATCAGACGTTGAGTAGAGCAGAGCTTCTTAAACCTTTTTCCATTTGCAATACTTTTTTTGTCCAAGGAATTTTTACATGATATTGAATATATTGATACATAAAATAGTTATACAAATTAAATATTTATTGATAATAAACATAATTTTGAGACCACCACTTTCAGTTAGGAGACCCCATATTGGGGTGGATATGAACAGACAATTTTCAAAGGAAGAAATTAAATCCATTTATAATCATATGAAAAAAATTTCTAAATCACTATTGATTAAAGAAATACAAATTAAAACAACTCTCACATCTATCAGGTTGACTAAAATGACTAGGAAAGAATTAATGATAAATGTTGAAGAGAATATGAGAAAATTGGGAAACTAATACATTGTTGGTGAAGTTGTGATCCAACCATTCTGGAGAGCAATTTTTTTTTTAATTGAGGCAATTGTGGTTAATTGGTAAATTAAGTGGCTTGCCCAGGGTCACATAGCTAGCAGTGTTAAGTGTCTGAAGTCAAATTTGAACTCAGGTCCTCTTGACTTCAGGGCTGTGGAGAACAATTTTCAGCTATCTCAAAGGGCATAAAATTGTATATATGCTTGATCTCACAGTATCACTATGATTTCTATATCCCAAAGAGATCATAAAAGAAGGAAAAGAACATGTGAAAAAATGTTTGTAGCAACTATTTTTGTGATGGTAAAGAATTGGAAAATGAGTGAATGCCCATCAATTGGGCAATGTGTATGAATGTAATGGAATATTTTTCTTGTATAAGAAATTGTGAACAGGCTAATTTCAGAAAAGTCTGGAAAGACTTACATGATACTGATTGAAGCCAAAGCAGAACCAGGAAAACATTGTGCACAGGAACAGCAAGACTGTATGATGTTCTACAATGATAGACTTGGCTCTTCTCAGAAATTCAGTAATCCAAAACAATTCCAATAAGCTTTGGATGGAAAATGCCATCTGCATCCAGAGAAAGCATTGTGAAACTGAATGTACATCAAAGCACACTGTTTGCAATATTTTTTGTTGGCTTTTTATTTCTTGTGGCTTTTCTCTTTTTTTTCTGATTTTCTTTCACAAAATGCTAAATATGGAAATATTTACAAAATGAATGTACAGATGTAATATGTAATAGCCAAATTAAAAAAGAGGATATCTTAGGGAGGGAAGAAATTTCAGTCAGAAACCATTAAGAAGCTCTTGCAAAAGTCCAAACAAGAGATGACTAGTATACAGGGATTAATCATTTTCATAATCATATTCGTGATCATAATCAATATATGTGTAATGAATATATTAATAACTTAAATTTTTTAGAGCTCCCATTTTACCAGGAGATTTTTGCTTTGTTTTGTCACAGCCTCTTTGAACTGTTCTACCTCAGTGTCCCTGCACTAGTTTCCCTTATTGTCCTGATTGAGTTTCCCTGAATTATTCTACCTCAGTTTCTTTAACTGTTCTGCCTCAATCCTCTTAGTTGTAAAACCCCACTCTGGTTCATTGACATTGAGGACCATTTGCTCTAAGGTTATAAATTGTCAATGTGAGGCTCAGGATGAGAGATCAGACTTACTGGCTCCTTTTGCCTTCAAGAATTTATGGTACTACCTCCCTCTAAATATTCCAAAAGATAAGACTATCTGGGATACTTCATTGGCATCTTTACTTCTGTTTATTCAGATATCCTGACTCTGGCTTACAATTTCCCCCATTCTGCTAGAACCAAATTTATGGCCTTGAAACTTCCCACTCTCAATGTTCTGACTCCACCCCTCTCTTGGTCTTCCCCTGTAGCTGAGCCATGTGTGTATTTATGTCATTGAGAACTCACATTCACCACTGGATACTTTGAGACAAAAGTCCTGTCCAGTCAATTATACTATCCAATTAATAAAATATTAAAAACTCTTTAATCTCTATCTTGCTTCTGTTTCTCTGGCATTGAAGCTTGGGAGTGGAGATTCACAATGCAGCTTGAAGTGACTAATCAATTCTTCACAACACTCTCACAATCACTACATCCCTGTGCCTATGCACATTAGGTGAAATAAATCAAAGATTGAAGAATCTGTTCCCATCACATAACTTTGGTTCTGTCCTGAACCAAGTAAAAACCCCTAAGACTTGAAACATAAACCGGAGGACTGCTCCCACGGGATTCAAGAACACCTATATTATCTTCCATTCATGAGTTTATCATGGGAAACCATTCAGGCCTTGGAAATGATTACATTTAATCCACCTTCCCTTTTCCCACTTGTGATTCATGTATATAAACTGTCCCTTCATTCCAACATGTGGAGTTCTCCTCAGAACTTCAAAGATCTACAAATTGCTTCCTCACTCTGATATTAGTTAAAATGCTAAATTGATACCTGACACCCCCATCTCTAGCTTATTCTATTATCATCGGCTATTTCCAGATTAAGGACCAGAGCTGTACAAATTACATTTAAAATAAAACCAATTAATGGTGGTAGTAGTTTTAAGGGGTGGGCATGGAAATGAATCCTTGAGATCTCCTGTGCTGAGAGAAGTGACTAGGTGCAATTGGAGCTTTTTCCAGACTCCCAGCTCCACTGCCTAACCTAGCCTTTGATCAAGCCTGTCTTTCATTATGAGGAATGCTCCAGGGCTCCTTTTCTAGCTTCAGATGACTCTAGTAAGCCCTGTTTTTTTTCCTATTGTTTTTCCACACACACACACATAATTATAAAAAGAAAAATTGCGTCCCTGTTTTTTTTTTAATTTTTTGTTTTTATTTCTATTTCTGCATGCATCAAATTTTATTTACATTAAGAATTACTTATACCTCTGGTTTTGTGTGTGTGTTTGGAACTGATTGAAATTAGCATTTTAATTGCCTGTTTAGTTAGAGTTGTGTTGGGAATGGTTATTTTTGTAATTCAAGTGGATTGCTAGCACATTATAAATTACTTGTATTTGTATATTGTGTGTACTTGTTAGTTAAGTGGCATTATTAATGGTGTTATAAGCTTTTAAAATGGGGACATATGTTAAGAGAAAATGGGAGACTGCAGCAATTCCTGTTAGCTGGACTCCAGAATGAACATATACCTTTCAAAAGTATAAGAAATATGGTTTTTGAGTGGATGCCCATCAGTTGGAAAATGGCTGAATAAGTTATGGTATGTATGTGTGTGTATGTGTGTATGTATATATATTCAACAATGAGGTGATTCAGGCCAATTCCAACAGACTTTTGATGGAGAGAGCCATCCCTATCAAGAGAGAATTATGGGGACTGAATGTGGATCACAATATAGTGTTTTCACCTTTTTACTTTTGTTAGCTTTTTTTTTTCTCATTTTTTTTTACTTTTTTAATCTAATTTTTCTTGCGCAGCATGATGTGTATAGAAGAATTGTACATGTTTAATTGTTTAATACATATTGGATTATTTGTTATCTAGAAGAGGAGTTTGGGGGAAAGAAAGGAAGAAAAGTTTGGAACACAGAGCTTTTCAGGGGTGAGTGTTGAAAATTATCTTTACATGTATTTTGAATGTAAAAAGCTATTAAAACAAAGAACTATGGTTTTTTAGTTCCTATAGTCTTGTGATGGATAGAGCCATCCACATCCAGATAGATGATTATGGGAACTGAATGTGGATCACAACATAGTACTTTCACTTTTTGTTACAGTTGTTTGCTTTCTAGCTTTTTTTCTTTCTCATTTTTCCACCTTTTTATTTGATTTTTCTTGTTCAACATGATAAATGTGGAAATATCTTTAGAAGAATTGCACATGTTTAACCTATATTGGATTTGTTTGCTGTCTAGAGAAGGCAGAGGTGGGAAAAAAGGAAGAAAAATTTGAAACAGAAGGTTTTGCAAAGGTAAAAATTGAAAACTATCTTTGTCTATATTTTGAAAAAGGAAAAAGCTATTATGTGGCCTCAACTGTCCCTCATTGTCAGGATTGGATTGCTTTGAGTACTGATGACACCAAACTTCACTGGCCCCATTGGTGACAGTGTTGAAAAAGTCAGATTATAGTATTTAAGGCATAAACTGATGAATAAGGAAACAACCTATTGAATGGGACAACTATAATAAGTAGTATTTAGAGTCAAGTGAAAGAGATGATAGGTCTGAATTAGAATTAATGAAAGGATTAAATTATTTGAAAACTAACTCCATAACTTAATTTAACATGAACTACCCCACTACCTAAATATACCCACTTTTACAAAAAGATTCCATCAACTCCCCAACTTCTATGTTCCCTTTCAAAGTACAAGCCAAAATTCTTCTAGGAAAAGAAAAAAAGAAAATAGTCACTTGATCACAACCTATGGTTTCAAACCCTGGCAATGAGGAGAACTCCAGACAAATTTTTTAAAATAATATTTTATTTTTCCTAATATATAATAATATGCAAAGATAGTTTTTCCACATTACCTTTCTCAAAACTTTGTGTTCCAAAGTTTTCTTCCTCTCCTCACCCCAAGACAGCAACTAAACTGATATAGATTAAACATATGCAATTCTTCTAAACATATTGCCATTATGCTACACAAGTCATGCTATGCAAGAAAAATCAGATCAAAAAGGAAAAAAAAAAACATGAGAAAGAAAAAGCCAAGCAAACAACAAATAACAACAAACAGGTGAAAATATTATGTTTTAATTCACATTAGTCTTCATAGTTCTCTCTCTGGTTTTAGATGGCATTTATCATCAAAAGTCTATTGGAACTGGCCTGAATCATCACAGTTGATCATCACATAATCTTGTTGTTGCTGTGCACAATGCTCACTTTGTTTTGCTCATTTCACTTAGCATCAGTTCTTGTAAGTTTCCAAGCTTTTTTGAAAATAGCTTGCTCATCATTTTTTATTAAAGCTTTTTATTTTTAAAACATATGCATGCATATCTTTCAACATTCACCTTTGCAAAACCTTGTGTTCCAGTTTTTCCCTCCCTTCCTTTCATCCCCTCCCTTAGAAAGCAAGTATGTTAATATACATAACATATCATCAAATATGTTAAACATGTGTGGTTCTTCTATACATATTTCTACAATTATGCTGCACAATATAAATCAGATCAAAAATGAAAAATGAGAAAGAAAACACAATTAAATCAAACAACAAAAACATTGAAAATATTTTGTTGTGATCCATACTCACTCCCCACAGTCCTCTCTCTGGGTGAAGATGGCTTTCTTCATTAGAAGATCATTGGAACTGGCCTGAAATCACCTTGCTGTTGGAAAGATCCACATCTGTCAGAATTGATTGTTATATAATCTTCTTGTTGCCTTGTACAATGTTCTCCTGGTTCTACTTACTTCACTCTTCAGGGCTCTCTGAAATCATCCTGCTGATCATTTCTTATAGAAAATAATATTCCATATTATTTTTATATTCATATATCAAACTTATTCAGCCATTCCCCCATTGATGGGCATCCACTCAATTTTCATTCCTTGATACCACAAAAAGGGCTGATACAAACATTTTTGTACATGTGGATACTTTCTCCTCTTTTATGATCTCTTTGGGATACAGACACTAGAGACACTGTTGGATCAAAGAGTATGAACAATTTGATAGCCCTTTGGGCATGAAAACTCCAGACTATTACCAAGAAGTATCTTCAGGAAGATCCCATAGACTTTGCTGAACAGATCCACCTCATCCTGTTCTCATATATACTGAAGTATCTGGATCTATATTAACTCACGATTCCCTTGGCCAGGAAAGGGGGACTGAAGAATTATTATAAAAAAACTGGCTAAGAGCCAAAAATGGATCTTAAGATAAACTGGGATGTAGAAGATCAAGGTAAAGAGCATTACTCCTTGGGGCCATATCCTCTGCATTCCCCTGACTCACTGATTTAACAAAGGTCCACCATACTAAACAGCACCCTGGGGAATCTGTCTTTCAGATATATGATAGACTCGTCCAAGTTTTTGATGTTAACTCTGGTCTTAAACACAATAGTTCAGTGGGGCAACTTCCATTTCTTTCCTGCTTCATTAATAATCTTCACCCATCCATCTCTAAACAAATTAAGATGATGATTTCTAATTGGCAACACTCTGACATTGTGTTCCTCTTTGAATCTGCAGCATGGCTGGTAGCCCCTCTAGAAGAGGATAATGAAATTAGTAAAAATGAACTTAGAGAAATGAAAAGGAATTTTTTTTCTTGCAATCCCTCTGCAGCTTCAGCAGACCATCCCCTTACTGTCCTCTCACCCCCACTTTCTATGATCAAAATCAATCAAGCCAGGAATTTGTTTTTTCTTGCAAAAAATCCCCAAGCAAACCAGACACTGGAGAAAAGAATGTAAACTGAAGGCTAGAATGTAAATTGATAAAGAGAATAGAAGAAAAAGTACCCCCAAAAGCATTGTGGGCAATTCCCTCCAATCCAGATCATTCAGCATGACTTGGCTCTGGGGGATGGCAATCATGCTATAGCCATTATCCCCATGATTACTGATGGAGATGTTTCCTTACTCATTCTGGGTAAGAGATGTCTGCCCTACTTGACACTGATGTCACATTCTCCATTTTAAACCTTTCTGCTTTTGGTACTTTCTTCCCCCAGAGTTCTTAAACCCAGGGATTCCTAATAAGACTATTGTAGTCCATATCTCAAAACCACTACCTATTTTAATGTAAGGGATCAATGCCTTTCATCCTTTTCTCTTGGTCCCTGAGGACCCTTGTCTCTTCCTAGGATGCAGTCAGCTCCATAAATTATCCCAACCCGGGGAGCATCCCCTAGGCTTTGATGAGCAGATCCACCTCACCTTGTATTTTATATAGACTGAGGAATCTGGAGTATATTAACTCATGATTCCCTTGGTCAGGAAGGGAAAGACAAAATAATTGGTATCAAAAAAAATGTCTAGGATTTCATTTGACCTAAAAGGTGTTCCTTCCTTGTGTTTTTTATCCCCAACATCCTCTACCACTGAGAGTGACCCCATTCCCTTTGGTCTTTTTCCTTTAATTCTTTTTGATTTTAACTAAATTCTTCCTACCTAGTGAGTCTCAAATGCAACAGCTATCAGTGACCCACATATTAAGACTCATATAAACCCTTACCATCAATACCTACTGAGCACTGAGGCCATTAAAAGGGTTTGACCTATCTCTCTAAGGACCTAATTATTCCATGTATTTCTTCTTTGAACACAGCCATCTTTCCAGTCTGTAAGTCTGGTAAACTTATGCATGATATTTGAATGGTTAATGCTATTGTAATATTCCAAGCACCTATTATCCCAAAACCCAACTCTGTTTAACCTTGTACTACTCAGAGCCACTTTCTTCCTGATATTTGGCTTCTTTAGTGCCTTCTTTTCATTTTGTTTTTTTCCCTGGGAGGAATTCCAATACACCTGGACTGACCTTCACTGAGTCACCATCTTATTTCTCACAGATAATAAAACAAGAGTTGTTATCATTAGGTTTTAAGGACTCTATCCTTTAGCATTTTCATAATATCCTCCTTTGTTCCCCTCCCAAAACATTTTTTTTTGTTCAAGACTGTATATCTGTATAATGGTTCACCAACAAGACAACATAAGATATTTTGGGACAAACCCCATTTTGCTCTACCCTCTGTAAAGTTCCTAGGACTTCACCTCTCTACTTTTGGCCTTTCCCACCTTAAAATTATCATTCAGTTCTCCTTACCCCACATCAAATACCTGTGACTTCTTTTGTCCTGCAGGCTATTGCCATCTCTGGATTCTTGACTTTCCATGTATTAACCACCCCTTTTATGATGTCCTAAAGGATTTTATACCTGAGCCTTTGGGTCTCTCTCCTAAAGCACAAAATTCCTTTAATCCTTTGAATTTAGCTCTCTAACACCAACTTTAGGCCTACTAAACTATTCTTTCCCATTTGTTTCATTCATCTCTGAGAAATAAGGGAATGCAGTCGGTATACTAACATAAAAATGGTGAAAACTTTTGTCCCATGGAAAACTATAGTAAAACTTTGGATAATACTATCTTCAGGCAGTAGTAGCCATAGCTGTTCTCATCTTTGATGCTGAGGACATTTGTCTTAATTTTCCCTTAATGGTTCATGTCCCACACCATTGAAACACTCCAGAATTCACACCATACTAAGTATTTATCTTCTAGTATGGAGAGCAAGCCTAATCTAACCATCAAATGTATAAACACACTCAATCCTGCCAATTATTTACCTGAGGTGGAAAATGAGAATGAGACTTTAGACCATAATTATATAATTGATCTGAATGTCTTGCTTTTTCCCAGGGAAAACATGATGGAAACTCCCTTAGAGTAAGTAAACTTTGATATATTCCTGGATCTTGCCTTAGATATGATAAAGAAGACTTGGTTGTCAGTTATAGTGATTGGGTATAGCTTTAGGGGAAACATAGCAGTGATGAGGTCCCCTGAATTTAGAGGGGTTTTGTTCTAACAATCTGTCTGCCAATGTTTCTGGCCTTAGAATAGTCTTACAAACATTATTGATTGTGAGATAGATAATCTGTTACAGGTCAGTGTTAACTAAGTTCCTGAGACAATAATAAATAGACTACCACTCAGATCTATCTGTAAGCATAAAATTAGCAAATAAGTGACATGAAGCTCTGGTCTCTAACTTTGTCCTATAAATTTATCTTCTTTCTCCTGGTCCTTTACTTAAATCCTTTTGGAACTTAGCCCATTTCAATTAGAGTTACAATTGCAATAAACTTTCCCCTTGACTTGGAGGTGGGTTCAAGCTTGCAAATTCTTTTGAGATTCATCGTGACATTGGTGTGTGATCCTCAACTTCTTGAGGTCTTCTTTTGAATCTCAGCATTTGATGGTCCTGTACAGGCAGAATCTGTCCTCCTCTGCTTTTATCTCCTCCTTGCCAAGTTAAGTCCCCCATTTTTTTCTCCCTCAATCCTATAACTGGGATACTCCAAGCATCTGGGAGAATGCTTGCTGGGTCGTCTTAAGCTCCATGCTCAGCAAATTTTCCTTAACTGGGGATACCCAGATTTGAAAATCTTGCAATTTTCAGCAAAGTTCCTAGGGAACTTTGCCACTTTTCTACTTTCTCTGGTATACCAGAGGAGACAAAGTGCTATAGGATGGCTTTTGGCAAAAAAATTTTTATGGCTTTTGGCAAAGATGGGACAGTCCTCTTTTATGTCATTTTTGTCCATGTCTACATCTCTGTGCAAAATGTCTGTCATGTTTGTTCTGTGAGCTATATTTTCTCACCTGGAAAGATTTAAAATGCAACCAGAAAGAAAAAATAAATTTCTATGCTCTAGTTAGAATTCTGGGAAATATTTCTTAACATCCTTGACTCCCATCTTTTTTCCTGTGGACCCCAGTTCTGGCCAAACTGGGACTACAGAAACAAAGTTAGCTAATTAAAATTATAAAACTCTAAAATAATGTTGTAGTAGTTTCTCAAGGTTTTGAGAGCAATAATTAAGAAGTCTGGCAATGTTATTTTAAGATTGCAAGAAAAATTTCTGAAACACTGAGGATAATTTCAGGAATTTACCCCATTCTGAAAGAAAAGAAAAATTAGGTAAACAACAAGTTGTTGCTAACCCTTCCTTGACTCCTATCTTGTCTGGAGTCCCCTTCTGCTCCATTGGGAAAGCACCTTAGAAAGTATTAAGGGACCTTTTCATAACCCTGATTACTCATCAAGTTTCATTCTCCAGAGTCCTGAGTGTATCTTATTGTTGGAAATTGCTAACAAGAACAATATAGTCCATCTCTCTCTCTTAAAACCTCTCATCTCAGATCAGAATAATAAAAGAGAATGCTAAAGAATTGTAGAGAAATTAAAATTCTGCCTCACCTGTAGAAATGGGGGAAGGAGCAATAGTCATTGTGACTCACATAACCTTGCCCAAATACCTCCCCAAACCATTTTGGGGAAGTAAGAATAGAAGGGGGTCAGGGCCTATGGTCAGCATTCCCTGAGCCCAGGCACCTGAAACTACCCATCAAAAGGAGATCCAAGCACCAGTCACTCTAGCTTTAGCAGGATCTGTCCAGCAACTGCCTGGAAAGAATCTGGGTGCCTCTGGCAGCACCCAGAATGGAAGTGTGAGGTGACAAACCAGTCATTCTCTGCATTTGGTAAGAGTACCATTCTCTGTTTCAGTTGTAGATATGCATTAGCTATGTAATTTATGGCAAATTATTTTATCTCTTCCCAGTTTTCTGATTTGAAAGATAAATAATAATAGTTGTTATGAAGATCACATGAATGCAAAAGTGCTTAGCATAAAAGAAATACTACATGTATTAACTGCTTTATTGGACATAATTACTGCACATATTTTAATTTTACATGGGTTTTTAGATGTGACCAATATACAATATCAGTGTTGAGATAAATGATTTTTGTGTTTGTGTGTAAAGGAATTTGGAATCAAATTCAATTAAATTAAGGTCTCCCCAGACTAGGAGGATAGTACATAAAGGAAAGAAAGTCTATTTCTCTTTCTTCTCCCTTCTTTCCTTCCTTGACTGCAACAGGGATACATGAAGGAAAGGGTGAAAGGGAGAGAAATAAAATACTCAATTCAATGAAATTTGTTATTTGAGATATAATAGTAAAAACAATTTTAAAAGAGTTTTAATCAAAGCCCACTAAAAGGATATGTAAATTGTAATCTATTAGCATTATTGGTGTTAACAGAAGATTTAAGACTTTGGAAACTTTAGGAAAACAGAAAAGCAGGTCACTACTACTTTAAAAACTAGCAACAAACAGCCTGCTTTTGAGTTACATAGAGTTAGACTTTTGAGGGATCTATCAGTAAAAACTGGTACCTTCCTGGCTCACAAAATAAAAATGGTTTGTGTGAATTAGAAAATAGCCAAATGGCAATTCAGTTTATCTGGAACACTTAATTAGAATTTAGGGACTAAAGTTGTCAATTTTAAAACCTGTTCTATATAAATTTTAAGAATTGTCTTGTTTTCTCCCTAAAACAAAAAGAAATTTATGACCAAAGGAGAAGTAGAAATCATTATTGATCACAAAATAGAAGATTTTGATTATATCAAATTAAAAAGCTTTTGTACAAACAAAACTAATGCCAATAAGATTAGAAGGGAAATAACAAATTGGAAAAATATTTTTATGGTTAAAGGTTCTGATAAAGGCCTCATTTCCAAAATATATAGAGAACTGACTCTAATTTATAAGAAATCAAACCATTCTCCAATTGATAAATGGTCAAAGGATATAAACAGACAATTTTCAGATGATGAAATTGAAACTATATCCACTCATATGAAAGTGTTCCAAATCACTATTGATCAGAGAAATGCAAATTAAGACAACTCTGAGATACCACTACACATCTGTCAGATTGGCTAAGATGACAGGAAAAGATAATGATGAATATTGGAGGCGATGTGGGAAAACTGGGACACTAATACATTGCTGGTGGAGTTGTGAAAGAATCCAGCCATTCTGGAGAGCAATTTGGAACTATGCCTAAAAAGTTATCAAACTGTGCATACTCTTTCATCCAGCAGTGTTACTACTTGGCTTATATCCCAAAGAAATACTAAAGAGGGTAAAGGGACCTATATGTGCCAAAATGTTTGTGGCAGCTCCTTTTGTAGTGGCTAGAAACTGGAAAATGAATGGATGCCCCTCAATTGGAGTTAATGGTTAGGTAAATTATGGTATATGAATGTTATGGAATATTATTGCTCTGTAAGAAATGACCAGTAGGATGAATACAGAGAAGCTTAGAGAGACTTACATGAACTGATGCTGAGTGAAATGGGCAGAACCAGGAGATCACTATACACTTCAACAACGATACTGTATAAAGATATATTCTGATGGAAGTGGATATCTTCAACATAAAGATCTAATTCAGTTCCAGTTGATCAATGATGGACAGAAACAACTATACTCAGAGAAGGAACACTGGGAAAGGAGTGTAAAATGTTTGCACTATTGTCTTTCTACCCAGGTTACTTATACCTTCGGAATACAATTCTTACCGTGCAACAAGAAATTTGGTTTTAGACACATATATTTTATCTAGGTTATACTGTAACACATTTAATATATATGGGATTGCCAGTCATCTAGGGGAGAGATTAGAAGGATTGAGGAAAAATTTGTACAAGTGAATACAAGGGATAATGTTGTAAAAAAAATTACCCATGCATATGTACTGTCAAAAATTATAATTATAAAATTAATAAATTAAAAAAAATTCCCCCTATTCCTAAAGCCCATTCAGAGGGGTACATATTTAGGAGAGGAATGGCAGATACATTTTACACATTTGCCTCCTAGCAGCGGCTTCAAACTGCTTTTGGTTTTTTTTGACACCTTGACTAATTGAGTAAAAGCCTTCCCTTATAAGACTGAATAAGTCTCAAAGGTATTGCTAAAGGAGATCAAGCCCACTTAAGAGTGATTATTTTCTCCACTCTGCATATTATCTTCTCTACCCAATGCTTAATGCTTTTTAAACATTATGGTGCTTGCACCCTAGGCCACCTAAGCACTCCTTTCACAGTATATAACACTACTGTTCCAGCCATTGCCCCTACTCCTTTAAGGAAACAAAAGCATAGATTTTCGGAAAATGTTTTTTGGTATTTATCCAAGGAAAAGCTATTTGGATGAGAGACATTCATGATAACCTCTTCTCCCCTCCTGGTTATTGTCCCTAGTAATCTCCATAATCTCCATACTAACTCCATTTTTGTTTATTCTTTTTTTTTTTTTTTGCTCATATTTGGCTCCTGCATTTAATTATTTTCTTTTATTAATTTTATTTTATTTTAATTTTTTTCATCCTCTGCATTTTTAAGCTACTTGTGAGAGTTGTTTCTTCCAGACTGTAAACCATGAAATTCCAACTGCTTGGTCAACCTGAATATCACCTGATATCTAATTCTGACATTCAGCGCCTGATGCTGCTGATGCCATCTACAAGTCACATGTCTCCCTTTCTCAGTCTGGACCCCACTAGCCAGGGCCAGCTCTGTGCCCCTTATCAGCCTAAAGCACTAACAGAAGATGAGCTCTCTGTCCCTTTGGTCCAAATGAATTTGAGGTTCAAATTGCTTGAGAGGGGAAATGATGAGGTACAGCTTTAGGGGAAAACACAGCAATGATGAGGTACCCTGACTTAGAGTGCTTTTCTTCTAACAATCTGTCTGTCAATAATTCTAAAGTCTTCTGGCCTTGGAATAGTCTCACAAACATTACTGTCAGATAATCTGTTGGTCAGTGATAACCAAATTTCTGAAGCAAGAGTGAATAGACCACCCCTCTGACCTACCTGTATGTCATAAAATTAGCAAATAAGTAACATGAAACTCTGGCTCTTTGTCCTATAAATTTATCTTTTTTTTCTCTTGGTTCTTTGAAAAATCCTTTTGGAAGTTTGCCCATTTAAATTGGTGTTACAATTATAATAAACTTTGCCCCTTGATGAGTTCAAGCCTAGAAATTCTTTTTTTCCCCCTAAGGCTATTGGGGTTAAGTGACTTGCCCAGGGTCACACAGCTAGGACGTGTTAAGCATCTGAGACCAAATTTGAACTCAGGTCCTTCTGACTTGAGGGTTAGTGCTCTATCCACTGCGCCCCGAGCTTGCAAATTCTTTTTTTTTTAAATAATTTTTTATTATATATTTTTTATAATATTATCCCTTGTATTCATTTTTCCAAATTATCCCCCCTTCCCTCTACTCCCTCCCCCCGATGACAGGCAATCCCATACATTTTACATGTGTTACAATATAACCTAGATACAATACATATGTGTAAATACCATTTTCTTGTTGCACAATAAGCATTAGATTCTGAAGGTACATGTAACCTGGGCAGACAGATATTAGTGCTAACAATTTACATTCACTTCCCAGTGTTTCTTTTCTGGGTGTAGCTACCTCTGTCCATCATTGATCAACTGGAAGTGAGTTGGCTCTTCTTTATGTTGAAGATTTCCACTACCATCAGAATATATCCTCATACAGTATTGTTGTTGAAGTGTACAGTGATCTTCTGGCTCTGCTCATTTCACTCAGCATCAGTTGATGTAAGTCTCTCCAGGCCTCTCTGTATTCCTCCTGCTGGTCATTTCTTACCGAGAAATAATATTCCATAACCTTCATATACCATAACTTACCCAACCATTCTCCAACTGATGGACATCCATTCATCTTCCAGTTTCTAGCTACAACAAAAAGAGCTGCCACAAACATTTTGGCACATATATGTCTCTTTCCGCTCTTTAGTATTTCTTTGGGATATAAGCCCAGTAGTAGCACTGCTGGGTCAAAGGGTATGCACAGTTTGATAACCTTTTTGGGCATAGTTCCAAACTGCTCTCCAGAATGGCTGGATTCTTTCACAACTCCACCAGCAATGTATTAGTGTCCCAGTTTTCCCACATCCCCTCCAACATTCATCATTATTTGTTCCTGTCATCTTAGCCAATCTGACAGGTGTGTAGTGGTATCTCAGAGTTGTCTTAATTTGCATTTCTCTGATCAATAGTGATTTGGAACACTCTTTCATGTGAGTGGATATAGTTTCAATTTCTTCATCTGAGAATTGTCTGTTCATATCCTTTGACCATTTATCAATTGGAGAATGGTTCGGTTTCTTATAAATTAGGGTCAGTTCTCTATATATTTTGGAAATGAGACCTTTGTCAGAACCTTTGCTTTTAAAAATATTTTCCCAATTTGTTACTTTCCTTCTAATCTTGTTTGCATTAGTATTATTTATATAGAAACTTTTTAGTTTGATGTAATCAAAATCTTCTATTTTGTGATCAATAATGATCTCTAGTTCTCCTCTGGTCGTAAATTCCTTCCTCCTCCACAGGTCTGAGAGGTAGACTATCCTCTGTTCCTCTAATCTGTTCATGATTTCATTCTTTATGCCTAAATCATGGACCCATTTTGATCTTATCTTGGTATATGGTGTTAAGTGTGGATCCATATCTAATTTCTGCCATATTAATTTCCAGTTTTCCCAACAGTTTTTTCCAAATAATGAATTTTTATCCCTAATGTTGGTATCTTTGGGTTTGTCAAAGATTAGATTGCTATAGATGTACCCTTTTTTGTCCTTTCTATCTAATCTGTTCCACTGATCTACCGGTCTATTTCTTAGCCAATACCAAATGGTTTTGGTGACTGCTGCTATATAATATAGCTTTAGATCAGGTACACTTAGACCACCTTCCTCTGACTTTTTTTTCATTAGTTCCCTTGCAATTCTCGACCTTTTATTCTTCCATATGAATTTTGTTGTTATTTTTTCTAGGTCATTGAAATAGTTTCTTGGGAGTCTGATTGGTATAGCACTAAATAAATACATTAGTTTGAGGAGTATTGTCATCTTTATTATATTCGCTCGACCTATCCTAGAGCACTGAATGTCTTTCCAATTATTTAAATCTGACTTTATTTTTGTGGCAAGTGTTTTGTAATTTTTCTCATATAATTCCTGACTTTTCTTTGGTAGATGGATCCCCAAATACTTTATACTCTCAACATTTGTTTGGAATGGAATTTCTCTTTGTATCTCTTGCTGTTGCATTTTGTTAGTGATATATAAAAATGCTGAGGATTTATGTGGATTTATTTTGTATCCTGCCACTTTGCTCAAATTTTGAATTATTTCTAGTAGCTTTTTAGCAGAGTCTTTGGGGTTCTCTAAGTATATCATCATGTCATCTGAAAAAAGTGATAGTTTGATTTCCTCATTTCCTACTCTAATTCCTTGAATCTCTTTCTCAGCTCTTATTGCCGAGGCTAGCGTTTCTAGTACTATATTGAATAGTAATGGTGATAGTGGTCAACCTTGTTTCACTCCTGATCTTACTGGGAAAGGTTGTAGTTTATTTCTATTGCATATTATGCTTACTGACGGTCTTAAATATATGCTCCTGATTATTCTAAGGAATAGTCCATTTATTCCTATACTCTCAAGAGTTTTTAGTAGGAATGGATGTTGGATTTTGTCAAATGCTTTTTCTGCATCTATTGAGATGATCATATGGTTCTTATTAATTTGATTATTAATATGGTCAATTATATTAATAGTTTTCCTAATATTAAACCAGCCCTGCATTCCTGGAATAAATCCTACTTGATCATAGTGTATTATCCTGGAGATGATTTTCTGAAGTCTTTTTGCTAATATCTTATTTAAGATTTTAGCATCAATATTCATTAAGGAAATTGGTCTATAATTTTCTTTCTCAGTTTTCGATCTACCTGGTTTAGGTATCAGTACCATGTCTGTGTCATAAAAGGAGTTTGGTAGGACTCCTTCATCCCCTATTTGTTCAAATAGTTTATATAGCATTGGGGCTAATTATTCTTTAAATGTTTGGTAGAATTCACATGTAAATCCATCTGGTCCTGGGGATTTTTTCCTGGGGAGTTTATTAATAGCTTGTTCTATTTCTTTTTCTGAAATGGGACTATTTAAGCAATTTATCTCCTCCTCTGTTAATGTAGGGAGCCTACATTTTTGGAGAAAGTCATCCATTTGACTTAAGTTATCAAATTTATTGGCATAAAGTTGGGCAAAGTAACTCCTTATTATTTCTCTAATTTCCTCTTCATTGGTGGAAAGATCCCCCTTTTCATTTGTAAGACTAACAATTTGATTTTCCTCTTTCTTTTTTCTGATCAAATTTACCAAAGGTAAAAAAATAAAAAAATTTTATTGGCTTTTTCATAAAACCAACTCTTGGTTTTATTTATTAATTCAATAGTTTTTTTTTACTTTCAATATTATTGATTTCTCCTTTTAATTTTTGTATTTCAAGTTTAATTTTTGGTTGGGGGTTTATAATTTGGTCTTTTTCTAGCCTTTTAAGTTGTAAGCCCAATTCGTTAATCTTCTCTTTCTCTATTTTCTTCAAATAAGCCTCTAAAGATATAAAATTCCCCCTTATTACTGCTTTAGCTGCATCCCAAAGATTTTGGTATGATGTCTCATCATTGTCATTATCTTGGGTGAAATTATTAATTGTTTCTATAATTTGCTGTTTCACCCAGTCATTCTTTAAGATGAGATTGTTCATCAACTGATGCTGAGTGAAATGAGCAGACCCAGAAGATCACTGTACACTTCAACAACAATACTGTATGAGGATGTATTCTGATGGAAGTGGAAATCTTCAACATAAAGAAGATCCAACTCACTTCCAGTTGATCAATGATGGACAGAGGTAGCTACACCCAGAGAAGAAAAACTGGGAAGTGAATGTAAATTGTTAGCACTAATATCTGTCTGCCCTAATGTTTATTGTGCAACAAGAAAATGATATTCACACACATGTATAGTACCTAGACTATATTGTAACACATGTAAAATGTATGGGATTGCCTGTCATCGGGGGGAGGGAATAGAGGGAGGGGGGTAATTTGGAAAAATGAATACAAGGGATAATATTATAAAAATATATATATATAATAAAAAAATTAAAAAAAAAAAAAAAAGATGAGATTGTTCAATTTCCAATTACTTTTTGGTCTATTTACCCCTAACTTTTTACTGAATGTAGCTTTTATTGCATTGTGATCTGAGAAGAAGGCATTTATTATTTCTGCCTTCCTACATTTAATTTTGAGATCTTTATGTCCTAATATATGGTCAATTTTTGTATAGGATCCATGAACTGCTGAGAAGAAAGTATATTCCTTTCTATTGCCGTTCAGTTTTCTCCAAAGGTCTATCATACCTAGATTTCTAATGTTCTATTTACTTTTTTAATTTCTTTCTTATTTGTTTTGTGGTTTGATTTGTCTAAATCTGAGAGTGCAAGGTTGAGATTTCCCACTATTATAGTTTTGCTGTCTATTTCTTCTTGCAATTCTCTTAACTTTTCCTTTAGAAAGTTAGATGCTATACCACTTGGTGCATATATGTTTAGTATTGATATGGCTTCATTATTTATGCTACCTTTCAGCAGGATGTAGTTTCCTTCCTTATCTATTTTAACTAGATCTTCTGCTTTTGCTTGATCTGAGATAAGGATAGCTACCCCTGCTTTTTTGGCTTTTCCTGAAGCATAATAGGCTCTGTTCCAACCTTTACCTTTACTCTGTATGTATCTCCCTGCTTTAAGTGTGTTTCCTGCAGACAACATATTGTAGGGTTCTGATTTTTGATCCAATCTGCTATCCGTCCTCATTTGATGGGAGAGTTCATCCCATTCACATTTACAGTTAAAATTACTAATTCTGTATTTCCTGCCATCATATTATCCCCAGATTATGCTTTTTCCCTTGACCCCCCTGATCCCCCTCCCCGATATTTAATTTACAGACCCCCCTTGTGACGTGCAACCCTCCCTTTTTTTTTAGTATCCCTCCCCCCTCCCTCCAAGTCCCTTCACTTATTCTCCTTTTCCTTTTCCCTTTTCCTCTCCCCCCTTTTAATGAGGTGAGAGAAAATTCTCTGAAAAACAAATATGTTAATTATTTACTCTTTGAGCCTCTCCTGATGAGAGTAAGATTCACACAATGATTCTCCCCCTCACTAAATTCCCTCAGATATGGTGTATTTTCTATGCCTCTTCCTGGGATGTAGTTTCCCTCTTTTTATCATACCTTCCCCTTTTTCTGATACAACCTCCTTCCCTTTACTACACCCCCCTTTTTTTCTTTTATATCAGTAAAATCAAATTATCCTTGAGTACTTTTTATATACCCAAAACAGAGTTACAGTTCTCAAGGGTTCTGTGTACCTTTTTCTGTTTCTCTTCAGTCTTGTGGATGTAGATCAAATTTTTTGTTTAAGTCTGGTTTTTTTTCTTAGAAACATATAGAATTCCTCTATTTCATTGAATCACAATCTTCTTCCATGGAAAAAGATGCTAAACTTAGCTGGGTAGTTCATTCTTGGTTGCAGTCCTTGATCTTTTGCCTTACAGAATATCAGGTTCCAGGCCCTTCTATCTTTTAATGTGGAGGCAGCAAGATCTTGAGTGACCCTTATTGTGGCACCTTGGTATTTAAATTGTTTTTTTTTCTAGCTGCTTGCAGGATTTTCTCCTTTGTGTGGTAATTCTGCAGCTTAGCCACAATATTCCGTGGTGTTCTTTTTTTAGAGTCTATTTCAGAAGGAGTTCGATGAATTCTTTCCACATTTACTTTCCCTTCTGTTTCTATTATCTCTGGACAGTTCTCTTTAATAATTTCCTGTAAAATAGAATCTAGGCTCTTTTTTTGGTCATAGTTTTCTGGAAGTCCAATGATCCGCAGATTATCTCTCCTAAATCTATTTTCCAGGTCTATAGATTTTCCCAGTAAGTATTTGACGTTGTTCTCCAGCTTCTCATTTTTTTTTTTTTTGTTTTGTTTGACTGATTCTTGGGTTCTCTGTGAATCATTCCTTTCTATTTGTTCCATCCTGACTTTTAAGGAGTTATTTTCTTCTTTCACAGTTTTTAGTACTTTTTGTAAATGCCCAATTTCGTTTTTAAATGAATTATTTTGCTCTATTGAATTTTTTTCCATTTCCCTAATTTTTTTTTGAGAATTATTTTCTTTTTCCAATTCAGAAATTCTATTTTCTTGAGACTTTTTTATCTTTTCCAATTCAGAAATCCTACTTTCTTGTGATTTTTTAACCTTTTCTAATTCACAAATTTTGTTTCCCTGCATCTCCTGTGAATTCTTTATTTTTTCCAACTCCAATTTCAGGACATTGTTATTCTCTATCATAGCTTCCCTTTCCTTTCCCCATTTTTCTTCAAACTCTCTTAACTTTTTAATAGTCTCTTCTAGGAGAGAGTTATGTGATGGGGGGCAGGAATCGTTCCCCTTTAGGTTGTTATCTGCTGACTCTCTGCTGTTAACTTCCTCGGGGTTGGATACCCGCTCTTTCTCTGTGTAGAAGGAATCTATAGTTTTTCTGGCTTTTTTGTTCATACTTAAAAAATCTTTTGGGGTCTGTCCCTGGGGTAGGAAATTATTTATTTACTTCTTTACCAGCTTCCTCCCAGACCGGATGGATGCAGTGGCTCCTGCACCTGAGCTAAGATAGAGCTCTGGGAGAGAGTTCCCCACCCCCTCCCTGGAAGTGCCTCAGAGGTGACTAGCAATGCTGTCCCTTGAGGGCGTTGTGTTCTAGCTGCTTCCCTGATGTTTGAGATTGAACAGTAAAGAAGGCACAAAGCCCAGCCTATGCTTCCCGGTGGGGCGTGGATGTCTGCAGCAGGTGACGTAAAAAGCCCCTGCGCTCAAAATGGAAGTGTCTGCCAGAAACCGTGGTCCCTAGTTCAAAGGTTCAGCTTCTCTGGGACTTCTGGAGCTGAGTTCCACACCCTCCAGCTAAGCTAGGCAGTGTGTGTTGGTGTATCCGCCCACTTGTCAATCTCTTTAACTAGTCTCAGGTGGGAGCTGAGGCCACACCCCCTGGTGCCGAGATCTGCTGAGTCACCCCCAGGATCCGGGAAAATCTAATCTATCTGAATTTTTTAAAGTCGTTTAGATCTCTCTTCTGAACTGCTATATTATAAGCAGAGAAGAGCTAACAGCCTGTGCCAGATTCCTTTATCTCAGTGGCTTCTCTGATCCCAGAGCCCTTCCCAGCACAATCGGTGCAGTATGCTAGCACCCAGTCGTCTGTGCTGGCCTCTCTTCCTCCCCTGGGAACTGACCTTTTCTGTTGAAACTCCTGATTCTCTTCAGCTGGTAAGTCGTGCTTTCAGTCCTTGTGGTATCTATCAGTCCAGCGCTATTTCTGAGGCTGATTTCTCTAATTAGTTGTGAGGGAGTAAGGATGTTCACAGAGTCCTGTGTTTCTTCTCCGCCATCTTGGCTCCCGCAAATTCTTTTGAGATATATTATGACATCAGTCTGCAACCCTACCTTTTGGGTGTCCTTTTGAACCTCTACAGTTGCTGGCACTATACAGGGAGTCTGGTCCCCCTTTTGGGGTCCCTTCTTATCCTTCAACAATGGCATCACTACAACTACTGAAATGTGCGTCTGTATCTTATACCCTTTTGACAAAACAAACCAAACTTGAGCCAGTAGATAGAGCTTGTGATTTAGGAAAAGAAAAAAGGATTAATAGCTATACTGATAGCAGGTATGCATTTGGGATGGCATTTGACTTTGGAATGCTAAAGAATATTAGGGCTTCATCACCTTCTGAGGACAGCCCATTAAGTATCAAAAAGAAGTTTCCTGTCTATTAGATTGTTTACTATTTCCCCAGGCCATAACAGTAATTAAACTTCCAGGGCACAGCCAGAAAATATCATTTAAGCCCAAGAAATTTATTTAGCAGACCAAGCAGCACAACTTTAACTCCCGAAATTCCTGAATGTGTGGCTCCCCTAGCAGGAGTCCTTGTGGCCTTATTAGCATATCATCTCAACCTGATGACCCATCAAAGTAATCTACCAAAAGAAGAAACAACTCTAGCCCAGAAAAGAAAGTTTATTACATAGCCTGGAAGAGCCCTGAAATAGAGGTGTAAACTTTATAAAACCATGAATAGGTCCAAACCGTACTCCCTAAGAATATTCCTCTTTGTGATAAAACTCCTTCATTCATTCAGCCACTGGGGATCTGACAGGCTAGTAAAATTTGCCTGAAAAAGTATTGGTGAGGGAGTTTTCACTGGGCTGTTGTTACCACCTATGAGATATATCCCACTTGCTTCAAGCACAATGCATCCAAGCCTCTGAAGCTTGGCCATGGGCAGTTTCCTCTCTCAGATGTGCCCTTTAAAACTTGGAAGGTTAATTTTTCAATTCCCACCTGCCCATGATTACAAATATGCTCTGGTTGTCAGTATATTCTCCCAGTAAATGAAAGTGTCCCACTATCATACTGCCACAGACTCTAGAGTAGCAAAAATCCTCTTAGAAAAAAAAAATCACTCCATTATGTATTGTTCCTAAAGAAATATGTAGTGATATAATCACCCATTTCACCAGAGCTTCATTAGCTAAGCTGCTTTCATCCTGGACAATAACTCAAAACCTGTGAGAAATGAATTTGGTTTCCATGGTATAAAAATTGGAGCAATGAAATTTAAATTAAATTGAAACCCATGAGATGGTTAGGGGTAGAGGTAATCTAGCCCAAAAGAAGATAAGGATGTAAGTTCCTTAGAAGCAGGAACTGAGTTTTGTAATCAAGGGGGATGGCCTGAGATTTTAAACAGAATCTTTTGTTCTTTGCCCAGCTGCTTTCCATTGTTAACTTCACCTTCTAAAATGGAAACTCCTTGGGACCAGGGACTAGATTGAGTAGGAAATGCCCTACTCTGTTAAACATTTGATATACTCAGGTTTTTTGTTGTTTTTGTTGTTGTTGTTGTTTTGTTTTGTTTTTGTTTTTTTGTTTTGTTTTCTTTTGTTTTACCTCATTTTTAGAAACTGCACTTATACCTCTCCACACCTCTTGGATTGGTTAAGAAGACAGGAAAAAATAATGATGAATGTTGGATGGGGATGTGGGAAAACTGGGACACTGATACATTGTTGGTGGAATTGTGAATGAATCCAACCATTCTGGAGAGCAATTTGGAACTATGCTCAAAAAGTTATCAATCTGGGCATACCCTATGACCCACCAGGGTTACTACTAGGCTTATATCCCAAAGAAAAATTAAAGAAGGGAAAGGGACCTGTATGTGCTAAAATGTTTGTGGCAGACCTTCTGTAGTGTCAAGAAACTGGAAACTGAGTGGATGCCCATCGATTGGAAAATGGCTGAATAAGTTATGATATATGAATGTTATGGATTATTATTGTTCTGTAAGAAAAGACCAGCAGGATGATTTCAGAAAGGCCTGCAGAGACTTAAATGAACTGATGATGAGTGAAATGAGCAGAACCAGGAAATCATTGTACACGGCAATAACAAGACTATATGATGATCAGTTCTGATGGATGTGGCCCTCTTCAACAATGAGATGATTCAGGCCAATTCCAATGATCTTGTGAAGAAGAAAGCCATCAGAGAAAGGACTATGGGAACTGAGTGTGGATCACAAGATAGCATTTTCACTCTTTTTGTTGTTGTTTGCTTGCATTTTGTTTTCTTTTTCACTTTTTTCCCTTTTTGATGTGATTTTTCTTGTGTAGGAAGATAATTGTATAAATGTGTGTATGTATATGTATATATATATATACATATATATATACATACATATATACATATATATAAATATATATATATACATATATACATATATGTGTGTATATGATTTAACATATATATATATATATATGTACACACATAGTATTACCCTCTCTTTATCTTGCTCACCTATTAGCATATGTATCTAGGATTTAACATATATTTTAGCATGTTTAACATATATTGGATTATTTCCTAACTGGGTAGGGAGTGGGGAAAAAGTTTGGAAGATTTAGAACATAGTTTTTGCAAGTGTCAATGTTGAAAAATTATCCATGCTACCACTACCTATCAGATTGGCTAAGATGACAGGAACAAATAATGATAAATGTTGGAGGGGATGTGGGAAAACTGGGACACTGATGCATTGTTGGTGGAGTTATGAAAGAATCCAAACATTCTGGAGAGCAATCTGGAATTATGCCCAAAGTTATCAAAATGTGCATACCCTTTGATCCAGCAGTGCTACTACTGGGCTTATATCCCAAGGAAATACTAAAGAAGGGAAAGGGACTTGTATATGCCAAAATGTTTGTGTCAGCCCTTTTTGTAGTGGCTAGAAACTGGAAAATGAATGGATGCCCATCAATTGGAGAATAATTGGGTAAATTATGGTATATGAATGTTATGGAATATTATTGTTGTGTAAGAAATGACCAACAGTATGAATACGGAGAGGCTTGGAGAGACTTACATCAACTGATACTGAGTGAAATGAGTAGAACTAGGACATCATTATACACTTCAACAACAATACTGTATGAAGATGTATTCTGATGGACATGGATATCTTCAACATAGAGAAGAGCTAATCCAATTCCAAATGATCAATGATGGACAGAATCAGCTATACCCAGAGAAGAAACACTAGGAAATGAGTGTAAACTGTTATCATTTTTTTTGTTTTTCTCCCTAGGTTATTTTTACCTTCCAAATCCGATTCTTACTTTGCAACAACAACAACAAAATTCAGTTCTGCACATATATATTGTACCTAGGATATACTATAACTTATTTAATATGTATAGGAATGCTTGCCATCTAGGGGAGGGCGTGGAGGGAAGGAGGGGAAAAATTCGGAACAGAAGGGAGTACAAGGGATAATGTTGTAAAAAATTCACTATACACATGTACTGTCAAAAAATGTTATAATTATAAATTAATAAAAAAGAAAAATTATCCATGCATATGCCTTGAAAATAAATGAATAGCTTTAATAAAGAAGTGGAAAAAAAAGAAAAAGAAACCGTACCTAGAAATGTCATCCAATGGGGAAAGGGAGGTAGGAGGTTGGGTAGGGAAGCTTGTGTTAGGGAATAAAAATGGGTACACTCTTTACCTCTGTGTGTGTCTCTCTGTCTAAAATCATGCTATGTGTGTCAAAGACTGCACACCTTTTCTCATGAGAAAGAAATAAACTTTCCCCTACACTTTTACTCAGACTTCATTGTTGTAGTAATCACAATGAAAAGGGAGCCCCAAAACTCTCTAAAACTCCTTCAAGGAGAAAGTCTCCTTGAATTCTGGCCTCTGGCCTCAGGACAAACAGCTTCATTCTGTTATCTAGGTGAGGCTGGTTGAGTCCAGATTCTCCAAACCTACTGAATTGAAGAGACACCCATTCAATTCTAAGATTTTCTATTCAATTCCAGTTCATCAAAAGCAAAAACCTCAGCTTGTAGCTAAGGTTTCTATTATAAAAAGAGCCAATTTTAAACTCACTCTTTGCAGAGGACCTAACTTGCCATGCCATGCTATGTTATGCCAAGGAAACCTTTGCCCACTGAAATAATATGCTCTTTCAGTGTAACTCTCTCTTTATCTCCCTCATCTATTTCCCTGATGAGACTTTATATCTTTATATTTCTGTCAGGATCTTGCCACTAAGGAATCCAGCCTATCTGTTCATATATAGCAAAAGCTGACTTCCCAAAGACAATAATAAACTTCCTTTTATCAGTCTAACTTTTCGGGCTCATAAATTCCTTTATGAAGGACCTCTGCACCACTCCCGAAACTCCCTTACCTTTTGTCAAATCCTAAGGGGATTTAGGGGAGTCGAACTTCTTCATTTGGTTCCCTGAATCCCAAACCTACCACTAACCTTATCATTTAACTCCCTGACCACCAGGAATCCTAATCTCATCATTTCCTAATGTAATCTCATCAACTACTGACCCACACATGCCTATCATGTCCAGTAGTCAGGAATTATTGGAAGAATTAAAGGATTACTTAAAACCTCTGTTTGCTAAATTCTCTAATTTCTCCTAGACCAAAATTCCTTCCTTTGGTACTACTAAGCCTTAGATCTAGATTATTTGGATCTCACAAACTTAGTCTCTTTGAGATAGTAAAAGAAGCCCAATGCCACTGTACCTGTAAGTGCTAAGCAAAGCAGCTAAAAGTTCCCTTCTATAATACTGGCTCAGTATTGGATTGGCTCAGAAAATATCAGAAACTTGTCAATTTATCTCACAGTCCCATTCTTTAGAAATTTCAGACAAGACTCAGCCCTAATTCAAACCAGTGACTAGATCTATTGGAAATGTCATCTCCAAAAAACACTCTTTGGAGCCATGGTGGATAGGACTCTTTGAAGTCCAGCTCACCATCTCCACTGCAGCCAATCTTTGGGGAGTGGAGTCCTGTCATATATCAAAAGAGTAATGATTCCCACCTGGATAGTGGAACGTATTAATGACCTGACCCTAAAAATTAAACTATGTCTGATGGAGCCACCATCAGAGATACACAGCTATTCCCAAGCACCCAGGCTGAAAAATAGACAACAGTAGACAGAAACCTCCAGTCCAAGAAATTGGATGTAGCCTGAGGTTTGCAGTTACTCTTTTCATGAACTAAGCCTATTCTTTCTTGTCACTATTTCGGTCTCTGATCTTTCATTTTCCAAAATGTTTATCTATCTCTTAATTCCTTCTCTCTCACTACCTTTCCAAAGGACTATTTTTCTTCTGTAATTCTACCCTATATCACAGACTCCATCCCTTCTGGGAAAGCCTCCTTTGCTACCGCATTTTCAGGAAACCATTCTGCTGAAGTTCTTCTCTACTTAAAATTGTCCAATCACACACACACACACACACACACACACACACACACACACACACACACACACACACCTTCCTTGGTAGTAGAGGTATCTACTGGATGCCTGACAGGTACAACAATCACTTTTTAGTATGCTGCACCCATCTGTTAGAAACCTCTTGGCAGAATTAATCATGAGCTTAGAACATATAGGGAAGCTTGTCACCAGCCTCCAAATGCAGGTTGATTCACTTGTCCTAATGTCATTACAAAATTATTGGGCACTGGATGCCCTAATGATCAAAGGAGGGGCTGGGGGGCTGTGCCATTATTGGGGAGGGGTGTTATTTCTATGTCAATCAATCCTCTCAAATAGAAGACCTTAGTACTCTAAACAAGCAAGTGGAAGATTTATGGAATAGGAGGCAAAATATGTCCCTTTTTTTCTCAACTTCCTTTGCTCTCTCCTTGTTGCCTAAACATAAAATTGAAATCATGTTTCAGATAAATGTTCCTCATTGGTCTTCAGGGTCTTTCCAGCTTTTGACCAAAATGAGAGAATGGAAACGGATTTATGATTTTCATAATAATGCATAATAATGTCTTCAATAAATATACTAACAACTTGGATTTCTTTTAGAGCTCCCATTTCACCAGCAGATTCTTGTTTGAGAGTCAGAGACTCACAATGCAACTTGAAGTGATTAATTAATTCTTGAGAATGCTCTCACAATCACTACATTACTGTGCCTTTGTATATGAAGTGAAGTGAATCAAAGATTGCAGAACCTGTTTGCTCACAGGTAATAATCCTCAAGACTTGAAACAATCAATTTGAGGACTGTTCCCACAAGATTCAAGAACACCTATGTTGTCTTACACTCATGGGTCTGTTGTGGGAAACCACTCAGCTTCTGGAAATGATTATATTATACTCCATCTTTCCTCCCTCTTTCCCACTTGTACTTTATGTACATAAACTGTGCCTGCATTCCAGTATGTAGAGCTCTCCTTAGGAGAACTTCAAAAGTCTGCAAACTGCTTCTTCATTCTGAAATTAATTAATTAAACTACTACTTGATTCCTGACCCCCCCCCCATCTCTAGCCTGCTCTCTTTTACTTTTCCTGCTATTTCTAGGTTAGAGATTGGGGCTGACCAGACTATATTTAAAATTCTGTTAACACGAGGGATTATATAAGTATGGTAGTCATATATCTTATGTATCTGACACTGCAGAAAACATTATTATGTATGATCAATTCATAATTGTTTTTAGTTTATATAAAGAAAAATGACTAGGAACACTTAGGTTCACCCATGAGACTTGGGAAAAAAATATATTTGAGACTGATTTTTAGAGCTAGGGATAGAAAGGAAGGATTAACTTGATATGTTACCTAGAAAATAACAACATAAAGGGAAATTGAGCCGAGATCCTCCCTACCACACTTCTCCCCTCCAATGTCAACCAGAGATGGAATTTCAGAAAAGAATTCTAAGGGCAGAGTCTCATGTTAGATAGTTCCCCAAGAGACAATTTTAGTAATACATTTATTACACAATATATTTTGTAAAATATATTATTTCTACTGTATAATTAACATTTATATAGCATTTTAAGATTTGCAAAATGTTTTATCATTTATTCTTCAGAAGAGACCTAAGAAGTCAGTGCTATTATTATCCCCACTTTTACTGATAAGGAAACTGAGTCTTAGAGAACCAAAGGGATTTGCCCAAAGTTATATAACTATTAAGTGTCTGAAGTAGATTCAAAGTTAGGGTTCCCTTATTTGAAGTCCAATATTATCAAATGAGGAAAAAAATTATGTATACATGCTTTTTATATAGGAAAGAAATGTCTATATATATATGTATATGAACGTATGCAAAATATACATAAACATATAGTAAATTATATATGACAGAAATAAAACTAATAATAAATAACAGTGCTTTAAAGTTTGCAAAGCATATATATATATATATATATATATGTATGTATATGTATATATAATATTTCACTCAACACAAGTATGTGGTGTTAGTGTATGTTTTCTAGACCTTCAATTTCCTTGTTCCAAGAAATGAGAAATGAAGCATGCCCATATAGATAGCAACTGTTTTACAATTTATACTCTTAGAAAATTGTCTAGAGAGAAGTGAGATTAAATAATTTGTCCAATGTCACACAGCAAGAAGAAATACTTAAATCCAGCTCTTTCTGAATCTATGACTAGTTTGTTATGCTCTAAGTGTTGTGACTTTTTCTTATACTTTTCACTACATTTCTCCTGTGATGTCTTTTTATGGAATGGAGATGTATCCTGGGTCTAAAGGTTCTACTAGTGGAATGTAAGCACAGGTTCCATGATAGATTATGTGTTTATAGTCTAAGGATCACTCTAGTTAAATCTGGAAAGGCCACCTCCATCATCACCAAATTCTTCAAGCACAGTATCTATTTTATTTTAGGCCAGATAAGAAGTCAGAGAATGATTATAATCTGAATCAGAAAAGAAAGTACCCACAGTACTATATTTAGATGCTTCATTGTACAACCCAGATACTTATTCTATTACTCAGTCTGATTTTCCTTTTTCTCCACAGTCTCATTGTCTAAATTTCTTTTTTAAAATTTATTTATTTATTTAAGAGTTAAATACAAAATAGAAAAAAAAAGTGTCATTTGCACAGCAGACTATAAAAGATTCAAAAAAGTAACAATAAATTTCCATTTCAAGAAAACATATACAATAATAGAATACAATGTATTCTGTTATTATGTTCAGAACTGTCCATCTTTGCTTTCCTGTAGGTTTTCTTTTGTTCTCTGTTGTATGGTTTTATTTTATTCTTTTCTCCCCTTTCCTCCCCTTCATTTCCCCCAAACAGGCCATATTTAAGCACAGATATATTCACGTGTGGTTGCATGTGTGTGTGCATGTAGTGTGTGTACATAAAGACATATGTATATATATATACATAAATGTATACATGTACTTACATATACATATACACATCCATACAAATATATAAACAACAAATCATAGACACAATTGACAAGTTCATCCAAGAGAATGACAGTAATTAGGCAATATACCAAAATTTATGGAATGCAGCCAAAGCAGTTCTTAGGGGAAATTTTATATCTCTAGATGCTTACTTGCATAAAATAAAGAGGGAGAAAATCAATGAATTGGGCATACAACTAAAAAGGCTAGAAAAAAGAACAAGTTAAACCTCCCCCCCAATTAAATACCAAATTTGAAATTCTGAAAATAAAATATTAATAAAATTGAAAGTTAAAAAAAACTATTGAACTAATAAATAAAAGTAAAAGTTAGTTTTATAAATATAAAAACAAACAAACAAACAAAAAAGATTGCTGAGTTATGGGACCCTGCCAAGAGGGAGTACTGAGGCCACCTCAACTTTAGGTGCACGATAAGTTTTTTTTGCCACATTGCAGAAACGCCCTTGTTGAACAAGGAACAATGTTTTGTTATCATGGGAATGATTATTGAGCCAGAGGGTCAGAGCATAGTTGCTCATGAGCAGGGATGCCTTGACAGGGCTTCTCACCTGTGAGTGAGTTGTTGAATTGCTGGATTGGCTCTCTTCCCATTGGTAGATACCATGTATATGGAAAGCCCATGAGCTGCTTCTCTGAATGGTGTTCACCCTTTTCATGTGTGATAATAACAATTTGATTTTCTTCTTTCCTTTTATCTATTTTGTTTGGTTTTATCTATTAATGTGGCCATCTTTTAAGAGCTCAAAGCATATGAACCCTTTGATCTCAGAGGTAAGATGAATGAGGCAGGAGACTCATAGAGTGTGAAAAGAACTTTAATTTATTATGCCTTACAGCCTTGTTGATATACATTTTTGCAAGCGTGATCAGCAGTGAACAGTAGTTTATCCCCAATCACCTTTCAAAAGGAAAATGACAAATGTTGGAGGGTATGTAAGAAAATTGGGACACTAAGGTTGTTGACTTGGAAACATTGACCATTCTGGAGGGCAATTTGAAACTATGCCCAAAAGCTATCAAATCATGTATACCACAGTTTTTGACCCACTAATACCAATCTTAAGTCTGTACTCCAAAAACATGGAACGAAAAAGTGTACAAATGGACAAAGATATTTATTTCAGTTCTTTTTGTAGTAATAAAAAATTAGAAATTGGAGAGGCACCAATCAATTGGGGAATTGAACATGTTGCAGCGTATGATTGTTATGGAATACATGATAAGCACGATGCTTTCAGAAAAACTTGGGAAGTTTTATGTGTTAAATGAAAAGTGAAATGAGTAGCATCAGAAGAACAATGTACACAGAAACAGCAATGTTGTACAATGATAAATGATAGATTTAGCTATTCTCATCATTACAATACCCAAAACAATCCGAAGAATTTATGATAAAAAAAATGCTATCTGCCTCCAGAGAAAGATTACTTCTAGAAATCAAGGTAAATTGAAGCATGCTTTTAAAAATATCTTTATTATTCTTAGGATTTTTGGTGGGGTTTTTTGATCTATTCTCTTTTGCAACATGGCTAATATGAAAATGTTTTACATGTCTGCATATGTACATTTATATCCTTTTCAAGAATAGATTAGAGAAAGAAGGGAAAAATTGAGAGAATTTGAAACTCAAAACTTTAAAAATGAATTTTAAAAATGTTATCACATGTAATTGAAAAAATAAAATTGAATGTAAATGCAAAAAAGTAAATGGAAAAATGAAATGTTAAAATTGAAAAAAAAATTATACAAATGTAAATGATTAATATCATACATACAAGTACCAATCAAGTATTCTATTTAACTATTTTTATAATCTTACAGATGCCTCTTTTATATTTAAAATTGTCATTATGCCAGATTTTTCTTACATCAAATCTTGTTTTATAGATTAGATTCATATTGCTTAATATTCTCCTAAAGATCCTCTGGAAATATAATACTTTCTCAGCTTCTATTTTCCTACCACATTTTTTTTTTAAGGAAAACAATCTTTCCTTTTCTTTCTCACCATCTTTTTCTCTTGGAACTTATTTCTGCTTTCTCTTTACCCCCTTTCAATCTATTTTATTCTTCCTCAGTCTTTCTATGAATTTTTTCCCTTTTCCCTCATCATCCTCCCCCTCTCTCTTCCTCTCCCTTTCTCTCCTTCTCCTCTTCCCCATGTGTCTGTATGTCTGTCTCACTCTCTTTTTCTTTCTCTCTGTCTCTCTCTGTGTGTCTCTCTTCTTTGTATTTTGTTCTGTAATTAGGAGAAATTTGCCAGCAAACATTTGTTAAGGTTTAAATGTATCAGTCACTATCCTAAATGCTAGGAATATAAAAGACTTGGCCACAGATTAAATATGTGTAGTGAGTGAAGGTGAGGAGTTGATTATAACACTGAGGTTATAAGTTTGATTGGGAAAATTGAACACTCAATAATAATAGGGACGTTTAATGAGGAAGTTTAATTAGGAAAGCTAATGAGTTCTCTTTTGTACATGGTGAGTTTGAGATGTCTATGGGAAACCAGTTTCTGATGTGAAATATATCAGGAGACATGTTAAGACATATCGGTTAGGTGTTAGGATTACTAAGTGAGAACTCAGGTTGTCTGGACAGTGACAAGGTGAGAATTCAGGTTGTCTGGACAATTACAAGGTGAGAACTCAGGTTGACTTGACAGTTCTCTGGCTCAGACCTTTGGTTTGGGCCTTTAAAGGGAGTTTACACCTTAGGAATTCTAAGAGGAGCAAGCTCATTGGTTGAAGTGGTTCTTCCCAGAAGCCCTTGCATTATCCCACACCCATTCTCTAGGAGGATAAAAAGAGGCAACATTGAGCCTGGAGAGCATTCTGCACTGGGGAAGGACAAGGGCTGGAGGACAGCACTCCAGGAAGAAGAGAAGTCTCTGCATTACATCAGGCCTGACGGGGCTCTCTGCAGGAAGGGAAGTCACTTCTCTGGACAAGAGTTAACGGCAACTGCCTGGAGACAACGGTTCCCTACAGGAAGAAGAATCTGTCTGAGAGATTTGAGTAGACACAGCAGATCTCTTCCCAGAGAGCGATCCGGCAGCTTCTGGAGACGACAGCTCTCTACATTTGGCGTCCACACATGGGGCTAGGACCTTTCCTTATTCTGACAAGGACTTATTCTGAGCCCTTCAGAGGAGCTAGACTGGACCATAGCAATTTAACCATTTAAAAATGGGAACCATTTAAGATTATAATTAAATTCATGGTAACCAATGATATCACCAAGCAAAATAGTATAGAAGGAGAAGAGAAGAGGACCCAGCAAAGGGCCTTACACAACACCTACATTTAGTATGTGTACAGTGGATGAAGATTCAGCAATGGAGACTAAGGAGTGGTCAAATTTGCTGGAAATGAATCAAGAGAGATCCAAGTCCTCTAAAACTAAAGATAAAAAATGACCTAAGGGAAGAATGTTATTGACAGTAGAATAAACTACTTCAGGAAATTGCTCTCCTTATCACTGGAGTTCTTCAAGTTGGGACAGTAATACTATTGATCAGACATCTTTCCTGCAGAGTATGAGACTAATGTCCTTCTGTGGTCTCTTCCAACTCTTGGATCCTTCTCTTCTCAATAGTGTCAGAAGATCTTTCTTCTAGTTGCTTCTTCATCAGCATCAGTTATACACCGTATTATCTCTGTATGTCTATTTTTCCTCATGCATAAAATAGGAATTACATATAAATGCCTGGCCAGATAGAAACATATACAACATATATGTATGTATGTAAATATACATAGGCTTCAAAAAGTAAAAAACAATCATATAAATGTCAGATTTAATAAAATGTCAGAATGGTAAAGAGAATCGAAAAATGTAGTAAGAAAGTTAATCTTTCCTACCCAACTTTAGATATTACCTAAAGATTGAGTAAGATATTAATAGAAACAGTATTGATTGTTTTAATATTAATTTATGTTTTTATACTGATGTTTCTTATCTAATTTTGAAGTCTTTATAGTTTCTTCAAACCCCTTTTTGTTTCATATTATCTTAAAGTTAATTGACATTTTTCTAGGTTATGAATAAAAAAATGTTAAATGAGACCAGATCATAATAGCATTCCCCTATGACAACAACAACAAAAAATTTTCCTTTACCTTGAAATACATACTGTTTGCTTAATTTTCAGCATTGTCCCAAAGCAATTTGGGAGTATGATGAATAACCACACAAAAGCCTACATAAATATAATGCAGATTTTATGGAAGTTACAAAGACCAAAATATCATATATATTCATGAATCAAGTTTTTAATTTAAGAAAATGTTTATTTTCCTAAGGAACCTTCATTTTCTTTTAAATTCCTGAGCATTATACCAATTTTTCTGTCAAACAGAAATTCCAATTCATATACTTTTAAAGGGTAGTTTTCTTTTGAGGGTCAAGAAAGCATTTGAAAGTCATTAAGGATTTTAATATTCACTTTCTTTAATAATGTTTTGGTTTTCTTACTGTAATTGTAAGAAAATGATTCTGTTTACATGTAAAATAGGTATTCTTGTGAAGCATTTTTTTTTGGGAGGGGAAGTTGTGTTTTTCTTCCAAATTTATTTTATTTAAAGAAACCAATAAGGGAAAAAAAAAAAAAAACAGAAAAGGAATATAAAACAAAATGAGACAAAAGAAAACTTTGTCATGTGCCCAGGAAATCTTCAGGGAGGATTCAAAATATGTAACAACAAATACCAGTTCAAGAAAGTATATATATATATATATATATATATATATATATATATATATATATATATATATATATGTAATGTGCTCTCCTGGCAGTTACAATTACTATTCTGTCCTAGACCCACCAGAGTACCTTTGACCACTGTCCTTTGCAGTGTGAACTCTACCCGGCTCGCCTCCTCTGAGGCCTTCTAAGGTCTCTGGCCACAATCTCTTGAATCTATAGCTTAATAACCGGTAGCGCACTCAAGAACAACCACGTGTAATCTTAAAAGCCTTTATTATACCTACTCACATAATGCCCTAACTGATCCCCTGACTTGTTGGTTCCCGAGTGAACACCTGGTCAGAAGACCCATGTGTTCACTACCAAAACCCTTACCTCTTTTGGCTATCCATCTTGGCTTGGCCACCCAGGCTGGGGAGCCAGGGTGAAGAGCACGAGGTTAAAGAGGGCGGTTGCTGCCTGCAGTGGGCTTACATAGGGCCTGTGAGGTCACACACACAGCCAATCAGCGAGAGAGTCACCCATTAGGAAGCTATCTCAATATGGCCAGGATCCCGCCCAAGGGCAGTCCTAATATCCCCAGAAATTACTTCCGGGCCTCAGTCTCCTGATGCGCTGTGGCACCCATTTAAAGGCCCCTTACATATATATATATATATATATATATATATATATATATATATATATATATATATATATACTTAAATTCATGAGTGTCTCTCTTTTCTTTACTTCCTTGTAAATTGTTCTTTTGTTCTTTTGTTCTCTGCTGAGTACTTTATTTTTACTTTATTCTTTTTTTCCCCTTTTCATCCCCTATCACCATACCACAAACAGGCTATAGTTAAGAAACTATATATATATATATGCATACACACATACCCCCACATATAGAGCCTACTTCTTTTGATTGTCAATAGCTATGATTTCAGTACCTATGGTATTTTAGTGTCCCCCTCTGAAGACAATACCTAGTCTTCCCTGTTCCCATAGTATGTTTCTATGGTGGGGTTTTTTATTAAGAGGTGTTAGTGTAAGCCTCTCTAATCCTGGAATGGGGATATGGTGTCTCCCACTTCAGATCAGCTCTCCCCTCTGACCAGAAACCCCAAACCAAGAGTACCATCCTCCAGCAAGTATCTACAATCCACAATATCCCTGCTCCACTATTTCTGCCCTCATAGGTGTGTTGGTTCTTTCTCACCCAGAACTCTAGCCAGCAGCACAACTGAGGTTCCCTCAGTATTACTGGACTCAGACTGGTTCTCCCCAAGCTGTCCAGGAGGTAAAAGTCTCTGTGGTTCCTGTTGAAGCTCCTGCCAAATCCAGCTAGCTCCAAGTCTCCCTACTTGATATTTCAGTGGAGCTAGCCCAAAAGTGTTTGCACTTCACATGGGTTAATCCATGGGTCTTTCTTCATTTCTTCTCAAGTTGTATCAGGAGGACCCTGTTCTACCCTAAGTCTTCTTGATTTTTCACGAGTTTGCCCTGAGGCACAAATTTGTTCTATTTGTAGGGGAAACCAGGAAAGCTTGAAATTTACCAACCTACTCTTCCACTTTCCCGGAATCCTTTCTTGTGAAGTATTTTTTATATGACTAGGTAAAGTCCTTGCATTCAAATTACATGGTAGATTTACACACACACACACACACACACACACACACACACACACACACACACACTTTTCTATAGAAAGAAGATAGAAGATGACATTTCTATGTGGGACAGCATATATGGGGAAATAGTAGACATTTCTATAGTTTACTCCCATGTTTAAAAAAAAAAAAAGTGGTGTAAATGTTGTTCTAAATGAATACTAGAATGGGACTCAGAACTGGGTCTGAATCCAGGTTTTTTCCAGTAGCAACTTATTTGATCCTAGCCAAGTCATTTCTCTGTCTCTCTGTCTTTCATTTTGTTCATCTATCTATATTTTATGGTGTATCTGATAAAGAAACACCCCACATCCCCTATCAATTCAAACTGATAATTTGTAGTCTTAGAAATCTGCTAGGGGTACCAAAAGTTTAATTAACTTATCAGATCACAGAATCTGTGTGGCAAAAGTAGAATTTTAACCTAGATCTTCCTGATTTAGAAGCCAACTCCCTATTACTTCATATTTCTCCTCTTAATATAATTTTTTTTTAGTTGGAATGAGGGTTAAGGAAATAAAACTAACACTGTTTATCTCTTAGGGTTGATTGTTTTTCTTCTTATCAATTTTATCTATATGAATTATCTTTTATTATTATATAAGGATAAAGTCAAAATTCTTCCTCTCTAAATCTCAGAACCAGTAGAGTGGCAAAAAGGGGGGAAAAGTAGCCAGTTTTCTCTCCCAGAATACTGCAAAATTAAATCAGTAATTATTCCACATGTGTAGGGGGCGTTGTAAGATATTTCTTTGTGGGTGATGGTATGATTGCATGTGTTTAGCCTAATCTTGGTACATATTTATAGAAATCCTTTAAGCTTATGGAGTTTATAGAGTAATTCCATAGATGAAAACTAAGAATGCAGATTTAAAAAGTTAATACATTTTTTTCATAAAAATTGTTGATTTGATTTGCTTGGTTCCCATAGTCAAACTTGTAATACACTATACTTTCCATGCTACTTAAATTGGTGAATATAAACATGAAGGGTCATTGCATCTTTTCTTCATTCCTTCAGTGGATTGGATGCATGTATTATTAAACTTAGTCAATATTTGAACTTCCAAATTAGAATAAGAAGAAACCAGCTTTTATCATTCACATACACAGAGCCCAAGGCTTCTTGTTCATATTGACTTAACTGATTTCAACTTGATTTTTTAGAGGCACTTTCTAGACACATCTGAAGAATAAAGAAATGATCAATATGTCAAAAATTAGTCTTTGGTCACAGTGTTTCATCTAGCATTATCAAATGTAATAAGCTTTCTGAGTTAATATGAATCAATAATATTTGAGGGCTACTGTATATAAATCAAAGTGTTTTAGTAAGCAAATGTGAAATGAATTCTCAGGCCAGGTTGATATTGGTCCAATAAATGAAGCTTAATCATGAATAAAATACAAATCAAAGACATCAGTGATCTTAATAAAATCAAATTTAAAATTTTCAGAGAGCAATGTCAAATACATATAAACATATGCACAATAATCCCAGCAAATCTAGCACAAATATTAATGGAGTATATAAGCTAATTTAAAACTGAATTGCCAGAAACATGAAATCCAACTGAGAAAATGAAGACCACCAATAATGACAGAACACTGAGAAGCTGATTTCTTATTCTTTAAGCACTGCTCTATAAAGAGAATGCTTTCAGACAGATGCATGTAAGATAATGCTGAAATTCTACTGTGGTATTATGATGGTCTCCTATGACACTGTGGGGGGAAGGGATTAATGGAATGAATTTCCTAGTCTTAATTGTTTATATTGACAAAAATAATAATAAAAAATATAGACAGAGCAGACAGTAATTAAGGCCATGATGAATTTTCCCCCTCAGCCACAAAATAAAATCTTTAGCTCAATAGCTTGGTTGTGTTTTTCTTTTTTTTCTTTTTTTTTTTTAATAATTCAGAAATGTTAAAAGTGCTTAAAATGAATTTTTACATAATGTTTTAAGGTAATTTTAATGACAAATTGTGAAATATAGTTTTCTAAAAATTAACATACTTTAAATTTTCAACAATAGTGTTATATGCTTTATATGTAATCAATTAAGTTAAAATCAGAGAACAATTAACATTGTGTCAAAATAACAACAAACTAATCTTTATCTTTGAGAAACAAGATGGATTAGAGATAACTAAAAAAAGTACAAAGTTCTAAAGAAGTTGGTAAATGGAATTGCAGCATGGAGTAAACATGAAGCAAGAAAAAAGAAGATGATTGTAAACTATCAAGGCCAAAGACAGTTTCTCTTACCTTAAATCTCTGAATTTGAATTAAAATAGCCTGTTTGAAAGGATAGAAATAAATGGGTCACATCAAGAATGTGATTATCTTCATACAAATAAAATGTATATGTTTCTCTAAAGTAAAAAAGCTAATAAGAGGAAACATTTAAAATCATAGAAGGAAAGAAAAATATTCGATGACAAAATCTAGAAGCAATTACATGATAACCCAAAATCAGACCATAAATATCACTGAAGTGAAAAGTTTGGGTTAACTAAAGTTACTTAGTTGCAATAGATCCCACAAGCTGCTTTGTAGATTTTTAATAATTCATTATAATATATAAAATCACATTCCTACTCCCAACCCCATTGAGAGACCAACAAAAAGAAGCTTTGAACATTGAACCCTGGATTAAATGCCTAAGTGATATTTGTACTGAATGATTTAAGAAAGAAGTTCTCAGATGGATTTGTCAGAACCTCAGAAGGGGAATTGGATCATTGGTCCAAAGCTTAGATAATTTAAGTAACATTGTGATTAGGACTTGAGTAGTGGCAGACAGGAATAAGACTGTGATTGGGAGAAGAATTAGGTTACAGGTAAATTATTTGAGAGTCAAGTATCTGGAAATAGGTTAGAATCAGTCAGAAGGAGAAAGGACAAGCCTACTTCATGTAATATGAAGAAAATGGCCCAAACTAACCTCAATACTATGTGTCCCAATGAATTAATTGAATGGTTCATGGAAGTATAATTTACCATTATAAACTGGCAAATACCAGGAATCCATTTCCATGGAAAGTGGAGTGTTGAGGCAGGAAATCTAGATACTAGAAATATAAGTATAAAGAAAGAACTCAAAGCATAGGTAGGATGAAAGAATAATCTAAGAACCCAGGGCCTAATAACTAAAAGAAAATGTGGAAATGTAAGTCCAATAGCAATATGATAAAGTGCTAAATTGAAGAACTGATGAAAAGGATACAGACCTCAGAAATAAGATTAGTCTGAGTGCTAGGAGTGGGAAATGGGAGAAAGATGAGCTTAAAGGTAGGAGTGTGAAATACTAAGTGACCCCAATTCAAGGAGAGCAGTAAACTTAATAGATTACATGGGCAGATATTAGTAAAAATCAAGCATAAATGACGATAATTATTATTAAGGTAAACATAGCCTGGAAAACTATGGCAAGAGAGGCAGAGGCAATAGACCAGGGACAATAGAGCTTCAGACCAGGATTCTGGATAGTACAGTAAGAGTGAAACCACTGATTGTATTTAATATATAAAAATCCTAAAGTCTTGTTTCATAGACATATAGATCTAGACTCTGAAGTTCATCTTACTTTACAGTTGCAAAAACTGAAGCTAAGGGAAATTCTGATTTCCCCAAAGTTCCATAGGAAACAGAGGAAACATTTGAACCAGAGTTCTCTAACTCCAGGGAGATAGTTGATATCTGTATTGATCTGATGTGTTGTAGTGGAAAGAAATGTCTGCGTGTATATACTTATATATCTATCTATATATGTATATATGTGTATATATATATATATATACATATATAGATAGATATATAAGTATATATGTAAATGTATATATACATATATACATATATGTATCTATGTATGGGCATGCATGTAGAAATAATATGTATATTATATATATACATATATATATATACATATATATATATGTATGTATATATATATACAAAAGCAAAAAGACAGAGGCAGACAGACAGGGAGAGACAGAGACAAAGAGAAAAACTATGTATCTGTAATTCTTTGAATCTCTGAATCTCTGAATAATTGAGGGAGGTCATCCATTTTTAGATTATTATCTTATTATCTATGAAGTAATGAAGCCATCCACAATTTCTTAAAGCATTCACTCTCTATTTCCCATGGGACATAAACATAAAGTTTATGTTCCCTGGCTAGATTGTGGACTTCTCAAGAATGGTCATCTTTTCAGTAAGAGTAATGACAGATTTACGCAGCTTTTTTTGTTACAATAACCTCATGAAGTAGGTAGTATAAGTATTATTATCATTTTATAGGTACCAAAACCAAGGTACAGAGATTTATGTGATCTGCTCAAGATCATGCAACTAATAAATATCATAGCCAGGATTTAAATTCAAGTCCTCTTACTCCAATTTAGTGTTATTTCCATTACACTATACTATTCTTCTTTGATGATGGATGATACTAACAGCCCTCTAGGGCCAAGTCTGGCAATGGAGGCAGAGTTCAGCCTAGACTAAGAGCCTTGATACATAATGTACACCATTCTTAAATTACCTATATTCAAAACACTAGAACGAAACATAAATGCAATAAAAATAAAGTTTTACTAAGTAATATTATTAGTGGTTCAGAGAACACTACAAACTGTGAACATTGGTTATCAATATATGTTTCTGTAAAAATAATTCTTTTTAAAACTAATAATTTTCTTTTTTCATGCAGATGGAGTATAAAAAAGAAAAATCCATTCATTTGAGTTTTAATATATTTGAACACAGAAATTTACTGTAGGCAGCTGAACAGCTGCATAGACATATAGACAAACCTTATATGAGCAAAATGAGATTAAAGTTGCTAAAAATAATGCCACAGTAAGGGGAATCATGGTGTAGTAGATATTTTTGATCCCAATGTCAGGACCTTTCTCTGACACATATTGGTTACATTGTCATGGGAAAATTGCTTAATATCTAAGTGTCTCAGGCAACTTTCTAAGACTTAAAAAGTTGTAAAGCCTTGATCTTCATTATTACAATAATTTCTTCAGAGAGTTCCTTAAACTGATGAAATCATAAGCTCCCCTCCTCAGTCATATAGATAGATGACAGACATGTCTTTTTTGTTTTTGTTTTTTGCTGAGGCAATTGAGGTTAAGTGACTTGCCCAAGGTCACACAGCTAGGAAGTATTTAGTGTCTGAGGCCAAATTTGAACTCAGATCCTCCTGACTTCAGGGCTGGTGCGTTCTCTCCACTGAGCCACCTAGCTGCCCCAACATGTGTGTTTTATATAAATGTGTGGATAGATAGTAGATATGTATACATATGTCTATGTACATACAGAAAGGTAACAAAGACAACATGAGAACTATAGTGTAGTTTTCTTGTTTTACCAACAATAATAAGCTACTTTACCTCCATGGCCTTTTGATTCACCATAAAAGGTTTTTGCTGTTTTGATTCCATATTCATTATAAATATAAGTATGCTTTGCAAAACATTGATTCCTATCAATAAATTTTCTGAGATTTATAGCCAAAGCAGTTCCTAAGAAGCACGGTATATAATTATCTCTAAACCAGAGAACTGAGTATGTCATAATCCTTACAATACTGGCTAAGAATTTCATTTTGCTGTGAGATCCTTTGAGAGATGAAGGAAAGTGTACAATATACAAAAATAAATACTCTAGTATTTCATAATCCAAAGACACAAATTTTAGGGGCAAGAACTTACTATCTAACAAAACTGCTGGGAAAACTGGAAAGCAGTCTGACAGAAATTAGACCTGCCTCACACCACATGCCATAAGCTCAAGATGGGCACAGGATTTGGATATAAAGGACAATATAAATGAAAAATTAAGGGCCATGGAAATTTTTCCACCAGATATATAGATAAGGAAATAATTTATGATCAGTCAAGAGAGAGAAAATCACAGGAGATAATTTTGATTACATTAAATTAAAATTTTTGATGCAAATAAAACTAATATAACCAAAATTAGAAAGAAAACAGAGCATGAGAGAAAGAATTTGCAGGAATTTTCTCTGATAGAAGTCTAATTTCTCAAATATATAGGAAATTGAGCCCATTTTTTAAAAATCAAAGCCAAATTTCCCAATTGATAAATAATCAAAATATAACAAAAAGTTTTCAGAAGAAATCAAAGCTATCAATATAGATGTGGTATATGATATAAAATGATCTAGATCACTAAACTTAGGGAAATGAAAATTAAAACAATTATCACTTTGCACATATCATAGTGGCTAATATGATAGCAAATTAAAATAAGTGCTGGAGAAGTTGAGGAAAAATAGGTACACTAAAACAGTATCTATTTTGTATACATTAGGTTTATAATTTTAGTTACATAATTTCCATATGTCCCCAAAAAAGTTTCTCAAGGTCATGGACAATTTCAGTTTTTATTTTTATATCAGCAGTACTCATCCCAGCTTCTGGCACATATTAGTCATTCAATATACTTTTACGTAGAAAGAGTGCATAAAGGTAAAGCCTGAAAGGTCCCTTTCTGCTATTTGATAAAGTTTCCTAATATCTTTATGGATCTGTGTCTACTTATCAATCATCAACAACAATCAAATAATTGGATTATGTCTGTGCTGAAATGGTCTCTTCATTGCATACTGTATTTTCTTTTCTTAACTAATACCCAAGTTACATTGGAAGGTGTCAGATGAAAAATTTAGCTTTGTAATGCAAACCCATACTGAAAATATATGCAATAAGGAACCTGAACTAGAAACAGCAGCAGTCCCAGAATCAGAAGCTACTCAATTCTGAAACATGTTAAAGGCGAAGTTTGTGACAGCTCATAAATTCCTAAAATGTTAAATACTATTAGGTGAAATTCTCTTTAATAAAACTTCTCACTTTCATTGATGGCTCAGAGCCAGAAGATGATACCAGAGAAAACAGAGAGAAAAAAGAAGAAAATAATGACTAGAGGTTTGAAAAAAAACATTCTGAAAGAAAGCACTAAAAGCTCTTAAATGATTTATATTCTCAAGGTTCATTTGAATTTCTTCTGTTCATTAATTGTTACATTCATTAGGCAGTTTCGTTTAGAAAGTATATTTCTTTCCTTTGCCAATTCTTTTCAATCAGTATTGATACCTAACATTATACCTCGTTACCCATTTGCCTTGCTCAAAACCCAAATCCATTATGATGACAAAGACAAGTTTTCTTTTGTGTGAATTTGAATTAAATGGCTTTGCTTGAAAAGAAGGGACAACCCAGCTTTTTTCTCCTTCATATACAAGACTGGGACTGTACTATCGATATTGTTTGGAGTTGTGATTTTCTCTCTATAGTTAAAAGCTAGGGTGAATTTTGCATACATATGCATACACATATGCACACACGTACACATACACATGCACATACACATATATATGCAGTGAGACGATGTTAAGAAAAAACTAAAGATTAGAAAAAAATTTAAAGGTTAGAAAAGTTTAAAAATCCTAAAGATTCCAAGATTTGTAAATATGTAGTAAGTGTATTCCAAGGTTCTCTAGGGAACAATAAGGGAAGTTTGGCAAGACTGTAGAGTTTGTGATAGAGGAAAATGTATAATGAGTGCTGACAAGGTGATTAAAACTAGGCTGTGAAGGGATTTAAATGGCTGTTTAGTTATAATTTGTCACAGAGGTATTAGGCAGTGGGATAGGGGGCTTCCAGAGTTTTTGGAGCAAGGGAGTGACATGGTTAGATCCATACCTTAAGAAAAGCACTTTGGCAGCTATATGATTAAGAGAGATCAGACTTGAGGCAGGTGGCACATTTGGGAGGCTATCATAATATCTAGGTGAGAGGCCCTGTGAGTGAATATAAGAGGACAGATGTGAGAAATTGTTTGAAAGTAGAATTGATGAAGTCTGACAATTTTAAATATGTGAGAGTAAAGGATTGGAAATTTGAGGATGCCCTAGTTATGAAATGGAAAGACTGGCAGGATGGTGTTACCCTCAATAGAAATGAAAAAGTTCAGAGGAGAAGTGAATTTGAAAAGAAAAAAAAAAAGAATTCTATTCTGAATATATTGAATTTGAGATGTTTATATGATATCTGCTTCAAGATGTCTAATAGCTATTTGATGATAAAAATCAAAGCTCTTAAAACAAAGATCATAGGGTTGGAAATAAACTTAGAAGTTGGTTATCATCCACATAGAGATTATAATTAGGATAATGGAAATTGATCACCAAGAATATGTTAAGAAAAAATCTGAATGGATTAATGACAGAGCCTTAGGGAATAGACACAATTAGGGGTAGGATTATAGATGATGATGCAGCAAAGGAAACTAGGTTGGAGCAATCAGTCAAGTAGAAGGAGACTCAGAATAGATCAGTATCATGAAATCCTAAAAAGAGAAAGTAAAGAGTTTCCAAAAGGAGAGAGTGATCGAGTGTCAAAGCTACATAGAAAGCAAGAAGGATTAGGATTGAAAAAAGGCCATTGGAATTTGCAGTTAAAGAATCTGTGGCAATTTAGAGAGAATAATTACATTTGAACAATGAAGTTGGAAGTTAGATTATAAAATGTTTGAGGACTGAATAGAATAAGTGGAGAAATGAGAGTAGATAGCTATATTTGTGTCTCAAACCTATTTGACCCTAGTCAACTGGAATACTTGATGTGTAAAGAAGACAGAACTTTGGTTATACAAAACAGACTTATAGGATTCAAAACATGTCTAATCCTATATAAGAATTCACAACTCTCCCATAATTGATTTATCTATGGTTATGTTCATCCTAAAACATGGCATACAATCTTCCATCTTTGTGTCTTTGTATGGACTCTTTTCCTTGTCTGGAATGCATTTATTCACTTCAACCTCTTAAAATTGCTTTATGGCATAAATGAAAATATAACTATTACATTAGACCTTTCCTGATCCTCCTTTCCTAGCTAATAGTGAGTACTTACTCCAAATGAATTAGCTTATGTTTATTTTATATACATTTTATTTGTATATGTGTATATATTGTCTCACAAATGAATATATAATCTCTTCACATTGGAGAAGCAACAAGGTGTAGTAATAGAACTTAGAATCTGAAAATGATGAGTTAACTACTTCAGATATTTTCTATGTGACCCTAGCCAAATCACATTAAACACTCAATGTCAGAGTTTCTTCAACTGTAAAATGAGGGCACTAGCCTAATGGATCTCTAAGGTCTAGTCTGGTTTCAAAATAATATATTTTTGAAGCCAAGTATTATTTTATTCTTGTCTTTGAATCCATACTTAATATGGAGGCCTAGTGGTTTTAGGAATCCTCATTTATTAGCTACGTGACCTTGGGCAAGTCATGTAATCTACAATAATCCTTAGTTTCCTTACCTGTAAAACAGAAGGAATAATATTATTTACCTCACAGAGATATTGAGAGGATAAAATTTATTTAAAAATATGTGCAAAGTTCTTTGCATACCTTAAATCTAGATATGTGCTTGTTATTATTATATTATCTTTATCATTGTCATTATTATAGCATCAATCACAATTCCTGGCATATAACAGACATTTGACAAATTTTGGTTCATTATTTCAAGCAAGCAAAACAGATTTAGAGAAAAGTAGGAAGGAAACAAGAGAGTAAAGGAGGCAAATGTTAATGAAAACTCTATACAATAATACTAGTGGGAAAGTAAAGATACTATCCTAACCTAGATGGCATTTGTTCCCTAGAAAGATAAATAGTGAACATATCTTTATTATAATTTGTTAGTTCATTAAGTTGAATCCTGGAGGAAATAAAGTTAAACATCAACCAAAAGGTAATCAAAAGGCTAACAATAATAGCTTGAACAAGCTATCACATATCTCAAATAAGTAATCCCCAAGAAGAAATGTCTAGATTATCATAAAGAAAAATATTAATGGGAGGAAGGAATATGATCCATTCTTATAAATAGGGTGAGGAATAACTGATAGGCAGCACTTCTACTTCATTGCTATCCACTTAAAGTAAAAAAGAATACATGGAAATCCTCCAGTTCGGGGGGATTTTGGAGAGCAAATTTAAGGAAGGGGGGGGGATGTAGATGAGAGTTGTACTGAATGGTCAGGCAAAGATGGCTTATAAGTTTCATCACTTTATAAAGATATATTTGATCATATCTCAAGTTGAATCAGATCTAATAGTGTTAGGAAAAATTACCAAGAAGAGAATTTCCTTTTCTCCAGAACTGTAACATTTTTCTTCAAATGAACCAAGTTTCCCAAAAATCCTAAGAAAAATTCTAAGTATCTCAACAATGAATACAGAGATCACAAGCTCCCTTAAGAAATAGGCAGGAGCAACTGTTTAAAGTAGAAAAAGGTTATGTCAATTAAATCTACATAAATAAAGGTGAACTTAATTTTCCTTCACTATCAATCAAAATTGTTAACTCAAACATTTAAATAATACCAAGATTAATAGATCATTTTATATTGTTCAATATCACAATTTAAGTGCCTAGACATTTTTTATAATATTTTCACATTTTGTGACTTAACTGTTCTTAAAATTTCCACTTCATAAAAAGCATTAATAGGCACAATCAACAGATTTTCTTATCTAGTTTTATGACCATTATATCATTAAACTCAATTTAGGACTTTGAGATTGTTTGATAAAAAAGAATATATGTTTGAGATTGAAATAAAATAATTATCTTGATTTACACAGAGATTTTCCTTTCCCAATTTACAAACATTAAAAGATAATTAAATTACACTTTAGAAATCTATCAATCTCAACTGTGTTTTAGAACCTTAATTCATAATGTTAACTGTTCACTGCTCATTATAGAGGACAATAGGAATATACCAGTGGATGTAATGAACCCTTTGTTAACAAACAAATCTTGTTTGTCTTTCAGGTATTTGTTTGGAATTGGTTCACTGAAATAATTACAGTTACACAGACCCTTTTATTTGATTTTATTATACTAAACTAATACTTCTCCTTGCTCAGTTTTCAGATATTTCTTACCTGAACTTAAAATATTTTCCCCCATTTTGGCAACCTTCAGACATGTTGGATTTGGAGCAAAAATCAGAACATATTGCAAAATGTGTTTATAATAGAGATCCAGGATCAAGCAGCCGTTCTGTGCGTGACTGAGTGAATATGTACCATAGCATGATTTTGGAAAAGAGCCCAGAACTTTGAGTGGTCCTATTTGGAAGCTTGCTAATGCAGAAAACTTCCCTGGATCCAGGCCATTTTCTCTAATGAACACCAATGATCTTGCAAAATGAAAATTATCCAATACATCATTGTTTTTCATATTTTAGTATAGCTTCATTGACATTATTTCTGAAACAGACCAGTTATGCCCTATTTATACATTCAGTAATTTAATAATAATAAGAAAAAATTATCAAACACTTATAATGTTCTTAAGCTCTCATGATCAGCACAGGAAATCAGCACAGGAAGAGATACAATAAAGACTTGAGGACTAAGTTTGAAGATGTGCACAAAAATATCTCATATATGATAAATCTGATCTTAGGAATAATCATTATGTCCTTCCAATGCTTTATTAGAAGACTACAAAGTTTCAACAAAAAGAAGCTAAAAGCAATTTCTATAGATAATATTTATCATGTTATTGATGAACACTGGGACAAGAGTAATATTTTCTTCACTGTTTCTAAATCAAGAGAAATGGGAAATGAACATGCTAAGAAGGTTGTATCTGAAAACAATGTTTGACTTTCTAGACTATCAACTAATATTTAGGAATAAGGATTCTTTATCAGTGTTGGAATGTATTTAATGAGAGATGGACAAAATATCTTAGCCTGGAAACTTCAAGATCTTTAAAAAAGAGAGATATTTAAAGTGAATATCATGGGAGAAGGGGGGAAATGTCTATGTTAATGGATACAAAAGAGAGTGATAGGTCTGACAAAGGAAGAGAATCAGAAAATATTGCAATCCTACTGAAACTATTTTCAAGAATAATGGCAGTCATAAGTCCTGTGGTTTCAGCTATCTAATCATAAATGTACTTAATATGAATATTTAACAAGGTGAATTAGAGACCTCATTGGCATCTATCACTGAAACAATGCAATGAGACTCAAAAGGAAAATACTGTTGTCTTATTGAAAAACAATAGATAAAAAGCAGTGGTGGGGTAGAATTGTGTGCTTAAAAAACATTTAGTCACAAGGAATTCAAGGAACCAAATTGTATGAGCACAAAGAAGAAAAAAGAAAAACCTAGTCAACATATGCTAACTACTCAACCAGAAGGAGGAAATGGATGATGAATTCTGGAATTAAAAATCCAGAGTAGGTTCATGAAAACTTATTGATGAGCAAAATCCAGAATATGAAGATTTGACGGACTTCTCTAACAGCTAAAAGCAGAGCGAAAGATATTAATATTCAAATATTCAGGTGGATCTCTGGTCTTATCAATTTTGATATTCAATTATGCAAATTTTAACAAAACCACGTTTGCCAATATTCAGGTCTTTCCATAAGTTTATTAATAAGAGGGAGTCCACACAAAATGCTGGAGCCCCTTACATTTTCCTGATATATTGTGAGGTATTAGTGGAGCATTTAGATGGTCTTATTTATCAACCATCATTCTTGCCATATGACTGGCCCATTCTCTAAGATCCATTTCTAAGATATGATTCTTTTATTGCTATTCTCTGAAGTTCCTTATTTATTTTATATTGCAGTCTGCTCACAAATACCATGCAACTTTCTAAGGGGTCAATATAAAAATGTTTCACTCACCTTTGTAATTCACATTTCAGGGCTATACAACATTGAAAGAATTTTAGGATTATAAAGATGGGTCTTTTTGGTAGAATTTTGGGGTCATTAAAGAAGCACTGTAATCTCCTTGAGTATTCAAATTTATTTTCATTCTTTTGTTTAATTTTAATTCTAAGTCTACCTCATGATATGTTTGTCCTGTTTGCCAAATGTATACATAATATATACTATATAATATATGCAAAACACATTATACACATGTGTAACTTTGTGTAAATATGCATGCATATGTACACATACACATTTAATACATAAATTTATATGTGTATAAATAAATCTATTATATACATATAAAATATCATATGTATATAAGACATATATTTATATGTGCATATGAACCAATTTTATAAATTGTCTTTCTAATTTTATGTTATAAAATGATTAATAGATCATCTTCATTGATTTTTCTCTCTGAAGTTGATTTTTCTCCTTTGAGTACCTAAATATCTCATCTGGGTATCTTTGCAATATTCTAGGCCAGGACTTGATACAACCTGCACAGTGCATGTCATATACAAACAGGAGCATCTGAAAAACCTCATCATACACAAAGAATCTCTCATCAATTTGGATTCTATGTTGAATTTCCAGTATCCAAATGGTGAATGATTTTGGTAAATTTTAGATTTCCCTATTTTATGAATCACCTGATAATTATCAGCATACTGAAAAGATAATTCCTATTGTTGTATATTACATAGAATATTTGAATGATTTTGATGTGTAAGTAGGAGACACTTTTTGAGAAGAAATTCTTTTTAAGACATTTTACCCTACTAAAACAAGTACTTTTTATGATCAATAAATATGGTAGTATCTTCTTTTTTTTTTAGACACTCAATAAGCATTTATTAACCATCTACTACATTCCAGACAGTATACAATGTGCTAAGGATATAAACACAAAAGTTAATATAATCCCAACTTTCAATGAATATGCTTCCTATTCAAAAAGACAATATGTGTGTATTTTCACATATACATAAACACATACATGCAAAATAAGTTAAAATAAATGAAAGTTAAACACAGAGTAGTTGTTCACTAGCACTTGACAACATCAGGAAATAATTCTTGTAGAAGTGTATTAGCATCCTTGTGTAAAAAGCTGTGGAGAGGGAATATATTCTTGGCATGGAGAACAACCAGTGAAGAAAAATAGAGACAGAACATGTACAGTCTGTGAGATACAGACTATTTGAATCTAGTTCCAAAGAAGTATATTTTGTTCATGTTTGTCTGGGAGAATGGGCATCTATTAAAAAAAATAAGGATTTATACAAATGTCAAAATGGAACTAGACAACTGAATTTAACCTATTGGACTATGATTCATTGTTTTTACAAATGAAATAAAGGTCCGGACTACATCAAAGTCAATTTTAACTGACAATACCCTACTCTAATATTCCCACATTTATATATCACAGCTTAGGAAAAATGAGAACGTTCATATCAATGAGCTTAAGAAAGAAGTGGATTGTCAGTTACGAGGGGATCAACTCAAAAATAAAAAAGGACCTGTTTCCTGGCAAGTATATTTTTATTACTATAATTTACTGATAATTCTGGGGTATGGAGTGGGGAATGTGATTTTCTTTTTTTGGTCAGTAAGTCAATCAATAAGCACATATTGGCAATTATTGCAAGGCACTGTGCTAAGTATTAAGGATGCAAAGAAAGGGAAGGAAAACTGGTCTCTATCCCCAGGAATCTCATAATCTAATGTGAAAGATAGCATGCAAACAATTATGTATGAATAACATATACAAAATAAACTGAAGATAGCTTTAGAGGCGTGACAATAAGATTATAAGAGTAGGAATAGATTTTTTTTCATTATATATATACACACACACACACACACACACACACACACACACACACACACACATATGTTATATTATAAATTTGCCAAAGCAATTGGGGTTGTGACTTGCCTACAATCACACTGCTAGGAAGTGTCTGAGACTAGTGTGCTATCCACTGCACCATCTAACTGCCTTATTATAGGAAACTTTTTAAAAATTGAGGGAAGTTAGGAGGCAGAGATGAAGACAGCCAATAAAATGCTTGGACATGGGGATGGAAATGGAGTATGTAAATACCAGCAAGGGAATCAGTGTCACTGTAATTCAAGTATGTGGGGAAGATTAAAGTATAAGAGGACTGGAAGGATGTGAGGAGGCCAAAACATATAAGGAACATCAAATAGGAGATTTTTGTATTTGATTTAGCACCTGATAGAAAGCCACTGGAATTTGTTGAAAAGAAGGTAATATGTTAGTGCCATACCAATCAAAACTCCCAAGAAATTATTTTACAGATCTAGAAAAAAAAAATAGTAACAAAGTTCATCAGGAAGAACAAAAGGTCAACATTTTCAAGGGAATTAATGAAAAAAAAATCCATATGAAGGTGACTTAGCTGTGCCAGATCTAAAACTATATTACAAAGCATCAGTCATCAAACCCATTTAGTAGTAGCTAAGAAGTGAAGCAGTCAATCAGTGGAATAGGTTAGGTTCATAGGGCAAAATAGCCAATGACTATAGCAATCTAGTGTTTAACAAGCCCAAAGACTCCAGCTTTTTTTTTTTTTTTTTTTTTTTTTTTTTTAATAAGAACTCACTATTTGACAAAAACTGCTGGGAAAATTGGAAACTAGTATGGCATCTAACACCATATAACAAGATAAGGTTGAAATCGGTTCAAGATCTAGATATAAAGAGTAATATTATAAGCAAATTATAAGAACAAAGGATAGTTTACCTCTCAGATCTGTGGAGAAAGAAGGAATTTGTTATCAAAGAAGAACTGGAGCTCATTATTGAATACCAAATAAATAATTTGGATTATGTTAAGTTAAAAAGGTTTTGTACAAACAAAAGTAATGCAGACAAGATTAGAAGGGAAGCAATAAATTGGGAAAACATTTTTACATTTAAGGGTTCTGATAAAGGTTTCATTTCTAAAATATAGAGAGAATTGACTCAAATTTATAAGAATTCAAGCCATTCTGCAACTGACAAAGGGTCAAAAGATATAAACAGACAATTTTCAGATGAAGAAATTAAAACTTTTTCTAGTCATATGAAAAGGTGCTCTAATTATTACTGATCAAAGAAATGTAAATTAAGACAACTCTAAGATACCACTACATACCTTCAGATTGGCTAAGATGACAGAAAACGATAAGATAAAGATAAAAATAAACGATGTTAGCAGGGATGTGGGAAAACTGAGACACTAATAAATTGTTAGGGGAATTGTAAATAGATTCAGCCATTCTGGAAATCAATTTGGAACTATGCTCAAAGGGCTATCAAACTGTGCATACCCTTTGATCCAGCAGTGGGCTTATATCCCGAAGAAATCTTAAAGGAGGGAAAGAGACCCACATGTGCAAAAATGTTTGTGGTAGCCTTTTTTGTAGTGGCAAGAAGCTGGAAACTGAGTGGATGCCCATCAGTTGGAGAACATCTGAATAAATTATGATATATTAATATTATGGAATATTATTGATCTATAAGAAACGACCAGCAGGATGATTTCAGAGAGGCCTGGAGAGACTTACATAAACTGATTCTAAGTGAAATGAGCAGAACCAAGAGATCAGTGTACATGGCAACAACAAGATTATACAATGATCAATTCTGATAGAGGTGATGGCTCTTTCCAACAGTGAGGTGATTCAGGCCAGTTCCAATGTTCTTGTGATGAAAAGAGCCATCTACACCCAGAGAGAGGATTGTGAGAACTGAGTGTGGATCACAATATAGCATTTTTACTCTTTTTGTGGGTGTTTGCTTGCCTTTTTTCTCATTTTTTTTTCCTTTTTGATTTGATTTTTCTTGCACAAGAAGATAATTGTGTTGTGTGTATATATATGTGTGTGTGTGTGTGTGTGTGTGAGTGTGTGTGTATATATATGTGTGTGTGTGTTTGTGTATGCATATATTAGATTTAAAATATATTTTTACCATATTTAACATATAATGGATTACCTACCATCTAGGGGAGGGTGTGGGGAGAATGGGGCGAACTGGAACACAAGATTTTGCAAGGGTTAATGTTGAAAAATTATCCATACATATGCTTTGAAAATAAAAAGCTTTGATAAAAAAAAAGAAAAGAGGATTATATGGTCAAATATATACTTTAAGTAGATCAGTTTAACACCTGAATATATATATGAATGACTAGAAGACAGAAGACAGAGACAGAGAGATCATCAGGCTACTTAATTATCCAAGTATGAGGTGTTAAGTGCCTATATTAATGGTGATCAAAGATGATACCTATGTTGTGAATCTGGGAAACTAAAAAGATAGAGAAAGTTTCTGAGGTAAAGATAATGAAGTTATATTGAATTTGAAATGTCTATAAGGCATTCAGTTTAAGATGGCCATTAGGCAATTTGTAATGAAGAAAATTAGTAGAGAGGTTAGGAATTTATTAGTAGATCATCAGCATAGAAACAAGATTTAACCCATGGGAGTTAATGAGATTACTAAGTAAACTATATAATGGGAGAAGGGGAGAAGGTTCAGAACAGAACCCTGGGGAAAGCACCTTGCTGGTAGAGAAGACTTAGATGAAAATCCTGTGAGGAAAATTGAGAAGGTATCAGATTGATAAGAAGAGAATAGGGGTAATATAGTATAGAACAAGCTGTATCCAAGAAATATAGAAAGAAGAGATTATCAAGTCAAAAATGATGATCAACAATATCAAGGGGGAAAATTACCAAGTTACCAAAATTTTAATTGGATTATAAATAAGGATTGAATGAACCTCAAAGAAATAAAGATTACTGAGTCAGGGTTGTAGAGAGGCAACCTAGAAATGGTAACAGGGAGCAAGGGGTATTCCAACTTCACCAGTTGACCAAGTGGTACAGTATGAATGCAATCATTGCTTTAAAAAGGGGTAGGGAATAACAAGAGGTGTGTCTAAAAAGTCAAGGCTCAAGGAGAGTAAAAAGATAGAGGAAACAAGAAGGAAAAGAAAAAAAATCTAGCTTGTTACTTTTTTTCTTTTAAGAAAAAGCTAGGGAATAGGCATTCCAAAGAGCACAATTTTGGGGTAGCTTTTGAAAGGGACATTAGTGGATTTGAACTGAAGGAAAAGAGAATAAAAGAGTAGTCAATGAAAGATGGAGAATGGGGTTTGAACAATGGCACTGGAATGGTGAGGCTATGACAAAGTGGAATTATGCTAGTCATAGAAAAATGAATTTGGATAAATTCTTAAATATCTTAAAGTTATATCTTAAACAAAATTATCTCAGTTCATCAGAGAGTTAGCTATGTATAGCTGAAAAGAGATCTGTTATTGTAACTCTCTATTTCCCCATAGTTGCAAAAATTAAAACCCTTTAAAATATCTAAAAGGAAAATGATATGTTGCATTTCAGAGCAGGGTGAAGGATAATTAGGATAGAGATAGTCTTTTCTCTGAGCAAAAGCTGGGACTCAAAGTACAGAGGCGATGGAAATAGAAACATTTGCATGGACCTGCTAGTAGAAGTAATGTATGAGCTAATAGAATGAAGTAACCCTCTTGTAACTCAAAATATATGTCACTCCTCCTCATAGGATCATAGAATTATAGGTGAAAGTGCTTTTACAGACATCTTGGCCTCTCCCTTTTATTTTAGGGATAAAGAAAATGAGGTATACAAAGGTTAAGTAATTTATCCAGGGACATGCAATTAGCAAATGATAGAACCAAAATTTAAGACAACATTCTCTGCCAAAAAATTCAATACCATTTCTAGAGTATCACACCATTCTCTTCAGTTTTATCTATATCTGATAACACATTTGCATATTGTTTCCTTCATAAAGAACAAATTCTGGTTATTCCTTTAGGTCTTTGGTTTTTTAATTTGGATTTTGACTTGCTTATCAATCAGAATATTACATGTAAATTTAGTAAATAACTCTAAGAAATATCTCTAAATGGGTTTTAGCTCTATGCTACTGATAAAAGCAAATATTCATCCTAAGAAGCACTGCCTATAGACAGAAATCTATTGTCATGTACCAACTTTAGTAGGAAAACCAAAACATGAATGAAGCAAAAGGTTGTTTTATTTTAATACTTGTTGGAAAAAACAAACAAACAAACAAACAAACAATGTAACACTTTACTTGGAAAGAATGTAGACAAAAATTAGTTTTAAAAGTTTATCTGATTTAGCATTTTTTAAAAAGTTAAATTAAATCAAATGGATGCTCACAAACCTAATACCCAAAGCTAAATAAAGGTTGCATTGATTCCCTCCCTATAATAAATAAGAAGGGACATTATGATGCGGAGAGTTGATTGCAGGATATGGAAGACTAGTATTCAATTATTACATCTCATTGCCTGTATGATTCTGAGTAAGTTACTTGGTCTTACAACATCCCAAATATATCTAAGTCTATAAGTTGGAAAATAGATATCAATATGCATTGGTAGAATGTTTCCTTGTTGATATTTCCCTCATAGATTTCTCTTCCTTTTCTTTCCCCCTTCCCCCTTTTCCCTCTTTCCTTTCTCTCCCCTTTTCTCCCCCTTTCTCTCCCTTTTTACCCTTTCTCCCCCCCTCTCCTCCCTCTTTATCCCTCCTTCCTCATCTCTCTCCTCCTCTCCATTCCCTCTCCACCCTTCTCCTCTCTCCTTTCCTCTCCCTCTCTCTTTTGCCCTTTTCTCTCCTCTCCTCTCCTCTCCTCTCCTCTCCTCTCCTCTCCTCTCCTCTCCTCTCCTCTCCTCTCCTCTCCTCTCCTCTCCTCTCCTCTCCTCTCCTCTTCTCTTCTCTTCTCTTCTCTTCTCTTCTCTTCTCTTCTCTTCTCTTCTCTTCTCTTCTCTTCTCTTCTCTTCTCTCTCTTCTCTTCTCTTCTCTTCTCTTCTCTTCTCTTCTCTTCTCTCTCTCTCTCTCTCTCTCTCTCTCTCTCTCTCTCTCTCTCTCTCTCTCTCTCTCTCTCTCTCTCTCTCTCTCTCTCTCTCTCTCCCTTCTGTTTCTCCTAAAACAGATTATCCTAATTTATTTTCCTAAAGTTCAACTACATGCGATATTCTCCCCAAGGAGATATCAACACTTTCAGCAGAAGTCAATGCTAAGTGTAAAACCCAGTCAATTGTTTTTTGTCTTTGGAATAGAGATCTACTATTGATTTAAGGTTACACAGTTTTTTAGACTTCTGGGCATAATTTCAAATTACTCTGCAGAATGGTTGAATCATTTCACAACTCCAACCAGCAGTACATTACTATACCAATTTTCCCATATCTCTTCCAACATCCATCACCTTCTTTTTTTTTTGTCATTGTAGCAAATCTGATAAGTGTATATGAAAATGTTTTACATGATTGCACTTGTGTATTCTATATTTGATTGTTTACCATATTAAGGAGGGGGAGAGAAGAAAGGAGGAAAGAGAGGAATAGAATTTAGAACTCAAAACTAAAAAGAAAGTTTAAAAATTGTTTTGACATGTAAATGGGGGGGGGAAATGAAATATATTTACATACACAATGATCCAATTGCTCAGAAACAATGTTAAAAAAAGAAAATTTAAAAATACTGTAATTAATCAATGACTAGATCATATTATCCTATTGTTATCTAACTGTGTAGGTTTGTCACATAATGGGCTCAACATTTATTTGTGGGCTAAAATAGTTGTTATTTTGTTATTGTTATTAATAGTTAAATAGAGTTAGTATTTAAAAAAATATTAGTTCACAAATGGATAAAACCAGCAATGGGTGAAGAAATAGAATTATCTGCCTGACTTTCATAAATTCAAGTGACCAATGCAAGAAGTACTATATCCATATATGATGAATTAAATAACTTATGTCATGCAAAAATATTTGTAGCAACAAAGGAAACTGTATGGATGCCCATGAATTGGAGAATGAATGTTATAGAAAATTATAGTTCTATAAGAAACAATCAGCAGGATGATTTCAGAAAGTCTTGTCGAGATTTGCATGAACTGAAGTTAAGTATAGAACCAAGAGAACATCATACACAGCAACAATAAGATTATGCAATGATCATTTCTGATTGATGTGGCTCTTTTCAACAATCAGGTGATTTAGGCCAGTTCCAATAGACCTGTGATAGAAAGAGCCATCTTCATTCAGAAAGAGAATCATGGGGACTGAATGTGGATCACAACATAGTATTTTCATTTTTTTTGTTGTTATCTGCTTGCTTTTTGTTTTCTTTCTTATTTTTCCCTTTTTGATCTGATTTTTCTTGTGTAGCATGATAAATGTGGAGATATATGTAGAAGAATTGCACATGTTTAACATATATTGGATTATTTGCTGTCTAGAGGAGGAGGTTGGGGGAAAAGGAAGGAGAAAAAAATTGGAATACAAGATTTTGCAAGGTTGAATGCTGAAATCATTCTCTTTGTATATATTTTGAAAATAAAAAATAAATTTAAAAATAATTTATGTCAGTGCTACACCATTTGTGATTTTTGCAAAACTGCAAAGAATGATGCAAGTCCCAAAGGACTGGAGAAAAACAAGGTTTATTTCTGATTTTCAAACAAATAAAGGTAATCTTGACCTATCTTTAAACAAAATTCTTAACATTATTATATTTGATCAATTAGAAAGGGAAGCAGTAATCACAAAGAACATGACTGCAATTTTTAAAATCATGCTGAAATATCATAGACTTTCTTTTTTTGTTGTTGTTGTTGTTGCTGTTGTTGTTGTTGTTGATTTGACAATCAGGAGAATTCTGTAATGATTATATGCCTAGATTTCAACAGGCTAGAGAGAAGTGAGCAGTATAAAAGTATAAGTAAGGCAGATTTAGAATATTTTCAGTGGTCAGGCCACTAAACAAATTTGATTAATGGATTAAGGCAAATCTGGAAGGATGTAAATGTAAAGTGGCATAGGTCTTTTTCCTTAGGCTTGTTTTGTTCAATATTTTATAAATGCCTAAAATGAAAATGTTGATGGCAGGCTTATTAAATGTGCCAATGACAAGAAGATGGTATTAAAAGAAAATCTATTTGTCCCTTACCTTAAATAATGAAGTAAATGCAGGTAGAGAAAATCAAAAGGAATTTATTAAGCATCTTAAGACAACAAGGTATTGAGAGCCACCAGTCCACACACCTATGTGACTTTTGTCCACATTATCCCACAAAACCCCTAAAGTAAATTTAAGGGGAAATAAACACAAAATTCTATTTGGGTTTTAAAAATGCAAAATGTGGAAATGTTTATCATAGTCCATGTTAAAAAGACCTATAAATTTTAGAGAACTATAAGCTTAGCTTGTGAGATGACCAGGATAGAGTCTTGCAGGATAGTTAAACATGGAAATTGTGATTTGCATCATTTGCTAAAATATTCATATTAGTGAAATCATGAGTCTGTTTGTACACTGAGTACAGTTTTAATGTGAGTTAATAATATGTCGTGACAGCCTGAAAAGCTATTATAATGAGCTTTAGTACTAAAAGCAAAATGTCCTGAAATGGGTCAAACAATATTTGCAGTTCTGTGCTTTCTTCTAGAGCTACATTTTAGAAAGACTTTGCCATGTTGGAATCAATCCAGAGAAGACTTAAGAACATCACAAAAAGTCACAGTTGAAAGAATCAGGACTGTTTAACCAAAAGAAGACTAGACAAGAAAAAATTGCTATATTTAAGTATTTAAAGATCTGTCATATAAAAGAGACTGAGGAGCAATGGATAGAGTTTCAGAGAGGGAGAATTTGGATCATCGTGAGGAAAGGGAGGTCTCTAATGATTAGAACTCTCCAAAAGAACAATGGGCTGCCTAGGGAAGTAAAGAATTCCCTGTCATTAGATATCATCAAATAGAAGGATAAGAACCATATTTCAGAGAGGTTCTAGAAAGAAATTATGGACTTCCGGCCAAGATGGCGGCGTGGAGGCAGACAACTGCTTGAGCTCCTCGTTTTCTCTCAGAATTTACTTCATGACAAGCCTCTGACTTAATGCTTGACCCAGAAAGAAATCCACAAATTATCACCAAGAGAAGACATCCTTGAAAGTCGCCAGAAAAGGTCTGTGTTTGTTCGGGGGAGGGTCAATCAGACTGGCGCAGACTGAGGGCAGACAGCCAGAGCAAGACAGGCAGCTCACACAGCTCAGACCGGAGGGGGAGGGGTGTGATCTCTGCCGTTTCTGTGAAAGGGCTTTTGCCCCAGTGTGGATGCTCCATCTTGGCAGCAAGCCAGGAGCGGTGGAGAGGGTGTAAACACCGGAGGTGAAGATTAAAACCCCAGAAAGCCAGTGTCTCTCAGAGCCCTGCCACCCCCAACCCCCACCTGGACTGACTCGGTGCGTTCTCAGAGCCTCAGAGCGCAGACTCAGTACAGTCATCGCTGTTCTGTTAGTGCCTCTCTGCTGCCCTACCCCCAGTCTGTAGAGGAAGCCCATTAATACCATCCAGCCCCATCCCCCGCAAAACAGACCAATTGTTTCTCTTGTCAGTTTGTTTTCTTTGATTCCTACTCTGACAAAATGAACAAAAAATTCAAAAGGGCTCTAACCATTGACAGCTTTTGTGTGGAGAGGGAGCAGACTTCAAATGCTGAGGAGACTAGGAACAGACTGTCCCCAGATGTATCCCCTGGGAGGGATATAAGCTGCTCCTCAATACAAAAGAACCTCATAGAGGAAATCAAAAAGGCTCTCACAAGAGAGCTGGAAGAGAAATGGGAAAAGGAAAGGGAAGCTTGGCAAGAGAGCCTGGAGAAGTCATCCCATGCATTCAAAGACAGAGTGGATAAAGAAATCAAATCATTGAGAAACAAGATTAGTGAGCTGGAAAAGGTAAACAACTCCAAGGAAAACAGGATTAGTGAGCTGGAAAAGGTAAACAACTCCAAGGAAAACAGGATTAGAGAGCTGGAAAAAGAAATCAGCTCTCTAAAAAATAAAGTGGATAAAATGGAAAAAAATTCCATAGAAGATAAAAACTCAATTGGACAATTACAAAGAGATATAAAAAAAGTGAGTGAAGAAAATACATCATTGAAAATTAGACTGGAACAAGTAGAAATGAATGACTCAAGGAGAAACCAAGAGGGAGTCAAGCAAAACCAGAGAAATGAAACAATTGAAAAGACTGTCAAGTACCTTACCAGAAAGACAACAGACCTGGAAAACAGATCCAGGAGAGACAATTTGAGAATAATCGGACTCCCTGAAAAATGGGAGGAAAAAAAGAGCTTGGACACCATTTTCGAGGAAATTATCAAAGAGAACTGCCCAGACGTTTTGGAAACAGAGGGTAAAATAGACATTGAAAAAATTCATCGATCACCTACTGAAAGGGACCCTAAAATCAAAACGCCAAGAAATATAGTGGCCAAGTTCAAGAACCATCAGACAAAGGAAAAGATATTGGAAGCTGCTAGAAAAAAACAATTCAGATATGGAGGATCCACAATAAGGATAACACAGGATCTAGCAGCGTCCACATTAAAAGAACGCAGGGCCTGGAACATGATATTCCGAAAGGCTAAGGAACTTGGTATGCAGCCAAGAATAACTTACCCAGCAAGAATGAGCATCGTTTTCCAGGGAAGAAGATGGACATTTAACGAAATAAATGAATTCCATCTATTTTTGATGAAAAAACCAGACCTACATAAAAGGTTTGATCTTCAAATACAGAACTCAAGAGACTTCTAAAAAAGGTAAAAAGAAATCTTGAGAACTATATTTCTGTCAAAAAAATATGTAAAAAACATATGTACAATTTGTCTTAGAAACTAGAGGTGGAAAGGAGATTATATCATAAAAAAGTATAAAGTGGTGGTACTACATCTCATGAAGAGGCAAAGGTAACCTATTATATCTGAGAGAAAGAAAGGAGGGAGATGAACATAGCGTGTATCAATAGACATATTCGATTTATGGTGAAACTTCTTCCACTTCATTGAAAAGTGAAAGGGAAGGAGTAAGCTAAAGGGAAGGGAATACAGTAATTTCGAGGAAAAGGGGTAAAATAAGGGGAGGATCTTTAAGGTGGGGGAGGGATCCTAAAAAGGGAGGGCTGTGAAAAGCAAGTGGTGTTTACCAGTTGAATACTGGATAGGAGGGTAAAAGGGAAGGAAAGGGGAAAAGCATAAGCAGGGGTTAATAGGATGGCAAGCAATATAGAATTAGTCCTTCTAACCATAAATGTGAATGGGGCAAACTGCCTCATAAAGAGGAAGCAGTTAGCAGACTGGATTAAAAGTCAGAATCCTACTATATGTTGTTTACAGGAAACACACCTGAAACAGGATGAGACATTCAAACTAAAAGTAAAAGGGTGGAGCAGAATCTATTATGCCTCAGGCAAAACCAAAAAAGCAGGAGTAGCCATCCTCATCTCAGATCAAGCAAAAACAAAAATTGATCTAATTAAAAGAGATAAGGAAGGGCATTATATCCTGCTAAAGGGAAGCATCAATAGTGAAGCAGTATCAATATTAAACATGTATGCACCAAGTGGTGCAGCATCTAAATTCTTAAAAGAGAAATTAAGAGAGCTGCAAGAGGAAATAGATAGCAAAACTATAATAGCGGGAGATCTCAACCTTGCACTATCAGAATTAGATAAATCAAACCACAAAATAAATAAGAAAGAAGTCAAAGAGGTAAATAGAATACTAGAAAAGTTTGATATGATAGATCTTTGGCAAAAGCTAAATGGAGACAGAAAGGAATATACTTTCTTCTCAGCAGTTCATGGAACCTACACAAAAATTGATCATATACTAGGGCATAAAAACCTCAAAATCAAATGCAGTAAGGCAGAAATAGTAAATGCATCCTTTTCAGACCATAATGCAATCAAAATAACATTTAATAAAAAGCCAGGGGAAAATAGACCAAAAAATAATTGGAAACTAAATAATCTTATACTAAAGAATGATTGGGTAAAACAGCAAATCATAGACATAATTAATAACTTCACCCAAGAAAATGACAATAATGAGACATCATACCAAAATGTGTGGGATACAGCCAAAGCAGTAATTAGGGGAAGTTTTATATCTCTACAGGCCTACTTGCATAAAATAGAGAAAGAGAGGGCCAACGAATTGGGTTTACAACTAAAATTGCTAGAAAAGGAACAAATTAAAAACCCCCAGACAAACACAAAACTTGAAATTCAAAAAATAAAAGGTGAGATTAATAAAATTGAAAGTAATAAAACTATTGAATTAATTAATAAAACTAAGAGTTGGTTTTATGAAAAAACCAACAAAATAGACAAACCCTTAGTAAACCTGATTAAAAAAAGGAAAGAGAAAAAGCAAATTGATAGTCTTGAAAATGAAAAGGGTGAACTCACCACTAATGAAGAGGAAATTAGAACAATACTTAGGAGCTACTTTGCTCAACTTTATGCCGATAAATTCGATAACTTAAATGAAATGGAAGAATACCTTCAAAAATATAGCTTGCCCAGATTAACAGAGGAAGAAGTAAGTAGTCTAAATAGTCCCATCTCAGAAAAAGAAATAGAACAAGCTATTAACCAACTTCCTAAGAAAAAGTCCCCAGGACCAGATGGATTTACAGGTGAATTCTACCAAACATTTAAAGAACAACTAACTCCAATGCTATGTAAACTATTTGAAAAAATAGGGATTGAAGGAGTCCTACCAAATTCCTTCTATGACACAGACATGGTACTGATACCTAAACCAGGTAGATCGAAAACTGAGAAAGAAAACTATAGACCAATTTCCTTAATGAATATTGATGCTAAAATCTTAAATAAGATATTAGCAAATAGACTTCAGAAAATCATCCCCAGGATAATACACTATGACCAAGTGGGATTTATACCAGGAATGCAGGGCTGGTTTAATATTAGGAAAACTATTAGTATAATTGACCATATTAATAATCAAATTAATAAAAACCATATGATCATCTCAATAGATGCAGAAAAGGCATTTGATAAAATCCAACATCCATTCCTACTAAAAACGCTTGAGAGTATAGGAATAAATGGACTATTCCTTAAAATAATAAGGAGCATATATTTAAAACCTTCAGTAAACATCATATGTAATGGTGATAAACTAGAACCTTTCCCTGTAAGATCAGGAGTGAAACAAGGTTGCCCACTATCACCATTACTATTCAATATAGTACTAGAAACTCTAGCCTTGGCAATAAGAGCTGAGAAAGAGATCCAAGGAATTAGAGTAGGAAATGAAGAAATCAAATTGTCACTTTTCGCAGATGACATTATGGTATACTTAGAGAACCCCAAAGACTCTGCTAAAAAGCTATTAGAAATAATTCAGAATTTTAGCAAAGTTGCAGGATACAAAATAAATCCACATAAATCCTCAGCATTTTTATACATTACCAACAAAATCCAAGAGCAAGAGATACAAAGAGAAATTCCATTCAAAATAACAGTCGATAGTATCAAATATTTGGGAATATATCTACCAAAGGAGAGTCAGGAATTATATGAGCAAAATTACAAAACACTTGCCACAGAAATAAAGTCAGATTTAAATAATTGGAAAGACATTCAGTGTTCTTGGATAGGCCGAGCGAATATAATAAAGATGACAATACTCCCCAAACTAATCTATTTATTTAGTGCTATACCAATCAGACTCCCAAGAAACTATTTTAATGACCTAGAAAAAATAACAACAAAATTCATATGGAAGAATAAAAGGTCGAGAATTGCAAGGGAACTAATGAAAAAAAAGTCAGAGGAAGGTGGTCTAAGTGTACCTGATTTAAAGCTATATTATAAAGCAACAATCACCAAAACCATTTGGTATTGGCTAAGAAATAGACTAGTTGATCAGTGGCATAGGTTAGGTTCACAGGGCAAGATAGTGAATAAAAATAGCAATCTAATCTTTGACAAACCCAAAGATCCCAAATTTTGGGATAAGAATTCATTATTTGACAAAAACTGCTGGGAAAACTGGAAATTAGTATGGAAGAAACTAGGCATGGACCCACATTTAACACCACATACTAAGATTAGATCAAAATGGATCCAAGATTTAGGCATAAAGAACGAAATCATAAACAAATTGGAGGAACATGGGATGGTTTACCTCTCAGACTTGTGAAGGAGGAAGGAGTTTGTGTCCAAGGGAGAACTAGAGACCATTATTGATCACAAAATAGAACATTTTGATTACACCAAATTAAAAAGTTTCTGCACAAACAAAACTAATACAAACAAGATTAGAAGGGAAGTAACAAATTGGGAAAAAAATTTTACAGTTAAAGGTTCTGATAAAGGCCTCATCTCCAAAATATACAGAGAATTGACTTTAATTTATAAGAAATCAAGCCATTCTCCAATTGATAAATGGTCAAAGGATATGAACAGACAATTTTCAGATGATGAAATTAAAACTATTTCCACTCATATGAAAGAGTGTTCCAAATCACTAATGATCAGAGAAATGCAAATTAAGACAACTCTGAGGTATCATTACACACCTGTCAGATTGGCTAAGATGACAGGAACAAATAACGATGAATGTTGGAGGGGCTGTGGGAAAACTGGGACACTGATGCATTGTTGGTGGAGTTGTGAAAGAATCCAACCATTCTGAAGAGCAATCTGGAATTATGCCCAAAAAGTTATCAAAATGTGCATACCCTTTGACCCAGCCATACTACTACTGGGCTTATACCCCAAGGAACTACTAGAGAAGGGAAAGGGTCCTGTATGTGCCAAAATGTTTGTGGCAGCCCTTTTCGTAGTGGCTAGAAGCTGGAAGATGAATGGATGTCCATCAATTGGAGAATGGTTGGGTAAACTATGGTATATGAATGTTATGGAATATTATTGTTCTATAAGAAATGACCAACAGGAGAAATACAGAGAGGCTTGGAGAGACTTACATCAACTGATGCTGAGTGAAATGAGCAGAACCAGAAGATCATTATACACTTCAACAATGATACTGTACGAGGATGTATGCTGATGGAAGTGGATTTCTTCAACATAGAGAAGAGCTAATCCAATTCCAATTGATTAATGATGGACAGAACCAGCTACATCCAGAAAAGGAACACTGGGAAATGAATGTAAACTGTTATTTTTACCTTCTGAATCCAATTCTTCCTGTGCAACAAAAAATTCGGTTCTACACACATATATTGTATCTAAATTATACTGTAATATATTTAACATATATAAGACTGCTTGCCATCTGGGGGAGGGGGTTGGGGGAGGAAGGGAAAAAATCTGAATAGAAGTAAGTGCAAGGGATAATGTTGTAAAAAATTACCCATGCATATGTACTGTCAAAAATGTTATAATTATAAAATGAAATTAAAAAAAAAAAAAAAAAAAAGCTTTCAGAATCAGAAAAAAAAAAAAAAAAAGAAATTATGTTTAAGGTTGAGCTTGTTCTTAATGGTCTCGGAGTTGTATCACAGTTCTGAAAATCTGTGTATATATATAATAAAATATGGTACCAAAATATCATTACTACTTGTTTCACAGTATATCATTTTATAAGTTATTTATATTATATTATGTATTGTGTTATGCACACACATACACACAGAGATAGAGATGGAGACAGACAGAGGGAAAGGAAAAATGGGATGTAGGGAAATTCACTTTTACTAATAACAACTATGAATATGAATGAGATGAACTCACCTATAAAACAGAAGCAAATTGCAAAGTGTTTTAAAAACAGAACCATACAAAATATTCTTTGCAAGAAACACATTTAAAATAGAGAGTCACAGACAAAGTAAAAGTAAAAGCCTGGAGCAGAATCTATTATGTTTAAGCTAAAGTTAAAAAAAAAAAGCAGGGGTAGCAGTCATGAACTTAGACAAAGCAAAAGCAAAAATAGACCTAATTAAAAGACATAAATAAGGAAACCACATCTTGATAAAAGGTTTCATGAACACTGTAGTAATATCAATAATAATCATACATACATCAAATGTTATAATATCCAAATCTTTAAGAAAAAGTTAAATGAGTTATAAAAAGAAATAGACAATAAAATAATACTAGCAGGGAGACTAAAATTTCTCATGATTAAATTAGTTAAATCTAACCAAAATGATTTTTAAAAAAGAACTTGAGGAATGAATGGGATTTTAGACAAATTAGATATGCTTGATTTCTAGAGAAAACTGATTAGGAAAAGGAAGAATTAATACATTTTTCTCAGGGGTGCATGGTACCTAGATAAAAAGTGCATAAAATCCATAATACCAAGTGGAAAAAAGCAGAAATATTAAATGAATCTTTTCCAGATAATAATGCACTAAAAAAAATGCCATTATAGAAAGGTCTAGGGAAAGAGAGGTTAAAAATCAAATGGACACTAAACAATCTAATCCTTAAAAAGGTTGGGTCAAAGGACAAATCATAGAAACAATAATTTCATTAAAGAGAATGAAAAGTGAGACAGCATAGCAAAATTTGATGAAGTCAAAGCAGTGTTTGGGGAAATTTTTATATATCTGAATATTTTCATTTAAAAATAGAAAAAAAAGGAGATTAATGAATTAGACATACAATAAAAAGGAACTAGAAAAAAACACTTTAAATACCCAATTAAACACCACATTTTAAATCCTGAAAAGCCAAAGACAAGATTAATAAAACTGAAAGTATGGTAACCATGGAATAATAAAACCAGAAAGCAGTTTTTTTAAGGGAGAGGGAAACCATGAAAATTTGACTTAAAAAGAAGAAAATAAAATAGCCAGAATCAAAAATGAAAAAGGGTGAATTCACTAAAAAAAAAATAAATAGATATCTAGTCATTGGGGAATGGCTGAATAAGTTATGGCATATGAACATAATGGAATATTATTCTTCTATAAGAAATTAACAAGCTGATTTCAGGAAAGCCTTGAAAGACTTATGTGAACTGATACTGAGTGAAGTGAACAGAGCCAGAACATCATAATAACAGAAAGATTATGTGATCAACTATGACTTATCTCTTTACAGCAATACAGTGATGTAAGACAATTCCAATAGACTAGATATGGAAAATGCCATCTCCATCCAGAGAGAGAGAGAGAGAGAGAGATAGAGCTATGGAGACAGAATACTAATAGAAATCATATTATTTTTACCCATTTTTTTTTCTTTTTGTGTTTTTCCCTTTGGTTCTGATTTTTGTCACAACATAACAAATAGAAAAATATGTTTAAAATGATTGTACATATATAACCTATATCGGATTGCTTGTTGTCTTGGGGAAAGAGGAAGGTAAAGGATAAGAAAGAGAAATATTTAAACTCAAAATCTTACAAAAATGATGAAAACTATAAGAGTAGTTGGAAAAATAAAATTTTATTCAGAATTTTTTAAAAGAAAAATGTTGCCATAATCAAAGTAGCTCTCCCATGTATTCCAACAGTACAAGACTGATAACTACGATTATTGGGTTTGAATTCAGGCTATGTCTTGCACTAAAAATGCAGCATCTTCCATTTATTAATGGAAAACCCTTGGATTAGGTATTTCCATTTCCTCTCCTGCCAAATGGGTAAAACACAAGTACTACTTACCTGAAGGCATTGCTTTGAATAAAGCACTTAGTAAATGTAGAGTGTTTTATAAATGGGCACTATTACTGTTAATCATAATACTAATGATTATTCTTGGAGAAAAAACAAAACTACATATTTTATATCTGAAGCCTGTACCCACTAGCTTTCTCCTGCCCCCATATTAGCCATGAAATCATAAAATTAATCTATTCCTTAAATCCAACTGTTGAGTATTTTGCCTCTAGCCAAAGTGCAATCTCACTAGCTTTGCAAACAGCCTTCACTGACATAGTTTCACTGACATTAACTGAATCTTTTTTTTCCCTTCAGGCAAGAAAGATGACACAGCATCCAGTCCAAGCAGGTTAACTGAAAGAAGCAAATTTATATGATTTTTTTTTTTATAAATGTGCTGGCTCTAGTTTACTGTCATCAGTTTAAGTAAACACAACTCTTAAAATGGTCAGTGCTGTCCTTCAGGGGAATAGGACTACTCAGAAAATCAGGAACTATCCATAGCTCTCCATAATTGTAAGAGGAATGACAATTAGTCAGGAGTTCAGTATCCTTGACATTTATAATATCACAGGGGAAATGTAGTCATCACAGCCGTCTTTTCAATTTCACCAAACACATGTGTCACTTGCTTAATGTTGAGCTTCACTTTCATATAACTAAATCTAGTCAACTATATGTGTTACTGGACTGGGCCATAGCAAGAACTCAACTTTCTCTCCTAGGTAGCCATAAATTAAGAATCCCTTTTCTTACTGAGCATGAAATATTTTCAAAAGTTGAAACAGCAAAGCCTGAATTAGGTAATTCAGTCTAATAAGCATTAATTATGTATCATTTGTTATTGGCTTAATTAGTTACTGGAATACAGCCTGCAATTTACTTATTATTCACCCTAAATATTCTGCTACCTCCATGACTATCCATGTGTGGGGAAAAAACAAGTAATACAAATTTAAAGGTGACTGCTGAAATGTACACATTGGCATCATAATGGATAGCAAGTCCCTGGACTTTATTTTACTTAACTTTAACTGACATTAACTAACTTTATACATAACCGGGGCTAAGAAATTTTATCTGATTAGAAGTAGAAATGTCCATCAATAAGATCCTGAAATGCTGGGGAAAGGCATCAATTGTTATTGTTTCTTCCATTGGATTCCATTGCATCCTGGGTGACTTTGAGGGTGATTTTCTGAGGGAAAGAATACTTTTCATAAAAATATCGAAGGAATGGAGTCCTAGGGAATATTCAGTTAAATACAGTAGAAAATTTTACTTATTATTAGCTAAAAATGATAATTATTTAATTCAATAGCAAGAATATTTTAATATATGTAACTCCACTAGATGCTTGAAGTATCCATCCTATACGTAAAGAAAAGCTTTAAAAAAATAGACCTACAAGAATAAAGCAAAACCATGTGAAAATAAGATGAAATATATACATCCTGATTACAACTGGAATTGTTCCACAGTTGTTTTCAGTGAGCTTGTAGAAGAGAGGCATATATTCTGGGTCATACTAAATAACTGTGGATGTCCTCAGGACTATCCTTTTCTTCTTCCTCTATATCATTTACCTTTATGATATTACCAGCTGTAAGGGGTTCAAACATCAACTATAAATAGTAATCCTATCTATTTTTGCAATCCTTACATCTCCCTAAACTGAGAATCAATTCTGGGAGATGTAATTCTGAAATCAAATCTACAACTGCCTACTGAACTGGGTCTTCTATAGACATTTTAAATTTAAAATATTCAAAAGTGAGCTTGTTTTCTCCCTCATGCCATCCATCCCTCACTCAGAAAAATCTTCCCTTCTTCTTAACTTCTCTATTACTGTCAAGGGCATCCCCAACCTCCCAATTACTCATTCTTGCTACTTGATTGACTTTGGGTAATTCAAAAGAAAGGTTGTGAGCATAGACCAGATTGTTTGGCACTGTGTTAGATCCATAACAAAGGCAGAAGTAATCTAATGCCAAAACAAGGAAACTCTCCACTTTGCAGCATTGAGATGGGCCTCCAAATAGAGAATCATAAAATTTGAAGACCTGAACAAATAGAACCAGGTCTAGAATGGCCAATTTTGATGTCTAGGCAATTTCATTCATTATCTGTCCATTACCCCAAATTTTCAGGTAGAAACAAAATTAATTTTCCACACTCTCTACTTTCTTCAGCTAACAAGTAGTCTAATACTAATCTATGCTGGAGTACTGCTAATGTAGTCTAAGTGGCCTGATCTGCTAACAAGTCCAGTGTCTTTGTTGTCTGGTTAGTAATTATTTCGACCATGCCCTGGAATCTAAAGAGCATATTCAGCTTACAAATTGGGATTCTGTACCCCCAACTCCCATTTGGGACAATCCATCATCCCAACTATTTGTGTCTCCAGTAATTAAAGTAGAGAACTCTTCCTGAATAAAAATGCCTATCAGAAGTCAGTAACAACCGAAATATTAAAAAAAAAAAAAAAACAGATAGAAAAATGTATCTAGCAACAGGTAAACAACTCACCTACTTATTTAGGATATAATGACTACAAATTTTCAGATAGGAAACGGCAAGATTGTACATCTTATATACTTGAATTGTGCTTATTGCTTCTCCTGACCTCTTGCCCTGATTGTAGAAATTTGCTATAAGAGGAAAAACAGAGACATGATTATAATCAAAAACTGTTCCTTCAGTACTCAGCCTGAGAGCACATATATGACAGGATAAAGCATCCTTAGCCAAGTTTGACTTAAAGTAATTGTATGCAATAACAATTTCATATTATAGCTAGACTCAGGAATAATCAAATGGATGCTTATTCAAAGGAACACCATTGAGAAACTGAGTTAAAAAGATCCCATCTTAAGCAGAGGCCAAGGTTGTCCTTCCAACTCTTGCCCAGTTACTAACACTTGTAACAATTCAGGATCACATTCCTCTGAATAGCTTATAACATTTGATTTTCAGATGGTGGATTAATGGCTTGATGATCCATCAATCATACTTGAACTCAAAACTCAAAATAATCAAATATCTGCTAAAATTCCAAGAGATTTTATCTCTAATAGCAAGTCTCATTAATCAAAGGTTCAGGTGAATTTAGCTTTCAAGGATCACATGTCCTAAATAAGTATTGACTATAATCTCACATTGATAACGGTAAGAGATTCATCCTAGAAATTTCACAGTTTATCTTCATATCTAAGTAGATGGATTTTAAAACAAGCATTACACAAACCATTTTACTTTAAGATGCTCGATAACCAATCTATATCAAAACATGTTTAGTTATTATCCATGAATTCAAAGACATAGATCACTGTTCTCAGAATCTCCCTAAACAATGCAAACATTAAAGGAACCCATACAAGCAATTAAAACTCACATAGAATATAGAATATTGTCCTAATTTCACATTAATTCACATTAATAATTTTTTAATCAAAAAATCTTAATTCAACTAATTCAACTTTCTCCAAACAAGGAATCTCTATAAACTTTTCTGGAACCATAAATAACAGGTACAACACCAATCTTGTTAAAATTAAGCACAATTAATCTCCCCTCCAAAAAATCCTTAATTGCCATGTACAAAGTTCATTTGCCCAAATCCCAAAACAAGCATTTTTAAATCCCAAATAGCCAAATTTTTTCCTTTGTAATTTGGCTGACTGAAAGAAACTCAGAAGACAAAACACAGGCTCACATACACAAATACAAATTGATTTTTTAAATCAATCAAGCTCCTGTTCTCAGCTCCACTTTGGGATGGAAGTGAGGAGGCAAGATCTGGAGCCAAAGACTTAGGAGTTAATCAACTAGGTATGGAAGGTTCCTCTAAATTTATACCCAGTCTGTAGGAGATTGAGAGTTCCTCTGAGCAAACACAGCATGTGCCCAAACAAAACAACAGTATTTAATCTCTATACATTTTGGTACTTCATCCAGATTCTTCCTATGGGGCTAACAAAACAGGACACTAGATAGATTTACAGAGCCAGCCACTGTAGACCAGTAGATAATACTATGGAGGGCATCTGTTCATGGATTCAGTATGGGAGAAACCCCTCATGAACAGGAAATACCCTGGACAAGCCCCCAATACTGTATGGGATATCTATGAGTCCAAATCAAATTAAAATCAGAGACTTTAAAGGTAGAAACCAAAAAGGGATTTATTTCAATCTCAAATAAAAGGGCAACTCCCAACAGACAAGGTGTCAGTAAAAGTACAAACTGCAAACTGCAAAACACAAGATTATAAAGGCCATAACCAGAAGCCCCCACCCCAGCTTCTGATTTTTTCTTTCAAAGACCCTAACCAGAAGCCCCCACCCCAGCTTCTGATTTTTTCTTTCATTGGTTGTCAAGTTCTAATTTACCCAGAAACTAAATATTGCTCCCAGATTACATTTTACCTATTAGGTACTTAAATGCTAAAGAAAAGGTGTGTGTGTGTGTGTGTGTGGAGAAGGCAGGAGGGAAATGTTTGCTTATCTTAGCTAATGAACCAACTACAGATTTTAGCTATAAACTCAACTTGTTTTTGTAAAATCTCAAGTCACATTTAAGGCATAGGTCAAGACTCCACATTCTGATGAGAGGTCTTCCCTTAGTTTATCCTATTTACATAGGATCATAGGATTAATATTCAGCAGCAGTCAGCTCTGAAGGCTGAATACACAAAAGTATAACCCATGGGTTTAATTACCATCCCCTTAAAGTTTCCTCACAGATCAATATATCAAACATGTGTCTCCCCTCAGCACCAGGCTTTCATTACTAGTTTTAACTACTTGTCTATTTCCAACTGGATCTATCATAGTCAACTCAAACTCATCAAGTGTACCACTATCCTTCCAGTCAGCCATGGTTCACAATGTTAATTTTATTTTTGACTCCTCATTTTTTCTCACCCTCTATGTCCAGTCATTTGACCTATCTTAATCAGTCCTATTGTCATAATATCTCTCACAAATGTCCTTTCTTCTCCATTTATGCAGATATATTTTCCTTTGAGTCCCTCATCATCTCACTACACTATTGTAATAGTCTATTTGGTATCCATGACTCTTCCAATTCTAATTTAGACTACATACAAATACCAAAATGAATTTCCAAAAGCATAGATATGATCAAATTATCCATTTGCTCAATAAATTCCAGTGACTCATTATGCCTCTAGGATATTTAAATTCCTTCACAACCTCTTCTTTTACTATCCTCTTAATCCTCTTACACATTGCTAATTACTTTGTACTTTGTGGTGTAGTCATATGGGCCTCTTTTCTGATTTTGGCTTATTACTCCCATTTCTTATAATTCCTGACTTCCTAGAAAACAGTGCAAGAATCAATTTATGAATGAAGTTTTCCTATTTCCAACCCAGTTGTTAATGCATCATATTCTGTAGTTACTTTGTATTCATTTGGGATACATTATGTATATCCTTACAAATGTTCCTGTTATCTCCCCTTATTAGAATGTAAGCTCCCTGAAAGAAGAAGCTATTTCACTTTTCTCATTATATTCCCAGGACTAAGCCCTGGGCTTATTAAAATTAAATAAGTGCTATTTATTGATCAAAGGAAAAGAAGCAGTTGACTACAAGATTATTGTATATACACAAAGAATTCATCAACCAATTTAGGTTTGTAAAAAGACATTGATAGAAAATTGTTAGGTTCTTACTAAGTGCTAATGAGATAATGAGATTTTAGGTTCTTACTAAGTGCGAAGTCGATACTTAACAATTTTCTAGTTCCAGCCTTTCCTGGGAGTTTGACTTGTGAATTCCTGGGGAAGAGCTTGCATGCTTAGGAGGAGCAAGTTCATTGGTTGAAGTAATTTTTCCCAGAAGCCCTTGCATTATCCTACTCCCATTCTCTGGGAGGATAAAAGAGGGCAGCTCTGGAGGAAAAGGGAGTCTCTGCTCTAGACCAGACTTGAAGTGGGTCTCTGCAGGAAGGGAAATCACTTCTCTGGACAAGAGTTAACGGCAACTGTCTGGAGACAACGGTTCTCTACAGGAAGAAGAATCTGTCTGAGAGATTTGAGTTGACACAGCAGATCTTCTCCCAGAGAGTGATCGGCAGCTTCTGGAGACAATAGCACGTTACAGAAAATGAAAGCAAGAACAAATATATCATGAATTTTTTGCCTTATTCTGGGAACTGGGCCACCAAATCATTACTGTGCTTATCTTTAACATGGTCGCTTACCTCCCATTCTTTACAGTATCCTTTTATATGTTGTCTTACTCATTTGCCACATAAACTCCTTGAGGGCAGAGACTGTTGTATGTGTATCTCAAGTGGTGACCACAGTGACTGACACAAAGTGAATGTTTCCAAAAATGACTGCTGTATATATCTGTCTGTGGTTCAGTCTTTCGGAGGATGAATATCAAAGTATGGTACAATCCTGTAAAAATAGTTTCAAGAGTCCTAATGATCAGAATAAATTGGAAAAGTCCAGGAAAAATTACGATTTTTTTAAAAAGTTTGTATTTTTAAAGTCATACTGCAGAAGAGAAGATGTTCCCTAATAACACAGGACCGTTATTTGGAGTACATTTTACTATGATCACTGATTACAGAGAAAAAAAAACAAATCTCTTCAAATATCATTTTACATCAGTCACATAGAATGATTTTCGGATTGGAAAGAACATAAGAAGAAAAATGACTTCAACACAAGAGAAGTCAGTAGATAGTGAGAGTGCACCCAATGTTCTTGATGCCTTCAAGTTATTTGGTCAAGATGAACTATATCATAACATAAGGAAAGAATTGTCAGTTGTTAGTATCTGAGTTATTGTCAGTGATCTCTGAAGGACCTTCAAGTAAAGATGAGATACTACAGGAATGATAGTGTGTAGCTTCCAGGAGAAACACAGCAGTAATCTGAGGGCTCCAAATCTTAGGAGAGCTCTTGTTCTAACAATGATCCTAAAGTTTCCTAGTCTTAGGAAACACTGCTAACTGACAGATAAAAAAATCTGTTGGTCAGTGATAACAGGGGCTTCTGAGACAAATGATTCCTCCTCAGTTCTACCTCTAAGCCATAAAATTAGCATACTAGTGACATGAAGAGCCAGATCTCTCTGTCTTTTCTTATAAATTTATTTTCTTGCTTCTGGTTCTTTGTTAAAGCCTTTTGAAAATTAACCTGCTTCAACTGGCATGACAATTATAATAAACTTTGCCACTTTACTTGGAGATGGGTTCAAGTCTGCAAATTCTTTTGAGACATCTTGTGACATTGGACTGCAACCCCAAACTTCTGAGGTCTCCTTTTGAATCTCAACAGAAATAGAAGACATTTTTTTTACTGACTTTCAGAAAAGGGAAGGGAAGGAGAAGAATTTTAAACAATTGTGGTTTATTTCCATTCCTTACAACTGTGTATAATGAAAGATTAAAGAAATGCTCAATGATTCTTTAGAAAAGAAAGAGAATTATTTTTAAAGCCAGTATAATTAAATTGATAACATTCTATCCTCAATTTATTCTGCTTTTATATAGTATTACTGGATTGATTAATGAAAGGAATTCAATATATCCAATTTCCCTAGATTTTAGCCAAGCATTTGACAAAATTTTCCATAATATTCTTAAGGAAAAGATGGAGAGATAACATCATTAAGTGGATTTAAAACTAATTTAACAGCAACATCCCAAGAGCAATCATTAAAGGCTTCTTATAAATTTGGGGGCAAAAACATCTCCAAAAGAATATCTCAAAGATTTGCAATTTCTAGATATAATTTTCTGATAATATAAAGCAATGATGAATAGATAACCAACTGGATTACAATCAGAGTGCAAATGTATCTTGACAGTCATAGGTAGAAAAGTACACTGAATTTATTAAAATGAAAATTAATGGGAGTTAATGTGAAATCATGTGGAGTACAAAAATCAAATTCATCAATGCAAGGCCGGAAGGAGACAACATAAAAATATAAATTTGTCTAAAAAATATAGGGTTTTTAAATAATTTCAAATTCAATATAAGTGCATAGTTTGATACAGTAACCAAAAAAATTAATTCAAACAGTTTTAATTAACAGAGAAATAATGTCCAAAGCTAAGATGTTAATCTGACCATACTCTATCCTGGCAATACTACATTTGGATTTTGTGTTCAGTTCTGGGAAGAAGATTAATAATAATAGATAGTATGTATAAGCGGGAAATAAGGATGTTCAAGGACCACAAGTTCATACTACAAGTGAACTGGATGAAGAAACTGTACATATTTAACCTAGAGAAGAGAAGTCTTGGGTAAAAATTCTCCCTGTCTTCAAGTAAAGCTGTTATGTGGAAGAGGGATAAAAGTTAGTTTGCTCTCAAAGAGAAAAGCTAAAAATAATGGCAAGTTTAGACTTGATGATGGAAGGAAAATTTAGGTATTAGTGTTATATACATACACCAGTAAGTATATGATGATGCTCTTTAGGTAGAGTTCTTTAGGTAAAAAACAAGGCTATTTTGCAACTTTGGGGAATTACCATAAAAATATAATTGGATTAGATGGAATGGTGTTCATAATTGAAACTTTATATTTTTAACTCTGTAACTCCAGTCCTGTGATCCCCATTATCCTGATTAATGAAGGCTTTATATGGCCCACTACAATTAGGAAGTTACTGTCATGCTTTCCTTTAATCCCTAGCCACTTTCCAACATACTAATTCTCTCTTCTTACTTTCATGTCTAGGAACTGTCATTAAATCATTGCTTCTGGCACAGAGTAACTAGTCTATTCCTTTTTGATAACCTAATCTTGACTATAAAAAGTTCAAATCAAAATATCCCTCTCTTTTATTATTACCATGTTTACTCTATATGTTATTTCTTCCATTAGAGTTTAAGGTCTTCAAAGGCAGAAGCTATCTTTGCTTCTCTGATCTGTATCCCTAACATCAAACATGCTCTACTCTGTTAAATCAGTTGAAATAATATACAACCTTTCATGACTCCTTTTGGGGCTTTCTGGGAAAAGTTACTACAATGATTTGCCATTTTCTTCTCCAGCTCATCTTATAGAAGAGAAACTGATACAAGCAAGGTTAAGTGACAGGGTCACACAGATACAGACCATTTCTGGTCCTTTGGACTTCAGGGTTGGCATTCTGTCTACTTCATCATCTATTTGCTTACTAATCATATAATAAACACTTAAAATGTCTATTTATTTATTATTATGAAGTTTTATGAAAGTTTGTCTAAGAAAGAAAGTTAGCAATATCATCTATCATGGAATACTATTGTGGGACTAATGTGAAAGTTACAGTGTTCAAAATCACTAGAAAAAATTAAGAAATGACAACAGAGATTGGCACATACTTTATCTCTTTGGGACTATGAAAATGTCAAGAATAAGAATGGGAATTGCTCACCAATACTACTTGTGGGAAGGCATGTAGAATTATAGGAGGAATCTCATTCTAAGGAAGCTATTAGAGAAGATTAATGGTGAAAGGTCTACCTACCTAATATATAACCTCAAATAACTATAATCATAAACGTTGCTAAGAAAGAGTAATCACTGTGTGACAGCATTATTTTCTATATGAGTTCAATTAGAATTCAGGGTGTTTTCTTCAACTTGTAAGTGTAAATCTACTTCTTTGAATTTTGTCAACTCCGTGAATTAAAGGAAAGATAGTGACCATATCCTAGGCCATCTCATATGGTATTTTTCTCAGTTTTGTTAATGGGGATAATTATCCAGAAATGATAAATTCCCAAAATGATTTATGTCATGTAGGTTTTTTCATACAAGGGTGATATATAATTTTATAAACATTTGATGGTTTCTCAGTTTTGCCTAAGACCAACCTTGCATCCTTTATTTTTTCTTGTGTTCACTCAGAATCATAAAATTTTATAGAAAGAATATCTAAAGTGCTCTAATGGGTCATTTTTCAAGGCTAAATAAAAATTAAATTCAAACCTTCAAATGAGTAGGGTAATAGTTTTATATCCAATTGTGATATAAATCTATCATTTGAAATAGGCATTAGAATCATTTATGGAGAACCAAGGAAAAACTCATCACCTTTTCCATAATGATTATAAGAAGCTGACATCTTAAATGTTTCCTGTGAATATAATGAAAAATGAAAGTGAATAAGGCAAAGGAAGAGTTGTGCTCGTCTCAGAACTATAGTTTATGAGTCTTTATTCATAAATCAACATAAATGGGACTTTATTAGGCATTTTAATGGCAATAATCTAAAGATATTTCAATTTTCATAAAATCTTATGGGTAAAACCAGTCTAGAATTTGCCTATGACTCCAAAGGGACTAGAAAACTGAACTCCAAAGCCTATTATACAGGTCACATTAAAACTTAACCTATGAAATAATCCTTATTAATGGCCTCTGGAAGATAACTAGACTGATTTCACATTACTAAGCTAGAGGAAATGATCTTTGAAAATGATGATTGGGCAGTGGAATAGACTGACTCTGATGCTAATGAGCTGTATGATCTCTGTTGAATCACTCGACATTTTTGGTCCTTGTTTTCCTCAACTGTAAAATAAGGTATTTAGATTAGATGGATTTTTATGATCCTGTCTAGTTCTAAAAGTCTATGATTCTAACCAAGAAATCTATGTATTAACTATAGGAATATTCATGCTAAATTAATATAAGGAATGACATTCATCCTGCATTTTTGAAGATGACTAATAACATCCTGGAATGATGGATTGACTTGTGTATGAATTGTATTTAAATGAGGCAGAATTGTGCAAAATCATCAGCCTTACTCTCTCTTCCAGAGGCATCAAAGTCCAATGGAAAAATGAAAGTGAGACTACTGGTGTTGACACAGATATAGTGGATGACCGCTGTATCTTCAATGTCTTACCAAGCTCTAAACACTCCACAGTACCTGTTTTAGGCAGAAAAATTGCTCTCATCTGCCTATTGTTCTGGGAGAAGTCTTCCCATGCTTGGGACAGACATCCTCTTAACTCACTGATAGGGTTGAGGCTTGATTGGTTATCCTTAACCTGGTTTAGCTTGTTCAGGAAGACAGTTTGCCAAGATGTGGCAGCTGCACATCCTACAGCTTCTAGATGCCACAGGTGAGCACTAGCGAAAGTGTACACCAAAAGGTGAATGAGAAACAGTAAAAAGAACTAAACAAGCTCTCATGTCAGAGATGCTAGTTCTCCTTAAATATCCCATACACTCTACATAAAGAATTCTAGCAATTATAATTGTCTGAAAATGAGATAAAATACTTTGATAATAGTGAACCTTATCTTACAAAGGTTACTCAAATAAAGATTGTATACATTAGCTAGGGATTTGGGCAAAATGACCTTGAAAGTTCTGTATAAGCCAACAATTTTGTGATTCCAAAGTAGTTACCTTCAAGACAATATGATTATTTCAACAATTTTGTCACCACAACTTTTTGGAGAAACTCTGTTGAAATTACTTAAAATTACTGAAAAAGAAAAACAGAATAATGACATTGCCTCATAGTCAGACCACTATTTTAGTGATATAACAAACAGCATTTATCATATTTTTCTCTGAATGACCTTTGACTAGGAAGAGGATAATGTTTTGGATGGTACTGGACAAGGAATCAAGAGACCTTAGTTAGAATCCTGCTTGAGATACTTCCCAGTTGGGGATTTTTGTGGAAATCACCCCAAGTATTACTTTCCTCATCAGTTATACTATGATGTGAATATTTGTATTATCTTGCTCACAAGACTATTTGAGAAAAAAAAAGTGTTCTAGAAACTTGCACTAATTAACATGGGCTATCATTTCTAAAAATCAAATTCTCCCTTAAGGCATGAGCATTTGCCACCACTGCAATATTGTAATGATGATTGGCTGTGAAAGCCATAGCTATTTTCATCAAGACAATGATCTGAGGAAATTCCAAAGGACCCATAGTAAAAAAAGCTATTCATACCCAAGAAGAGAACTGACAAACTCTGAGTAGAGATTGAAGAACATTTTTTCCCATTTTCTTCTTTTCTTATTTTTGTCTTGTATATATTTTTTCTTTTGCAACAAAGCTAATATTGAAGTATGTTTTACATGATTTCACATATAAATATCACAAATTTAACTTCTTAAAGAAGGAAGGAGGGAGGGAGAGAAGAAAAGGAAAGAATTTGGGATGCAAATTAAAAAAAGAATGTGAAGGTGAACTTATAATTGGGAAATATTTTACAAAATAAAAATAGTTTTCTTCTATATCACTGTTGGTCACATCCAAATTTTTTCTCAATTCTAATTGTTGGTTAGTTATTTTCACATCTTTCTCTTCGTGACCCCATTTGGGGTTTTCTTGGCAACAATACTGGAGCAGTTTGTCATTTCTTTCTCCAGTTCATTTTAAAGATGATGAAACTGAGACAAACAGGTTTAAGTTACTTGCCCAAGGTCACACAACTAGTAAATGTTTAAGAACAGATTTGAATTCACAAAAATAATTCTTCCTAACTCCAATCCCTGTAGCGAGCTGTCGTCTCTAGAAGCTGCCGGATCACTCTCTGGGAAGAGATCTGCTGTGTCTTCTACTCAAATCTCTCCGACAGATTCTTCTTCCTGTAACGAACCGTTGTCTCCAGGCAGTTGCTGTTAACTCTTGTCCAGAGAAGTGACTTCCCTTCCTGCAGAGAGCCCCGTCAAGCCTGATGCAATGCAGAGTCTTCTCCTTGAATCTCCTCCAGCTCTTATCCTTCTCCATGTAGACTCACTTTCCAGGCCCACTGTTGCTTTTTATCCTCCCAGAGAATGGGCGTGGGATAATGCAAGGGCTTCTGGGAAGAACCACTTCAGCCAATGAGCTTGCTCCTTCTATCAAGTCAACCTGAGTTCTCACCTTGTAATTGTCCAGAAAACCTGAATTCTCACCTTGTCACTGTCCAGACAACCTGAGTTCTCACTTAGTAATCCTAACAAATCCCAATGCTCTATCCACTGCACCACCCAGCTGCACGCATGCTAGTCCCCGAATATTAATATCTCTGTTTTGTTCTCTCATATATGGGTCTCTGTCTTTTTTTCCCTTAAATGAGGGTCAAGATCTACCTTGTCTGTCAGTCATTGTAAGTATCAGTCATCGAATTCATAGATTTTTAGCCAAAATGGATCATAAAGAGCATTAAGTTCAACTCTCTTTTTTATAGTTGATGTCCAGAGATGCACAGCTAGTAAACTGGGAAGATAAAGTTTGAACTTAGGTTTTTCTGACCCCAAGCCACTACTTTCACTCCACACTGCCGCTCCAACTTCAGTCCTCAAAATTTGTTCTTAGGTTTAGATCTACCTGACACTGACTATCTACTTTCTTAGCCTTCTGTGCTAGATGCTAAAAAACAAAAATGTAAAAGGATTTGTAGTTTTCTCTGGTAATTGATAAACTATAGGCAACTCCAAGATCTGATGCTAACAGCCTTGTGTATTTGTAAAAGATCCCTTCCAGAGTAGAATGGAAAGTATAGAAAGGCCACCTTTGGACAGAGTTTCAGTGCTGGGCTTTGGAGGAATTAATTGTACAAAACAGGAAGAGGAAGTGATTGATAACTGGTTTGTTGGTTGCTGTCCTTCATTCTTGAAGAAGACCAAAATGGCATCCCTCTGTTAGTCAATTTACAACATGTCAAAACTGTGGTGATCAGACCAATATAAGCTAAAAATGCTCTAGCACAAGTCAGGCAAAATAGTTTTTATGAACAGTCTATGAACTTTACACATCTCACATTTCTTTTAAGCTACTTCAGTTCTGCTTTTCTCATAAAGCACAACCCCTTCTCTCATAAAGGCATCCCATACTGGGCGGTATTGTGTTCATATCTTCCATGCATGCAATCAATTCTAAAGTTCTGAAGAGAGATCTTGAGAGCAGATAGTACTTACTGATTGACTGAACCCAGCAAAAATGAAAGGAAAATATTAAGCACTTCCATATGGAGCACTTTGTCTGAGCTTTTTCCTAAACCTTCTACTACTAGTACCTTTCTTGTTCTTTGGATACAACTGGGAGATTTCTAAGGCACATTTACTTATATAGGATAGTATAAATAGGAAATAAAGAAAATAGGTATAACTTGTATAACTATGTGAAAGCTGAGGATGGATGAGGGAAGGATTTATGAGGAATTTAAGTACTCATTTTGGTCTTGGGAGTATAGATTTCTGAAGGATTTAAGAACTTGAAAAGTTCTTAATTCTTTAGACTGCTTGAGCTTTCAGTTTTAGGACTGAAAGGAAAACAAATGATCCCAGGACAACATTGTCATGGAGAGTAAGACAGAGTTATAACAAAGGTTTAGTGCATGCACTTGATTGATACAGTTGGTGACTTCATGGAAAAGATGGAAAAAAAGAGCATGCAAATAGCTGGTTGGGGGGAAGGTAGGGAAAATGGGTGAGAATTTAGGAAAGTCATTTTCTTGGGAATATTAGACATGACTTCATGACAACTCTGCCTCTTTCTTATTGTTTTAAGTCTGTATTTTACTCACCTGATAGGACATCTAACTGTACTCCCAGTCAGACACTCCCCACTGCCACCCCATGACAAGTGCTTTCCTCCTGAACAGTCACCTGAAGTCATATTTCCCTGCCAACGTGAAGCATCCTCTTACCACAAAAGACATCTACCTGTTGCTGTCTGACAGGCAATGAAATGTTGTTTTTTCCCAAACATCTGACCTTCCCAACAGAGATTTTCTCTGATCTGTCTGCTCTCAAGATTTTAATATCTTAGATTTAGAGATTCCAATAAGCCTATCTTGATACCAGATGCCAGTTATCATGGACTTATCCTTCTTGTTCCCAGTTAAGCCTCAGTCCTGACATATGTGGTCTGTTCGGGTATAAATTTGTTAGAAAAACAATCCCCCTGTGAATACTTCTTTGTAGAAATTAGAATTGCCAAATGCATGTGAAAATTCTTTTAGAAGTTTTACCATAGCAATTCAGTGTGGCATAGTAAAGAGGGAGCTAGCCTTTGTGTCAGAAAGACCAAGGCATAAATGTCAACTCTATATTTCCTATTAAGATGCCCAACTATACCACTAACTTCTTGTTGTTACCCTTGTTTCCCCACCTGTTGTTCATATTCCTCTTGAATAGGTTGCCTTGGGCCCCAATCCGCTCAGTCCTAGGGATCATAGCTCAAGAGATCACTAGCCTTAATTCAGGCCCAATAGTCAAAAGAAAACAAGAACACTTGGTAATTACTCTCTACCTGGGACATGCTGAATTCAGCTTTTATGGGTTTCTGAGGGCTAATGGTTATTTTTTTTTTCAGCATGAGCATTTATACCTCTAAAATCAGCAAATATCACAAATTAGAACTTGATTTATTGTTTATTGTTTTCCAGATTTAAGAATAAAATGGAGAAAAAATGCTAATAATGCAAATTAAACTTAAAAGTATATCCCACACATTTATTATTTGTTTTGGAGAGTTGTTGGTGAAACAATTACTAGACCCTCTACCTCGCTCATCATTTGTTCTAAATTTCTGACTTTCACAAAACAAAACAAAAGTCTTCCCGGGTTTCCAGCTGCTCTATATTTTCTTCTATAAACTTTCATTAGATTCATATAGCAATTATGTGAGCTGGGACAGAGAGCAACAAATTTACAGAAAATAAAATAACATTCTATACAATGGTGTGCCCCAGGCAAGGTTTTCAAATTGAGGGCTTCTTCATTTGGAAATCATGCCCCCTGTATGTTACCACCCACCATAAGCTTTAAGTCTTTAGTGAAAAACACACAACTCATAAGCACAAAAAGAATGTCTACTTGCATTGTGGAATAGAATTTCTGGTAATTAAAAAGGAATATTAAAAACTGTTACTCTTTGTTCTCTTCCAGTTCTTCCTTTACCTCCCTGGATTTTATTCCCTACCTAGTTTCCTATTTAATTCAATTAAACATTTGTTATATGCCTCCTCTGGTTTTAGAGTTAGAGGACCTACATTCAAATTCCAGATCGGCCATTTATAATATTACCTATTTGACCTTAAGTCATTTAATCTCTCTAAACCTCAGCTTTCTCATCTAAAAAAAAGAAATAGTTGGACTAGAAGATGTCAAATAACTCTTATGACTATAATAATTTCATTATACTATATACAGGCACTGCAAAAAACTGAGGATATAAAAACAAATATAAAAATAATATTTGCCACCCCAATCTTATATTCTATTGAATAGCTACAACATGTATGCACATATGTATACTGTAAGTGAAATTGAAGAAAAAAGAAGCACTTACAATTGGGGGGGAGGTAAAATTACTTGGAAGAGGTAGAATTTGAAGGAAGTCAAGTACTCTTAAATGTCAAAATAAGGTGAGAGTGCATCTCAGATATGGAGGATGGATCCTTCAACTATATTGAGACAGAAGATGAAATATCAAGTTCAGGAAATAGAGTAGTAGTCCTATTTTCTTGTATCAGAGTTGAGAAAGAGAAGTTATATTAAACACAACCTGAAAAGGAGTTAAGATGTAGACTGTGTATAGATTTAAATTCCAAGCTCAGGGGATTGTTTTATAGTCTATAATTACTAGAAATCACTAAAGGTTTCTGTGCATAACTATGGTATGATCTTGTTGAGTCTCAAAAATATTTATGTGGCCACTGTATGGAGAATGAAGTGAAGAGAGGAAAGGCAGAAACCAGCATTATAAGCTGATGAAGCTATTACAACTATGAGATGAGTAAGACTTTTACTACTGTAGAGACTATGTGAATAGAGAAAAAAGGATCATTATGAAAGTTGGAGAAAATGAAAATTCAATAAGACTTGTCAGTTGATTAGATGAGGGAGAATGGAGGCACAAAAATAGCCTAACAGTAATCGGATACAGAACAGTTAAAGACCTATATCAGTGAACTAATATTTCAAATTAAATAAATAAGCCTCCTTTAATATTTAGTATCATATTAATTAATTATAGTTATTTTTTTAGAAGCAGTATTCCTGGAGAACTTCTTAAGCAATTGCAGAATAAAGAACTCTGATGAACAAGCATGATCAAGTATCTTTTACATATAGTTAAGGTTAAGGCAAACCATTATTTCTGGATTAATATTTAAATGTAAAATATTAAAAATCTTTTTAGCATAGGCCATAAAATGTCATCTTAAATGTGGAGGGCTTTGCTCCCCTGTGGCTTCAAGCACTAGTACTCTTCTTTCCTCAGGGATTGTGATCCTCAAATTACATATAGACAACTCAACCAAGTCTTGTACCCAGTGCCAGTAAAGTTTCTTCTGTAATCTTTCTGACCAGATGGTCTGACCCCCTTAGCATCTCTGGGCAGCTAGCTCCCAAACATGGTGTTGCAATTGCCTCCAAGGCATGTTGCTAGTATATACTGTGCTCTAAGCTGATGAGCTTTCCTGCAGATCACCTAAAGTGTATTGAGCTGAAAACATGTTTCACTCCAACCTTTTGCTGGCTTTGACATTCCAGAATTTAATTTGAGGAATTATTTTAAGACTTTTTGGAAGGGAACATTGGGAGAGTTCAGTTAAATTGAGACCTTTGCTCTGACATCTTGTTTGTTTTCTTTTGCATTGAAGTTTTATTTTAAAAAAATCAGGACGATTCTGTAAAGTTGGTAGAGTAGGTTGGTAAATTTCAAGCTTTCTTATTTTCCCCCACAAAGAGAACAAATTTGTACCTTAAGATGAACATAGACTGGTAAAATATCAAGAAGACTTGGGGCAAAACAGAGGTCCTTCAGATACAACTGAAGAAGACCTGAAGAAAGACCCCAGGCTGGGGATTAACATATTTGAAATGCAAATACCTCCAGGTTAGCTCCTCAGATATACTAAACTGGGACCTTTTAGGCTAGCTGAGTGCAACTGAAGTCTCAGCAGGAACAACAGAGTCATGAGTAGGGATTTGAGTCTGGGAAGACTCAAAGTGAATTTTGACTGATTGGTAATCCTAGGCCCTGCTTTGCTGCTGAGATGTAGCCCTAGGCAAGAAGATACCAGGACTTGGTGAATGCAGAAGCAATGGGGTAGGGATGCTGGGCTGTGGGCACTTGCAGAGGGTGGAGCTCTTGGTTTGGGGTTCTTGGTCAGAGTGGAGAGCAGAAGGGAAACTTGAGGCACCCATCCCTGAACCCCATGATTAGACATGTTTACACTAACACCTGTCATTAAAAAAAAAAAATTACCCAGCAAAAAAGAAAGAATACCATCATTGAAACATATTATGGAAATAGAGAAGACTGGGATTCATCTTCAGAGGAGGACATTTTAGTAAAACAAAAAGCTTCTACCTCAAAGAGTATTGTGAAATGATTCCCTGCCCAAAGAGAGATTATAAAATATCTCAAAAAATAATTTTAAAATAAAATGAGAAACATTGAGAAAAAACTTTTGAACATTAATAAATAAAAGTCATTCAATGAAAGCAAGAAGATTATGGAAAATGAGTTAAACAACTAGAAAAGGAAGTACAGAGTCTCAAAGATGAAAATAATTCTTTGAAAATTAGAATTGGGCAAGGAAAACCAGTGAAACAAGAGAGACCAGGAAATAACAAAACATTATAAAAATGTGAAAATAGAAAAGAATGTGAAACATAAGAAAAGTGACAAATCTGAAGAACAGATCAAGTAAGAAAACATAAGAATAATTGGACTGTCAGAAAGTTGTGAGCAAAAAGAGAACCTTATACAATAATGCATGAAATAATCTCAGAAAATTATCCTGGAGTGATAGAACATGAGGAGAAAGTAGAAATAGAAAAAATCACCAATTACCATCTCAAAGAGGTCTTCTGTGAAAAACACACAGGAATAGTATTGCCAAATTTCAAAATCTGAGATAAAAGAAAAAATGTTGTAAGAAACAAGAAAAACAATTCAAATATGCTGGATCTACAAGTGGAATTGTACAAGATTTATCAGCAGCTACAATAAAAGACCACATGTTCTGGAATCCAAAAGAACTAAATCTTTGGCCAAAAATATCATAATGAGAAAAAAATGGATCTTCAATGAACTTACAGATTTTCAGGATTTTCTTTCAACCAAACCTGAACTTAAAAGACAATTTAACACATAAGAGACACTAACAAAGATCACTTTCAAAGAACTCAACATGAACAAACTGTTTAAACATAAACAAATGTGATTGTTTGTTTGTTTGTTTTAACCTGGGAAATGTATATCACATGTTTAAGATTCCTATCACCAAGAAGTAGCTCAAAAGAAAGATTGGCAGAGTTAAAGTAAAAATACTAATCATGTTATATAAATGAGGTCCAGAAGAAGAATAGACACAGAAGGAGGATTGGGGCTCATAGTTCTGAAAACCTCACATTGAGAATGGGTTCAATAGGCAATACTACTTATAATACCATGAAGGATATAACACCCTGTAAAATCTATAAAGAAATAAGGGGGGAGGGATGGGCAAAAGGTGAGGAAAGAAGACAAGGAAGTGATCCTAGGGTGGAGGTTGTTATATAATAACAAGGCAAATTATAGAGCAAAATTTAGTTAAAGAATAAGCAGGGATAGGAAAGATGTGTGTATGTGGTGTGTGTGTGTGTGTGTGTGTGTGTGTGTGTGTGTGTATCTACATAGCTATATATAAATGTATATTTTCTTAATTACACACATGATTGGTGCTGGTAGGGATGATGAAGAGAGGAAAAAAGCATAAAGTAAATAAGATATATAGTAAAGAACCATAGGATAATTTACAAAGAAGCAAAAAAAATGTACATTCATGAATATAATTTCTTCTACTAATATATATATATATATATATACACACACACACACACACACACACACACACACACACACACACACACACACTTTCTTGATCTAGTAATTTGTTGTTATATATGTGAATCCTCCCTAATGTTCTTCAGGGCACCTGACAGTGTTCATCTGTGTTTTGTTTTTATTTTGTTTTGTATTCCTTTTCTGTTTTTCTTTTTTTTCTTACTCTCTATTTTTTTAATAAAATAATTTTAAATTAAAAATTAAAAAAAAACAACAAAAATAAATAAATTATATTTTCTGAGATATGTTGAAAATAGAAAAAAGCATTAACAGGCTTAATAATTCAAAGTTTTTCTTCAATATGGTTAATATAGAAATATATTGTACATGACTTTACATTACATGAGATATATTGAGAATAGAAAAAGAGCACCACTAGGCTTAAGAATTCAAGGATTTTTTTGCAATATGACTAATATATAAATATGTATTACATAACTATATTTCCTATGTGCCAAGTGCTGAGGCAATGGGTATTGGAGGATCAAAATGAAGATAAAACTATTCTTTACCTTCAAGGAACTCACATTTTAATGGGAGAGACAAAATGCAGATAATTATGAGAAGGAAGGTGAAATTTTTGAAATGATAATAAAAGTTGAATATTAAATTATTTTTAAAAAGTTTTTCTTTAAAAAAAGAATTGAAAATGTTTTAAGGAAACAGTATATAAAAAGCATGTATGTCAAATAGAGATAGTTTGTTCTTTGAAGCAATAGAGTCACTGATATTCATTAAGCAAGGTGTGATGATATAATTTGTTCTTTAACAAAATTGGTTTGGAGTCTGAATTCAAGTGGTAATTTGGATGAGACAGAGAAACCAAATAGAAAGATATTGCAATAGTTCAGAATAGAGATTATGAGGGTCTGAATTAGAATTGCAGTTTTGTAAGTGAAGAGGAAGGAAAACTATGTATAAGAGAGATTTTGTATAGATCAAACAAAAAATATTTGAGAGTTAATTAGGTATGTGATGAGAATAAGTGTTGAGTAAATGATGATACCAAGGTAAATGACTTTGGTTATTGTGAGGATATTATTACTCAACTTAAAGAGAAAATTTTGAAAGAAAAGTGGTTTATGAGAAGAGGGCAAAAGTCACCAAAAAAAGTTAAATCCTATTTCTGGAACCACAATTCAAAGTCTTTGGTTAGTAAATCACAATTATTAATGGTGAAATAATACAGAAGAATTTTTTTCATGTGATATAACAGAAAAACTGATCAAAAATAATGTAAAATAAGTTGTCATTTTCCCCACATGTATTTGCAGTGATTAAGAGACTAAGGGTAGAGCATGGGGAAAAGAAAAGTGGGAATCAAAGGGAGAATTGGGAATTTGGTCTTGCTGAGAGAAAGGCTTCATTGGAAGCATTGTGAAGTGCTCCTATATCAGTGAGGTAGAAGCCTTTGATAGGCTTTGTCACAGAGTTTTGGATAAATAAGGAATTCTCTCTCTCCAATCTAGTCATATGTTTCTCAATACTAATTCCCACTAGGGGAAAAGAAGTGATAGATATCCTAGGGGTGAATGAAGAAAACAGTTTCAAAAGAAGAAGGCTATAATAGCAAAGGGGAAAATCAAGAAGGGAAGGATAAAAGAATAAGACTGGATCCTGGGAATGGTTTCCAAAATATCCTAGAAAAGGATAGAAGAAAGAAAGTGAAATATAATGAGAGAACAGCATTTCTTAGAAAAGATCATGACAGATTGGTGTTACTGTAATTAATAGAATGGATCATGTCAGTGGTGGAGAGCCATGAAGGATTCAGTATCACTCTCATAGAACCTGGAAAAAGAAAACTAATAGGGGAGAAAAAGGCTTTGGGATTAGATTAATGCATGAAAAAGAAATTTCAGAAACTAAAGATGCATAGCCTATCTAAAGATAGATATAATTATATATATATATATGTATATATATATATGTTATATATTTACATATGTGTAAATATATATTTGTATAAATATATGTGTATATACATTATATAATGTATATATACATAGATATATTCCACATACATATATACAACACCTGTACAAATGTATATATGTATTATATATGTGAATATAACTGATGAGAGAAGAGAGACACTATAAAATAGCAGATAAAATTTATTCTCTAAGACAGGAAGGTCTAGTTTGAAATTTTGCTTTTGACATAGACTGGATAACTCAGGGCAATCCACTTACACTTTCAGTGCCCCAGGCAACTCTCTAAGGTTGTCAATTGCAGAGACAGTAGCAATCTGTGTCAATAGAGCAAGTTTCTTACTGGAGCCACCTACATTGGTGAAATCACAGCACTAGTCAAAACAAAATTCAAGAAAACCAGAATTGCTTCATTTTCCTTTTGATTTTTGACATATTAGTATGTCAACAAACATTTATTATTTACTATGTGTCAGGAATTGGGGTAATGGGCAGTAGAGGATAAAAATGAAGGCAAAAATAGTCACTACTTTCAAGGAACTCACATTTTTTTTTTATTTAGAATTTTTTTTCACAGTACATATGCATGAGTAATTTTTTTAAATAATATTATCCCTTGTATTCATTTTTCCAAATTATCCCCCCTCCACACCCTCCCCCCATGACAGGCAATCCCATACATTTTACATGTGTTACAATAAAATCTAGATACAATATATGTATGTAAATACCATTTTCTTGTTACACATTAAGTATTAGATTCCGAAGGTGTAAGTAACCTGTGTAGATAAACAGTAGTGCTAACAATTTACATTCACTTCCCAGTGTTCCTTCCCTGGGTGTAGTTATTTCTGTCCATCATTGATCAACTGGAAGTGAGTTGGATCTTCTTTATGTTGAAGATATCCACTTCCATCAGAATACATCCTCATACAGTATTGTTGTTGAAGTGTACAGTGATCTTCTGGTTCTGCTCATTTCACTCAGCATCAGTTGATGTAAGTCTCTCCAAGCCTCTCTGTATTCCTCCTGCTGGTCATTTCTTACAGAACAATAGTATTCCATAACCTTCATATACCATAATTTACCCAACCATTCTCCAATTGAGGGGCATCCATTCAACTTCCAGTTTCTAGCTACAACAAAAAGAGCTGCCACAAACATTTCGGCACATACAGGTCCCTTTCCACTCTTTAGTATTTCTTTGGGATATAAGCCCAATAGCAGCAATGCTGGGTCAAAGAGTATGCACAGTTTGATAACGTTTTGGGCATAGTTCCAAATTGCTCTCCAGAATGGCTGGATTCTTTCACAACTCCACCAACAATGTATCAGTGTCCCAGTTTTCCCACATCCCCTCCAACATTCATCATTATTTATTCCTGTCATCTTAGCCAATCTGACAGGTGTATAGTGGTATCTCAGAGTTGTCTTAATTTGCATTTCTCTGATCAGTAGTGATTTGGAACACTCTTTCATATGAGTGGATATAGTTTCAATTTCATCATCTGAGAATTGTCTGTTCATATCATTTGACCATTTATCAATTGGAGAATGGTTTGATTTCTTATGGAAATGAGACCTTTGTCAGAACCTTTAATTTTAAACATATTTTCCCAATTTGTTACTTCCCTTCTAATCTTGTTTGCATTAGTATTGTTTGTACAGAAACTTTTTAGTTTGATGTAATCAAAATCTTCTATTTTGTGATCAATAATGATCTCTAATTCTCCTCTGGTCATAAATTCCTTCCTCCTCCACAGGTCTGAGAGGTAGACTATTTTCTGTCTCTCTAATCTATTTATGATCTCATTCTTTATGCCTAAATCATGGACCCATTTTGATCTTATCTTGGTATATGGTGTTAAGTATGGGTCCATATCTAATTTCTGCCATACTAATTTCCAGTTTTCCCAACAGTTTTTTTCCAAATAATGAATTTTTATCCCTAATGTTGGTATCTTTGGGTTTGTCAAAGATTAGATTGCTATAGATGTACCCTTTTATGTCCTTTGTGTCTAATCTGTTCCACTGATCTACCGGTCTATTTCTTAGCCAATACCAAATGGTTTTGGTGACTGCTGCTATATAATATAGCTTTAGATCAGGTACCCTTAGACCACCTTCTTCTGACTTTTTTTTCATTAGTTCCCTTGCAATTCTCGACCTTTTATTCTTCCATATGAATTTTGTTGTTATTTTTTCTAGGTCATTGAAATAGTTTCTTGGGAGTCTGATTGGTATAGCACTAAATAAATACATTAGTTTGGGGAGTATTGTCATCTTTATTATATTCGCTTGGCCTATCCAAGAGCACTGAATGTCTTTCCAATTATTTAAATCTGACTTTATTTTTGTGGCAAGTGTTTTGTAATTTTTCTCATATAGTTCCTGACTATTCTTTGGTAGATGGATTCCCAAATACTTTATACTCTCAACATTTGTTTGGAATGGAATTTCTCTTTGTATCTCTTGCTGTTGCATTTTGTTGGTGATATATAAAAATGCTGAGGATTTATGTGGATTTATTTTGTATCCTGCCACTTTGCTAAAATTCTGAATTATTTCTAATTGCTTTTTAGCAGAGTCTTTGGGGTTCTCTAAGTATACCATCATGTCATATGCAAAGAGTGATAGTTTGATTTCCTCATTTCCTACTCTAATTCCTTGAATCTCTTTCTCGGCTCTTATTGCCGAGGCTAGAGTTTCTAGTACTATATTGAATAGTAATGGTGATAGTGGCCAAACTTGTTTCACTCCTGATCTTACTGGGAAAGGTTGCAGTTTATTTCTATTGCATATTATGCTCACTGAAGGTCTTAAATATAGGCTCCTGATTATTCTAAGGAATAATCCTTTTATTCCTATACTCTCAAGAGTTTTTAGTAGGAATGGATGTTGGATTTTGTCAAATGCTTTTTTCTGCATCTATTGAGATGATCGTATGGTTTTTATTAATTTGATTATTAATATGGTCAATTATACTAATAGTTTTCCTAATATTAAACCAGCCCTGCATTCCTGGTATAAATCATACTTGATCATAGTGTATTATCCTGGGGATGATTTTCTGAAGTCTTTTTACTAATATCTTATTTCAGATTTTAGCATCAATATTCATTAAGGAAATTGGTCTATAATTTTCTTTCTCAGTTTTCAATCGACCTGGTATAGGTATCAGTACCATGTCTGTGTCATAAAAGGAGTTTGGCAGGACTCCTTTATCCCCTATTTTTTCAAATAGTTTATATAGCATTGGGGCTAATTGTTCTTTAAATGTTTGGTAGAATTCACATGTAAATCCATCTGGTCCTGGGGATTTTTTCCTGGGGAGTTGATTAATGGCTTGTTCTATTTCTTTTTCTGAAATGGGACTATTTAAGCAATTTATCTCCTCCTCTGTTAATCTAGGAAGCCTATATTTTTGGAGGAAGTCATCCATTTCACTTAAGTTATCAAATTTATTGGCATAAAGTTGGGCAAAGTAACTCCTTATTATTTCTCTAATTTCCTCTTCATTGGTGGAAAGATCCCCCTTTTCTTTTGTAAGACTAAGAATTTGATTTTCCTCTTTCTTTTTTCTGATCAGATTTACCAAAGGTTTATCTATTTTATTAGCTCTTTCATAAAACCAACTCTTGGTTTTATTTATTAATTCAGCAGTTCTTTTTTTACTTTCAATATTATTGATTTCTCCTTTTAATTTTAGAATTTCAAGTTTAATTTTTGGTTGGGGGGTTTTAATTTGGTCTTTTTCTAGCTTTTTAAGTTGCAGGCCCAATTTGTTAATCTTCTCTTTCTCTATTTTCTTCAAATAAGCCTCTAAAGATATAAAATTTCCCCTTATTACCGCTTTAGCTATATCCCACAGATGTCTCATCATTGTCATTATCTTGATGAAATTATTAATTGTTTCTATAATTTACTCTTTCACCCAGTCACTCTTTAAGATGAGATTATTCAGTTTCCAATTACTTTTTGGTCTATTTACCCCTAACTTCTTACTGAATGTAGCTTTTATTGCATTGTGATCTGAGAAGAAGGCATTTATTATTTCTGCCTTCCTACATTTAATTTTGAGATCTTTATGTCCTAATATATGGTCAATTTTTGTATAGGATCCATGAATTGCTGAGAAGAAAGTATATTCCTTTCTATTGCCATTCAGTTTTCTCCAAAGGTCTATCATACCAAGTTTTTCTAATGTTCTATTTACTTTTTAAATTTCTTTCTTATTTGTTTTGTGGTTTGATTTGTCTAAATCTGAGAGTGCAAGGTTGAGATCTCCCACTATTATAGTTTTACTGTCTATTTCTTCTTGCAATTCTCTTAACTTTTCCTTTAGAAAGTTAGATGCTATACCACTTGGTGCATATATGTTTAGTATTGATAAGGCTTCATTATTTATGCTACCTTTCAGCAGGATATAGTTTCCTTCCTTATCTCTTTTAACTAGATCAACTTCTGCTTTTGCTTGATCTGAGATAAGGACAGCTATCCCTGCTTTTTTGGCTTTACCTGAAGCATAATAGATTCTGCTCCAACCTTTTACCTTTACTCTGTATGTATCTCCCTGCTTTAAGTGTGTTTCCTGTAAACAACATATTGTAGGGTTCTGATTTTTGATCCAGTCTGCTATCCGTCTCCATTTGATGGGAGCGTTCATCCCATTCACATTTACAGTTAAAATTACTAATTCTGTATTTCCTGCCATCATATTATCCCCAGATTATGCTTTTTCCCTTGACCCCCCGAACCACTTCCCCGATATTTAATTTATAGATCCTACTTGTGAAACGCAGCCTTCCCTTTTTTTTAGTATCCCTCCCCCCTCCCTCCAAGTCCCTTCACTTATTCTCCTTTTCCTTTTCCCTGTTCCTCTCTCCCCCTTTTAATGAGGTGAGAGAGAATTCTCTGAAAAACAAATATGTCAATTATTTACTCTTTGAGCCTCTTCTGATGAGAGTAAGATTCAAACAGTGTTTCTCCCCCTCTCTAAATTCCCTCAGATATGGTGTATTTTCTATGCCTCTTCCTGGGATGTAGTTTCCCTCTTTTTATCACTCCTTCTTCTTTTTCTGACACTACCCCCTTCCCTTTACTACACCCCCCCTTTTTTTCTTTTATATCAGTAAAATCATATTATCCATCTGTACTTTCTATATACCCACAACAGACATACAGTTCTCAAGGGTTCTGTGGACCTTTTTCTGTTTCTCTTCAGTCTTGTGGATGTAGATCAATTTTTTTTGTTTAGGTCTGTTTTTTTTTCTCTTAGAAACATATGGAATTCCTCTATTTCATTGAATGATCATCTTCTTCCATGGAAAAAGATGCTAAACTTAGCTGGGTAGTTTATTCTTGGTTGCAATCCTTGATCTTTTGCCTTACGGAATATCAGGTTCCAGGCCCTTCTATCTTTTAATGTGGAGGCAGCCAGATCTTGTGTGACCTTTATTGTGGCACCTTGGTATTTAAATTGCTTTTTTCTAACTGCTTACAAGATTTTCTCCTTTGTGTGGTAATTCTGCAGCTTAGCCACAATATTGTGTGGTGTTCTTTTTTTAGGGTCTATTTCAGAAGGAGTTCGATGAATTCTTTCAACATCTACTTTCCCCTCTGTTTCTATTATCTCTGGACAGTTCTCTTTGATAATTTCCTGTAAAATAGAATCCAGGCTCTTTTTTTGGTCATAGTTTTCGGGAAGTCCAATGATCCTCAGATTATCTCTCCTAGATCTATTTTCCAGGTCTATAGATTTTCCCAGTAAGTATTGGATGTTATTCTCCAGCTTTTCATTTTTTTTTTTTTTTTGTTTTGTTTTGTTTGACTGATTCTTGGGTTCTCAATGAATCATTCATTTCTATTTGTTCCATCCCGAATTTTAAGGAGTTATTTTCTTCATTCACAGTTTTTAGTTCTTTTTGTAACTGCCCAATTTCATTTTTAAATAAATTATTTTGCTCTATTGAATATTTTTCCATTTCCCAATTTTTTTTAGAGAATTATTTTCTTTTTCCAATTCAGAAATCCTATTTTCTTGAGACTTTTTTGTCTTTTCCAATTCAGAAATCCTACTTTCCTGTGATTTTTTAACCTTTTCTAATTCACAAATTTTGTTTCCCTGTAGCTCCTGTGAATTCTTTATTTTTTCCAACTTCAATTTCATAGCTTCCCTTTCCTTTCCCCATTTTTCTTCAAACTCTCTTAATTTTTTAATAGTCTCTTCTAGGAGAGAGTTATGTGATGAGGGGCAGGAATCATGCCCCATTAAGCTGTTATCTGCTGACTCACTGCCGTTAACTTCCTTGGGGTTAGATACCTGTTCTTTCTCTGTGTAGAAGGAGTCGATCATTTTTCTTTTCTTTTTACTCATATTTAAAAAATCTTTTGGGCTCTGTCCCTGGGGTAGGAAATTATTTATTTATTTATTTGCTAGCTTCCTCCCAGACTGGATGGGTGCAGTGGCTCCCGCGCCTGAGCTAAGAGAGAGCTCTGGGAGAGAGTTCCCCACCCCCCTCCCTGGAAGTGCCTCAGAGGTGATTAGCATGGCAGTGCTTTGAGGGCACTGTGTGTCCTAGTGACTTTCCTGAGGTTTAAGACAACAGTAAAGGTAACACAAAGCCCCGCCTATGCATCCGGGTGGGGCGTGGATGTCAGCAGCAAATGAGGTGAAAAGCCCCTGCGCTCAAACTGGAAGTGTCTGTCCTGAAACCGCGGTCCCTATTTCAAAGGTTCCACTTCTCTGGGACTTCCGGGGCTGAGTTTCACAGCCTCCAGCCAAGCAAGGCACTGTGTATCACCTTGGGCCGTGTCTGCCCGCTTTTCAATCTCTTAAGTACTCCCAGGTGAAAGCCAGGACAGCCTAAGTCGGCCACACCCATGGTGCCGAGATCTGTTGAGTCACCCTCAGGATTGGGGTGGATCTAGTATCTGGCTTTAAATTTTAAAGTGGCTTGATTTCTCTTCTGAACTGCTGTTTTATAAGCAGAGAAGAGCTAACAGCCTGTGCCAGATTCTTCTATCTCAGTGGCTTCTCTGATCCCAGAGCCCTCCCCAGCACAATCGGTGCAGCGTGCCAGTACCCAACCATCTGTGCTGGCCTCTTTTTTTTTCCTCCCCTGGGAACTAACCTTTTCTGTTGAAACTCCAGATTCTCTTCAGCTGGTAAGTCGTGCTTCCAGTCCTTGTGGTTTCTATCAGTCCAGTGTATTTTTGAGGCTGATTTAACTAATTGGTAGTGAGGGAAGAAGCGCGCTCACAGAATCATGTGTATCTTCTCCGCCATCTTGGCTCCGCCCCCGGAACTCACATTTTAATGTGAGAGATAACATGCAGGTAATAATGAGCGATAAATAGATAGAGAGATGGATTATGGATATATATATATATATATATATATATATATATACATACACATTTATGTGTGCACACATATATAAGTATTTTTATATTTAAGCAAATAAACATGTATTATGTATATCTAAATGACATGTATCATAGATCAATATATTTATATATCATATAGATCTGTGTTGACATATACATATACATGAGAGAGATAACTAAGAACTACAAAAAATACATCTTATTGACACCAAAGGAAGTGACCCACAACTAGTAATATATATGCCTGTTCTCCCTTTTACACAAAATCTTTATGAGGGTTACCTATGCTATGCATAAATTGAAGGCATCTTTGATGGGGTTATTAGTAGAGAAAAACAGGCCTTCAGAAATAAAATTTCATAAACAATTGACTATATTTTTGTCATCTCACAATTGACTGGAAAATATAGGGAATAAGAGGACTCATTGTGCTTATTGATGCTTTTTTTTTTTTTTTAATTGACCTAATAGAACCAAATTATGCCTCAACAACAAATTTACAGCAAGGTATCTCACATTCCTAATTCAATATTTTTTTAATATTCCTTAGAAGACATAACAATAGAATTAACTGTACAATGACCCTTTGATAAGAAAAATTATGTGAGGCATAAAGTGGGGAGACATATACTCACCCAAAGTATTTGCCAGTGTAACATAGGGATCCAGGACAGATTCTAAGTCAAGCAGGCATTCCCTTAGATGATGACTTTGTTGGTGACATTATGCAAAAAGCATGAAGCTCTAAAAACATTGCAAAGCATCTTAGAAGAAATTTATAGTCACTTAAAGAGTATCACTTGCCTATCCACATAGGAAAAAAGAAATGGATGGGGAATATCTGGGGTGTAGGTTTCAGCATATAACAGAACTTTATGAACATTTCACAGAGCTTGCCTAATAGTATCTGGGAAAGACAGAGTATATAGATATTGAAATGGATGATGAATACAAAAAGAAGAGAGTGAAATAAGTTTATTTCAGGAAATCACAAAGTATTTTTTACTAACCCAGGCATCCCGTAAGAGAAAAGGCTTTGTTTTGGGTCTGTTTTTTTTCAATACAAACATTTTATTGGTGTTTCTCTATGGCAAAAGACTTGGACAACCCAGGCCTTCAAGGAACTAAAGATGAGCATCCCACACAGGACAATGAAAGACACCTAGTTGATGTGAGCAGGCTATAACACATAGGCTATAACATATTATAACAGGCTATAATATAGTAAAGAGCTCTGCAAAATCCTAGGTAAAAATTGCAAAAAGAGTGATGATCATATCAAAAGACTGAGGAATGAAAGGTAGCCAGTCATAATGTTCTTTGGTTTTGCTCATGATATTAAATGAAAGTGGGGAAGGCCACAAGCAAATTTGATGGATTTCCTGAAGTGTACATGTGGAAGAATTCAGTGATTCATAAAGGATAGGCAGGTATGAGTTGCTTGTTAACTGAATCAATGGGTAGAATAATAATAATGAAATTATATTTTTCTTAAGTATTTGAGATAATCAAATTTAATACTTTTGGACGGTTGTGAAACATCAACACATTAGCAACTGAGTGGAAGAGTGTCTGACTATTAGATTTGGAGTCAGGAAGTCCTGAATTTAAATTTTACCTGAGATACTAATTATATGATGCTGAGCAAATCTTTTAATCTAAACATCAGTTTCTTTATCTCTAAATTAGAATAATTATAGTACTTACCTCATAAGATTGTTTTTAGGATCAAAAGAACAGTATATGCAAAATGCTTTGCAAATCTTAAAGCACTGTATACATACTATTATTGTTGTTATTTTCACTTATCTGGGGGCTGGGAGAACTGTGTTAGTATCTTAGCTCCCTTACTTTTTAGTTATAAACTCAGGAAAGTTACAATATTTCTGAGCCACAGATTGTTCATTTGATAAATGAGGATCTTAATGCTTTCACTCCTTACCTCCCAGGCTTATTGTAAGGAAGATGCTCTATAAAACTTTCCAGGAAGTTGTATTATAGAGAATGTGCTATATCAGCTGAACCCTGAAACTATTTGATAGTCATTATGTTAATAGTTAGAAAACAAAAATAGGCAAAAAGAAAAAAAAAAAACAAAACAGGTCCAGCTTTCAATGAGATCGCTGTCTAATACAGGAAACAACATACAAATAACTATGTACAAACAAGATATATATAGGATAAATTGGGGGACGGGAGTAGTCCCAGAGGATGGTGCTAAAATTAAGGAGGATCAAGAATGCTTCTTATTGAAGGCACTTTAGCTGATATTTGAAGGAAGCGAGGGAATCGAAGGCAAAGATGATGAGGGAGTGTTGCAGTAGCAGACAGTTAATGAAAATGCACAAAGTTGGCAGCTAGAGGATGTTGTAAGATGCATAGCAAGGAAGTCAATGTTACTGGGTTGCAGAGTACATAAAAGGGAGTAAGCTGTTAGAATACTGAAAAGGTAAGAAGAGTTTAGATTATGAAGGACCTTGAAACCATAGAGGATTTTATATTGATCCTGGATACAATAGGGGAGTAATAAAGTTAATTGAATAGGAGGATATATTCAGACCTCACTTGGAGAGACTTGAGTCATGGAGATAAACCAGCAGGTTATTGCAATAGGTTAGGAGGGAGATGATTCCAGGGTGTGTGTGTATATATATATATATATATATATATTACAAAGGTAGAAAGGGGATGGGGTGAGAGTTAAAAAAAAGTTGAGGATGAGTAGGAGGATAATCATATCCTCAATAATAATAATAAAATTAGGAAAGGGGGAGGATTTTAGCAGGAAATATGAGTTCAGTTTAAAATGTGAATGTATCAGGTATCTTCATTTCATACAGGGGTTCTCAAACTACGGCCCGCTGAAGATGTTTATGGGCCCACTTGGTTATGGCAAATGGGCTGAGGGGCGGAGACAGAGCGTGAGTTTTTGTTTTTACTATAGTCCGGCCCTCCAACAGTCTGAGGGACAGTGAACTGGCCTCCTATTTAAAAAGTTTGAGGACCACTGGAGATGTCTAAGAGACAAGTGAAAACATGAGCCTAGAAGTTGGCAGAAAAATTGACCAGATAAATAAATTCAAACCACAGTCTTTTGCAAAGAAGCAGTCTTCAATGATGTGTTTTTTTTATGGCCACATAACAAGAAAGGAAAGAAATCTGAGGAAACTTCTAGGATTTTAAGGTATATGTTCCCACACTCTCTTGTTAACAACAAGGATTAAAGTATAAAGGTGGATAACAATCCCCTGCCATGTAGGTAATTAGAGCATGAAAGTTTCTTTGTTTTCTAAGTAACAAAACTCTTTGCCTTGGTGACATGTTAGTTTGCAAGTACCTCATACATCATCTTTAAAATGTCAACAATAGCACATACTTGTAAGGGTTGTTATACAGATCAAAGGAGATAACAATTGTAAAGCACTTAGCACAGTGGCCTGAATCATCACCATCACTGCAAGTATTGCTACTATTACTACTACTATTATTGCTGATGAGAACTAGATAAGGGATACCTAAATGAAATTAGGGTTAATTGAGGTCTAGTGGCAGGTTCAGGATACAGGAAGTCAAATAGAGCTCTCCTGCAACCCCTTTGAATTCGGTGCAAGGATACAAAGTTAAATGAGGTCTAGTAATGGCGCAAGAATTCTCTGTAAAGGAATTTATAGGCGCAAAAGCCTAGATTCATAAAAGAGGTTTATTGTGGGGTTTGGAAGTAAGGTTAGAAGGTAGAAAGACACCAGGGCCAGGGCTGGCACTAGTGGGCAGGAACCCTTGACATGACTGGAGTAAGGATACTATGTCTGGGACTCCTGCAAAGAGTGGACTCCAGGATTCCCTTTTTTATAATCTAAAGGGGCTCATGGGTGGAGTCCCAGGTTAGCCTCTGACTTGAGCTTCAGCCAGGGTTAGAATTTGAATAGAATTCAATGGGCTTTTAGATAAGGAGGAAGCTGTTTGTGGGGGTTGGGAAACCTGAGCAGATCATTAGAATAGGGGCTGGGACAGCCCAGGTTAGCTCAGATCTGGTAGGGGCTGGTAGAGCCCAGATATCTCCCATTGGAATTCATGGGGGCTGGGAATTAGAAAGGAATCTTAACCCACATCACTACTACTACTAATATTACAACTACTACAACAACTATTACTACTACTACTACTACCACCACCACCACCACCACCACCACCACTGCCACTGCTGCCATCACCACTACTATAAATCCACTATGTACAATTGTTCAGACAAAAATATAGTACATTCTCAGATTTGGCATATTCTTCAAACTGTGTAGGTTATTTTATATCATCTCTGTATAGAAAAAGAGAGACAAGGGAATATCTTGGCACTTACTTTAACCAGAAGTAGGACCATAAACATATATCCTTGCAGTGTATACAACGTTTAAAAGTAAAGTAAAACTGTTATTTTTTATTGCTTGTTTGTGCCAAGTCAAACATCATAAAACAAATGAAATGAATGTAACAAAATTTCAGATATGGCTTCCAAAAGTAATAAAAGGTTCCTCCCTGTACTCTTTTGCAGAAGTAACATTTTTGCCATCTTAAAACCAAGGTTTAGGATAGCTCCTCAGGAGAGTCTTTTTGTACAGTGATATGGGAGGGAAAACATAGAAACACATATTTAAAATCTCAAACCACTATTATCATGCCAATTGAAAGGGTAGACTCAAGAAATTATAGCATTAAAAGTTCATTGAATAGGATTCTGTGGAGCAATTCCAGTACAGGGAGTAGTGATTAACTTATTACCTGGCACATCATAGGTATTTCATAAATGCTTGCTGACCTATTGATTGACTGGTTTAGGGATAACTGAGACCTTGCATGATAATCAGAGGGTCATTGTACAAAATTACTATTGTTTTTATATCTTCCAAGAAATCTTGAATGATATTGATGAAGCAATTGGATTCACCTTGTTATAAATTTGTCTTTGAGGTAGTCTTTAATTCTATTTGTTCACATTAAAAAGAAGCATAAACGTAGATCGGAAAGATAAAATGGAGATCTGCCCAAGCTTTCCATTTTTACAAAATTGAGGACCAGAAAAGTTAAGTAACTTATTATGGGCCAGAACTCTTGTACTTAAAACAAGGATTCTTATAAGGTGGAATTAATAAGACAATGATTATCTAGTTTAGCATGGTGATTAACAGTTCTCTAGTTCAGTACATGTACTTAGTACTTAATATAGTTCTACAAGATTCACACCTTTGAGGATGTAATTATAATAGTGTATATAACAGCCAGCAGGGACTGAAAGATAGATTCATTCCATTGTTCACCTTTGTGGTGGCTGGAGGCTAAAGCACAAGCCCTGGATTCAGAGTCAGATTCATCTATCCCATCTCACACCACTGTGGTAGCAAGGCTCTCCTTCTCAGCTTCTCCACTGAAACCAAGACTCCAGAAGCCCTCTAAGAAAGCTAGCCTGGGCCCCAGGCAAGGAAACTATTTTGGGAAGGAGATAATAAAGGATTTGGACTTTAACACCTGGCTATTCTTGCTGTGATTACTCAATTGAAATGAAGGCTGGTCCAAAGACCTCCAGAAAACCAACCAAGAACAGTAAGAACACTACAGTAACTTATAATTGTAGCTAGACAGGATCTCAGAGATCATTTAATTCACTTATTTGTTTAATTACCAAAAAGGGCCCTGAGGTCAAAAGAGCATTAAATATCTTCCTCGTAAGTAAGACAATACTCAAAGTTAGGATTTGAACTCAGATCCTCTGATTTCAAAATCCATATATCTTCTATTGGGAGGTCACATGAGTAGTAATTGAATAAGAATTCAAGGATGCTCTTGCCACAACAACATGTGGCTTCACTATCTACAATATGAGAAAAAAAAATTGGTTCTGTATTGCTCCAGAGTAAGTAAAGAGTTGCCAAGGAGATGGGGAAACCAAGCAAAGAGGGTACAGTTGTAGCTTTCCCTGCAATGCCCAGAAGCTGAAATGGAAAGAATAGTGAAAGAGGAGAATGGACAATTCCCCATTAGCAGTGGATTAGACCGGCTGCAATCTTGACACCTTTAGCTGATTTGGATGTTTTGCAGAGCAAGAATAAGAATCAGATCTAGCTAATATTTTGAGATTGAAAGAGCAAGACTATTATACAAAAGTTTCAGGCCATGTTTTTACTTGGAAACAGCTATAGGTTTTCAATAGTGCTTTGTTTAGGAGGAAGGTAATTGGGAAGAAATCAAAACATCTCTTTTCTGTTTCTGGGCATCTATCCTCTTAAAGCATCTCCTGATATCTTCAGTCTATGATAGGGTTGAGGAGGGGAGTTGGGAGCTGTCAGTTTTATATTAATGATTAAGTTTATATAAGATGCTTCTGAAGCTGCCTAAGCTGAATTTCTGATAAAATTTAAAGGTCCCAAATATAACTAATATAACAAATATAACTAAAACATTCTTATTGCAGCTGTGCCTATTTTAAGGTCTAACTTCATAGAACAGCAGGGAAATAAGATGTAGTGGGCTCATCAGGAATCTCTCTGCAGCTTCCAATAAGTATTTAATTGGATTAGTTTAGCAGAACACTCTAATAATGTCTCTCTAGATCTAGCTTCTAGTGGGGTTATCTTTTTTGAATGAATACCTGGGCTCAGAGAACCTGCTTTTGGTTCAGAGTAAAAACAATTGAGAAGTAGACCTCTCTTACGTTCTCTTCTCCCTGTCTCTGCACCTTATTATTTTTCCCTTGCCTGCTCCAAAACTACTACACCAAAGTTCCTGTTGTCATGATGCTCTTCTCCCAGGCTCACTTTTTTCAACTAATTATCAAGGAATCAAAGTTGACTTTCTGGGAAAAGGGTCACCCCTGTCCTAGTAGAACTTCAATCAGCTGCGGGACTTCCTCTGGCCCTCTAAACCTCCAAATGAACTCTTTTTTCCCCCAGAGTCCAATTATTTGACCTAGTTATGGCTCTGACTATGGGGATTACAAAATCATAATTTTTAGGAATTATTTGCTAGGTACAAAGTAGCATGTTAGAAAGCAGTTATTTTCAAACCCAGAATTATTGTAAATTAAGAATGGTGTCATATCAGAATTATTTGATAGGTCTCAGAACAACAGTGTTTTAAGTAGAATGATGTAGTGTTACACTCTTTTTTGGGTCCAAATGTGATTTTATTGCTTTAGAGAACTCATGGGTGAGAAAACTTCTGCTGTCATTGGAAATTGGCAAGAGTTCTATAGCTATAGTCAAGCAGAATCATCTGGAAGCATTGAGTGCCTTCTCACTTTGATCTACCTTCAATACAATTGCCAAAATTATTTTCTTTAAGTGCATATCTGACCAAATTCTTCCTTTATTCAATAAATCCCAGTGGTTCCCTATTGCTTAGCTAATACAATGTAAATTTTTCAGTTTAGTTTTGAAAGACCTTCACAACTTTATTCCACCCTATCAGTCTCATTATATATTATTTTGCTGCCTACACTCTTCAGTTAAGCTGATTTCTAAAACACCGAATCTCTCCTGTCTCTATGCCTTTGATTTGGTAATTCCTCCTTGCCTCTCAATATATAGAACATATTACCTCTGATTAAAGAGTTGTTTTTTCCTTATGGAATACTTTTCATCCTTTAAGAAACCTAACCTTTTGCACATAAACTTCCTAATCTGTGTGTCTCTTTCCCCAATAGGTAGGGAAATATTTGATAAATTTAGATAGATAATATACATATACATATACATATATATATGTTTCCCTGTATGTATTCAGGATACATACTAGGTACACACAATGTAGGTTAAGAAAAGAAGACACTAACAATTGAGAAGACTAGAAAAGATTCTCCTGGAGAATATGTGCTTGAGTGGTCTTCAAGGAAACCAAGGCTGATATAAGATGATAGTGAAAATAGTATTCTAGATATAGGTCAGCTAATACATGGAGATGAAAGATAAAGTAGGTGAACATGGTTGGATTGAAGTTCATAGAGGTGAGTAAATTATAAAAACAATGTAGATCTATGAAGCCTTGACTGCCAAACATAGGAGTGTATATTTCATCTCAACACAATAAGAATTCACTGAAGTATATATATATTGATTGAAAGCAGGGTGGGGAGAGCAGCATGGTGAAAAGAAGTAAAGTTAAATGTTTAAACCTGCACCATAGAAAATAACTTTAATGGCTATGTCACCATAGCCATTACATGGATTAGAGTGGGGAAAGACCTGGCATTTGAGAGATTGTAGACTGTTGAAATAACCCATGAAAGGTATGAAAAAGACCTGAACTAAGGTGATAGTTGAATGATTAAAAAGAAAGACACAAATGTAAGCTTTAACTTTTCAGTGGCTCAAGGTAACACTCAAATTATAAATGGCAAATTTTAATCAATAGAGAAAGCTTCTTCATCTATCTTTCTCCATATCATTGAAGTCTATCTCCCCATGCTTGAGTTGCTCTCACTTCTCAATTCTTCTTCCTGGCTTCCCTGGCTTCCATTAGGTCCAAATTAAAATCCTATCTGCTATGAGAAGCCTTCTCCAAGTCCTCCTAATTCTGATGCTTTCCTTCTGTTCATTACTTCCCATTTATCTTATATATCGAATGTTTGGCACATATTTCTTTGCTTGTTGTCACCCCTGTGAGATGCTTTAGAGCAAGGACTATATTTTGCTTCATTTTATATCCACAGAACTAAGCTCAGTGACTGGCATAGAGTAAGGGTATGTCAACACACTGAAAATTAAAAGAAACAAGTGGTCTAGACTTAATTATAAATTTTCTCCAGGACATACTATGATCCTATATTTCATAAGACCATAAATTTAGAATTAAAGGGATCTTAGACTTTTGTGGTTATTCAGAAAAAGAACAAACTTCCTTATACTTATCCAAGGTTGCTAAACAAATAAAAAGTAGCAGACCTGGACCTCAAACCTAGGTTTATTTATTTTTTTTTTTTTTGGTTTTCAAAATGCAAAGGATATTTATTTTCAATATGCAATGATAATTTTTCAACACTGACCCTTGCAAAACCTTGTGTTCCAATTTTCTCCCACTCCCTCCCCAAGATGGCAAGTAATCCTATATTTGTTAAACATGGTAAAGATATATGTAAATCGAATATGGGTATACATATTTATACAATTATCTTGCAGTACAAGAAAAATCAGATCAAAAAGAAAAATTAGAAAGGAAATAAAATTCAAGCAAACAACAACAAAAGAAGTGAAAATGCTATGTTGTGATGCATACTCATTTCCCACAGTCCTCTCTTTGGGCTCTTATCCTTATAAGATCATTGGAACTGCCCTGAATCATCTCAATGTTGAGAAAACCACATCCACCCTATACCAAGATAAGGGTGAAATAGGTTTATGACTTAGGCATGAAAAGTGATATTATAAGCAAATTAGAAGAACATAGAATAGTTTATCTCTCAGATCTGTGGAGAAGGGAGAAATTTGTGACCAAAGAACAGGAGCTCATTATTGAATACCAAATAGATAATTTGGATTAAAATAAGTTAAAAAGTTTTTGTAGAAACAAAACTAATGCAGACAAGAACAGAAGGGAAGAATTCACTTGGAAAAAAAACATTTATAATTTAAGAGTTCTAATAAAGGTCTCATTTCTAAACTATATAGAGAATTGATTCAAATTTATAAGAATTCCATTCATTTTCCAATTGATAAATAGTCAAAGGATATGAAATTAAAACCATTTCTAGTCATATGAAAAGATTCTCTAAATCAATATTGATCAGAGAAATGCAAATTAAAATAATTCTGAGATATCATTACACACTTCTCAGATTGGCTAAGATGATAGAAAAAGATAATGATGAATGTTGGAGAGGACAAGGGAAAACTAGGACACTAATAAAATGGTGGAATTTTGAATGGATCCAACTATTCTGGAGAACAATTTGGAAACATTCTCAAAGAGTTATCAAACTGTGCATACCTTTTGACCCATCAATGTTTCTACTGGGCCTATATTCCTAAGAGATCTTAAAGGAGGGAAAGGGACTCACATGTGAAAAATGTCAGTGTCAGCCCTTTTCGTAGTGACAAGAAACTGGAAATTGAATGGATGCTCATCAATTGGAGAATGGTCGAATAAGTTGTGGTATATGAATGTTATGGAATATTATTATTATATAAGAAATGACCTGCAGGATGATTTCAGAGAAGTCTGGAAAGACTTATATGAACTGATGCCAAGTGAAATGAGCAGAACCAAGAGATCGTTGTACATGGCAACAGCAAGATTATACAATGATCAATTCTGATGGACATGACTCTTCTCAACAATGAAATGAGTCAGACCAGTTCCAATGATCTTGTGATGAAGAAATACATCTGCATCCAGAGAAAGGAGTGGTTCACAACATAGCATTTTCACTCTTTTTATTATTGTGCTTGCATTTTCTTTTCTTTCTCATTTTTTCTTGTTCTGATTTTTCTTGAGCAGCAAAATAATTGTATAAATATGTATCCAGATATTGGGTTTAGCATATATTTCTACCATGTTTAACATATATTGGATTACTTGCCATCTAGGGGAAGGGAAAGGAAAATTGGAACACAACATTTTGCAAAGGTTAATGTTGAAAAATTATCCATGCACATGTTTTGAAAATAATTTTTAAAAAGATCAAACAAAAAAAATGTTTGTTCATGTAAGTCTCTCTAGGCCTCTCTGAAACTTCCTGCTAATCATTTCTTATAGAACAATAGTATTCCATAGCATTCATATACCATAACTTATTCAGCCATTTTCCAACTGATGGGCATCCGTTCAGTTTCCAGTTTGTGGTCATCACATAAAGGGCTGCCACAAACATTTTTGTACATGTGGATCCCTTTTCTTCCTTTAAAATATCTTTTTAATATAAACCCAGCAGGAAGACTGCTGGATCAAAGGGTATGCACAGTTTGATAGTCCTTTGAACATAGTTCCAAATTGCTCTCCGGAATGGTTGGATCAGTTCACAATTCTACCAACAATGCATTAATGTTCCAGTTTTCCCACATCCCCTCTAACATTCATCATTATCTTTTCCTGTCTCTTAGCTAATCTGTGAGTTGTATACTGGTACCTCAGAATTGTGTTAATTTGCATTTCTCTGATCAATAGTGGTTTATGACTACAGATGGCTTCAATTTCTTCAACTGAAAATTTTCAGTTCGTATCTTTTGATCATTTATCAATTAGAGAATGGCTTGAATTCTTATAAATTTGAGTCAATTCTCTATGTATTTTAGAAATGAGACCTTTATCAGAACCCTTGAATGTAAAAATGTCTTCCCAATTTATTGTCTCCTTTTTAATCTTGCCTGCATTAGTTTTGTTTGTACCAAAACTTTTTAACTTAATATAATCAAAATTATCTGTTTTGTGTTCAATAGTGAGCTCGAGTTCTTTTTTGGTCACAAATTCCTGCCTTCTCCACAGATCTGAGAGGTAAACTATCCTATGTTCTTGTGATTTTCTTATAATATATATCACTTTATGTCTAAATAATGAATCCATTTCAATCTTCTCTAGGTATATGCTGTTAGGTATGGGTCAATGCCTAATTTCTGCCATATTAGTTTCCAATTTTTCTAGCAGTTTCTGTCAAAAACTCAAAAAAAATGATTTTTTTAATCCCAAAACTGGAGTCTTTGGATTTGTCAAACTCTAGATTAGTATAGTCATTGGCTATCCTGTGAACCTAACCTACTCCATTGATTGGTAACTTCTTATCCAGCACTAAATGATTTTGATGACCACTGCTTTATAATGTCATGTTAGGTCTGGCACAGCAAGGCTACCTTCATTGGCATGTTTTTTTTTTTTTTTTCTGTTGAAATTCTTGGCATTTTGTTCTTTCAGAAGAATGTTATTATTATTTCTTCTAGATATATAAAATAATTTCTTGGGAGTTTGATTTTTTGGGGCACTAAATAAGTAGATTAATTTAGGTAGTATTGTCACTTTTATTATTTTGGCTCAGCCTATCCATGAGCATTTGATATTTTTGCAATTGATTAGATCTGGCTTTATTTGTGTGAAAGGTGCTTTGTAATTGTGTTCATGTAGTTCTTGACTTTGCCTTGGCAAAGAGATTCCCAAATATTTTATATTATTGAGTTATTTTAAATGGAATTTCTCTTTTTATACTTTGTATTTCTTGCTGCTGGACTTTTTGGTAATATAGTAAAAACGCTGATGATTTATGTTGATGTATTTTGTATCCTGAAACTTTGCTAAAATTGTGAAATATTTCTAGTAGTTTTTTAGTTGATTCTCTAGGGTTCTTTAAGTATACCATCCTATGTCATCTGCAAAGAGTGATAATTTGGTTTCCTCATTACCTACTCTAATTCCTTAATCTCTTTTTTCTTCCCTTATTGCCAAAGCAAACATTTCTAATACAATATTGAATAGTAATGGTGATATTAGGAGACCTTGTTTCATCCCTGATTTTACTGGGAATGATTCTAGTTTGTCCCTATTACATATGATGCTTGCTGATGCTTTTAAATAGATACTACTGATCATTTTAAGGAAAAAAGTCCATTTATTCCTATACTCTCTAGTGTTTTTAATAGGAATGGATGTTGGATTTTATCAAATATTTTTCTGCATCTATAGAGATAATCATGTGATTTTTTTTTAGTTTGGTTGTTGATATAATCAATTATGCTAATAGTTTTCCTGATATTTAAGAAGCCCTGCACTACAGTATAAATCCTACTTGGTCATAGTTTATCCTGGGGACGACTTTCTTTCATCTCTTTGCTAATATTTTAAGATTTTTGCATCAATATTCATTAGGGAAATTGGTCTATAATTTTCTTTTTCTGTTTTCACCCTACCTGGTTTAGGTATCAGCACCATATCTGTGTTATAAAAGGATTTTGATAGGACTCCTTCTTTCCCTATTTTTTGAATAGTTTGTATAATATTGGAACTAATTGTTCTTTAAATGGTTTATAGAATTAATATGTAAATCCATCTGGCCCTGGAGATTTTTTCTTAGGGAGGTGATTAATAATTTCTTCTATTTCTTTTTTGTAAAATGGGATTATTTAAATAATTTATTTCCTCTTCAATTAATCTGGGCAATCTATATTTTGTAGATATTCCTCCATTTCATGTTGATGAGAAAACCCCAAAACTCTTAAAACCTCCTTGGACTCTGCCTCAGGGAAGGGACCCCACCTCAAGCACAAACAGATTCATCCTTATCTAAAAACACATTGAATTCTATTCAAATTCTAACCCTAGCTGAAACTCAAGCAGGAAGCCAACCTGGGATTCCACCCAGGAGCCCCTTCAGATTGTCCAAAGCCCCTATTATAAAAAGAGCGAAACAAGTCCGCTCTTTGCAGAGGTCCCAAACATGGCATCCTTAAGCCGGCCATGTCAAGGATTTCTGCCCACAGGAACTATCCTGGTAGGAGTGTCTTCCTACCTTTTAACCTTACTTCCAAACCCCATAATAAACCTCTTTTATCAATCTAGGTTTTTGGGTCTGTAAATTCCTTTAGAGAGAACTCTTGTGCCACGACTAGACCTCATTTAACTCCATATCCTTTCCCTGAATCCAAAGGGGTTGCAGAGGAGCTCTATGGGACTTCCTATACCCCGAGCCTACCACTAGACCTCAATTAAACCTAATTTCATTTAGATATCCCTTATCTAGTTCTCATCAATATAGGTTATCAAATTTATAGACGTACAGTTGGGCAAAATAACTCCTAATTATTGCTCTAATTTCCTCTTCATTGATAGAAAGTTCTCCCTTATCATTTTTAAGAGTAACAGTTTGATTTTCTTCTTTCCTTTTTCTAATTAAATCAATTAAAGGTTTATCTGTAGAGGGCTGAAACTCTGAAAAGGTATGCTTAAATCAGACAAGAGAGCACTTAAGGCTAATTACCTATTCTATGTGAGACAATGACTCTATTAATATATGTTTTGTATAAATAGTTCTTCTTACTGTGGATGTTTGCTGAATGTTTGGTTTTAAAATAATCAAAGGCAAGGATTGGGGGGCAGAGAGAGAGAAAGTCCAGAGAGGCACTCTGCAGCAGGAGGAGGAAGAGAGAAGCTGGTGGTTCTGGACTCGAGAATCCAGGAGTCTTGTGCAGTTTGTCTGCTTCCTTCACTTCTCCACCTAAAGACCAAGGACTTTAATTTATTCTGACTCTGGCTGTCCCCGAGGTCTTCCAAGGAACTAGCCTGTACTTTACATTTATCTATTTTGTTTTTTTGTTTTTTTTGTTTTTCATAAAACAAATTCTTAGTTTTACTTGTTAATTTAATTGTTTCTTTTTTATGTTCAATTTTATTAATTTGCTCTTTTATTTTCGGAATTTCATATTTGGTATTAAATTGGGATTTTTAAATTTGGTCTTTTTCTAGCTTTTTCAGTTGCAAGTCCAATTTATTAATCATCTCTTTCTATTTTATGCAAGTAAGCATAGACATATAAAATTTCCCCAAATAATTGCTTTGGCTGCATCCCATAAATTTTGGTATATTGTTTCATTATTGTCATTCTCTTGGATGAAATTATTGATTGTGTCTATGATTTGTTGTTTCAACCATTTGTTCTTTAGGATTCGATTATTTAATTTCCAATTAATTTTTGGTTTATTTTGTCCTGGCCTTTTATTGCATGTGATTTTTATTGCATCATGATCTGAAAAAAAAAATGCATTTACTATTTTTGCCTTTTTGCATTTGATTTTCAGCGTTTTATTCCCTAATATATAGTCAATTTTTGTGTAAGTTCCATGAATCTCCCAGAGAAAAATAAACTTGTTTTGGTCTCTATTTTTCTCCAAAAATTTATCATAACTAACTTTTCTAAAATTTTATTTACCTCCTTAATATCTTTCTTACTTATTTTGTGGTTTGATTTATGTAGGTTGAGAGAACAAGCCACTGTATACTTTTGCTGTCTATTTCTTCTTGCAGTTCTTTTAACTTCTTTAGGAATTTTGATTCTGTACCAATTGGTGCATATTTGTTTAGTATTGGTATTACATCATTGTCTGTACTACAATATATAGCTTCCTTTCTTATATCTTTTGTTTAGCTCTATTTTTGCTTTTACTTGATCTGAGATCAGGATTGCTATTTCTGCTTTTATTTACTTCATCTAAAGCATAATAAATTCTGCTCCAGCCCTTTACCTTCACTCTGTATGTATCACTCTACTTAAAATATGATTCTTGTAAACAACATGTTTTTGGATTCTGGCTTTTAATCCAGTCTGCTATCCAATTCCGTTTTGTGGAAGAGCTCATACCGTTCACATTCAAAGTTAAAAGAACTAATACTATATTTCCTGTCATCTTATTTACTCTGTTGTATTTTTCTCTTTCCTTTCCTCCTTCCTTTCTCCCCAGTCTTTTGCTTTTGATGACCACCTCCCTCAAACAGCACTCCCTTTTTTCAGTCCCTCCCTTTTTATACCTTTTCCCTAATACTTCTGTTTTCCCTTCTATTTCCCTTTCTTTTACCTTTTCCCCTTCCACTTCCTTATAAAGTGAGACAAATTTCTCTGTGCAACCAAATGTCTGCTACTCTTTCTTTGAGTAAAATCTGATGAGAGTAAGATTCACAAAATGCTCATCCCCCTCTATTCTTTCCCTCTTCTTTGCCTCTTGTGAGATGCAATTTCCCTAACTTTACCTCTTTTTCTTCTTTTTTCCAGTATGATCCTCTTTCCATCTCTAGTTTATTTTTCATATTATCACAATAAAATCAAATTATATCTGCACTCTCTAAATATACCCATAACAGAAATGTAGATCTCAAGAATTCTTTCCTTTTTATGCTTTTCTTGAGTTCTGTGTTTGGAGATCAAATTTTTTGGTCAGTTCTGGTCTTTTCTTTAGAAATAGATGAAATTCACCTATATCATTAAATGTCCATCTTCTTCCCTGAAAGATAATGCTCATAATACCTTATTCTTGGCTATAATGCAATTCTCTTTGCTTTTCAGAATATCAGATTCTGAGCTCTTTGATCCTTTAAGGTAGAAGCTGTTAGGTGCTGGGTAATCCAAATTGTGGCTCCTCGATATTTGAATTGTTTCTTTCTGGCTCCTTGCAATACCTTTTCCTTGGTGGAATAGTTCTGAAATTTAGCCATGATATTCCTTGGGGTTTTAATTTTGGAGTCTCATTCAAAACATGATTAATGAATTCTTTCAATGGCTATTTTGCCTTCTGATTCTAAGACATCAGGGCAGTTTTATTTTATGTTTTCCTGTAAGATAATGTCATTCTTTTTTTCATCATGGTTTATATTGCCTCTCCAGGTCAGTTTTTTCCTAAGAGATATTTCATATTTTCTTCTATTTTTTTCATATTTTTGTTTTTGTTTGACTGATTCTTGAAGTCTTATTGAGTCATTCATTTCCATTTTTTTACTTCTAATTTTTAGTGCATTATTTTCTTCAGTTACCTTTTTTAGCTCCTTTTGAATTTGGCCAGTTGAATTGTTTTGTTCATCGTTTTTTTTTTTTTCCATTTCACAAATTTTGTTTTTCAATGAATTGGTATCTTTTTCATATTTATTTTTTAAGGAGTTATATGCTTTTTTCATTTTGTCGAATCTATTTTGTAGGGAGTTATATGCTTTTCCCATCCCTTCTTGCAAAGATTTCATTTTCTTTCCCCATTTTTCTTTTAACTCTGTATTAAGATCCTTTATGAAATCTTCCAAGAAAGCCTTGTAAAATTTGGACCAGCTCATATCTTCCTTTGGGGCTTCATCTGCTTTTAGGAACCTTAGGATTTGAGGTCTGTAATCTCTCTCCAAAAAAAAAAAAAAAAAAAAAAAAAAAAAAAAAAAAAAGATTGAGGTCTTGGGATAGCTAGATGGAGCAGTGGATAGAGCACCAGCCCTGATGTCAGGATGACTTGAGTTCAAATTTGACCTCAGAAACATTTTAGCTGTGTGACCCTGGGGCAATTCACTTAACCCCAATTTCCTCAGGGGGAAAAAAAAGTTGAGGCCTGCTTTTAGGGCAAAGCAGAAATTGTCCAAGCTTCCTCTATAGGCATCAGCAGCTGGACTGAATCAGAGCTGATTAGCTTCCAGTGCTGGGTAGACATTACCAGGTTTGGCTATTCTGGGGTTTAGAGGCTCACTATTTGCCTTTTGCATTTGTATTGGATATAATATAGCTAATCTGCTGCTCTACTGGTTTGCAACCCAGACAGAGTAGCCAAACCTGCTGCAAATTCCCTGTGGTAGCAAAGACTACACAGCCGGAGTCCCTGCACTTGCCTGTACTGTGATTTCTTCCTGTGCTTGGCAGATGTCCCTCCATGCCTGATTGAAACAGATCTGTTCTGAAGATCTTCCAAATTATCTTCTGTTGGAAATTTGTTACTCTCCAAATATATGTGGGTTCTGCACTCCAGAACTAGTACAGAGGCTTAATTTGTTGATAATTTGAGGGATGTGGGAAGAACTCAGAAAAAGACACATCTCCTCTCAGACACTTTGGCTCTGCCCCCAAACCTAGGTTTTTTAAATCTCAGTTCAGTGTTATGTTTCTCAAGATTCTACATTCCCATCATGGTAGTCAATTTTTAATACATGACATTTAATAAAGTATAGGTTTAATATACATTGTCTTCTGTGTCTCTGTATAAGAGCCTTTCATGTACTGCCTTCATATTTATTGACTGACAATGACTTTATTCACTTCCATGTAATCAATTCTACCTGAGAAAACATTTTAAACACCCTCACAGGGAACTTAATATTTATATCCTTATAGGCAGGCTTAGCAACTTGTATTTTTGAGTTTTACAAATTTATAAGATGTGCATAAAATAAATGATAATAATACTTTACTGAGGTCTGATAAGAGAAGAAATGCAAAACCAATTCAAATGCTAAATAAAAAGTCATGTGGCTTTAAAAAATGGTATTATTTGGTAAAACCAAATATATGAGTGAACAAAAAGAAGGCCTTCTTATGAAAATTTATGATAGATCATAATAACTTTTGTTCCTAAAAGTGCTCTGCAATGGATATGTGAGCTTATCAATTTGGATATTCCCTCAAGTGGTATCAATCACAACTGCTGTGTGTTCTCTATCCCACATAAGTCTTAAACATGGCTTCCTATAAGCTTTCAATGTGCTTGAGGTCTTCTTTGGTTTCTCTTTGTATCATAAGTATAATAGTAGAGTACCAAGACTTTCCCCCCCTTATCTTTAATAAATAATTGCCTCCTTCTATTCCCATCATAAATTATCCTATTATTCTTCCTTGGATGAAAAAATATGCTATCTTAGTAAGATTCTAGAGTTGGCAGTAACCTCAGAAGTCACTTGATCTAACCCTTACATAATAAAAGACCAGTATAACTTTTATACCTCATCAAATTCATGTGCTGAGTTTAAGGTAAGAGTAACCCAAAGCAACCCAGACATATATTTGTTTACTTTTTTTTTTTAAATATCTTGGGAAAGTGTCCATAATCTTCTTAATAGCATATCAATGAGTTGTTTCAGTTGTCTTGTGTAAGAAAGATAATAGGCAAGTTCTGCCTAATTTAAAAAAAAAAATCTTGGATGATAAACCTTGCTAAAATTATTTAATCGCGTCACACTAGGGCCACCCAATATTTATGAATAGTGAGTTCATGGTGAAATTACTAGTTGTAGCAAAACTAATCATAATAACAATAAACAGACAAAAACAAAGAAAAAGGATTATATACTCTTTCTGGTGCTACTCCCCGCAACCTGTATTCATAATCACATCCAAATTAGGATTAAGTTCAACAAACTGGACCCAGGTAGAGGAAAACAGATCTTTCTCTAGCCCAGAATGAAAACTTGGAATTGACATCAATGTTTCTTTCTTTCTTTTTATTTTTAAATTAATTTTATAATTATACATTTTTGACAGTATATATGCATGAGTAATATTTTATAACATTATGCCTTGTATTAATTTTTCCAGATTTTCCCCTCCCTCCCTCTACTCCCTCCCCTAGATGACAGGCAATCTCATACATTTTATATGTGTTACAGTATAACCTAGATATAATACATGTGTGTAAATACCATTTTCTTGTTGCACATTAATTATTAGCTTCCGAAGGTATAAGTAACCTGGGTAGATAGTAGTGCTAACAGTTTACATTCAATTCCCAGTGTTCCTTCTCTGGGTGTAGTTGTTTCTGTCCATCACTGATCAGCTGGAAGTGAGTTGGATCTTCTTTATGTTGAAGATATCCACTTCCATCAGAATACATCTTCATACAGTATTGTTGTTGAAGTGTATAGTGATCTTCTGGTTCTGTTCATTTCACTCAGCATCAGTTCATGCAAGTCTCTCCAAGCCTTTCTGAATTCATCCTGCTGGTCATTTCTTACAGAGCAATAATATTCCATAGCATTCATATACCATAATTTACCCAACCATTCTCCAACTGATGGACATCCATTCATCTTACAATTTCTAGCCACTACGAAAAGAGCTGCTACAAACATTTTGGCACACATAGGTCCTTTTCCCCTATTTAGTATTTCTTTGGGATATAAGCCCAGCAGTAGCACTGCTGGATCAAAGGGTATGCACAGTTTGATAACTTTTGGGGCATAGTTCCAGATTGCTCTCCAGAATGGCTGGATTCTTTCACAACTCCACCAATAATGTATTAGTGTCCCAGTTTTCCCACATCCCCTCCAACAATCATCATTATTTGTTCCTGTCATCTTAGCCAATCTGACAGGTGTGTAGTGGTATCTCACAGTTGTCTTAATTTGCATTTCTCTGATCAGTAGTGATTTGGAACACTCTTTCATATAAATGGATATAGTTTCAATTTCATTATCTGAGAATTGTCTGTTCATATCCTTTGACCATTTATCAATTGGAGAATGATTTGATTTCTTATAAATTAGGATCAATTCTCTATATATTTTGGAAATGAGACCTTTATCAGAACCTTTAACGTAAAAATATTTTTCCCAATTTGTTACTTCCCTTCTAATCTTGTTTGAATTAATATTGTTTGTACAGAAACTTTTTAGTTTGATATAATCAAAATCTTCTATTTTGTGATCAATAATGATCTCTAGTTCTCCTTTGGTCATAAATTCCTTCCTCCTCCACAGGTCTGAGAGGTAGACTATTTTCTGTCTCTCTAATCTATTTATGATCTCATTCTTTATGCCTAAATCATGGACCCATTTTGATCTTATCTTGGTATATGGTGTTAAGTGTGGGTCCATATCTAATTTCTGGCATACTAATTTCCAGTTTTCCCAACAGTTTTTTTCAAATAATGCATTTTTACCCCTAATGTTGGTATCTTTGGGTTTATCAAACACTAGATTGCTATAGTTGTACCCTTTTTTGTCCTTTGTACCTAATCTGTTCCACTGATCGACCAGTCTATTTCTTAGCCAATACCAAATGATTTTGGTGACTGCTGCTATATAATATAGTTTTAGGTCAGGTATACCTAGACCACCTTCATCTGACTTTTTTTTCATTAATTCCCTTGAAATTCTTGACCTATTATTTTTCCATATGAACTTTGTTGTTATTTTTTTCTAGATCACTAAAATAGTTTCTTGGGAGTCTGATTGGTATAGCACTAAATAAATAGATTAGTTTGGGGAGTATTGTCATCTTTATTATATTCGCTCAGATAGAGCACTGGATGTTTTTCCACTTATTTAAATCTGACTTTATTTTTGTGGCAAGTGTTTCATAATTTTGCTCATATAATTCCTGACTTTTCTTTGGTAGATGGATTCCCAAATATTTTATACTCTCCACATTTGTTTGAATTTCTCTTTGTATCTCTTGCTGTTGCATTTTGTTGGTGATGTATAAAAATGCTGAGCATTTATGTGAATTTATTTTGTATCCAGCAACTTTGCTAAAGTTGTGAATTATTTCTAATAACTTTTTATTAGAATCTCTGGGGTTTTCTAAGTATACCATCATATCATCTGCAAAGAGTGACAATTTGATTTCCTCATTACCTACTCTTATTCCTTTAATCTCTTTCTCCACTCTTATTGCCGAGGCTAACATTTCTAGTACAATATTGAATAGTAATGGTGATAGTGAGCAACCTTGTTTCACTCCTGATCTTACTGGGAAAGGTTCCAATTTATCTCCATTGCATATTATGTTTACTGACGGTCCTAAATACATGCTCCTGATTATTCTAAGGAATAGTCCATTTATTCCTATACTCTCAAGCGTTTTTAGTAGGAATGGATGTTGGATTTTATCAAATGCTTTTTCTGCATCTATTGAGATGATCATATGGTTTTTATTAATTTGATTATTAATATGGTCAACTATACTAATAGTTTCCCTAATATTAAACCAGCCCTGCATTCCTGGTATAAATCTTACTTGGTCATAGTGTATTATCCTGGGGATGATTTTCTGAAGTCTTTTTGCTAATATCTTATTTAAGATTTTAGCATCAATATTCATTAAGGAAATTGGTCTATAGTTTTCTTTCTCAGTTTTTGATCTACCTGGTTTAGGTATCAGTACCATGTCTGTGTCATAAAAGGAGTTTGGCAGGACTCCTTTATCCCCTATTTTTTCAAATAGTTTATATAGCATTGGAGCTAATTGTTCTTTAAATGTTTGGTAGAATTCACATGTAAATCCATCTGGTCCTGGGGATTTTTTCCTGAGGAGTTGATTAATAGCTTGTTCTATTTCTTATTCTGAAATGGGACTATTTAAGCAGTTTACCTCCTCCTCTGTTAATCAAAGAAACCTATATTTTTGGAGGTAGTCATCCATTTCACTTAAGTTATCAAATTTATTGACATAAAGTTGGGCAAAGTAACTCCTTATTATTTCTCTAATTTCCTCTTCATTGGTGGAAAGACCCCCCTTTTCATTTGTAAGACTAACAATTGGATTTTCCTCTTTCCTTTTTCTGATCAGATTTACCAAAGGTTTGTCTATTTTATTGGCTTTTTCATAAAACCAACTCTTGGTTTTATTTATTAATTCAATAGGTTTTTTTTACTTTCAATATTATTGATTTCTCCTTTTAATTTTAGTATTTCAAGTTTGATTTTTGGTTGTGGGTTTTTAATTTGGTCTTTTTCTAGCTTTTTAAGTTGCAGGCCCAATTCATTAATTTTCTCTTTCTCTATTTTGTTCAAATAAGCCTTTAAAGATATAAAATTTCCCCTTATTACTGCCTTAGCTGCATCCCACAGATTTTGGTATGGACATCGATGTTTCTAAAGCTTGCTCTCACCTCATAGAGGTACCTTCCAAGCCCATCTCATCCTCACATTTGCTCATCAATTGCCAATAAAAACTGATAGAGCAACTAGCTATTCTCTGTTGGAAGCAATCTAAACCAGTGATTGGCTTTCTGTTGGTAGGTTCTCAAAAAATTGAGCTGCTTTAGCATCTTTTAACTCTGAGCCCATTGGGAAATGATCCCTACCACCAATCTTCTGTTCTGCTAATTCTTCTTTGATCCATTCTGAAGAAGGATAGCAAACATTACATAGGTTCAGAAAAGTAAAATGTCTTGTCCAAGAACATATAGCAAATTAAAAGCTCAGGTCTCCTGCTCCCCAGTCTGGTGAAATTTCCATTTCACAATGTTGTCTCTTTAAGTTTAAACCCCTACTCTAGCCTCTACTAGCTGTGTGGTCTCAAGCAGGTCAACTTTTTTGCGATTTACTTTCTTACAATGCTTTCTACATGGTCTTCCCTTAATAAACTCTTTCTCATTCTTCCTGATAATTCCAATCCAAATAAATCCAATAAGGATCAGATACAATAATAATAAATATTGATATTGTGATTTTAAAATTTCAAAAAACTTTGTTTATTACTTTGTAAGTTAGATAATCCAAGCCCCATCTTCCCCATTTTATAGCTGTGGAACCTGAAGTTAAGAGAAATTAAGCAAGTTGCCTATGACTACACATCTAGTAAATGTAGAAACTCTAATTTGAACTCATGCTTTCTGTCTTCCAATAGAGTTGTCTTTTGCTGCATAATTATAAAACTATACTGCTATAGGTTATTATAATTATTGGTAAAAAGTAAGTTTAATATTAATATAAAGGATATCATAGATTCTCATTATTTTGTCCTCATTCTTGAAGATATATTTGTCATTTTCCTTATTTCATTGTTCTTACCTTGCTGCCTGCTTTAGTCATTAATATCTAGTCAAACTGTTGACTGATTCTCTAAGAAATTATGGAGAGTAACAAAAAAAAAAAATCAGACCAAGAGGTGATGTTCAAAATAAGGGAATAAGGAGAAGCTGTATTCTATTTTTAATGCAATTGATATTGATTCCTAGCACAAAACATGGATCAGATGACTAAATGAATACAGAGTGAGCACATAAAAAAGAAAACAGTGATCTCTTAAAGCCAGCATAAATTCATCTAAGCCATGTTGATTATGCCATACTAACCACATTTCCTTTTTTGATGGAAAGTTAATCATTTGAGAAATCAAAATAGTTCTTTAGCCACAGTGCAGGCTGCTCCAAAAGTCTTATATCTGTTTTATAATTCAAAAAATTTAAAGTGCACTAAGATTTTTAGACCATTCTGTATTCCTGATCTTACCATGCATTTAATAAAATCTATGTCGATATGCTGCAAAGATCAATATCTTTAGCCATCATATATGAGATATATTCACAACTAATTAATCTACTGAAGACAAAGCACAATGATTAATGAATTAGTAGTAGAGAAAGTTTCCAGTAGGATAGTACAGGATTCAGTACTTAGTTTTATTCTTTACAATACTTTTATCATTCAAATCAATTAAAGAAATATTTATTAACTCTCTTCTACAATTAAAGATGAGGAAATTTGGCTGAAAAATATAAATACAAATTTACATATGAAATTTATTTGGAAGAGACAATGCATAGGATATAATTAAAAAACAATAACTATAATTTACATAACACTTTACAAATATTATCTCATTTGATCCTCACAACAGTGGAATGGAGGTCCTATTATCCTTATTTTATGGAAAACTAAAGTAGGCAGCTATTAAATGACTTGCCAAGGGTCATACAGTGTGTGGCTGAGGAAGCATTTGAATGTAAGTCTTTCTGATTCTAAGTCAAATGTTCGGTCCAGTGTATTACCTAATTGATTCCAGAATATAAAGGGTTTGCTGACATTGAAGAGATGTTTCAAATGTAATAAGACAAAGTTGAAAAGGTATAACTGTAAATTATTATATTGTGGCTTTACTGAACTCTTAACTAAATCTGAGTCAACAGTGTGAGCTACCATGGCTTTAGATTGCCTTAGTATAAGAATTCTTTGTATAAGAGTGAAAGTCAGATTACAGGAAGAAGTAGGCTTGTTTTATCCTTACAGAGTTAAATAAAACCAAAGTATTATGCTCACTTTGTAAAATGAGAAACAGTTGCTTGATTCCACAGGAGAGCTGCCTGTTAAGGAACCTCAAAATCTTTATGAGATTGCCTAAAACAACTAGGGATTTTTATTCTAAAGAAAAGATGATTTTGCAAAGAAATGACAGCTGCTTTTAATAATTTGAAGGAATTATCATTGAAAAGAAGAGTGAAAAGTGGTCTGCTTGGTTCCAGGCCATAGAGTTTTGACCCAATAGATAGAAGATAGAACTTGATAAATTTCAGCTTAATCTAAGGAAATTTTTTCTAAAAATAAGTGCTCTGCAAAGGACTGGCTATCCTGGGAAATAGTGTTGTTTTTTGTTTTGTTTTTTTTTTTTGGAGGTGGGGCAGGGAGGAGGCTGAGGCTTGCTGGGTTTTTTGTTTTTGTTTATGTTTTTTGCCTCTTTGTATTTCCAGATCTGAGTTTGTGCTTAACAAAGGCGCATTGATGATTATGTGGTGGTGTTTTTTATCTGTGAAATCCTTCAAGTGGAAGCTGAAAAATCCCTTAGGTATATTTCAAAGAATATTCCTGTTCAGGTACAAGCTAGATCAGACAGTCCCTGAATTGCCTTCCAACTCAGAAAAATCTATGATTTTATTTTTTTAGAGATAACAATTTTATTCTAGTTAGGATGAATCTTGATAAGATCTTTTTGTCTTTGTCACTAGTTGAAGGATCAAGTCACAGAGGAAGAAAACAGAGAGAGACACCTCTGAGAGTTTAAGCAAAGCTGTGGAAAATGTCTCTTATCCACCATACATGATTCATGAGGCTGATGAGAGAACTCAGTTTAATAGCATTTGATCATCCTTTTATTTGGGACAGTGGCAGTTTTAGTAAGAAGATATATTTCTTTCTAGATGCAAGTGACTGTCTTTTGGAAAGTGAAACCCAAGGTCACTAAATGCTTCTGTTTCTTGTATTGTCATTCAAGCTTTTGCTATGGAATTTAATTCTGCAGTCTCCAATCTTTGCCTTTTGTATAAAGGCCAGGGAATGAATCCAGGAATATATAGGCCATATGCTCTTCTGACCCAAAGCCCAACAAGATGAGCAAATAAATTACACCTTTCTATTCCTCAATTCTCATGGTTCTGAATCCAGACACAATAAATGGAACATGTATGTTCAAATATGCATAACATCAGGCACTGAGAAACGTCTGGACTTCAAGTATTTGATCAGTTTTTTTTTTCTCTCAGAAATTTCCACTGAGATATCCTGGCCCATTATGTCATAATTTTGTTCTCTCAAAAGGCATAGTCTCTTTTGGGACATTTTGACATAATAAATAGAAAGTTGCATATGGAGACAGGAAAACCTGGGTTCAAATTCTTAAACAGAGGGTTTGGAAACTTTTTTTTTTTTCTGACAAGATTATTTGCCATTTGGATATTTAGAACCTCATTCACAAGCCATACAAAAAACTCTAGCAGTGGGAGGTTCTTGTATCTAGCTTTCAGCTCATCGATGCCTGCAGTTGTCTTAGCAAATAATTTCTAGAATCTTATAAAGCCCATGGACCAGACATTCCCTCCTGCTCAGACATCTTAAATTCCAGCTTTATGATTCAGTAGGTCAATTAACCTGAGTTTCAGTGAATTCATCTGTAAAATGGGAACAATTTGAGACTCACTCATGGGGTTATTATGAGACTGCAAGAATATACAGAAGAGCCAATTTGCTACTTGATGGCCTAGATACATGTGAGTTATCTTCATTATAATTTATTATTAGGAATGAAAATGGTGCAAACAGTATATAAGTATGCAAGGCCAAAGTTGGACATAATATCTTCAGTGATGCTTCAAGCAATAAGAAAACACGTAAAAATTGCAATTTGTGTAGCAACTATTATGATCAAATGCTATTGAACTGAGTTCTTACATCAATCTCATGGATAATATATGTTGGCTAAGATATGTATTATATAAGAAGTTATGGGCATGGTTCACTTATAAATGTGATTGCCTGATTATATTGTCTAAGTGTTACATTGATATTCACTAAGTATCCCTTCCCCCCCCCAAAAAAAAACAATCCAGAAGATAAGGAGGCAACATGGTAATATAGAAAGACTTTCAAGTGAGAAGAACTGAGTTCAATTCCTACTTCTAATACTTTATTAAAATTAAGGTCCAGAAATTGGCATAAAAAGTTATAAAATTATCTATATAGCTTTATCTTATTAGATTTAAAATGTAATTTCAAGTTTTCAAGATATTTTATAGATTCCTATTCTTACCACTGAAGCTGTGAACTATATCTTCATCTTCTAAACTTTGCATTTTCCATCAGCTGTTCTTGATTTCAATTTTATTTTCTTTGCTGGCTTTTCCCAAGAGATTTTGTATGACATTGCCCATATTAAATTATAAGCTCCTTGAGGGAAAGGACTTTTCATTTTCTTATTTTTATCCTCAGAGGTTAGCACAGTGCCTGCAATGTGTGCCTTAAAATTTCCCCTACTTTTCTGTTTTCATTCTAATTTTGCCTGCATTTGTTTTGCTTGTATAAAAATCTTTTAATTTCATGTAATCATAATTATCTATTTTACTTCCCATGATTCTCTCTGTTTCTTTAGTTATAAATCCATAGATCTGACAGGAATATTTTTCATTTATTAAATAATAACTCTTCCAAGATAATCTCCTCCATAAGTTCAAATTTCATATACATTTTCATCCAAATTACTTCATCATTAAATATAGCAGATGCTCCATAAAATGTTGTTTGATCGAAATGAATAATGGTTTTGAAGAGAACCAGACCAAATCAGAATGCTGCAGAATCAAATACCTATTTATTAGAGACCTCCTCCTCTAAATCTGGCTCATTAATAGCTGCAAATTGGCTGTGACTATTTAACCAGTTTTGTACCACGGCTTTTATATTGCTCCATGGTATCATGGGCAAATTACTTAATTTCTCTGGGAGCCGCTGTCCTTATCTGTAAAATAAATAGGTTGGACTTCATGATTTCATGAGGTTCCCTTCAGTGCTATAATTGTAAGCCTATTTCTCATTCACCTTTCCCTCCACCACCACTCCCTTCTTATAACAGATAATGTTGAATCTCTACTTTGGAAGACCTTTGGGTTGGAATCCCTTTGCACAGGCTGTCTCCCATGGCAGTAATGGTCTCTTTTTAAATCCTTTCTCCTAGAACTCCTACCTGCTTTTAAGGTCCTTCAGCAGGTCTTTATTAATTCAACTAGTTATAAAGATATATTGTTATATAATGATATATTGTTAATATTCTTTTAAAATATTATTAATTTATGGGATAAAACAAGTATTTCCATAATAAATAAATAAATACAAGATGATTTTAGATGAAACTGAAAATCCAGTATGCATAACTTGCTATTCTTTTCATATATACAACAAAATTATTATGTAAATTTCCTTTTTTTTTTCTTCTCTCTCCCTCCCCCACCCTAAAGATTGGAGCCTTTAGACAAATTGGGCTACCAATTAGACAAGTTGATATACATATACATATATGTGTGCAAATGTATGTATGTATGTATGTATATATATATATATATATATATGTATGTATAATTATTCTATACATGCTTCTAGGTACCAGTTTTTTTTTTCTTGATGAAAATGTTTTTTCATGTATCTTTTATACTTAATTAATTTGTATTAATTTTATATAGATTGTTTTTTATTTTCTCCCCATGAATTTGTTTTTCCTTCATTAGAACATTTACTTATTGAGAGCAAAGATTGTCTTGTTTTTATTATTGTAATTATAGAACATAATACAAAATTTAGCATGTGGCAGTTAACAAAATATTGAATAGAAGTGAGTTGATCTTCAATATGTGAATATGATGAAGTCAGGGACCTCTCTTGATCTCTCTGAATTTGTTTCCTCATCTGTAAAATAGGGATAATAACCACATGTAATTTTTATTACTACTACTTATAGTAATATAGTTATACATTTCCCCTCAGTTTTTACTTACAAAATACCTTACAAAATACCACATACTTACATATTCTCTTAGCAAGTAAGATTTTTTCTGTGAGCTCCCTAGCTTTCATCTGCTTCCTTCCAAGAATTGGTCTATCATGACTTCACAGACCCTTTGTTTTATCAAAAATAGACCTGTCCCATGCTTTAACGTATTTCTATTATTACCAAGCATTATGGCCCATTTTCAATTATGTTTATGGAGTAAGAAGAATTTTATTTAGGACTAGCTGTTACTGTTAAATTTACATATACTTTAATTTTGTAAATTTTTCATCATGGTCTCTGGGATCAGCTATTTGTCTCTATAACTGACTGTGACACCCAAATGCTCTTGTAATTCCATTTTCTTTCAAGCAAAATTCTGCATAGTGCCTATTTTGGCTTCCATACAAAAAACTAAGTAATGTCACAGAGACAGAGTAAGCCATTTTAAAACAGGTCAGTTGAGAAAGCTTGTTCCTTTCATTCTTTCCAACAATGATGTCTGTGTCTTAGCAAATGATAGATGCAGATTTGTGTGTGTGTGTGTGTGTGTGTGTGTGTGTGTATGAAAGCAACAAAGAAAGGATTGGGAGTGCTGCTGGAGGTGAATGGGACAATGATAAACATTCATGGAACTCTTTATTTTGTGTCCGTTTTATCTTCTAAGGAAAATTGTCTATGGATTGGAAATAGGAGAACAAAAATTATACACACACACACATGGTGGTGGGGGAAGTAGCTGGGATCATATTTATATAAACTCATTAATTCTAGGTCATAATGCTGATTGATAAGCATATTAAGATTTTTTTTCTTTTTTGAAAGAGGCAACATAGTATCATGCACTTGAAGTCAGAGGGAAGTAGATTCAAATCCTACCTTGGACATCCAAGTGACCAGAAGCCCCATTTTGTTGGGGGTGGTAACAAGCACATACCTCACAGGATTGTTTGAGATACTCAAATGAGATAATGTTTGGAAAATGCTTTGCAATCTCAGCTTTTCTTTTTCATGAAAAAGATCTCTTTCCTTAATTGTGAGGATAAAACTCTTATTTCAATCATCACTTGATTAGAAGAATCAAAAAACTTTATAAACTAAGCACTGTTTAGTAACTTTTGATAAGACTTGAAATAGAATTGTTTACTGTCAATCACTTGAATTTATTGACAATATACAGGAGAAAGAGTTTAGGACTCAGGGAAAGAGGTTTGTTTGTTTTTTTGTTTTGTTTTGTTTTAATGTCACTAACCTCTTTGTCTAGTGAATCCTATGTACCTCTTCCTAGAATAATGTTTTTAAATGTGTAAAATAAAATACATGGATTGCAATATAAATCAATTTTATTGAAATATATCTAATCTAAAATGACAGTTAATGTATATAAACCTGTAAGGGCCCTTTAAATGGGCTGTGCCACAGTGCATCATTGAGGCCTGGAAGTAATTTCTATGGATATTAGGACTGCCTTGTAGGTGGGATCCTGTCCATTTTGAGATAGCTGCGTAATGGGTGACTCTCTCGCTGATTGGCTGTGTGTGTGACCTCACAGGCCCTATGTAAGCCCACTGCAGGCAGCAGTCGCTCTCTTTAACCTGGCGCTCTTCACCCTGGCTCCCTAGCCTGGGTGGCCAAGCCAAGATGGGTAGCCGAAAGAGATAAGGATTTTAGTAGTGAACATGTGGGTCTTCTGACCAGGTGTTCACTTGGGAACCAACAAGTCAGGGCATCAGTCAGGGCATTATGTGAGTAGGTATAATAAAGGCTTTTAAGATTACACGTGGCTGTTCTTGAGTGCGCTACCGGTTATTAAGCTATAGATTCAAGAGATTGTGGCCAGAGACCTTTAAAGGCCTCAGAGGAGGCAAGCCGGGTAGAGTTCACACTGCAAAGGACAGTGGTCAAAGGTACTCTGGTGGGTCTAGGACAGACTAGTAATAGTAACTGCCAGGAGAGCACGTTACATAAACCTCTGTTCTGGGGGGATTTAATATAACTAGATTCTGTCACTTACTGATAGTGTAAACTTTTTTGGGGGGGAGGCAGAGACAGACAGACAGGGGGCACTTAAATAACTTGCTCATGGTCACATAGCTAGTGTCAAGGGTCTGAAGTCAGATTTGACTCAGGAACTGATTCCAGGCCTGGATGCGGAGATAAAAAATGAAACAAAATTAAGCATTCTAATCAAATCTCGGAAACTCCCTCTGGAAAAAATAGGACTTCTATTTTGTTAGTCTTCTGCCTACTCCAGTAACTTGACACAAATATGACTTTTCAGAAGAACAATGTCCTTGTCTTTTAACTTTCTCCATCCCAATGATCAGGAAAGAAAAAAGTAAGAAAGTAACCCAAATAAGTAGTATCTTCACTTTTGATTTTAAATAAATAATCACCATGACAATACCAGTTGTCTTGATCTATATCTTACCACTTTACTCAGATGGCTCCAGAGGGGAAAGTGAGGCAGGCGACCTTGCCCAGTCCTCCCTCATGTAAATCCAACTTATTTGCATATCATGGCATCTCCTCCCTGATGTCATGGTCTTTTTTGAGTAGGAAGGACAAGCAACCATAAGAAGAATTACTAAGTTATTTTTAGTGACACAGGGATATTTTGTCATGTTTTATAAAATGAGGATAGCCTGTGAAAAAGGCTCTCTCCTCTCCCAGGATATTGAATGTTTGCTATAAGTTCCCTATCCCTCAGATTTTTTAAAATTTAATATTTAATGCATTCACTGCCATGCTTGTGTGCAGATCTTCATTTCTCATTCTTAAAGGTAGTTATTGCCTTTATAGCAGTTAAATCATAAATCCATCCTCAGTTTCTTGCACTGAGTTGCATACCTTTAGAAATGAGTCAACTGTGTATTCAGATATAGAAGTAATATATTTTTAGTGACCATAATATTTCCTAACAAATTGATTGCCTATGTGCCCTTAGCCATCCCATGGTTGTTCTTTATGTGACTCCTCTGTCTTCATCCTTGTCTATTAAAGCATACCAAATGGAATGTTTTATTTAAATGCTTCTCCTTTGTACATAGAGAGGGGATAGCACACACTTATTTTTTCAGTGCATGGTACAGAAATAAGATTTCATTACCTTTCTGGCAAGTATTTCATAGCTCTTTCTAAATGAAGAAAGAGTACCAGAGAAACAGGAAAATAGGAAAAAAGCTTCTTAAAAAATGGCCTTGAAAAAAAAATGGCCTTGGGAAGAAAATAGGAAAGATGAAAGAAGTAAAGTGGCAATTCAGGGCAATAAATAGAGCACTGGGCCTGGAGTCAAGAATAACTTAGTTCAAATCTGACCTCAGACACTTCCACACTGTGTGATTCTGGGAAAATCACTTAATCCTCTCTTCCTCAGTTTTCTCATTTGCAAAATGAGCTGGAGAAGGAAATGGCAAACTAGTATTTTTATCAAGAAAACCCCAAAAGGTTTCATAAAGAGTTGGACATGACTGAAAGAGGACTAAATATTTATATGTTTATACATACATATACTGTATATGTATATTTAACACACCCTTATTTTTCCCATAAAATGTAAATGTCGAAGTATTTTTGTCTTTGCATCAACCAATTCTTAGTAGAGTATCTGAGACATAAAGAGCAGGCACTTAATAAATGCATTTTTATTCATTAACTCATTCATTGGCAGAAAACTATATAAGTGTCCATCAAAGGAAAATGAATAAATCATCATTAATGAAGATATAAGGATATAAGTAAATCTTCACTCATTCATGTGCTATCAGCAGTTAGATGAAAAAATGGGTCACAGAAACTACTACCAGAAACACCGAGGACTGAAGAGTAAGGATGGGATTAGGATTTGGTTCTCTGAACCATAATTAGATATGAAATTTAGCAGGTGCAAGAACAATTAATTCTCAGGTTATTCAGAGATTATTTAACCAATTTAGATTATTAAAGTATATTTATAGAAATTAGAAGCAATGACAAATACTAGAATCTAAGCACAAAAGTAAAGTACAGTATGAATGTTAGGAATGAGTGCTAAAACTTAAACTGAGCAGATGAATTCAATGAATGTGAAGAATATCAAGGATCCTTTTATTTATGTTGAGAGAAAAAAAAGTAACAAAGAAAGGATGGGACTGCTGCTGGAGGCGAATGGGGCAATGATACACATTCATGGAACTCTTTATTTTGTGTCTGTTTCCTCTTCTAAGGAAAATTGCCTATGGATTGGAAATAAGAGAACAACAATTATTAAGAGCTAATTGAAACCAAGATCATAAAGGAGACAGTAAAAAAAAAATGGATTTGATGCCAAATTGGCAAAAGCAGTGGCTGAGCCTCTCTTCAGCTGAAAGGGGAAATTTTGTGGAGTTCCCCAGGGATCCTTTCTTGACCCTGCACTGATTTCAATGAAAGCATGAATCATATTGTGGACCAGACTCAAATTAGGCCAGTATAATAATTTGGGCTCAAGGTTTAAAATGCAATAAGGTACTATAGATCATAAAATACATCTAAAGAGAAAGCCTGCTTATAATGGATTAAACTTCTAAATATAAAAGTTCATAAGAATGCTACTCTTCTTTCTTTTATTTTTTTTTAGGTTTTAAAATTATTTTTCATGTAAGTACAAAATAAGAAAAGGAGGGATATTCCTTTGTACATAGCAAAACATAAGAGGAGATTCAATATAAAGCAATACATTTCCATTTCAAGAAAACTTGTATAATTAATACTATACATTGTTTTTGAAGATGTCCATTTTTTTTTTTGCTTCCTTGTGGGTTTTCTTTTTTCCTTTGGTATGAAGTTTTTACTTTATTTTCCTTCCCTCCCCATCCTCCAGGAAGACTACAATAAAGTATGGATGTACATGCATACATATGTATACACATACATGTCTACAAACATATATACATATACTCATATTACAAATCTATATAGATATAACCATACTATACTTATTTCCACTTGTCATCATTTCTCTGGAGGTGTATACCATTTCCTTTCATAAGTTCAATTATTTCCATGTTTTTTCTAAATCAACCACATTGTCATTTTCTATATCACAGAAATATTCCAAAACAATCACATTCTAAGAGATTGTTTATGAAGAATTTTCAACCTAATTTTCTGCATTCCTTTTATTTGTGGTTGCATAGGTTTATTCATAAAAGAATTTTAATTTAAAATAATATTATCCATTTTGTACTTTAACAAAGCTTTTATTTTATAATGTGTTTTGAGATCTGATACTATTGAATCTGCTTTCTTTTCATCCTTTTCCCCAGTTTTTTTGCAGTTCCTGAACTTTTCTAAACAAACTTTGTTATTATTTTTCTAACTTAGAAAGGTTATTTTTTAATAATTTAATTGGGATGTCATTATATAAATAGATTAGTTAGGTAAAATTGTCATTTTAAATTATGTTGACTTTACTTATTCATGAACAATAAGAATTACTTTAATTATTTAAATCTAACTTTATTTGTATTATAAGTGTTTTATGTTTATATAATTCCTGTGCCAGTTTTAGAGGTATACTCTCAGATATTTTAAATTTTGTTTTAAACGGTCTTAAATGTTGAATGATATAGTAGACAATTGTAGTTTCTATATTTTCTTGATTAAATCTTTTATTTTTTACTTAATTTTTTCTGATTATACGTGAACATAAATTTTAAGTATATATTTACGAATCATATTGAGAGAGAAAAATCAGAACAAAAGTGAAAAACCATGGTAGAGAAAAAAAAGGAAGAAAAAAGAAAAAAGTGAACATAGGATGTGTTTACATTCAGTCTCTATAGTTTTCTCTCTGGATGCAGATGGCATTTTCTATCCATTGTCTCTTGGGATTCCTTTGGAGCATCGATTCACTGAGAAGGATCAAGTTTTTCATAGTTGATCATTGCACAATCTTGTACTTATTATGTACAATATATTCCTGGTTCTGCTTGCTTTGCTCAGCAACAATTCATGTAAATCTTTCCAGGCCTTTCTAAAATCAGCTTATTCATTATTTTTTACAGAACAATAATATCCCATTACTTTTATTTGCCATAACTTATTCAGCCATTCCCCAAATGATGGACATCTACTCATTTTCCAATTCCTTGCCTCCACAAAAATTGATGACAAAAACATTTTTGCATATTTGGGTCCTTTTCCCTCCTTTATGATTCCCTTGGGAAACAGCCCAATAATAGCACTGCTGGATCAGAAGTTATGTATAGTTTTATAGCCTTTGGGCATAGCTCCAAAATGCTCTTCAGAATAGTGGGATCATTTTACAATTGTACCAATAAATTATTGTCCCAGTTTTTCTACATCCCCAGAATTTATCATTATTTTTTCCTTTCATCTTAGCCAATCTGAGAAGAATGAGGTGTTATCTCAGAATTATTTTATTTCCTATTTTTCTAATCAATAGTGATTTAGAACATTTTGCATATTACTAGAGATAGCTTTAATTTCATCATCTGAATTTGATCTATTCATATTCTTTGACCATTTATCAATTGGGAAATGATTTGTATTCTTATATTTGACTCAGTTCTTTAAATATTTTTAAAATGATCCCTTTATCCAAAATACTGGTTCTAAATTTTTCTTCAGCTTTAAATTTTCTTTTAATGTTGGTTTTGTTTATGCAAACACTTTTATTTTAATGTAATCAAAATTGTGCATTTTACATTTTATAATGTTCTCTAGTTCTTCTTTGGTCATAAATTCCTTTCTTCTTCAAAGATATAATAGGTAAAATATGCTTTGTTCCTTTAATTTGCTTATGGTGTCACGGTTTATGTCTAAATTATGTTCCCATTTAACCTCATTTTGGTATGGGATCTGAGATGTAGGTTTATGCCAAGTATTATTTTCCAACTTCCCAGCAATTTTTGTGAAATAGTGAGTTCTTATTCCCAAAGTTGGAATTGCTGTAGTCATTTATTGTGTCATCTGTAACTATCCTATTCCACTGATGCACCACTCTATATTTTAGCCAATACCAAATGGTTTTGATGATTGCTGCATTATAATGTAGCTTTAGTTCTGGTATTGCTAGATTACCATATTTTGTATTTTTTCCATTAATTCTCTTATGTTTTTGCCCTTGAAATAAGGGAGGAGATTTCATGACATGCAAGCAAATTGGATATATGTGTGTGAGGGCTGTGCAAAATAACTAGCCTCACTTTCTCCTTTGGAGCCCTCTGAATCCAGTGGTCAGATATAGATCAGGATGACTGGAGATAGCCCTGAATGCAGTGGGAGACCTTTGTCTTTTTAAGCTAAAATCTTTAATAGGTCTCCGTTCCTCGGAGGCAACACCAATCAGTGATTAAGGCTAGGTAAGAAATGAAGCAGACAAGTGAGGCCATTTTTACTTAGTTAAAAAATAATAACAATCTGGAAAGATATGTGCAGAGCCTTTATGCACATATATCAAATTTGCTTGCATGTCATGGAATCACCTCCCTGATGTCATGGTATTCCTTGAGAAGGAAGGAGAAATAACATCAGTGAGTAGAAAGAGGAACTACCCCCCTGGAAAATCAATGGGGAATGACCAATTGGGCAACATGGCTCTTTTCTTTTTTTTTTTTTTTTTCCCTGAATTTTTATTTTATTTTATTTTTTTTATTCATTTTTCCAAATTATCCCCTCCCTCCCTCCACTCCCTCCCCCCGATGGCAGTTAATCCCATACATTTTACATGTGTTACAATATAACCTAGATACAATACATGTGTGTAAATACCATTTTCTTGTTGCACATTAATTATTAGCTTCCGAAGGTATAAGTAACCTGGGTAGATAGACAGTAGTGCTAACAATTTACATTCGCTTCCCAGTGTTCCTTCTCTGGGTATAGTTATTTCTGTCCATCATTGATCAACTGGAAGTGAGTTGGCTCTTCTTTATGTTGAAGATTTCCACTTCCATCAGAATACATCCTCATACAGTATTGTTGTTGAAGTGTACAGTGATCTTCTGGTTCTGCTCATTTCACTCAGCATCAGTTGATGTAAGTCTCTCCAAGCCTCTCTGTATTCCTCCTGCTGGTCATTTCTTACAGAGCAATAATATTCCATAACCTTCATATACCACAATTTACCCAACCATTCTCCAATTGATGGACATCCATTCAACTTCCAGTTTCTAGCTACAACAAAAAGAGCTGCCACAAACATTTTGGCACATACAGGTCCCTTTCCACTCTTTAGTATTTCTTTAGGATATAATCCCAATTGTAACGTGCTCTCCTGGCAGTTACAATTACTAGTCTGTCCTAGACCCACCAGAGTACCTTTGACCACTGTCCTTTGCAGTGTGAGCTCTACCCGGCTCGCCTCCTCTGAGGCCTTCAAAGGTCTCTGGCCACAATCTCTTGAATCTATAGCTTAATAACCGGTAGCGCACTCAAGAACAACCACGTGTAATCTTAAAAGCCTTTATTATACCTACTCACATAATGCCCTAACTGATGCCCTGACTTGTTGGTTCCCTGGTGAACACCTGGTCAGAAGACCCATGTGTTCACTACCAAAACCCTTACCTCTTTTGGCTACCCATCTTGGCTTGGCCACCCAGGCTGGGGAGCCAGGGTGAACAGCACGAGGTTAAAGAGGGCGGTTGCTGCCTGCAGTGGGCTTACATAGGGCCTGTGAGGTCACACACACAGCCAATCAGCGAGAGAGTCACCCATTACAAAACTATCTCAATATGGCCAGGATCCCGCCCAAGGGCAGTCCTAATATCCACAGAAATTACTTCTGGGCCTCAATCTCCCGATGCACTGTGTCCGCCCATTTAAAGGGCCCTTACACCCAATAATAGCAATGCTGGGTCAAAGGGTATGTACAGTTTGACAACTTTTTGGGCATAGTTCCAGATTGCTCTCCAGAATGGCCGGATTCTTTCACAACTCCACCAACAATGTATCAGTGTCCCAGTTTTCCCACACCCCCTCCAACATTCATCATTATTTGTTCCTGTCATCTTAGCCAATCTGACAGATGTGTAGTGGTATCTCAGAGTTGTCTCAATTTGCATTTCTCTGATCAGTAGTGATTTGGAACACTCTTTCATATGAGTGGAAATAGTTTCAATTTCATCATCTGAAAATTGTCTGTTCATATCCCTTGACCATTTATCAATTGGAGAATGGTTTGATTTCTTATAAATTAGGGTCAGTTCTCTATATATTTTGGAAATGAGACCTTTGTCAGAAGCTTTTCTTTTAAAAATATTTTCCCAATTTGTTACTTCCCTTCTAATCTTGTTTGCATTAGTATTGTTTGTACAGAAACTTTTTAGTTTGATATAATCAAAATCTTCTATTTTGTGATCAATAATGATCTCTAATTCTCCTCTGGTCATAAATTCCTTCCTCCTCCACAGGTCTGAGAGGTAGACTATTTTCTGTCTCTCTAATCTATTTATGATCTCATTCTTTATGCCTAAATCATGGACCCATTTTGATCTTATCTTGGTATATAGTGTTAAGTGTGGGTCCATATCTAATTTCTGCCATACTAATTTCCAGTTTTCCCAACAGTTTCATCCGAATAATGAATTTTTGTCCCTAATGTTGGTATCTTTGGGTTTGTCAAAGATTAGATTGCTATAGATGTACCCTTTTTTGTCCTTTGTATCTAATCTGTTCCACTGATCTACCGTTCTATTTCTTAGCCAGTACCAAATGGTTTTGGTGACTGCTGCTATATAATATAGCTTTAGATCAGGTACACTTAGACCACCTTCCTCTGACTTTTTTTTCATTAGTTCCCTTGCAATTCTCGACCTTTTATTCTTCCATATGAATTTTGTTGTTATTTTTTCTAGGTCATTAAAATAGTTTCTTGGGAGTCTGATTGGTATAGCACTAAATAAATACATTAGTTTGGGGAGTATTGTCATCTTTATTATATTCGCTTGGCCTATCCAAGAGCACTGAATGTCTTTCCAATTATTTAAATCTGACTTTATTTTTGTGGCAAGTGTTTTGTAATTTTGCTCATATAATTCCTGACTATTCTTTGGTAGATGGATTCCCAAATACTTTATACTCTCAACATTTGTTTGGAATGGAATTTCTCTTTGTATCTCTTGCTGTTGCATTTTGTTGGTGATATATAAGAATGCTGAGGATTTGTGTGGATTTATTTTGTGTCCTGCCACTTTGCTAAAATTCTGAATTATTTCTAATAGCTTTTTAGCAGTGTCTTTGGGGTTCTCTAAGTATACCATCATGTCATCTGCAAAGAGTGATAGTTTGATTTCCTCATTTCCTACTCTAATTCCTTGAATCTCTTTCTCGGCTCTTATTGCCGAGGCTAGCGTTTCTAGTACTATATTGAATAGTAATGGTGATAGTGGGCAACCTTGTTTCACTCCTGATCTTACTGGGAAAGGTTGCAGTTTATTTCTATTGCATATTATGCTTACTGAAGGTCTTAAATATATGCTCCTGATTATTCTAAGGAATAATCCATTTATTCCTATACTCTCAAGAGTTTTTAGTAGGAATGCATGTTGGATTTTGTCAAATGCTTTTTCTGCATCTATTGAGATGATCATATGGTTTTTATTGATTTGATTATTAATATGGTCAATTATACTAATAGTTTTCCTAATATTAAACCAGCCCTGCATTCCTGGTATGAATCCTACTTGATCATAGTGTATTATCCTGGAGATGATTTTCTGAAGTCTTTTTGCTAATATCTTATTTCAGATTTTAGCATCAATATTCATTAAGGAAATTGGTCTATAATTTTCTTTCTCAGTTTTCGATCAACCTGGTTTAGGTATCAGTACCATGTCTGTGTCATAAAAGGAGTTTGGTAGGACTCCTTCATTCCCTATTTTTTTAAATAGTTTATATAGCATTGGGGCTAATTGTTCTTTAAATGTTTGGTAGAATTCACATGTAAATCCATCTGGTCCAGGGGATTTTTTTCCTGGGGAGTTGATTAATAGCTTGTTCTATTTCTTTTTCTGAAATGGGACTATTTAAGCAATTTATTTCCTCCTCTGTTAATCTAGGAAGCCTATATTTTTGGAGGAAGTCATCCATTTCACTTAAGTTATCAAATTTATTGGCATAAAGTTGGGCAAAGTAACTCCTTATTATTTCTCTGATTTCCTCTTCATTGGTGGAAAGATCCCCCTTTTCATTTGTAAGACTAACAATTGGATTTTCCTCTTTCCTTTTTCTGATCAGATTTACCAAAGGTTTGTCTATTTTATTGGCTTTTTCATAAAACCAATTCTTGGTTTTATTTATTAATTCAATAGTTTTTTTTTTTTTACTTTCAATATTATTGATTTCTCCTTTTAATTTTAGAATTTCAAGTTTAATTTTTGGTTGGGGGTTTTTAATTTGATCTTTTTCTAGCCTTTTAAGTTGCAAGCCCAATTCGTTAATCTTCTCTTTCTCTATTTTCTTCAAATAAGCCTCTAAAGATATATTTCCCCTTATTACTGCTTTAGCTGCATCCCACAGATTTTGGTATGATGTCTCATCATTGTCATTATCTTAAGTGAAATTATTAATTGTTTCTATAATTTGCTCTTTCACCCAGTCATTCTTTAAGATGAGATTATTCAGTTTCCAATTACTTTTTGGTCTATTTATCCCTAACTTTTTACTGAATATAGCTTTTATTGCATTGTGGTCTGAGAAGAAGCCATTTATTATTTCTGCCTTCCTACATTTAATTTTGAGATCTTTATGTCCTAATATATGGTCAATTTTTGTATAGGATCCATGAACTGCTGAGAAGAAAGTATATTCCTTTCTATTGCCATTCAGTTTTCTCCAAAAGTCTATCATACCTAGTTTTTCTAATGTTCTATTTACTTTTTAAATTTCTTTCTTATTTGTTTTGTGGTTTGATTTGTCTCAATCTGAGAGTGCAAGGTTGAGATCTCCCATTATTATAGTTTTACTGTCTATTTCTTCTTGCAACTCTCTTAACTTTTCCTTTAGAAAGTTAGATGCTATACCACTTGGTGCATATATGTTTAGTATTGATAAGGCTTCATTATTTATGCTACCTTTCAGCAGGATATAGTTTCCTTCCTTATCTCTTTTAACTAGATCAACTTCTGCTTTTGCTTGATCTGAGATAAGGACAGCTATCCCTGCTTTTTTGGCTTTACCTGAAGCATAATAGATTCTGCTCCAACCTTTTACCTTTACTCTGTATGTATCTCCCTGCTTTAAGTGTGTTTCCTGTAAACAACATATTGTAGGGTTTTGACTTTTGATCCAGTCTGCTATCCGTCTCCATTTGATGGGAGCATTCATCCCATTCACATTTACAGTTAAAATTACTAATTCTGTATTTCCTGCCATCATATTATCCCCAGATTATGCTTTTTCCCTTGACCCCCCTGAACCCCCTCCCCGATATTTAATTTACAGACCACCCTTGTGACGCACAGCCCTCCCTTTTTTTTTTTTTTAGTATCCCTCCTCACTCCCTCCACGTCCCTTCCCTTATTCTCCTTTTCCTTTTCCCTTTTCCTCTCCCCCCTTTTAATGAGGTGAGAGAGAATTCTCTGAAAAACAAATATGACAATTATTTACTCTTTGAGCCTCTTCTGATGAGAGTAAGATTTACACAATGATTCTCCCCCTCTCTAAATTCCCTCAGATATGGTGTATTTTCTATGCGTCTTCCTGGGATGTAGTTTCCCTCTTTTTATCACTCCCTCCCCTTTTTCTGATACTACCCCCTTCCCTTTACTACACCCCCTCCTTTTTTTTTTCTTTTATATCAGTAAAATCAAATTATCCATGCGTCCTTTCTATATACCCACAACAGAGATATAGTTCTCAAGGGTTCTGTGTACCTTTTTCTGTTTCTCTTCAGTCTTGTGGATGTAGATCAAATTTTTTGTTTAAGTCTGATTTTTTTCTTAGAAACATATGGAATTCCTCTATTTCATTGAATGACCATCTTCTTCCATGGAAAAAGATGCTAAACTTAGCTGGGTAGTTTATTCTTGGTTGCAATCCTTGATCTTTTGCCTTACGGAATATCAGGTTCCAGGCCCTTCTATCTTTTAATGTGGAGGCAGCCAGATCTTGTGTGACCCTTATTGTGGCACCTTGGTATTTAAATTGTTTTTTTCTAACTGCTTACAAGATTTTCTCCTTTGTGTGGTAATTCTGCAGCTTAGCCACAATATTCCCTGGTGTTCTTTTTTTAAGGTCTATTTCAGAAGGAGTTCGATGAATTCTTTCAACATCTACTTTCCCTTCTGTTTCTATTATCTCTGGACAGTTCTCTTTGATAATTTCCTGTAAAATAGAATCTAGGCTCTTTTTTTGGTCATAGTTTTCTGGAAGTCCAATGATCTGCAGATATCTCTCCTAGATCTATTTTCCAGGTCTATAGATTTTCCCAGTAAGTATTTGACGTTATTCTCCAGCTTTTCATTTTTTTTTTTTTTGTTTTGTTTGACTGATTCTTGGGTTCTCAATGAATTATTCATTTCTATTTGTTCCATCCTGACTTTTAAGGAGTTATTTTCTTCATTCACAGTTTTTAGTTCTTTTTGTAAATGCCCAATTTCATTTTTAAATGAGTTATTTTGCTCTATTGAATTTTTTTCCATTTCCCTAATTTTTATTTTTTTGAGAATTATTTTCTTTTTCCAGTTCAGAAATCCTATTTTCTTGGGACTTTTTTATCTTCTCCAATTCAGAAATCCTACTGTCCTGTGATTTTTTTACCTTTTCTAATTCACTAATTTTGTTTTCCTGCATCTCCTGTGAATTCTTTATTTTTTCCAACTCCAATTTCATAGCTTCTCTTTCCTTTTCCCATTTTTCTTCAAACTCTCTTAACTTTTTAATAGTCTCTTCAAGGAGAGAGTTATGTGATGGGAGGCAGGAATCGTTCCCCTTTAGGTTGTTATCTGCTGACTCTCTGCTGTTAACTTCCTCGGGTTTGGATACCCGCTCTTTCTCTGTGTAGAAGGAATCTATGGGTTTTTTTGGGCTTCTTACTCATACTTAAAAAATCTTTTGGGGTCTGTCCCTGGGGTAGGAAATTATTTATTTATTTTTTTAGCAGCTTCCTCCCAGACTGGATGGATGCAGCGGCCCCTGCGCCTGAGCTAAGATAGAGCTCTGGGAGAGAGTTCCCCACCCCCTCCCTGGAAGTGCCTCAGAGGTGATCAGCACTGCTGTGCCTTGAGGGCGCTGTGTTTTATCGGCTTCCCTGAGGTTGAGACTGAAAAGTAAAGGTGACTCAGAGCCTAGCCTATGCGTCCCGGTGGGGTGTGGATGTCTGCAGCAGGTGACGTGAAAAGCCCCTGCACTCAAACTGGCAAGTGTCTGCCAGAAACCGCAGTCCCTAGTTCAAAGGTTCCTCTTCTCTGGGACTTTTGTTCCACAGCCTCCAGCCAGCCGAGCCAAGCACTATGAGTTACCGCCCTGCCCACTCTTCAATCTCTTAACTACCCCAAGGTAAAAGCCTGGATTGCCTATGTCGGCCACACCCCCACTGCCGAGATCTGCAGAGTCACCCCTGGGATCCAGGAAGATCCAATCTGGCTTTAAATTTTAAAGTGGCTTAGATTTCTCTTCTGAACTGCTGTTTTATAAGCAGAGAAGAGCTAACAGCCTGTGCCAGATTCTTCTATGTCAGTGGATTCTCTGATCCCAGAGCCCTCCCCAGTGTGACCGGCGCAGTGTGCCACTACCCCACCGTCTGCGCTGGCCTCTCTTCTTCCTCCCCTGGGAGCTGACCTTTCCTGCTGAAACTCCAGATTCTCTTCAGCTGGTAAGTCATGCTTCCAGTCCTTGTGGATTCTATCATTCCAATGCTATTTCTGAGGCTGATTAAATCTAGTTGGTTGTGAGGGAAGAAAGGAGCTTACACAGTGGCATGTATCTTCTCCGCCATCTTAACATGGCTCTTTTCTTTTTTTCATTTCCTTCCCTTCTCTCTCTTCAATATATATTATAACCTCACCTGCTGGTGCTCTACCCAGAGGAATATAATTTTTATGGGTGATATCTTCCAAGAAATCTTGGGTTTAGAGGCTGGAACCACATCTTAAACCCAAGTCATTCTGGCTCTCCTTGATTGACCAACAATAGGTCACAGGTGGAGCCCCATTTGATGTTTGGACATTGAGTGAAGAGAAATAGCGATGGGTTCTAACATGCATTTTTGGAATACCAAAATTAATATTATGTTTCCAATAAAGTATGAAAGAATTTTTCTGGTCAACCTTACCATTATAGATTTAGAACTGAAAGGGACCTCAAAGGTTTGGGGGCTTGTTTTTTCATCAAGCTTTTAATTTTACACATAAGGATCAGATGAGGATCAGAAACGTTAACTGCTCTATCCAAGATCTCACAAATAGTATTAGAGGTGGGATTTGAAAACAGGCCCTCTGATTCCTATAATATATTCTTATATAATATATAATAATAGTTGTTTACAATTGTGGTTTGTTTTTTCTTTTTAACATATTATATATCTTAGCAAGATACCTTTTGTCTGGGGTGAGGTAGGTTGCACCACTTTGTAAAAAGAATCAAGGTGCTAAATTTGTAGATTTTGTGATTTTTTAAAAATTATAATATTGAGTACTTTTTTATCAGGGCCTACATTAAGCCTGTCATTGTCAGTTAATTCATTTCAGTACTGTGAAATTGAATCAATCCTCTTTCCCCTGTATCATGATGCATTTTCTGTCAGATTACAAGCATTTTGAGAACAGGAATACGTTTCTGATTTCTTTATAGCTTATGTAATGCCTAGAAAAAAGTCTTGCATATTTGAATATTTGTTGATTGGTTTATTCAGGATGTTGGTTGAGTACTATATTTTTCTATGAAGACCCACTTAATATTCTACTCCCCACTTATTTCCCATTTTTGACCTTTTTTAAAAAATCAAATTATTACCTCTATATACCATTATGTACTTATTCTACCTTACACTGTTAAAGAAGTTTTTTGTATGTCTTATCTCTCCAATGACAGACATTACAAACATTTCTGAATATAGGCAAAGAACTAGACTTTCTTTGCATCCCCAAAATGTCTGGCTCACTGTTAACAGATAAATGCTTGTTTGAATTATGTGTTAAAATTACACATGTACACATGTACACACTTAGGCATGAACAACATACATGCATACACATTCAAACACTTGAATAAGCTTCCTCACTGTTTATTTTATGCATTAAGTTCCACTTTATTATTAACATTTTATGACATAGGATTACTATTCCAGTTATTATTGTAGACTAAAAAATAATAATTGATATATCCAATATGATGAACTTTGATAAATTCCAATGAAAAACCAAATAGTTAGTCAATCAAAGTATATTACATTAATACTTTACAAAAAATGTGGCACTTTAGCATCATATTTCAATGAATTTTACTATTAAATTATGAGCATTATATATCAACATGTTTATGTATTAAAACAAAGCACTATGTATATAGGTATTTAATATTTAAAATAATGAATACCTGGTGTAAATGAATATATATATATATATAAAATATTTTTAAAAGCAGAATATATCCTCTACTGAGGCATTACAAAAAATATATTTATCTGAACATATAACTTGTTTAACTGAAGCATTTTTTCTGAGGCTTTCATAAACTTAATATTCTTGGCTTCATTCAGTATAGATACATGATGCCACCATGCAACTGTGCTGCAAAGTAATTATTTTAAAACAAGAAGGAACATGAGTAATCTCTGACACTTAAGAGATGCTATGGGTGCATCTGAGAATGTAAAAGTATAACACATCCAGCTTAGAAAATATATCTGTCTTGTGAGCATCTTATCCAGTCACTTACTTCATTATGATAAAGTCCATAGGAATCTGCTAATTTTCAAACATATATCTCCTAAAAAGCTAACAGTTTGGCTCTTGACCAGTTCTTTAGGGAAAACATCAACAACTCTTCTATACAAGGAGAGATCTCATCATGAAAAAAACATACGCGCAGTGAGCAAAAAAGCATTGAATAGGCAATGGTCATTTGGTACTAGAATATCTTATGTATGCATATATACATCCTTACTGATAACCCAACATCTCATATGGAGGGAAATTAATTGTCAATAACATATCCTCAAAATAAAAGCATTTAGTTAATTTATATAGAAAAACACATGTTTATGTATACATATACACACATATAAAAATGTATACATACATATATTTTACATACAAACCCAGAATAATGAAAATCAGATTTCTATTATAAAGGAAAGGGTTCAGCTTTAACTTTAAATAACTTTAAAATCAGACTTTTGCTTGACTAAATGTTAGTGCATAGGCAGAACATTTTAAAATGTCCAATGTATATTTTTACTAAGATTATTGACACTAAATTACAAACAAGATAACCCCCTCCCCCCAAAAAAAGATACCTTTTGGTCATTAATGACTACCATGGAACAGTAAGTACTACACAGGGCTACACATGATCAATGTATTGGAGGGTGTTAGCTTGTTGGCCCAACTTTGGCCTAGAAACATTCTATCTCACCTAGAGAATAACCTGGGTCTCCATAAATTTATCCCCAATATACATAAAAAGAGAAGAATAGCTTTTGTTTGTTTTTAAAACTAAATTTTGATCATAATTAAAAGCCATTTTCTTTCTCTTTCTTATTTATTTACCCCACCTTTAAATTGGATTACCAATCATGTATTAACTCAAGCAAACTCATCCATCTATATAGCCTCACAAACTTTAACTTGGAAAAAATGCTGTAATAGAAATGTAATATATTATCATAGCTCCATCAACATTTTGATGATTAAGAGAAATGGATATCTTTATTACTATTCTATTATAATAAGAAGTTAAACATGTAAAGAATTTGAAAAAGAAGGAAAAGTTGTTATTTTCTTAGAGAAACCTGTCTTGAATAAGAGAAGTATCCTAATTATAAGACCTTTGAAAAGAAATACTTTTATATCCTTGGAGTACTTTCTTATAATTAACTGCCAACAAAATTTTTAGAAGATGAGGTTCTGCTTCAATGAATAGATGACATTTATAATTGTCATCTTTTTTATACAAATAATTCATATGCTAAAATTATTCTGAAAAAGAAAACAGCTCAAGTTCTTAAATTATTTTGTCCCCTAGCCTCTTGCTTATTTCTCTTTTTTAAAAGGAACTTCCTACTTCCAAGATAGTGGTAGATTTTTAGCTGTTATTCATATGTTACCTCATCTATGAAAGCCATGTATAATAATCATAAATAACACAATTTCACTGTACATGAGAGAGACAATGGTAAGATAGTGGAAAGAAAGCCAGACTATAATCATTAAGAACTGGAATTACAGCTCATCTTAGACATATTTCAGAAGCCTCCTAACTCTTGGCAATCCAGTGAACATGCCAGTGCCCCAAATACTCTCTAAAACTGCTAAGCTGCAGAGAAGGACCCAAACTACATTGATAAAGGAATAATTCACTGGGAATTTCCAACACTGTTAAAATAACAGATCAGGTTTGTTTGTTTGTTTTAAAGATATACATATTAATATGTGTCAAAGTTTGTGGAGGGGCATACAGAGTAGCATCTAGTAACATGATTTCACATCTTAGGAAAGCCAATTTTGTCATAATTAATCAATAAACATTTATTAAGTACAGGGATTTATGTGCAAAGCACTATGCTAAGCCCCAAAAATATAAAAAGACAGTCCCTGACCTCAAGAAAATCACAATCTAATGGAAGAGACAACAGATAATACTTGCATTATCATAAAACTCTTTAAAGTTGTTTTAAAATTAATGAATAATAGTATCATGCCAAAATTAAGGAAATGCCATGGTTTAAACCATAAAGTTTCTATCATAAATTCAACCTGAAGTACAAAAATATAACTGATAACCTCTTTCATAAGCTAAATGTTACAGACCAGTAAATGCCAACAATAACAAACTCCTGCTTCCTCAATTTTTCATGTTTTCACATTGATTGAAGAAAAATTTCCAATAACTTTTCCAGGTATTTGGAAATGTCTTCTAATATATATTTCCCTCTTGGTTAGTTAAAAATATAAATTCTCAAATCTTCTTGCTATCTAGTGCCCTCCTTAAAATTAAGAGAGATATATGTGGGTATGTATGTAGATACATTGCCTCCTACCGTTCTTTGAAGCATAATTTTTTATGTTCTAGGAACAGTTTCAACTTACTAAAGGAAGACAGAGGCAAGGGGAGATAGAATGAGGGATTAGAGTATTATTGATTTTATACTATAGATGATATCTATTACAGAAAAGGAATTCCTTGCTTTATTTCTTTATATTTGTCAAAGAACATTTTATCTCCTTGTAAGATAGTTTTTACATTAAAGTTTTTAGCTTGATAATTTATTGTTTACTTCAAATGTCAATGAAGCCAATTAAAATAATTTATAACTATTCAAAGTTGAATACATGAATTTCAGCTTATTAAATGTCCACAACAACATATGTGTCAATTATTCTTTCTATGTCTACTTCTCATTTTGACTTTTACATGGTTATAGTCAGTTAGGCTTTCTTTTTCTTATTTGGCCTTCTTTGTGTTGTTTTCATATCTAGTTTTCTAAATATCTTCATATCCCTCATATATATTGATTTGAATCACAACATATCATTACATAATTATATGCCATATTTTATGTAGCCCACTGTCAATTACTGAACATTTTAGTTGGTTCCAGTTGGCATGTATGTTTTTGCAATAACAAATAATGCTGATATAATTACATTTGAATGCATAATTTTCCATTGCCACCACTTTTTAAAGAGTTATAACATGTTTTTAAAATGCAATGTTTTAGGAATAAGTTACCTTCCTAAAACATGTCATATACCTTAACTTGTGTAACATTTGTTATTTTTCATGGATGTGTCCAAGTTTGGTAAACAATATTCCTGGCATAATATTGAGAAATCTTAAATTTAAAAAAAGTTTTGAGGAAGACCTACTGGCCTTGATGACCACTGTCAAAAGGATAGGTTAAGAGGCTCTTGGATTTTTTTTGTTGTTTAGGAAAACAAAGTATTATTAGAAAGTACAGGTGGTTACTTTTATCATGCCCAGAATAATAAAATAGCCAGTGATAAAATACAAGTCTATATTTTTATTATTCTGTTTCCTAATAGTGACTTTGTTACACATATGCCTCCAATTTTGCTATTGAAGTTCAGTGACATTTGCTACATGTAAGCATTAGTTTATACATATATATATATATATAGATATAGATATATATATATTTCAAATCAGTAGAAAATCATTACTGACAACTATCTATACAAACATTACATTAAAGCTTTTGTTTAATGGCTAAAAGTTTTAGAATGTAGATATACTTACTAGAAAAATTTGCTAGAACTTTCAAGTTTTTTTTAAAATACCTATAAATATGCATATATGTCAGTGGCTATATAAAAAATTCCAATACACCTAACTATGGAAAAGAATGTCACTGAGTGTGAGTATATATATATATACATATATATGCATATATGTTTATGAATCTTGTTGCATTTTTATGAAACTTACTGCTAATAATGGTAGCAGTTTTTAATAATGGTGGTTTAATGATGATAAATCTCACAAGTAAAATTTAATTTCAGAAAATGTTTCTCTTTATGTGCTTAGAATATGTAATAATTTTACATAAATAAATTAATCAGAACCAGAATAAAAGTCACAAACCCATTAAAGATGAGCCCATTATTCTAAAAGTTGTGAATTATAAAAAAAATAAAAAAAAAATACTGGTTTCAAAACCCAACACCAAAACTACTTCACTAACTTTAAAATCTTACAAATTATAGGTATAATTTAAAATACTAAGTATGCAATGTTTCCAAGAATTATGAACTATTTTGTAAAAGGTCATACAAATCATCACAAATGTGGTTTTAATATAGTATGTATGTATGTATGTCATAATACTGAAACTACTCGCAATGCACCATTTAACATTCTTGGAGTCTCAATAGGCAATAGTCCTATAGAGGGAGAGCAAAATCAAGTGTCTCACCTCTCTAACCACCTTGTAAAAGAGTTAAGTTTTAAAAATCAAACTTAAAATAAGGTCAATCTATTCCTTGTCCTATTTGTCATCACCTTTCTCTCCCTACATTCCAAACCCTCAACATTCAGTTGAGACAGGAAGACAATAATTATACAACAAAGAGTTAAAGACTTCCTTTACATATTCACAAACACCATTTTTTTTTTTTTTTTTTTTGGATGGAGACTGGAACATCCAGAGTCATGATTTTATTGCTGTGGGAATCTCCCTAATATGAATGTTCCCTTCCCTGGGGGGCAGGTATACAACTCATTTATAACTTTAAATTAATAGAATTGGCTGGGGTCACTGAGTGGTTAAGTGACTTGCCCAAAGTCACACAGCAAGTGCTGTGTACTTCAATACTAGAGCAGTACTTGAATATGGATTCTGACTGCAAGGCTGGCCCTCAGCTGACAATATCTTTCATATACACATAGATCACAGAAGGCATGAACAATATTGGGCCAGAGAATGCATTTGGAGATCATGAAGATCATAAAGAAAGCATAGAAAGGTATGTTAACTACCAGTTCTCTTATTTATCTATCTTTGAATCCTGGGGGATTCCAGGAAGTGAGCTAAAAAAGATTTTATTTTCATTCATTTTTCCCCAATGCTAAGAAAGGATGGAAGAGAATGACACAGCCTACAAAATATTTAAAACCTCTCTATATATTTTCTCACATATTCAACTTCAAAATAAGAAAAGAAAGAAAAACAAAAAATATATATTTTAGTAACATTTAAAAAGGATAACCACAATCCAGAAATAAATGATCAAATAAAGTAGAACAGTTGATTGCATTATTCTTTACATTTTGAAAAAATGAAATAGTCTAAATTTGTCAGTATTGATGCCCTTAATAGGATGAAATGAAAAAGAAAGCACTCCATTGTTGTTATTTGAAATGTTCTTTGATTTTTTGTAAATTTCAAGGATTAATGGCAATATCTTTTAAAATTGATGTCTCATGCTAATCTATGATGAGAGATTGATTTGTGAGAGTTCAAGCTGACTGTTAGAAACTGCGACACATTTTCAATGATAATCTCCCAGGATAAAAAGCATCAAAATGAGTTAGCTTCTTATATCCTTACAGGAGAAATATTGAGATTTAGAACCCCAAATCTGTTTTTTTTTCTTTTTTGCTTAATAAGTAACATTGATAGAAAAATATAGATAAACAATTTCTCTAGAGCAGGAAGTTTATCCAGAGTCACAACATGATTTATTAGGAAAAACCCAGGCTTCTTGTACATTGTTCCAGAAGCAGCTATTTGCTTTCTTAGTGAGAGTTTTGCTTCATTCTTCTCCAGCAGGGGGAGGTGGTTGGCACAACTTGTACAACCTAATAAATGATAGAGAAATTGTGTCATTAGTTCTTCAATGCTTGGTAGAGATACTTAAAAATAGACAAAGATTAATTGCAATTATTTGGGATAACCAGATTCTAATTATTTGTGATATTTCTCCAGCATATGGTAGAAATTATTAAAAAAATCACTTTTAAGTTGGAAGGGCTGAATTTAAATTCAGGCGTTACTACTCACTCATTACTTGTATGTTCTTTGGCAAGTCAACTGTAGCTAACTTCCTTGAATGAAAAATTAGGATTTTAGATCAGAAAAGAGCTTCTTAATTGTGTGTGTGTGTGTGTGTGTGTGTGTGTGTGAGAGAGAGAGAGAGAGAGAGAGAGAGAGATGAATCCCACTGGCAAAGCCATTCTCATAAAAATATTTTTAAATGTATAAGACAAAATACAAAGTATTGCTAAAGAAACAAAATATACTGGATTTACACACATATATTATATCTAGGTTATACTGTAACACATGTAAAATGTATGAGATTGCTTGTCATCTAGGGGAGGGAGTAGAGGGAGAGAGGGGAAAATCTGGAAAAATGAATAAAGGGATAATGTTATTAAAAATTACTCATGCATATATACTGTCAATAAAAAATATATAATTATAAAATTAATAAAAAAGAAACAAAATATACTGGAATAGTTATTAAAATAAACTTTAAAATAAATAGGTACATAGCCCCTGTTAAAGATCACATGAAGTATATATAGTCCTTCCCAGCTCCAGATTTTTGATTCTGTAATCCCATGACAAAAGAATGCATTTACCTGTACAGGTTCACATAGTATTTATTTTATAATTATCTGATTTTCTTTTTTATTACTGCATATAGTATGTGTCGGGAGTATGAGATAAAATATATGAACAAAAAACAAAAGAAAAAAGAAAAGAAAAGAAAACCATAGTTAAACTGATTCATCAAGGGGTCAAGATGTAGGGAAGAAAAAAAAATAAAATAAAATAAAATAAAAGATTGACTATTGAAGGAGGGTTGTCCTGGGAAATAACTAAGGACATGAAGAGCTGGTTCAAGGCCAGCAATGCCAAATATAATTTTTATTGTGGGCAAAAGGAAAATCCAAGCTAGCTTTATCTCTACCAATGTGATTTCCTTTCTGAAATCAAAAGGACTTAAGCTTTGCTATCTGGTAGATGTGTGACATGGTTGAAAATCCTCAAACCTCTCTGAAGTACAATAGCATTACAAATCTAATGGGAATAATGATTCTGTACTAAAGATAAAATATAGTATATTGTCAAGCATTTGGCAATAATATATTACTGTTAATATGAGTAGTAATCATTTCCACAATTCATACATCTGCTAATACTTTGTCATTCACCAATTCTTCCTTATCAGTCTGATCTCTATTCTCTATGAGATTTCTTTCCTTCTGCCTCACAGTTTTAACCACTAAAATACAAGTGATATGTTCCAGTATTGTAAAAGTAACATAATAGACATATACTATGTAAAGAAACAATACTAAATATTAACATTTTTGTAGTTTGTTACTTCTTTTTATATGAATCTGAGCTTAGTAAATCCCTAGGGAGAAGGAGTTTATCTTTTGTTTACTTGAGACTTAGAAATGTTAAATAATAACTAAAAAAATAAAGGTGATCATAATTAAGTTGTAATTGTTATGTATTTGGCTATCCATGATAGATATGATAATCATTCATTAACATTTTTGGCAGTCAATGGGGGCCTTTTATAGATGAAATGTACACTTCCTACATGTACAAAAACACTGGTTAACACTTGAGAACTTTCTGACATCATGAAGATTTTTAACTCATATCCACAAATCTTTTAGCTTCCTTCAGTTAATGCCTAGGAATCATCATGACTCATAGTCCCCAAAGCAATTAATTACTGCTAACATATGCAAAAAAATCTGATTCTGATGCAAGGTACCATTACATAACAGAAATGGATCACAGAAGCAGAAGCAACATTAGAGATAATTTAAACAAATGGACTGACAGGAAGGGACAGCCAATCTACTATATCAGGTGAAAACATTTGACAGCAGGCTGAAAAGCTTTCCTTTCAAATTTTACCTTGATAAATAAACTAGGTTGTCTTATCTGTTAGGTTATCCTTAGATAGTTCTTGCTTTACAGATGAAGAAAGTGAAGCTCCAGTTTAAAAAATTCACCTACTGTTTCTAAGCATCAGAGCTAGTTCAAACCTAGACCTATTGATTCAGAGTCAATCATCATTCTTGCTAATTTTTTAAAAAGCTAAATTTTGTTGACAATGGAAAGTTCCCAGTAGCAAAACTCACCCCTTTACTTGAAGTTTTAATGCTGACTCACTAATCTAGTAGTCAATGAGAAAAATGAACAAACTTTACTACTAAGAACTCAATTGCATTTGGGCAAATGAAATCTTCCTGCTTTCAGAGAATGACAAAGATGAATTGGTACAATGTAAATTAGTTCTTATCTATGAACATAAAGAAGTAGAATGTTACAATGAGAGAATTTCACCTAGAAACATTTCCTTCACACTCCTAGGAGAAGCTGATAGCCAGCCCAAGTGCTTCAAATGCTCTTCTGAATTTGAAGGAGACAGTGAAGTTTCAAACTGCCTTGCTAGAGCTAGAGTAATAGAATAAACATTTTTCCATCTTTAATTTCAATCCTCTCATTTAACTGCAATATACACTGCTGTCAAACAAATGAGAAAATGTAGTTTATTTATCCCTGTAAAACATGAAATGGAAGCTGCATAGCCAGCTGTCAAATGTTTTCACCTGAGGTAGCTAATGGCTTGCCCTATCTTATCTGGTCCATGTCAGTACATTCCATTACAATGCATCACACGTGTTTCAGGAGAATGTAACTAATGCCACCAGATAGATGAATCTTTGATATGTCTGCCTTGAACACTGATGAAAAAGCTACTCCCTGTGATCATGTAATGAAATAATAGCTCAGGGTAAGAAATATAGGTCTAGGTGACATTTAGATTCAGTGATGTTTCTTGCAAAAGCTTTAGGGTCACTTGAGTTCAAACACATTTATAATAGAAAATGTAGGGTTTAGGAAATTTACAATAGGCTGATAAGGTTGTAAGTAGAAAATGTGTTGAGTTAGATTGAGTCACTAAGCACCAAAACATTTTTTTATTGATAATTGTGTCTCAGTTGGGAGCCTCTGCTTATGGTAGAAGGACCTGTTTTTTTTATTGTCTTTCCCATTCATCCACCTCAATGACAAAATATGGATGCAATGGCTCTTAAAGACCTGGCTACAGGTCAGGGAATAGAGAAGAAGTTGTAACGAAAACAAGCAGCCTGAAAAGTGAAAGAACATCAGAATTGGATTGGAAGCTGACAAATTATTTAACTTCACTACTTTTACAGTAAAATAGATTCAGTAAAAAATTCAGTATCTAATGCACAGTTATTACAAGAAGAGTATTTTGCTCTATAAATTTAAGAGACAGTGTGGCAAAGTGCATCTAAGTGGCTAATCTTAGCAATAAGAGAAGTTAGATTCAGATACTGCCTCTGACACCAAGACCATGGATAAGACATTTAACTTCTCACTGATTGAGGTCTAACTTAAAAAATTAAATTGGGGGTTACCTATATTGTGAAATTATAAATCTGCATTAAAGAATCTTTCTTCCCTTCCTTCTTCTTTTCCTTTACCCATATCTCCTTTAAGGATACCCAACTTGGCAATAGCAATACAGTGGAGCACTTCCTGCTTTTTCTGGTCAGGGACAAAAGCTGCCACAGCATGGGAGAAAAACTGGTGATCTCACCAGAGCTTTAGGCAGAAATTACTTCATGGACCCATGACTCAACTTTTCAATTGCCTCATTTTTCTTATTATTTACATTCACTTCTGGGACCATCTCCCTTAGTCGGGTTTATCAGCCAGATATCACTGATGCTTTTGCTGATGTTGTTGTTGAGTTTTATTGATGAGTTTTGTTTTTACCTTGAAAACATTTACAGATTCTTCCCATTTCACGAGATATTTATTGTAACAAAGGTCTTGTAATAGTAAACAATTAATAAAACTATTAATAGAGTGACTTCATTTTGTATGGACATGCATAATTTCATATTTGTAGAAATTCTTCCCCAGTTTCTGTATTAAAAATAATTAAAAGAAATTTTTCCTCCCCCACCCATCCCCAATTCTACTGGGGGTGAGGAAGAAGAAAAGTAAAACAAAACAAAACAAAAAAAACTCTTATGATAAATATGCACAGTCAAGCAAAAGAAACCAACTCCAAGGCTATATACAAAGATGTTTATGCCTCATTCTATGTTATAAAACAAACATATATCTCTCATGTTTAGCATATTTGATCATTATTCCTTTTTGAACTTGAAGACCAAAGTTCAAGTACTAGCTTCAAGACTTTACTGCAGACAAGTCATTTTACCTCATTTCTTTTACTGCAGAATTCTCTTGGGAACCATGAAGATCCAGATCTTTATATTGATCATAATTCTTATAGCTTTCAAAGTTATTTGTTTTAGTATTATTATTATATAAATTATTTTAGTTCTGCTTACTTCATTCTTTATCATTTCATATATATTTCCATATCTTTTGGAAATGATACTATTTTGAAATAATAGCTACCATTTATATAATACTAAATATTTGCTAGCCATTATGTAAAATGTTTGACAAATAGTATCTCATTTAATCCTCACAACAACCCTGCAAAGCAGGTGCTTTTATTATTCTCATTTTATATAAGAGGAAACTCAAGCAAACAAATTAGTCATATAGTTGGTAAGCATCTGGTCAAATTTGAATTAAAGAGCTCCCAACTCCATACCCAAAGCTCTATTTATTGTGCCATGTAGCTGCCCTATATCTTATACGACAACAGGGCTCTGTCACATTTGTATACCACAACTTATTTGACCTTGACATAGTTGATGGTTATATAATCGCTGACATTCCATCTGATATGTATCAGAGTAGCATAGGAAATAAAGGGAAAAAAAAAAGAAAATGATAAACTAGAAAAGCAGGAGCAATAATGCCCTGTTGGTAAATCTCTGTATGAATATATTCTAAAAAAAATTTGGAATTATGAACAAAAAATCATTAAATGATCCATGTCCTTTTGACTCTAGTATACTGTTAGACCTGTTCTAGATAATAGAAAAATAGAAAAAAAATGTATAAAATATTTCTAGTATTTTTTTGGTGTGTACAAAATCCTTTACTTCTTACTGTCCTTATGGCTTTGGTGAAGTCAAGAGATCAGACATTTTCATATCTATATTGCATAGACATAATGGCATAATAGAGAATTAGTCTGAGAGTCAGGAAGACCCAGATTCAAGTTGTACCTAGCATATCCTGGGGAGGTGACCATGATTTAATCTCTTAATATATCAGACAAATGTCTAAGATTTCAAGTTAAAGAGAAATGGCTGGTCACATTTGCAGAGGGACCTTCTTTATTTAATATTTATACTAACAAAATCCTTGGGGCAATTAGGTGGAATGGAAGATAGACACCAAACTTGGAGCCAGGAAGTCTGGCTCTAATTTGTCATTTTCCTGAGTTCCAAACTGGTCTCATCTGCTTACTGGTTGTGTGTTGCTGGGTAAATTACTTAATACTGTTTATTTCAGTTTTCTCATCTGTAAAATGAACTGAAGAAGAAGGTGGCAAATTTTTGCAAAGAAAACCCTAAGAGGGGTCACAAAACAACTAAACAATGATAAAGTAGTTAGAAATAAAAATTTTAATGGAGAAATAAATCTGTATTGAAAAGTAGTTCGTGCAATGGAAATTGATTCAAAATCCATTAAGGAAGTTGAAAGTATTATGACAAATACTGCAGGGCTGTTAACAGGACAGTGCAAAAACTTGAAGAATGTCAAGAATGGTTCAAAAGAGCAGCAAAATTATTAAGTGAAAATGTCAAGAACACATATAGAAATTAGAATCCAATTAAGAAAAGAAAGCAACAAGTCCAAGATGATACACGAGAACTAAGAACAAAAGATAGAAACTGTCTCTATAATAAAAAATATTCTGAAAAAGAGAATGACAGAATCAGACAGAAAATGAATGGAACATTTTATTTTTAATCAGAACAACAAATGAAAATTCTATAAAACATGAATATAAGATGAGAAGATAGAAGTGAAGGATTACAGGTCTTCTAGAAAAGATCATGCAAAGAAAATCTGAATATTCCACATAATTACATTCATACAAAAACTTTGCCCACAAATATTAGAAGCAAACAGCAAGGTAAAGAAAGAATGCAAAGAATACCAATAGAAGAAAATCTTAAATTTAATAAAACAAACAAAAACACGACAAAGATAATGATCTTTGCAACTATGTATTGCACTTTGAGTATGTAAACTTGGCCTCATAGAAGGAAGAAGCAATTTATGTCTGTTCTTTTTATTTACTACTTGCACACTGGCTTTTTGATCAGCATCATGGAGTTTTATAGTAATCTGCAGACAATGTTCAGCTATTACCTTTTTTTTATTGGAATTTTAACACTTCAGTGGATCTATTATCCAAATACTGTATACTATACATGTTCAAGTATTTGTAACAAATACCCATGTGAAATTATTCTTCAGCCATATAAAGCTTAAGAATTTAATCAAATCAACTGTGAGAGGTGCCATAAACAAGAGCAGCAGAATTAATGAAAAATGGAGGAGTCAGCACTAGGAAAAATTGCTGGCAAAACCTTGGTTTATTCATACATTTTCGGGAGGGAAAAATGTTTACCTATTTCAAAATACTTCCATTGCCCACACTATCAGAAAGAAATATAACTTCATAAATGCTGCAGTCATCTTTCTTACTCTAATGGCTACTTTACACAAAAGCAGCTACAATTGTCTAGTCTTTAATAGCAAAAAAATAAAATAATAATAATAATCCTTTTTGGGGGAAATATGCAAATGTATCACATCTTAGTAATGGAAACTGATTCAGTCCAGTACTCTACTTCAAAGGCAGTGTAACCTTAACCCTTTCAAAACAGATAGTGGTATACTCTCTTATTTTTTCAATTTCACCACCTCTTTTTAATTTTTTATAAATTATATAGATATGCCCAGACTCTAAAACTTTTGAATTTTCTTTTATTCATCTTTTTTTTAATCCCCATATCTGCTTAGATGCCAAATCCTTTTAATTCTGCATTTACAATATTGCTTGCATCTGTCTTTTCTGTCTTCCTAACATTAACCACCTTGGCTTAGAAACTTCATATATATATATTTATATATATATACATATATTCCTTCAACAATTAGAACAGTCCCTGAATTAGGTTTTCTTTCCTTTCTCTTCTCTCCTAACAAGCTTTTGCAAAACTTTCTCTGTTTATATATATATATATATATATATATATATATATATATATATATATATATATATATATATATATATATATATATATGCATATATCCAAATCTACATATATATTTATCTAAATGTCTATATGTATATATGCATATGCATCTATACAGATAGATATCTCATTAGGTTGATCAAACAAAAAATTTGTTGGCAAAGATAGTGGAGTGGTTTGCCATTTCCTTCTCCAACTTATTTTACAGATGAGGAAACTGAGAAAAAGTTAAGTTATTCGGACAAATTCGTAAGTATCTGAGATATCCCAGAACTACTTATATCACAGGATTCTTAGGAGAAAAACTTTTTATATAATAAGGTGATTCAAGGGGATTCCAATAAACTTGGGATGGAAAGTGCCATCCACATCCAGAAAGAGAACTAAGGAGACTGAATGTGGATCAAAGCATAGTATTTTCATCTTTGTTGTTGTTGGTTGTTTGCTTGTTTTTTGTTTCTTTTCATGTTTCTTTTTTTCAATTTGATCTAATTTTTCTGGCAAAGAATGAAAATTATGGAAATATGTTCAGAAAAATAGCACATGTTCAATCTATATAGAATTACTTGCTGTCTTGGGGAGGCAGGATGGGGGGGAGAGGGAGAAAAATTTGGAAGACCAATTTTTGTAAAGGTGAATGTTGAAAACTATCTTTGCATGTATTTGAAAAAATAAAATACTATAAAAAGAAAAATGTTTTTAAACTTTAATATGCTGTATGAATATTATTTACCATCATTTGTGAACTATGATGTTTTATATAAATGTTTTTTTTTAATTATTAGTAAAATTTGGTGGTGAGGGGCAGCTAGGTGGCACAGTGGATAGAGAACCAGCCCTGAAGTCGGGAGGACCTGAGTTCAAATTTGATCTCAGAGGCTTTACACTTTCTTGCTATGTGACCCTGGGCAAGTAACAACTCCAGTTGCCTCAGCAAAAAAAATCATGCTGGTGCTAGGGCTAAAACTCAAGTTCAAGACCATGGCTCTCTCTACTACACTATGTTTTCATGCTACTGTATTATTGCCTGTTATGTTTGCCATCCTAAAGACAATTAAGTTTAATGTTCCTGATCCTCTTTCCTTTATATAATAATTTAATTTTAGTTCTATATTTCTATAAATTTTATAATTTATAAAGTAATCTCTGTAAAAATCTTTTGAAGAAGGTACCATTCATTTCCTACTCTCCATTCTTCAGATGAAGAATCTTTAGGTAAAAAGTAGTGAAATGGTTTATCCCTAATTATGTGGTAAATTATGGTAGGAGAGAGGGTATGAACCTATGTGTTTTGAGACCAAGTCCCAGAAATATAAAATCACATAGTTAGAAAATGGATGAGAGATTAGTACCTTACATTAAATCACTCTACTATAAGTGAAATATTCTCAGAACTCACATTACTATATTAAAATGTTTCTAGGTATTTTTCCTTTTTTATTAAAGTTGTTTATTGTCAAAAAATATACAAAGATAATTTTCAACATTCACCTTTGCAAAACCTTGTTTTCCATATAATTCAATATGTTAAACATGTGTAATTCTTTTATGCATATGCATATGGCGCATGAGAAAAAATCAGATCAAAAAGGAAAAAAAATGAGAAAGAAAACAAAATGCAAGCAAACAATAATAAAAAGATGAAAATACTGTGTTGTGATCCATATTCAGTCCCCACAGTGCTCTCTTTCAAGGCAGATGGCTCTCTTCATCACAAGACAATTGAAACTGGCCTAAATCACCTTGTTGAAAAGAGCCAAATCCATCAGAATTGATCATCATATAATTTTGCTGTTTCTATGTATAATGATCTCCTCGTTCTACTCACTTCACTCAGCATCAGTTCATGTTAAGTTTCTCCAGGCCCCTCTGAAATCATGCTGCTGATCATTTCTTATAGAATGATAACATTCCATAAAGTTAAATACCATTGTCCATTCTACAACTGATGGCAGCCACTTAGTTTTCTGGGCATTTTTCCAAGTAGATTTTGACTTAAACTGAATATGATCATTGAAAAATATGTGATCTTAGGTTATATCCTATTATCCTGTTTGCTTTATTTTTAAATCAGAAGTAAATACAAAAATAAATATTCTCAAATACTCCATAAGTTGTCCCTACATGTTAGCGGACAGCCTCTATTATTAAAATACAGAAGTTCTTAACCATTTTTAGGTGTTCAGGCAGCAAGATGGTACAAATGATGCAGCACTGGGCCTAGAGTGAGGAAGACTTGAGTTCAAGACAACTTCTTGATGTCTGACCTTGGAAAATCACTTAATATTTCTGTCTCAGTTTGCTTACCTCTAAAATAGCATTTATTTCCCAGAGTTGTTGTGAAGATCAAGTGAGATAATAATTGTGAAGTGATTAGCACAGTACTTGTATTATATAAGTGCTATAATAATGTTAATTATTATTTTTATTTTTATGTAGTAGTAGAAGGAAGAATAGGAATAAGTAGTAGTAGTAGCATCAGTAGTTATAGCAGCAGCAGCAGCAGCAGCAGTAGTAGTAATAATAGTAGTAGTAGTAGTAGTAGTAGTAGTAGTAGTAGTAGTAGTAATAGTGTATCATAGACCCTTTTGGCATTTTGGAAAAGCCTACAGCCCTTTTCCTTGAATGGTTTTTGTAATGTATAAAATAAAATACAAAGCATTACAAGGATATGAATTACACAGAAATGTATTTATCAAAATAGTAAAGCAAAATTAAACCCCCAAAGTTCATAATCCAGAACAAGTTTAGACAAACCATTTAGCAGGTTAAAGAAGAATGTTTAAAAACTTGAGACATATCATTTATACAAATAATTGATCTGAGCTTACACTTACCGTGGAGCAGATTGTGGTGTCCGGTCTCTGACTCCTAAATTCTTGGCTGTGTTCTGTACTCTTGCTCCCTAAAACAAATACCAATATTTTTTTCTTAATCCAAAGCTATATCAATATTATTTGAGTAATGCATTAATAAGATGATGGTGAATTCTATTCAACAATTATTTAAGTACCTACAAAAATTCAGGCGCTGTGCTAAATGTCAAGGAATATAAAGCATGGCAAAAAATAACCAAACAAATTTAGTGCCCACCCTTAAGAAGTATACAACCTAATGAAATCAGAATATTTATTGAGCAGGAAGTTCCAATCTAGAATATTAACTCCAAATGTTTGTTTCTTCAGAGCCAGGAGAGAGGGGAGAGAAACTGTAAAAGAGGATTATGTTCAATCCAATTATTTTGCTGGAAACATAATAATGACTTATTTTAATATTTTAAAATTCCAATACCAATATTTAAATAATTAATATGTATTTTTATAATCACCAAGGCCATTAAAATGTTTAGTTAAAAATAGATATTTCTATCTACTATCACATCTAAATGGCTCAGTTAGTAAGAATCCATACTTAGGACCCTGAAAAGTAAGAATGAGAAGACTATAAATACCCACTATCTTTTGCTACCAGCAAGAGACAGGGCAATTTATTAAAGGTCTATGCAACACCTGTTCTACAACATTTCTGCCTTAATTCCATAGTTAACTATTTTAAACTTTACAGCAATAAGAAAAAGAGATAAGCCTGTACAGATTTCAAGACTTTCTACCTTGCAGCTTACTGTTCAAAGAATGGACCCATCAATATTATTGTTCTGTAAGAAATGATGATTTCAGGATTATTTCAGAGAGGCCTGGAGAGACTTACATGAACTGAGGGAACTTAGAATGCTATTCTATCTCAGTTCTCGACATTTTCTCTCCCTATCACACCCTAGCATTATATACCTCATATTCCTAAATATGGTATTACATTTGTCTCTAGTTTTCCCTGTGTCTGGCAAGAATGAAAAGGCAAACTAATGGAAACCTTCTTCCTAGGAGATTAATTCAAGTAGAGATCAAAGTTCACAGGCTAAGTTTTATCTCTGTTCTGTTCTTTCTGTCTCAGACACTTCTAATTCATCAACAATCAGGCATGGGAAAAGAAAAAGAAAAAACACCTGAAATTTTCAAATAAATTTTATGATTTCTATATAAATAAGAGATTTCACGTATTTTTACTACTCTGATATTTTCCATGAGACATTCTTAATAATTCCATAATGTATGCTATGCTTAATTTATTTTAACACCATGAAAAAATTTCATTGATGGAATAACTAATATGGAGTTAAATATGGAGTTCCAGTGATATATTTAACAAAGTGATTTTCCTATTTTGTTTCATAAAATTTTCAGAGACATTTAAAATATCTAGAAAGGAACAAAGTTACATTCTGTTTCCTTTGATTATCACTTAATATTCAATTTATATTTATAGTTAGCAGTCATCCTTTAAGGAAACTCCATAAAGCATATTTTTATTTATACCACTGTTTATCCAAATAAATCTTAATTATTTCTGCTTTGAATGGTAAATCAAATATGTTGCATGTTGCATTTTTAAAATCCCTTGCCATCTCACCAAATTGTTGTTTCTTAAAAACATAGTGTAAGCCTTAATTTTTTTTTGCAATCAATTCATGTTGTATATGGAAACTAAGGCTTTGTCTTATCTAAAAATTTTATCTGTCATTAATTTATTTCACATTCAGCAGATGCTCAATAAAGATTCACTGAACTTAATTGAATTTTTAGGTTAAGAATTTTCATAGAACTTTCAGTTGAAAAGTGTTATAGAGACCATTTTTAGATGAGAAAAAGGATACCAAATATATGAAGTAACTTGTCAAAGATCAAAGGGTAATAAGTAGCAAATTCTCTTCTAGATAGTATTTTTGATTCTTTATCCTTTTCTTCTCCTTTAAAGACATCTTCCCTAACATTGTAAATGTATATGTGTGTGTATATGTTTATAGCCTACCCATCATAATTGATACTTTTACTATTGGTTTATTATTTATTAAATCTTTTACCATATCACAATATCATGCCATCATAAGATCACAAAGCTACAAGAGACTGTAAAAGTTAAAGTCTAATCCTTCATTTTACAAATGAGAAAATTGAGACATAGAAAAGTCTTACCCAGAGTCACGTAGCTAATAATTATTAAGGGACGGGAAGAAGTATTATTATGCAAGTCAAACCCAGTGTGTTAACCCCAAGTTCCATGCATTATGCACTCTACTACAGTAATCAGAAATACTAAGAGATTTCAAAAAGCATTTTTAAAATATTAACAACAAAAATAAACCTGCTATTAAAGAGTTGAAACCCAAGAAACATATGACCTGCCTGAAAAAGAAGCAAAGAAATATTGTACTCAAATAAAAATATCAACAAAACAGAAGGCAACTGATAATTTCCTAATTCTATTGGGTAACTTTGATTAATGGAAAGTCTAAAGGGGAAACATAGAGAGAGAAGAGAAAGTAAATGAAAAAAGACAGACACTGATTTCCTTTAATATATAAAAAGTCAGTGAATTAGTTAGTCAATAAGCATTTATTAAACGCAAATTTTTTGTGCCAGATATTGTGCTAAATGTTGGAGATAAAAATAAGAATCAAAAGACATCCCCTGTTCTTGAAGATTTAATAACATAATATGGAAGACATATTGAAAAAAAGTATTATGTACAAACAAGCTATGTATAGGATAAAATGAAGATAATAAAGAAAGGGCAGTAACATTAGAGGGATCCAGAAAAATTTTGTAAAAGCTGGGACTTGAAGGAAGCCAGGGAAGGCTGTGAGAGAGAATATGCAAGGCATTGAGAACAGCTAATGAAAAAATTACCAAATATTGGAGATTAATTGTTATATGTGAGGAATAGCAAAGAAGTCATTGTCATTAGATCACAGAGTATGGGGGAAATGAATGGCTGGAAATGTAAAAGTGGGCCAGAATATGAATAACTTTGAGTGTCAGAGGATTTTAAATTTGATTCTAGAGGTGACAGGGGAAAACTGGAGTTTTTGGGTGGAATAGCAAGAGAGGGGTCACATTTGCATTTTAGGAAGATTAATTTGATAGGTGAGTAGCAAATGAATGGAACAGAAATACACACACACAAAAAAAAAGTCAGTCCTTGTCCTTAAAAAAAGGTTGCCTTCTATGAATAAAAAAATCAAGAAACATCAAGTAACAGGAAAACAATATAAGACAGTGTATCATTCAATGCTATCATATATTAATGTAATGGACAATTGATAAAGCAATTCAGAAAAGGAAGAGGTCATTCCTATTTGGAGTAGTTACTGAAGAATTCTTAGAGAGGATGATACTTGGGTTAGATATTGAAAGGATAGAGAAAATTTGAATAAGAAACGGGAGGGAAGAGACCGAGATTGAAGAAAAGTAAGACGTAAAGAGAATTGAAAAACAATGAATCATAAACTTCTGTAATATAATTTTATAATATAAAGACTAAAATGGAATTAGGTTAGTATTTTGAATAGTGATTTTGAAGTGTGTGATTCACACTTTTATCTCCATCCTTACATCTATTAGATCAATTAGTCATGGGGAAATACTGACTTGCTCATAAGTATTCAATAAATATGTTGCTGGTTGATAATGGTAATGGCATTATGTTCAATTTTTTTAAAAAATGAATAGCATAGAGTTCTTTGCCTTTTAATGTTTGGATAATAATCTACAAGTACTAGTAATACAGCCAACAAAATTTTAAGCTATGAAGTCAATATATAGAATCACTGAAGTATATTGTGACTAAATAATGTGAACACATCATATTTAAATAGTTTCTGTTTTCTATAAAAACTCAAAATCTATTAGGAACATTGTTTAATTAATGTACATAATAACCAATGAGGGGAAAAGGTGATAATCATCTTTATCCTATTTGGTAACAGACAAGCTAAGGGGAAAGTGGTTAATAATTACCCAGGATGATAATGGTCCAGGAGACAAGACATAAGTCTGTAATTCACAGAACAGAAACCTAACTGGTTAGATTATGAGTCAATAAAATGCAGTCTTTATCACAAAGGTGGTAAAAAGTCCCACAGCACTTTCCCCTGTGGAGGCTGTGTTTAATACGGGGGTGCTACAATTTGGATAGTATTTAATAAGCTGGAGTGCAAGTTGGAGAAGGTGGTAAGAATAATTAGTGAGAAGATTAGAAATCAGATGATACTGGCATAACTTGAAGGAAATTGATATGCATGATCTGGAGAAAAGAAAACTTTTAGGGTTTTTAATAATTGTCTCTAAATATTTAAAGGTTTAGCATGTGGAAGAGAGAGTCTTTGTTCCACTGTGCTTGAGAGGGCAAAATTAGCTATTCTCTAGCTCCAATATGACAACACTTGCTTCTGGGTCTTGATAAGTGGCCCCTCATGTTTGGAATACATTTATTCCTCAACTGTAATTGAATCCTTGCCTTCTTTAAAAAACAAAACAAAAACAAAAACAAAAAAAAACAACCCCAGGTCTTTATTTTTTCTTGTCTTTGTATAATCAGCATTTAGTATAGTACTTAATATCTGTTGAATGGAACAATAATTTTTGTATATGTGTGTGCGAATGAGTGATTTATCCCCTCCCCTTGTCATGTAAGGTACTTGAGAGTGGGATTTATTTCATTTTTTTGTCCATGTATTTCTAGGACCTAGGCACACTATTTTTTAATAACTGATTCATGAATTAAATTTAATTGGAAGCAATGAACTAAGTTTCAGTGAAGTAGATTTAGACTCATACCAAAGAAAATCCTCTTTAAAGTGTGATGATAACTTTTTATTTTCCTTTCATGCATTTTTATTATGTCCTTCCTCCTGGAACATTTGACTAACTGAAGCCTGTTTTCTATCAATATTAACCTCACATAGGCTAAAACCTTGTGGCATGTTGGTAGTAAGGGAAGACTTTTTACATTCCTAAGAAGCTAAAGGAGAGGAAAAATGGAACAAACCTAAAAATTTCTCTGACTCAAAACTGGGTTATCTTTGAAACATGTCGTCCCTTTACCTCAATAAGCCCACTGTGACTTCTTTAATGTGTAGGATTTTGCAAATTATGGAGAAACCTATTTACTAATTTAGTTTAACCCTAATTTGTTTAAATTTAATTGAAGGAAACATAAGATAATGAATCTATTTGATTGGGTCTGTGTGATCTTTATGACACAAGTAGCCATGAGTATTGTTTTACATTTAAACAATATATATTTTTCTGTATGTCTAATGTGGTTTTTTTCTTTGAAGACTTTTTCAGGGCAATTTTTCTGCTTCCCAAACCTGTGCTTAAGCATAATAAAACCAAGATTTTATCTCTATAATTTCTGTGTGGGATAAGTTTATTCGGCAGCAGTGACCTACCACATGAACTTAGGGAAAGGTATTTTTTCCATAACAGTTAGAGCTACAGGTCTTTGCTTTCTTGCAATGTGAATTTAAAAAGCAATGGGATTTATCTCAAATAGAAATGGGGACATAAACTCTGCCAAAGGATCCCAGTGGGTTTATATTGGCTTAGAAAATGACATTAACATTTTCTCTATTTTATTGTATTTTTTATATTTTTGGTCAAATATTTACTAATTATATTTTAATCTGGTTCCCTCTGCAGTTAGGATGATTTCAGACTGCACTTTGCCATATCTTATGGAGAGTATTCTTGCCCAGTTGCCAAGTGAACTTTATCATTTCTGAAATACCTTCCAATGCTGAGATTTTATAATAGGTTGAAATTCAGTTTCCAATTTCATTTCCAAATAAGTCCTCCAAATGACCATATTGTAACCACATAACACTAAGGAACAGTGGAAGGGTAGCATAGATTAATGACATAATTATCAATGATCACTTTTAGGGCAGGTTTGCTCTAAATTACCTCACCACTCCTGTAAAATATGCTTATCTCTAGAAATGACCAAGTAATGCCTTGGGAAGATGTTACAAGATATTTTCCCCTCAAAATGAGTTTAATTATATTACATAGTATAGGATACATTTCCTTGGGAAGTTATATTGCATTCCTATAGTTAGCTTTTTGCTAATCTAGAACTCCGATTTCTTAGGTGTGGGAAATATTCTAGTGTGGAATCTCCCTCTAACAGTCGGCTGCAGGATTCAACAACAAGCATGTAACAGTGGCAAGACTTGTTCTTCTATTCCTTGTACTCCTTTAATATATTATATTGTGTCATTTTGTATTTTCAGTTAATCATTCAATTAACAAGCATTTATCAAGAACTTAATTTATTAAGCTAAATACTTAATGAGGTGGCATAGTTAATAGAGTGCTGGGCTTTGAGTCAGGAAGGTCTGAATGCAAATGTGGTCTCAGACATTATCTGTGTAAGCCTGGGCAAGATATTTAATACTGTTTGCCTCAATTTCTTCATCTGTAAAATGAGCTGGAGAAGAAAATGATAAACCACTCATGTATCTTTGCCAAGAAAACATGAAGTGGAATTAGGAAGATTCAGAAATGACAGAAATAACTGAAGAACAACAAGAACTTAACACAATGAAATAATCACAATTACACAATGCCATATTGCCCAACAAAAATCCCTATCAAGGATGAAGAAAAGAAACTTTGCCTGAAGATAATATTGATCACAGATACAGGAAGATATGAAATTAGAGTCTTTTAATTTACATGTCAGTGTTCTTTCTCCTGGATCTCTTAACTGTCAGCAAAAGTTATATATCTGTTTGTGTGGTGTTATAGTTTTCTTTTTATCAAAAGCAAGAGTTCTGACATCATATCTCTCTTTGAAACAATGATTATGGCACTGTTTTGAATGTTTTGCTTTTAGTTTTGAAGAAAATTTATGCCTATCTATCTGATAACCATAACCACATAAATAAGGCAAATTAAAAACTGTTATTTGACCTCTAGACAAAATCATAAGCTACACGTCAAAGACAGAGTCTTATTTTCCTGACCTTGAGGTCAAATGGAAAAGTAATAGCTTCTCAAGGAATTAGATGATTCTGGGAATATGCAGTCTAAATAAATCATTCTTAGAAAGGGTCACACCTTTATTAGATTATGTTTATACTAGTAGCATCCTAGAATTTATATTTAGAAAGAACCACAGAGATTGTCTAGCCTAGCACCCTCATTTCATGATGAGGGAAGTGATACCCACGGAGACTGAATGAGTGGCCTGAAGTCTCAATTTACTAAATAGTAGTATTAGTGGAAATTTCTATTCCTCAGTGTTGATGCCCTCTCTCTCAACTGCTCACACAAAATAATTAATTCAAAGGTATTTTCTTTTCTTTTGATGAGCACCTAAAAATCATTTCTTCAGATGAGACCCTGGAGAATTTAATGTTACAGAGTTTTGTTTTATTTTTTGACTCATTTGATTAGGGGATTTATTTAATCAGCTTACATTTCTCAAGAAAGCCTCTTCTGCTAATATGGTTGATAAATCACAAACTGCTAACACTCAAGTTTCATCAGAACAATGCTTACTATTCATTTTTTAGATTATTAGAAGAAGCTCCTTATGGAGATGCAAGGATTTATGAATACTATCATTCTGTTATGTTATTCTCTCCCCCCATGAATATTAAATGCTTAACATTTTGGTTCTTTTTTCTACTTTATCAGAGAGATGAAAACAATTAACTAGAGCACTGATGTCACACTCAAATAGAGGTGCCACCAAAGCAAATATAATGTTCTCGACTATTAGATATTGACTTAGAAAAACATATGTTAACATTATGTTCTATAGTATTTTATTTACTTTATTAAATATTTCCCAGTTACATTTTAATCTGGTTTATCTGGAACACAAGTGAAAGCTGCAATGTGGCCTTCATGCTTCATGTTTGATTCCTCTGAACTACAGTACAAGCTGACACAAGAGTAAAGCAAACAGTTCCAGAACAATGTATGCAAAAGCAAAAACACTGTAAATGAACTACTTTCATGGACATAAAAACTGACCAGTAAGGCTCATCATGACATTAGAAGGCTGATGATTAACTATGCTATCCACCTCCTAAGAAAGAAGTGATTAAGGGTGTAGAATGAGAAATACATATGGACATTTACAATGTAGGAATTTGCTTTCCTTGACTAATGATATTTTTATGACAATTTTTCTTTTACATTGAAGATGATTATGGCACTGTTTTGAATGTTTTGCTTTTAGTTTTGAAGAAAATTTATGCCTATCTATCTGATAACCATAACCACATAAATAAGGCAAATTAAAAACTGTTATTTGACCTCTAGACAAAATCATAAGCTACACGTCAAAGACAGAGGAAATATATGATTGATAATTGAAAAAATAAAAAGTGAAAAAATTAGTTTTTTTCTGGTAGAACAAGAGAAGAAAAGAGATGATTCAAAATACTCCCTGGCTAGGAACACACAACAAAGATGTTTTCATTTAAATCCTAAAGCTACTCAACTTGCTCTCAAAATTAGTCATCTTTGACATTCTTATGTCTCACCAGATTGAAAATGTCACTATAGTCCCCTGAAAGGAAGAACTTGTGTTTCCATGTTCTTTTGTAAACTTGAGTTAGTTATGTGCTACAAACCAATTTTCATATCTTTCCAAAGTTCCTGTTAAGTAGCAAAACAGTGGCTAAATTCACTTTTTTTTTTATTTATACAGACAGCAACAATTTAATTGGCTTGCCAATAGCCCTTATTCATTGCTGTTCAATCATTTCTCAAACATATCCAACTCTTCATAATCATATTTGGGATTTTTTTGGCTAAGATACTAAAGTGGTGTGCCATTTGTTTCTCCATTTTATTTTAGGTAAATTTATTTACCTAAATTTATTAAAGTAAATAGGATTAAGTGACTTGCCCAGCGTCACACAGTTGGCAAGTATATGAAGCCAGATTTAAACTCATTTATATGAGTCTTCTGACTTCAAGTCTGGCATGCTATCTATTAAACCACCTAGCTGATCAATATCCCTTGTAAAACGAACATGATGGAAAATAAAAAAAACTTTGAAGATCATAATATAGAAATAAGGCACTTAGGATCTGGAAACACACAGACAAAATTGAAACAGTCTCTGTCCTCAGAGAGTTTACATTTTATTGGGAATGTCAACTAATTTTGTTTTTTTTCCCTTTGTGCCTAATGACTTCACTAAAATACAAATATAGAAAATACTATTTATGTTATCATCTACTCTCTCTTCACATTCTCCTTCTAATATGACCCTAGATTTTAAAGCATTCATGATATGCAGTTTCAAGAGCTGCTATTCCCTGGATATTACAGAAATAGGATCCCTGAAATACTCATAAAATTCCATTTTGTAATGACACTAATAATATTCAAGAAATTAATTCTTTTTTGTCCCATTGTCACTGGGATACCAAGATGGTGTGTTTTATAAATAATTTCATCCACAAGTTCTTCTGATACTATGTTTTAGGACAAAGCACTCTCCAGTCAATATGCTTTTGATTCATATCACGCATGTTAATTCAAAGGAAATGTCACAAAAATGAGGGTCTTCCCTTTGTAGTTTCTCAGCTTTAAAGTCAAATCTTGTCACCTTTTAGAACTTTATTCCTTTACCATAGTAATGCCATAACTATATGATGGCCATGATGGCTTTAAAGCATCTTTTCTATTAACCAATATTTTTTCCTCCTGCAACATTGTGAAGAGTTTTGTAGTCATTGACTTTTTGAGTTCAAGTCCTTCTGTTACCATAATACATCTTATTTGTACTTTCTATCCTCCAATCCCTACTGATGACTGTCTCTAATATATCAGTTTCAAAATAGTATATGGGGTATTTAATTGCAGAATCAAAAATAAATAATTTGTTCAAATTCTAGAACACTACCTTTCAAATTCCCATCAATGCATTTATTATGAATATTAAAGCATAGATAAAATAAAATTGATTGAAATGTATAATTTTGAGGGAGAACTGTCAGATTTAATCCTGGAAAATAGGACCTAATTCAGTATATATTGTAATATATACCACATACATAACAATACTCATACTATATTACACATATATTATCACTGATACACTGTAGTATGCTTATGCCTCTCATGAATTTTTTGATTGCTCTTCGGTTTTTTAGGGTAGAAATTTAATTTCATTCCTTTTGTAGTGTTCCATAGTCAAGAATGATAATAGCATCACTGAGAGAGAGAGAGAGAGAATACTGGTACTCTAGAGAATTCAGAGTAATTAGAGAGAACGTTTTCAATAATGAGCAATTTGTGTTCACTTAAAGCACTTTGCAATTTCTCAAATGAAATTAAACTTGATTTCATCCTAACACTTTACCTTGAAATTCCTTCCAATCAATGATATGTGAAAGGAAGAAAAGAGGGAGAGAAAGAGAGAGACTTTGGGAGACAGTGGTTAAAAAAAAAAAAGAAATTAAGTCCAACATAGAGGAAAGAGAGACAGACAGGCATACATACAGACAGATAGATAGAAACAGAGAGAGAAAAAGATGGAGTTAGAGGGAGAGAGAGGAGGGGAGGGAGCAACAGACAGGGAGGAAGAGGAGAAGGAGGAGGAGGAGGAGGAAGAAGAAGATGAAGAAGAAATGAGGGAAAATGAGAGAGTACACCTACTAAGAAATGTACTCAGAAGCAAACTAAATAGATAGATAAATTTAAATCAAAATCAATATTGACCTTCCATTAAAGGGAAAAAAAATTGGGAGTGCCTAACAAAATTATTGTGAAATGTTGAACATGGTGAAACAGAGTGTTTACAAAGAACACTCTTCAAATACTAATTCTGTGTAAGAAATGAATGTAATAGAAATGGGTACAAAAATTAACCTTCCTCAGTTATAAACTTGCTTATAGAACTTACATTTAAAGTACTTTCTTTTTTCAATCCTTTAAAAATAACAAATAGGATTTTGCAAGAGCAATCATAATAATTAAGTAATTTAGTAATTAGTGAATTGATATGTACTTTGCACTGGAAAGACTTAGCAAACTCTCAATCTCATTTTGCTTCAATAATACATTAACTTAATTCTACATAATCTTCACAAATCTGATTTCCATCTCTTTTAACAGTTTTGGGGTGAAAAAACTGATTTTTTTTCAATATGCAGAATGATAAAAGGACCCAGAATAATTTTCTAGCTTTCTTACAAGACTATGTCCAGGATATCTAGTTTCCCAAGACTAGCAATTTTCTATAATATTTTGCCATATAAATAAATTTTTTCTAAATAGACACATTTCATATGCATCATAGGAATTTGCTATGTAGAGTACTTCTCTGGCTATACATTGTTTTTCACAATCATCTGACTACATCACCACATTTTTTAATCATTGCTAACTAAAAGAATATATTAATATTGTTTTATCCCATAAATTAAAAATAAAATAAAAATTTAAAAATATTTATCTTGTATATAGAGTTAGAGATTCGACTTGTGATTTCATTTCCATAGAAATGAAAAAAATAGTCCTGGATTATGAAAGTGCTTACACTAATGAAGGTAAGTCAACAAGCATTCATTAAGCACTGACAGTGTCCCAGGCACTGTGCCAAACAGTCCCTTCATCTTCTCTTGATTCTTAGAAAGTTGACTGGATAATGAAAGATCAAGGCATTTATCCAGGATCACACAGACATCTCAATGTGTCCCAACATGGAAAGGATAATTCATGAAGTGTCATAGATTATGCAAACAAGACATAATTCAGTGTGGGTCTAGATCTGACTCACTGCTGAATTTTTTCTGCATAATCCTTAAGTATGAACTGTAAAATCAATAATCTAATAGATGATTACACAAAATTAAGTTATCACTATAGTTGTTTATATAACATGTGATGTAAGATCTGATATCAGTCTAATTTCCCTTTAGATACGTAACATATATAATGCAAAAGAAAAGTATACTAGAAAAACAATAATTCTGTTCATATCATCACTTTATAAATATATTTGTTTACAGTAAAGTTTTCACTTTTTGTAAAACTCTTCTGCTTTGTGTGGAACAATAATAAAGTTTGACAGATTTACTTCTCATTTATAACATGTAAGAATATTCTTTCATGTATTTTGATCAGCAACACACCTGAAATTGGTAGGATCGGAGGATTTCACCATGAGGAAGAAATAAATGATAACACCATTTACATAATGTTTACTATGTACCAGGCACTATGCTAAACATTTTACAATTATTTATCTCATTTGATCCTCACAATGACATGGGGAGGTAGGTGCTATTATTATATCCATTTTACAGATGAGGAAGTTGAAGTAAACAGATTAAGTAACTTACTTGCCCAAGATCAAATCCTATTAGTTGTCTGAGGTCACATTTGAATTCAGGCCTTCCTGACTCCATAACTAATATACTATCCATTGTAGCATTCAATTGCCCTAGGTCTGCCCACTAGTTAACATAAGCAATCCTATGAAATGCAACATTTGCAGGAAATTCAAACATTTGTGAAAGTAAAAATGAATAGTTTACTATACACTCTAATTGGCCAAAGCTTTTATTATTTATTTACCTTGGCAGTATTGGAAATGCCAAAGGTATCTACAACTTATGAATTTGCAAATCATTTTGCTATAATAGATACTCAGTGTGATTCGTTAACTTTAACTTCCAATAATTAAGCTGTTTAGCTACATTTATCAATTTTGTACCATATGTTATACAATAACATTATAAGATATATGACATGCAAGCATTAATCCAAATAATAAAAATCTGAAGTATGTTTTGATATAATAATTTTAACATTATATATAATTATCATAAAATGCAAGAATAAATGATTAGGAAATGCATGAAAGCAGATAAAATTAAAAATACTGGTAAATTCTAGTACTGGTATATTTTTATACTTTTGCTTTACAAATATAAGATACAGAGACATCTTTTTGAATCAAGATTTAAACAACTTAAATCAAAGAAGTGCTTTAGGTAGGATTCAATAGAAAGGTAAAGTAAACTCACTATACTTCACTTAATATTTAATAATAGTGCTATTTTACTAATGAAGCACTTATGGGAAATACCACTACAAAAGCTGCCCTCAATTTACAAATGTGTTGTTATTAAAACTAATTTGTAAGTTTGGAAAATGGAACACACATTTTTCTCAATCAGAATGCTACTAAAATATTACAAGCTTAAAATTAAAAATAATACCAGTACCATTATATCCCATTTTTCTTTCAGAACTAAAAAGAAGTATGCAACCCTGTAAAGTATTTTTAAAACAAATATGCATTCCATAGTACCACAGAATGACTAGTCTAAGCTTAATGGGAAATCACTTACATTTGTACCTATTATGTTAGCCTCTAAATACCACTGGGATGTAAGAGGTGGGAGAGGATGAGGATCAGAAAATTCTAATGGCAAAGGATGAGGAAGAGGTACTTGAAGGTTGAAAAAATAATGAAATAGATGGCAGCCCAAGAAGGTTGTTTTATTATTTATCTCTTTTTTCTCTGTAGTCAAAATACCATTTTTCTTACCAAAGAAATGAAGAATTTTTATATAATGAGTGTAGTGGGCTTGGAATAAAGATCAGTTCTAATGATCAGAAGTTGGGTTACCCAGCTGAACTGAAAAGGTCACCTGGGAACCAAACGGGTCAGCAATGACCAGTATGGGTAAGAATTCCTTCCAGCAAAGGTATTAGGGAGAAAATAGACAAGGAGAAAAGAAAATGAAATTTTTATGTGGGAGACTGGAAGAGATCGGCCAGCAGATAACTCTATCTTGTGGGCATGAATTCATAGGTAAAAAAGGGACAATAGGAAGACTATGAATGTAAGAAAAACCATAAGTAAAGTTAAAAAGCATTAGAATTCAGTTATTACTATAATTTCATAGTAGAGATTGTGCATAGCGTGTAGGACTATGGGACTACTAGAATTATCAGATAGCAGGAGTTTGCATACCTAGCAGAGAAGTTTGAACGTGAAATGGGAAGCAATAGGATTTTGCAAAAGATTTTTCAGCAAAGAAATGATAAAACTAGATCTGTGGATTAACTCTGTGACCTTGAGAATGTCATCTTTTATTTGTTTTATCCATAAAATGAGGAAGTCAAACAAGATTATTTCTAAGGTAGCTTCTAGCTTTAATGATATTGGAATCATCAGTATCTTGCTAACAAATCATTTAAGGTCCAAATCAAAAGAATTTTAACCTTAAAATCTTGTCTGGTCAGCAAAACACTGCCTTCCTTCTGCCACATCCACCTCCTGAGACTTCGTCCCAGTACCTGATTTTTTAGCTTTCTAATACCATCTTGAATACCAAGTATGTGCCTTATTTCCCTAATAGATGATGAATTCCTTGGCACAGAGATCATGACTTGTGCCAACTCTCTATTTTCCCCGTGTCTAGCTAAGTGTGTTACATAGCAAGCAGAGTAGAAATAAACATATATTAAGAACATACTATGTGTGCTAAGCACTTTATAAATATTATTTCATTTGATCCGCACAACAATCCAGGAGGCAAATGCTATCATTGTCTTCATTTTGTAGTTGAAGGAACTGAGGTTATATGACCTGCCCAGGGTCACATAGCTTCTGAGGCCAGATTTAAATTTAGATCTTCCTGACTAAAAGCCAAAATCTCTACTCATTGTACCACCTAGCTGTCATCTTGCTGCACAGAGTTGGTACTTTGGAAATGCATGTTGTACTGATAGATTTTTTTTTTTCTGCCCCACATGTTTTGAGATCTATTTTTATCTAAAATACACCAGAGCTCTGAAACTTCCATTAATGGCAAATAATCTTGACCCAGAATATTGAAAATAAAAAATCAGTTCTGGTGTTCTACAATTTCTTTCTTATTCTTTGATAAAACTTATAAAATTAGGTTCTATTTAATAGGATAAATAAGATTCTCCTTTTATTAGATAAAGGATGATAAGAATCCCTTGTGCTTTATGTATCTATCTACCTATCCATCCATCCATCCATCCATCCATCCATCCATCCATCCATCTATCTGTCTGTCTGTCTGTCTGTCTGTCTGTCTGTCTGTCTATCTATCTGTCTATCTATCTATCTATCGATCATCTCTAAAAATCTATCTACATTTCAACACACTTTCCCATTCCTAAGTGTCTCGTTTGAACCGTAAAATCACCAAACCCCATTTAGACAAATGAGTAACAATCTCCCATGGTCAGATTAGATTGTGGACAGTTTTGGAGTTCTTCAGTCTTTCAGGGCAGGGGTGCCCCACCATCCCATTATTCGTTAAAGGCATTCCATCATCATGGAGCCAGCAGGACAAGGAAGTCATGGAGGCATTTGCATGAAAAATGAGCTGTGATCACCTCTTTTTGTCACTTTAAAAGTCCACTGCTTTTTAATTCTCTCATTTTCTGCTATTTCCTGATATGAATTTTCAAACAACTATACTATCTCATTTTATTCCCACACACAAAGTGAATGCAAATTAAACTGAAAATTACATTTTATAACATGAAGCAATCTAAAGAGGACACAGCAAAGGTTTCAGGATTATATGTATTTTTTTCTGTTTTGCACTGGACTTTTCAGTATTAATAGCTAGGCATTAGTGGAGATACGTTTTATATTTTTAAGAGGAAGAATATAACATGTCATTTCAATTTACCTGCTTTCGCATTACATCAGTAGCTTGCATGATGTACCGGGGGGGCAGTCCATGACTTCTAGCCAAAATTATAGCCTGTTCCAGAGTAACACTCAGAGTGCATCTGTGGACAAAGACAAAGTAAAATAAATTGTTACTTGTAGTTATACAGTATCTATATATTCAAAAATACAGTATCTATATATTCAAAAGAGTACTCTGGAATCTCAATCCATACAGTGCCATCTATTTATCTATCACATATGTAATAGTTATAACAGCTAATTCTTATTTACGGTTTACTATGTGCCAGGTTCTGTGTTAAGTGTTTTACAATTATCTCATTGTTCCTTATGACAACTTTGGGAAATAAGTGCAATTATTACCCTCATTTTACAGATGAGGTAATGGAGGCAAGCTAGACTTAAGTCACTTGCCCACAGTCATATAGTTAATAAGTATTTGAGGCTGCATTTGAACTCAGGACTTCCTGATACCAGGCCCAGGGATCCATCTACTGCGCCACTTAGTGGCATGTGTTGGCAAATATTTATAAATATTATATATATGTACATACACACATATTAAATGTCACATATAATGCATAGAGTGTATGTATATATATATGTAAATATATATATATATACACATATACACACACACACACACAGCCCAAAGTGTATATTATAGATAATATTAGTTAATAAAGAGTGCTGTAAGGACTGCAAAGCCATTTTCATATAATAGCTATTTGATCCTCAAAATAATCCTATGAGGTATATGCTATATATCTCTATGAGGTATATGCGATTTATGTTCCCATCTAACAGATGAAGAAGCAGAAGTTAAGTGACTTGCTTATGATCACAAGATAGTATCTGAATTTAACTCAATTTAATATTTTTAATATATTTAATGATTTAACTTAAATTTAAGTCTTTTTTTCATTATTCTGTATCTCCTCCTACTCTCACCTAAGATGAGGGAAAAATCCTTAAATATATATGTATAAAGTCCTTCAAAACAAATTTTCATATTAACTATATATAAAAATAGTATCTTTTTATATTTTAAGTGCATCAGAAGGAAGAAACATGCTTAATTTTCATTTTCTAGACAGAGCTGTGAACTACATGTAGCCCATATTCTGTGGGTATAACACTGCTTTGCAACAATCCATACAGCATTTATATTTTCATTTTTAAAATCCTTTTTGTTACATGAGCTAGAACTTTTAAGATGTTTCCATTTGAACTTTGCTAATTGTTAGTAATGTAATTTTTTAAATTGTTAGTAATGTATAATATTTTCTTTTTTTTTTATTATATATATATATATATATATATATATATTTTATAATATTATCCCTTGTATTCATTTTTCTAAATTACCCTCCCTCCCTCTATTCCCTCCCCCCGACGACAGGCAATACCATACATTTTACATGTGTTACAATATAGTCTAGGTACAATACATGTGTGCGAATATCGTTTTCTTGTTGCACAATAAACATTAGAATCCGAAGGTACATGCAACCTGGGCAGACAGATATTAGTGCTAACAATTTTCATTCCCCTCCCAGTGTTTCTTCTCTGGGTGCAGCTACCCCTGTCTATCATTGATCAACTGGAAGTGAGTTGGATCTTCTTTATGTTGAAGATTTCCACTTCCATCAGAATACATCCCCATACAGTATTGTTGTTGAAGTGTACAGTGATCTTCTGGTTCTGCTCATTTCACTCAGCATCAGTTGATTTAAGTCTCTCCAGGCCTCTCTATATTCCTCCTGCTGGTCATTTCTTACCGAGCAATAATATTCCATAACCTTCATATACCACAATTTACCCAACCATTCTCCAACTGATGGACATCCATTCATCTTCCAGTTTCTAGCTACAACAAAAAGAGCTGCCACAAACATTTTGGCACATATATGTCTCTTTCCACTCTTTAGTATTTCTTTGGGATATAATCCCAGTAGTAGCGCTGCTGGGTCAAAGGGTATGCACAGTTTGATAACTTTTTGGGCATAATTCCAGATTGCTCTCCAGAATGGCTAATGTATAATATTTTCAAATGATAGTTGAAGCTTCCAGTTTTTCTTTGAAAACCACTTAAATCCTTTAAAAATTTATCTAGGATAGAATGCTCTTAATCTTATAAATCTGAAATCAGTGATTTTTATATCTTGGTAATGAGATGCTTATCATAGAAACTTATTGCAAATATTTTTTTTTCCTGATAACTTCTTTCCCTTTAAATTTTTACTTTGTGTGATCTTATACAGATTTTTTTAAAGTTTTACATAATTAAAATTGTCCATTTTATCTTATGTGATTGTCATTATTACTATAGTCATAAATAATTTTCCTACACATCATTCTAAAAGTAATTTCTTTCTTGTGCCTCTAACTTATTTATATTTTAACTTTTAAATATAAGTAATGTATCCATTTGGAGCTTATATTGGTATATTATATAAAGTACTAGTATAAGCTTAATTTCTGACAGATATCTGTCCAGTCTTCACAGCAGTGTTTGTGAAATAATAAATATTTCCCACAATAATTAAGAAGGAAGTGTCTTTGGGTTTATGAAATACTGTATTTGATTCTATATGTTTTGTTCCTAATTTGTTTAAATGTGTATTCTCTCTTTCTCTCTCTCTCTCTCTCTCTCTCTCTCTCTCTCTCTCAAATCAGTACCAAATAATTTTAATGAATATTGATTTGCAATACAGAACATTCTTCCTATTTTTTTATTACTAACCTTGAGATCCTTGTCCATTTGATCCTCCATGTAAATTTCATTATTTTTTTGCTATATAAAATATTCTTTTAATATTTTATTGGTATAAATTAAATATTATATTTAATACATTAATATTGTCATTTTAAATTATATTGACTCAAAATTCCCATAATTAACTAATATTTCATCAAATGTTTAGGCCTGTATTATTTCAGAATTTATTTGTGCAAATGACTTGATTAGTACTCAAGTAAATGCTGGAAGATATACTTCTGAGTATTTTTTTTTAAAGCATGTATAGTCATTTTAATGGAATTTCTCTTTCTAGCTCTTCCTGAGTGAATGTGTACTATATATATGCATATTTAGACATATATACATTTCTAAGTATACAAATATGAATATTGATGGTTTTGTGGATTTCTGCCATATCTTTAAATTTGGGGAAGTTGATAATTATTCCTTCAAAATTTTAGTTAAGTCTCTAGGTATGAAATATTATGCCATTACTATTCCTTGAATTTCTCCCTTCTTCCTCCCTCTTTTTTTCTCTCTCTCTTCCTTCCTTCTTTCCTCCCTTCCACTGCTAAAACATGATGTTAACTGGTAATAGTGTTAAGGGGAATACTTTCTTTATTCCTGATCATATTGGAATAATCTTTTTTCTCCACAAATAATTTTGATTTTTTAATTTAAATAGTACTTACTAATTTGTTCTTATGATTTCTAAATTATTTCTAAAAACTATTTTTCCAGAAATAAGTAGTAGATTTCATCAGAAGTCTTTTAAGCATCTATATATAATATAATGATATGGCTTTTATCATTTATATTAATAATATGATTTATTATATTTATAGTTTTTCCTATTTTGAGTCAACCTTGTATTCATGGCATAAACCCAACTTGGTCATAGTAATCATTTTTTTTAATATGGTGTGGCAACTTATTTCCTAATATTTTATTTAAACTATTTGTATAAACATTCATTAAGGATACTGGTTTATAGTTTTCCTTTTCTACTTTGTCTTTCCCTAATTTAGATATCAAGACTAAATAGTTATACCACAGGAAAAGTAAGAAATATTTCTTTTTTTAGAATTAATTGTTCTATGAATGTTTGATAGGATCTGCTTAGGAACTCATAAGATGCTGGAATTTTTTCCTTTGTTATTTAATGTTATCACTTGTTCAATTTATTTTCTAATATGGAGTTATTTAAGTAGCCTGTTTCTTCAGCAATTATGATTTTAGTCATCTGCTAGATCACAAGTATTAAGCTAGGATCTAGAGAGTGAATTTTTCTATGTGGTCAAAGCAAAAGCATTCAATTAAGATCAAGATATAAAAATCAATATTAAAACCACTATAAAATAAAATGTTTCCATTATCAATAAGAAATTTATTAGATATTCAAATATTTTTGTGAATATAAAAAATTGAGGACTAACAAGAGACTAACCTATATATTTCAATTCAATTCAATTACATGTATTTTACATCTTGTAAAAGGAAAATGTTACCATGTTTATCATTCATTTTTGCATTTTGTGAAAAGTTTATAGATATACTATAATGAAACTACAATGAAACTGTACTGTCCCATTAATTTAAAAATGAGTAGAATTTGGTGCTATAAAGGCTATCTTAGCATTATGTGGGAGTATATATTTATGAATGTATTAAAACTATTGTATTGATACATTTACTATTGTAAATAAAGCCCTTTCATGTAGAAAATACCCCATATAAATTTTGCAGGGAAAAGTAAGACTTGGATTCTAGCATGCTTAAGGAATTAGTTTCCTTTCTTCTTTCTCTTCAGCTTTTCTTTGAAAGCACCTTTATACACATTTTTTATTATTTCATGTTTTCTATCCCATAGTTGCAATTTGTTTCTTTAATTTTTTTTTTTATATCTTTAATCCTCTAAAGTGTTTCCTCGACATTGGGTTATCTGAACCACACATTTGGGCAAAGGGGGCAAGAGAATCTAGAACTGTCATTTCCTTTTTGTGAGTTAAGTCCTGATGAGGTAATTCTCTCTATGAACATATAATTTAGGGTCTTAATTGGCTGGGACATTTAGACGATAAATAATGACTTCACCACTGTCACATAGATGCCATGTGCTAGGAGCAACACACACACACACACACACACACACACACACACACACACACACACACTTTTATGTATCTTCCTGACCCCAAGACTACCCTTATAGTCAATATTCCATACTCTTTATCATTATTATTAATATAATTTTGTTTTTTCTAATAGTTGTTAGGAGCCTTTTTATTACTTTATCCCTTTACTTTGTAATTCCTCTGACTGACTTTTTTTGTATGATTCTTCAGCTCCCCAATTACCTTCCTTAGCTCCCTTGTTTTGATTATCTCATTGGATATTTTTCCATAAGAGAAAATAATTTATTCCTTGGGATTTTCAGTATTGATATGTCCTTTGTTAACGTTGAATTTCACCTCACTATCTTAATAAGATGGTCTTTATGAGCTGCTCAGACTGCAAAATTCCATTACTTTATATGGTAAATCTCTGACATCATTTCTCCAGACTTAGTCTGGCTCTTTGCCAACAGATGTACAATTAGGACCTTACTCTAATTCTTTATAACTTGATAGGATTTGCCAGAGCTTATTTTCTGTACCCATAGCTTTCAAAAACCTATTGTTATATTCATATGATGATATGTCCCCCAGAAAGAGTTTTCCTGAAGAATGTATGAAACAGATATAGTTAAATATCATTAGTTGTGTGATCAAAGTACAAAAAGTTGATCTAAGGCATATAGAATAATATTATAATTATGCATTTTAAAAAATGGGTAAAGAGAATTGACACATTGTACTATCACATTAGAAATAGCTGAATGGCTTTACATTGTATGCATAGGAGTAATCAATTGTTTTCTTACAAATAACATGTTCAGTTTCATTGGCTGTTAAATGACTCGAGCAACAGCCTTCAAATTAGTTTTTCAGTGGCACTCATTTGAAACCCTTAACAATATCCTAATGGGTCAGTATTTTATAATTAACTGCTAATAGAATATGTTCTCTTTGCCAGTAGCAAGTACAGTCTATCAATCTGATGTGATTGAGATTGCTTTTTATGTGTGTAATTGATATAAAATAACAAATACTAATGAATATCAAGAAGTAGAATTGAAAGCTTAAAAAAATTATTTCGCCCCAAAATATTTAACTATCAAATTCTGTGAAAGAATATAAACTTTTTTTCTTCCTCTAATATAATGTCTCTAGCACTCCAATTTTAATTCTCCATTGACTAAGATTTCAATCAATAGATACCATTATGCCATTACATTGTAACTAAAAAAAAATTCTTCACTTCTTCCCTAAATTCCTTGAAATTTATTTCTGGTACCCTGATAAAAGAATACAATTCCTTTCTCTGTTTGTAACAAGAATTTGCTTGTTGCAAAGAATTTTAACTAGAATGTAAATACTTTTTAATCTATTTCCTTTATTCATTTATACTGAGTTATACTTTTGGGTCAAGGTATGAATGTCCTTGCAGTTTCACTACTCAGCACTATGGCAGCAAATTATCTTTGTAGCATGAGAAAGAGAAATGTGCTTCTGAGTGCCATCTGACTTTTTTTTTTTTTATAAAGGTGTTATTTCCAAAAAAGGACTATGTTCCTAGATGAGATATCACCAGGACCAGGGCTTTGCTCTCTGTCTCAGCATATCAAAAGTACCACTCATTTAGAATTAATAATTACTTGCAAAAAATGATACCTCTAACAGAAAATCTAGTTTAAATTGGAAAAATTTCTTTGAACTTGTGTTATTGTGCTCCTGCATACAGTTTATTAAATTGACAGAGATAATGCCCTCTTTCACAGAATATCTGTCATGGAGATTTGTTTTCCAATATCCTCACAATGTAATTTTGAAACAATCTCAAATGTCAAATGTCAGGATGAAGATAGGGAAATGGCAAGAAATGCTGACAGTCATTATAAATGGCTGGTGTCCCAAACCAGGGTCAAATCCTTTCCTTAATAGTAGCACACAAAGGTCAGAAATAAGACTGAAATTAAAGATCTAAAAGGTTTGTTGTCACCTCAGTTTTCTTGGCTCATAAGCTTTTACATATTTCCCCAACTATTTCATTGTAAAAGCTGAGTGGAAAAATACAACACTTGCAGAAATCATTTCAAATTCTGGCAGTCTCTGGAAGAATTTTGGTCCACAAACCAGCAAGCAAATGATTTTTTCAGTGATGCATGAATATGGTGTCAGCATCAGATGCTACAAGCACATTTTTTCATTTTCCAGGAATTCCTTCAACATTAAATTACAAAGACTTAATTTAAACAAATACATGCATGGGGTTGGGATGGCGGTATCATGTAGGTATGGAAGCATATTTCCATACAATTACATGGTTTATAAATTATATTTTTATATATGCTTATAAAAGGCACATCACATTTCTCCTATATGTTGGACATTTATTAGACTCTATCAATAAAATGGGAAAGCAATGTCATATTCTGTACAAGTTTGCAGTTTTAAAATTCAGAAAGTGATATATAAACTTTATTAGCCGTAAGAAATAAATAGAGAAAAAAGAAAGAAGGAGAACTAAAAAAGAGAGAGATAAATAGAGATGCATTCAGTGACTTTGTTTCATGGAATAAGACAGTATAACATTGTTTGAAGTTCTGAAGCTAAAGTCTCTTTCCAACCAAGTGTCCTATAAAATCGATTATTTTCCTTTTAAGGGATAAGTATCTAGAGAAAAGTATTGATATAAAGATGAGTTCCCTGATCAGTGTTCCATGGAACTAAATGAATAGGGGTTAAGAAACTTCCTAGGCATTGATCTATTCAAAGAATTAAAGGTTTGTCATAAGGGAAAGAATAATTGGCTTTTGTGTGATCCAAAAAGCAGAACTAAGAATAATGAATAAAATTAAAAAGGAAGTAGATTTGGCCTTGTCTTAAGTCAGAATCCTTATCCATTTTTATGTCATGGACTCCTCTAGCAATCTGGAAACATATATGGACTGTTATCAATACAATATTTGAAAATTCATGAAGCACATAAATAATGAAGAGCAAATTGCAGAGAATCAAGAGAACACTGTATATAGTGTTCAATAACAATATTGTTTTAAGAACTATAAGCAAATAAGCATTTTGACTAATATAAATACCCAAAATATTTACAAATGATCTATGAATTAAGATGCTATTTGCATTCTGAAAAAACTGATAGATGTATATGTAGAATGATTTTATACATACATATACACATATTTGTGTCTAATGGTACCGAATGATGAAAAAAGGAAGTTACATGATAACTTTATTGTATATTTCAAAGGAACAGCAAATTGTACATAATAGATTTGCAGTTTCATGTGACATCATCTTTTTTTTTCTATTCTACTGTTATGAAAAGGCTTATTTTATTTCTTAAGTTCAGAATAAAATAAATATTTTTAAATGAACTGGAAATAAAAATCTACCTGAAGACAAAAAAAAGAGAGAAGAAATGAAAAAGAAAATGCATGAAGTACATAAATTATAAAGGAAACCAAATATATTAAAATATAAGTATCAAAATATTTTAAATGGTCACAGACACCAGGTTAGGAACTCATGATGAAAGAAAATATTTTCTAACAATTATAACTATACCAAAGTATTATGATCTGCTTTTAGAAGTAGTGGGTCACCAAAGATCTTCAAGCAAAGGCTAGATGACCACTTATAGGGTATGTTGTAGAGAGGATTCCTATTTAGAATGGTTTAGATTATTAATAAGATCTCTCACAACTTAGATTTAAGTTGTTCCACTGTATCTCCTTCACTTAAATACGAGGCTCATGCAATTTTCTCTGGGTGGAAATGCTTTTGTTCCTGACTGGGGCATATGACTGCTTGCTCTTTTTTATTTCTTTCTTTGTTTTTTGTTTTTGTTTTGTTTTTAATCAGAAGTTGTACTGTATTACCTTTCCTGTATGATATGTTAACAAACCATCAACGAAAAGTTTAATAGTGAGCTCAGGTTCAATATATAGTCATGGTTAGAATCAAGAAATTATATTGGTTAGGGTAGAGAGTTGGGGAAGGTTGGTTGGTGGTAAGGAGAGGAAGTTATCAGATTTAAAATCAGAAATCAAAGCAAAAATCACAAATTGTAACCAAAGACCAGGAAAAAAGTATGAAAAGATACCATAATAAAGCTAATGCCTGATCTATCAGAACTCTCAGCCTCCCTGCTTTTTCTGGAGAGTCACTGGGAAGCAGGTATGGGTCAAGCATTATTAATCAAAAGTTTATACCTAGTAGATTTTGAAAGTGTCACCCTATGTGTCTGATAGCTGGATGATCATGTAGCATATGATGCTACTGTGGGTGTGCTAAGTGAAAGGGCAGTAGAAAAATTATAAAGAAAAATTATACATATTAAAAATGTGGCTGCCACTTAAAACAGATGTTACAACCTATTGAAAGAATTTTTCTTCATAAAGTTCAGTTGAATCTCATCCTTCCCTAAAATTTGTGTGACATTTATTGCCACAGAATTGGAACATAAACTTCTTTGAGGGAGGGTATTTTATTCTTCTTGTTTTTAATTTATATTCCCAATGCTTATCAAAGTGCTAGATACACAGTAGATTTTTATGAATGCTTGATTATTGTCCATATAGTTCATTTAAAAATTAACCATATATCATATGAATTTTCTTTGTTTATCTGAACTTATTAAATTTATTACTTTACAATTTACAGCCTTTCTCTCTTATGTTTCCCTATTGTTCACTTTTAGAGTCTTTATCTTTTGATAATAGTTTATAATACTCTGTTAAATTCAGGCTAAAATTGGCAAAGATCTGAAAAGGATAAAACTCAATTAAAGACCCTGAGCATAAACAGATAAAAAAAATCAGGAAATATGTTAATAGAAGAAGAGAATACACTTTCCAAATTAGAATAAAGAGTCCAGATATCTATCAATAAATATTACAAGACCAAAAAAAAAATAAATCGATATGTGATCTGACATAGAACTTTGTGAATTACCAAGGGTCTCAAGTCACTGTAGGATATTCCCAAATGATTTAAAATGGAAACAAAAATTGTAAAAACAGAATGTAGTCTACACATCAGGAATAATTGGCTGATTATGAAAATTTAAATACTCAGTTGACAAACTTCATCAAAAGAAAACAAATAGTTCAGAATACAAATATGCAGTATAAACAATGATATATATATATATAATAATATTTTTCTTCTTCTATAAGAACCAAATTGATAAAAAATGTGTTTATCAGACTATAATTAGAAATTAGTAAAATAAGGAACAGCTAGATGACACAGTGTTTAGAGCCCTAAAGTCAGGAAGACCTGAGTTCACACCAAGTTTCAGATACATAACATCTACTGTGTGACCCTGGTCAAGACACTTAACCTCAACTGCCTCCCCCCCCAAATTAGTATAATATACCAATATCTATGTGAGAGGAATGAAAACAATGAATTTACTAATTAGGCTAGTAAATAATAAGTTGACAGTAAATGCTTTCTCTTAGTAACCAGAGACAACTGAATGTGTAAATATCTTTATAAAAGTGGATGTACCTGACAGGCAGGTATCAACATTGGTCAACAACCAATGATGGGGTGGACATATTAATGAGAAGGCAGGCTGAATACCTTTAGCTCCCCCTGCTGAGGAGGTAGCTTGGTGAGACTAAGTTGCCTCCAGCTAACTGGACAAAGTCATTTCTCTCTACAGACCACTCTTACTTCCAACAATCTAAACAAAGGGATCCATCTCCAACTAGGCCATATAAGTTGAAAAATGGGATTTCAAAGTCGCAACCCTAATTCTTTTTAGGGCTAGATTCTCTTTACAATTCTTTTTATAATTTAAACAGAAATAAGCTTTCCCAGTTCCGTGGTGTTCTACTCAAGATGAGAAGAGTGTTCCCAGAGTTATGTTAGTCCAACATCAGTTCTGTCCTTCAGAGACTGCATGGACCTACAAGGTCTGGACTTTGACTGAGTAAGCGAAAAAAGAAAGACCTAGAATCCTAATAATAATAATTGGTTATTAATAATCATTTTTCTCATATGGAAAAGCCAATTCACAAAAAGTATATGATTTTTTGAATAGGATATTCATAGTTATAAATAGGGTATGATCTGTACTGAACCTCCAACTAGAAAATCACATTGTTTAAGAAAGTATTAGGATATAAGTACCACCCTGAAGTCAGGAGGACCTGAGTTCAAATATGGCCTTAGACACTTAACATTTCCCAGCTGTGTGACCCTGGGCAAGTCACTTAACCCCAATTGCCTCAGCAAAAGAAGAGAAGAAAAGAGAAGAAAAGAAAAGAAAAGAAAAGAGAAGAGAAGAAAAAAGAAAGTATTAGTTTCATAGATAAAGGCAAAAAGTCATATCAAGATAAATAGATGAGTAGTATGTGAAACTCAGAGGCAACATTATACTGAGGAAAGAATACTAATGCATTATAATAATCAGTGAACTTAAGTTTAATCCTCCCATTTATGTTTAATATGTATATATGACCTTAAGTAAAACACTTAACTTCCTTGTGCCTCCCTTTCTTCATTTTTAAAACAAGAGGGTTTGACTAGATGGCTTCAGTAGTCTTTTCCAACTTTAGATTTATGACTTATCCTAGCAATTTTCTCTTTCTCATACAACTAATAAATTCAAAAGTAGGATTTGAACCTCAAAGAACCAGGAGATGATAGCCCATGAATCATATTAATTAATGTCCTTTATCTCTTTTGTTAGTCATAGCCATTACCAGCCAGGAAAAAAAGAGTCCCTCAAATCAAAAGTTTAAACACACACATACACACCACCTGTCATTCCCACTCAATTGAATTCACTTAGACTAATCCATTGCTTAGGTTAGGATAAATAAATTCTTTTCAATTCCCATTAGGCCCTTGGCATTTAGCAAAAGCATTAATGCAGGTTACTTTTAATTCATCTCAGAACTCATTTTGACAAATGAGTCATCCATGAAAATAATATATTGAAATGCTGGAGGTATTCTATATTTTACTTCATTACTTCAAAAAATTATGATTTTTTTCCTCTCATCAACACAGAACATAACCCTCTACAAGTTAATAAATGTATTTTTCATTACCCAGTGCAAATTGAATTCTTCAAACTTAGCCACATTGCTTCTGGGACAACAAAATACAACTTGGTAATGAGCCTGGTCTTTCCTATTTCCTATTTGGGATTCTCAGGTACTTTGAATCTCTTGGAATGATCTTCCAGAACTTAAAAGTCTTCTTATATCACAATGAACCCTAGCATTTAGTAGAGCATTTTTTTTTCTCTTTTCACTAATGTGATGTTTTTGTTTGCATTGTAGAACCCAAATTTAAATATATAAAGATTATGTATTATTCCTAGTAAATTCAATAACAGAAGATTCCTAAACTAAGAAGGGAAAAATAAAATGATTCAGTTATGTCCTTATATTTTCCTTCAGATTCATGATATAAACTTATTTGCATCTAAGTTTGATTTAATACTTTAATTGTTTTAAAAATATTATTGCACTTTAGCTTCATATCTAAGTACAATTATAAATGAATGCATAAAATGCTCTTGTGAAGGCATATTTCTCACATTTAAATTAAATTGTAATAGGTTACACTATCTCCAAACTAACAATCATAATATAAGCCATGTAAATGATTGGACATTTTAATAGGGCCACATGAAAACTTGACCTTTACACTAAAATTGCATTTCAAAATCAACAGAGATCTACTGATGTACTTAATATTTATATCTATACTCACTGTATCAAACACAAACTCAAGTCTCCAAAAAAGGTGTATTATATATGAAGTTGGGCGTTTGTACAGAGACAACAGCTTCTTTGAGACACAAAGGCCACATGCTATAATTAACTATCAAGCACTTTTAGGAATAAAGCCATATGGGTTTTTTGGCTTTGAGCTCCCTCTAGCTAGGGTTGATTTATTTCCTGTTTGTAAGTTTTTGACAACAGTGTCTGTTTTAGAATGTTAGCTAATCAGCAAGTTACTATCCATTCCAGAAATCCCATACATTTTGTTGCCTGGGAATTAGAATGGTTCCATTTATATTCTAGTAGCACATTAAACTACATGGGAAGGAAAAAAAAAAAAAAAAAAAAACTAAGGCAGCTCTAAAATGCTAGCTTAAAAGTCAAGATATTTTCTGAAATTATGAATTAACAAAGGACTTCCAAAATCTATGGATATTACTAATTTCACTAGTTGAAAGCATAAGTAAAATAACACTATTAGTACATGGTAAAAAAGAGAAACATTTATACTTTTCTCATTTAGATTTGGTATCAAAAAATACTTCCAATGATACTATATGTTTGTGAATCATAAACTATCCTAAACTCCAAATATCAAAATTATTGATGACCTAAATGGTAATGGGGAGATTCAAAGTGGAAGCAAATAGAATGAAGTATACTTCCTATGATTAGATAATTTCAAGAAGCAGTATCATTTTAATGTGAAAATGTATCATCAAAATAGATGTCCTAGTCATACAAATGAGGAAAAAAAAGGTCTAACTTTCTAGTATAACCATTACTAAAGGATAAGCACTCCAAAAGTGAACAATAGGGGAACATAAGGGAAAAGAGATAGAGGGAATAATCACATTAATCCAATGAAATAGTGAAGCATTCATACATTCCTCTTTTTTCCCATCATTTAATTAACTTAATTATTATAAACAACAACAACAATAACAAGAAGGAGAGAAGTACTGTAAGACCAACACATCCTTAAAGGATAAGATTAAAAACAAAAAAACAAAAACAAAAACAAAAACAAAAAAAAAACAAAGAAAGCTATTACTTAAATGTTCTTGTACATGGATTGTTTGCTCATGTATGAATATGTAATAAACATTTTGCACTAGGTAGTTCTCATTTTTTTTAAATCATGTCATTTTCTCCCCTCATTCTATGGCATTCAATTCTTTTCCCTCCATTAAAGGCTAACATTGTTTTTGCTCAAAATACTACAATAAAAAGTTATTAATTATCTCTCAGACCTGTGGAAGAGGAATGAATTTATGTCCAAAGAAGAATTAGAGATAATTATTGATCACAAAATAGAAAACTTTGATTATATTAAATTGAAACGCTTTTGTACAAACAAAATTAATGCAGATAAAATTAGAAGGGAACAATAAACTGGGAAAACAACTGGGAAAACATTTTTACAGTCAAAGGTACCAATAAAGGGCTCATTTCTAAAATATATAGAGAATTTACTCTAATTTATAAGAAATCAAGCCAATCTCCAATTGATAAATGGTCAAAGGATATGAACAGACAATTCTCAGATGAAGAAATTGAAACTATTTCTAGCCATATGAAAAGATGTTCCAAGTCATTATTAATCAGAGAAATGCAAATTAAGGCAACTCTGAGATACCACTACACACCTGTCAGATTGGCTAAAATAAGAGGGAAAGATAATGCAGAATGTTGGAGGGGATGTGGGAAAACAGGGACACTGATACATTGTTGGTGGAATTGTGAATACATTCAGCCATTCTGGTGAGCAATTTGGAGCTATGCTCAAAAAGTTATCAAACTGTGCATACCCTTTGACCCAGCAGTGTTAGTAATGGGCTTATATCCCAAAGAGATCTTAAAGAAGGGAAAGGGACCTGTATGTGCAAGAATGTTTGTGGCAGCCCTCTTTGCAGTGGCCAGAAACTGGAAATTAACGTGGATGCCCATCAATTGGAGAATGGCTGAATAAATTGTGGTATATGATTATTAGGAATATTATTGTTCCGTAAGAAATGACCAGCAGGATGATTTCAGAAAGGCCTGGAGAGACTGACATGAACTGATGCTGAGTGAAATGAGTAGAACCAGGAAATCGTTGTATACTTCAACAACAATACTGTATGGTGATCAATTCTGATGGACATGGTCATTTTCAACAATGAGATGAAGAAATGAACCAAATCAGTTGCAAGAGAGCAGTAATGAACAGTAAAAGAACTCTGAGAGATAACTATGAACCACTACATAGAATTCCCTATCCCTCTAATTTTGTCCGCCTGCATTTTGGATTTCCTTCACAGGCTAATTGTACACTATTTCAAAGTCCGATTCTTTTTTGAACAGCAAAACAACTGTTTGGACATGTGTATACATGTCCAAACACACACACACACACACACACACACACACACACACTTATATATAGTATTTAATTTATACTTTAAAATATTGAACATATATTGGTCAACCTGCCATCTGGGGTGGGGGGGAAGAAGGGGAAAAATTAGAACAAAAGGTTTGGCAGTTGTCAATGTTGTAAAATTACCCATGCATATATCTGGTAAATAAGAACTATTAAAAAAAAGTTATTAGGAATTGCATCAGCAGTGCTTTTTTGTGATATTTTTGCTATGTCAAAGTTACCTTATAGTAAATTAATTTTGAATAAGAAATAATTAGTGCCTGTCAGAACTTCAAGAGAATTGCAAAGGTGAAAGAATGTGGAACATTGTCAATTATGACTTCTACCTACAAAACATTTCATTTGAAAATGGGGAATTTGTGGCAGCTGGCAGACACAACAGTATTTGTGCAACTAATTTCCTTTTTATTGTATCTTGTGGACTTTCAAGTCAAGGAGAAATGCATGAGTTCAAAAATATATTTGCTTAAAAATATGTGGCTTTTTGTATTTTCTCTATAAAATATTATCATTCTTATCTCTTACAGTAATCAAATTTCTTGCTTCCAAATATTGAATATATAGTATTGAAAAGTCTCTTTGCAACTTTAATTAAATGCCTTATTAAATATTACAACTGCTTATTGTTGTGAAGTGATATTTTCTCTATCTCATTCAATTATCCTGAATTTAGATAGAACTTTTAGAGCTGATAAAAATTACATATTGACTAATTCCTCAATATATTCTATTGATTTACACATGACATACCCTATGTTCAATTAATATGGAGAGGCCTGCTGTTCACATATTGATCTTCCATGCTTCATTCACCCTTAGCAATGCCTTCGAAATAAATAAAGGGCATGACAAATTTCTAGAAAATATAGAGAGTTTACAAAAAAACTAGCACATATTTTTTTTTCTTCATCTAGTAGAAATTTATTTATTTATTTTTAGTGCACATTATGAATCATGTTAAGAGAGAAAAATCAGAGCAAAAGGAAAAAAAACCATGGGAGAGATAAAAAGCAGAAAAAAAAGAAATGAACGTAGCATAAAATGTATATCATTTTTCCAAAAGTACGGAGAACACATGGTTAATTAAATGAAATATCACAAAAAAGTAAGAATCAATTATCCCATGTGTATGTGTCTGTGTGTATATATACACACATATAAACTAATATAAACATAACTATATATGTTTTAATAAGGCATAAATTCTCATTTAAGGTAAAAAATATTCCTTTCTTAACCAGTATCTGAGGAAGCATAACATAGCAAATAAAGATCATTTAGTCTTTGCTTGAAAAGTTTTAGTAAGGTGGAATCTGCAACCTCTTGAGGTAAATATATATTTCTCAATGAATAAAATCATGAAGCTTATTTTAACATTCATGTCCCAAGGAATTTCTGAGCTGCAGTAAAATAGTAATTGTACTAAAAAGATGAGTCATCATTTAGTATAAAACATAAATTAGAAAGGTAAAATGTACTGTTTATACTGGATCATTTAATATATAATGAAAAAAATTACTGAAGCTACCAATAATTTGGCAGCTAGTAAAGTATTTTATAGAAATTGTATAATTAATATTTACATATTTAAATTAGGGTTAAGCGATGTTTATTATCTCAGTTTAAAAGTAAGAAGGTTAACTAGAAAATGAGAAGAAAATAGATGGCAGGTAATAAATAACATTGTGAAAAACAATCCAGAAATAAGTGATGAGCAACAACTGGAGCTAAATACGAGCATGCATGGAATACTTCAATTATTCCATATATCTTAAGGCAAAAAATCAATCATGTCTAAGGGTTACATTTTCAATGCAGTGCAGAAATTAGCCATGAAAGTCCTATTACACATAATGAGACTTAAAATTTCCACTTTATACTTCCTGAAAATTCTAAACTCCTATTCTTAAACCTAAACTTAAAAATCTATTATCATGTACACATATTTTAGACTGCCTACTCCCTCTTTTTAAAAATACATTAAGACTTTGCTGAAGTCTTTGCTATAGTTTCACATTTGAGATTAATGTATAGGTTATCACTGAACTTCTAGCCAAGGATAAGTGGGTTTTCAGGCAAGGACCCATTTAGTCAAAATCTTAGTTAGCGTTATAGATACCAAAATCTTGGTATCTGAATGAACCAAAAAAAGTCAATCATGTCACAAAAAGCCATACCTTTAATATAAGGAACCTGATTTGAAAATAGTCCCACCTCTCATCTCCATTTCCCCATTTTAGATTTTATATTGGGCAATCATTTTTCTATTGTTTCTGACTCAAGTGAATATGCTTTCTGAAACACAATCACAGCTTCTTACATTGAAATCCACTGGGATATATCTGTCAACCTTATACTCCATTGAAATCACTTTCAACCAGGTGTTATAATCTTATTATGAAAGCAATGATTCTGCTTTCCTTCACTGCTTTGACTTTGGAACACAATAACTTTCTTCCATTCCCTCTCTTATTTTCAATTCCAAATACCAAAGAAGGTTCTGATAGGTGTGCATGTATGTGTGTTATAGAGCTTTAAAGTTTACAAAATGTGTATATATTTATATACTTATACACATTTGATATATGCATTTAAGTATAGGCATATAACATGATATCTATTTCCTCTTATCCCATTTAAAAAATTTCAGTCTCTAAACCCCTCCACCTTCCTTTTTTGTTCTCTTTCAAATATACAGAAGACATCTGTACATTTCCCTCCCCTTTTCAAATAAATGCATACACAAATGCACATACATGCACACACACACACACACACACACACACACACACACACACACACACACACATTCTACTTGCTTTCTTCAACAAAGTTACCATATTTCAGATTGAGAAGAATAGAGTCCAAGTGACTAATATGGAAATGAAACACAAAATAAAAAAGTAAACTAATTGAACCAAAAAAGTTAATCATGTCACAAAAAACATTACACTCTCAAGTACTGTGGAAGCATGAATATTGAACTGCTTTCACAATCTTCCCATAAGTGGCAAGTGGAAGAAGGGATTCGTGATTAGAAATTGGCAAATGTCCTGATTTTCAAAAAGAGGAAAATGTGGTTGCTTCAAACCATAGACCAGTGAGCTTGATTTCAAAATTCTAGAACACATTGTCTTTAGCACTTAGAAATGAAAGTGTTAATTATTGTCAATCATATAAATATAAACATACCACCTAATTTTTTTAGTGTTACTAGTGTTCTAGTTTCTAGTGCAACTAGAAAAAAGTTACAAAACTTAATTATAGGAACAAAATATTCAGTCCCCAACTAGCTAAATTTAGTGAAATTTCCTGAATTCCATTTTTCTTGTTATATAAAAAACACATTTTTACAAAGTAACCAGACCTAACCTCACTAAAAAACAACCACCAAACAAACAAAGTTCAGTTTCCCTTAATATAGATACTATGCAGTGGCTGATTAGATACACACAGTTTGCTATACTACATTATTAATCTCTATATATTTTCTAATTTTTTAATTGAAAAGTTTAACAAATATCTATGAATATGCAACCATAGATTTTTATTCTATTTAAGACCACAGCTAAATCATTAATTTTAGAATCATAGATTTTATTGAATATCTTACAAAATTATACAATAATTAGGCTTCATTGCAGTCCCCAATTTTATAATTCATGAAAATACATAATCACAATTTCATATCATTAGTTGTAAAGAACTTCTTTAATAAAAAATTACTGACCAAATAGACTATATGTAAATTCAACTTTTCATTACAAGATTCTCTTACAATATATCATATTAGAATAATGTAAAATAATTCAATCAATCAATATGTTCTAACTTTGTACTCATCATTGTGGTAGGGAGCTGGAAATACAGACAAAAAAATAAAATGCCCTCCATTCTATCGAGAGAAGGTAATGTGTATGTGTGTATATATATATATATATATATATATATATATATGTATGTGTGTGTGTGTGTCTATATATATGTATGTATGTATATATATATATATATATATGTATATATATATATATATATATATTAAAAACAAGGTCATGAAAGCATTAATATAGAATTTAGTTCTTTAATACTTCAATGGAATTGTGATCTCATCAATGTTTCTTCTTTCTTTGGTTTCCTACTCATCTGTGTAATCTTTTCTATATTCTTCCAAGATATTTCTACAGAAGAGATATCCAAAATTTTAGTCTTTAGTTATTCTTAATATTAGCTCATTCTTTAGTCTTCTCATATGAGTTTTCCTTTTTTCTGATTATACTTTTGATTTACAATATCTCTTTTTGCAATTCTTTTGAGTATTTTGTTGTTGAATATTTGCCACTCCCATATAATTTTATATTATCTATGGAGATAAGTCTGCATCTTCTATTTTTCAGAGATTGTGGTGTTCTAAAATTAGCCCTCATACAAGTTCATCAGGAAAAAAAATTGTATTGAAAAGACAGATTTTTGCATTGGGCATAAAATAATCAAATACCACCACCTCTTCTTTGTCATATTCAATTCTGGGAAGCCACAACTTATTTTTCTATAGTGAACCACATTTAAATAAGTTGTCATTCTTTTCAATAATTAGGTGATTCAAGACAATTCCAGTAGACTTGTGATGAAAAGAGTCATCTGAATCCAAAGAGAACTAAGGAAACTGAATGTGGATCAAGGTTGTTTGTTTGCTTCCTTCTTGTTTTTCTTTTTTCTTTTTTTTTAATTTTCTTTCCCATGTTTTTTTTTTTTTTTTTTATCAGATTTTTTTGTTTTGTTTTTGTCGTTATTATTGTTTGTCCTTTCTTGTTGAAGAGGGCCATGACATTAGGGAGGTGATGCCATAACATACAAGTAAATTGGATTTAATGAGGGAGGATTGGGCAAGATCACCTGCCTCACTTTGCCCTCCAGAGCAGATATAGATTAAGATGATTGGAGATGGCCCTGAATGCAGTGGGAGAACTTGGCCTTTTTAAGCTCAGGTCTTCAACAGGTCTCAGCTTGATTGAGGAGGCAAACATTAAGTGATTAAGACTGGATAGCAATTGAGGCAAAGAATCTCCTCGATTATCTATCCAAAAAAAATATACATCAATAAATTTATGAATGAAACTAGAAGGGGAAAATCCTCAGAGTTTCTGGTAAAAGCAGACATGACTGCTGTTTATATTCAATATGTGTCAATCAAGATCCAAACAATGAGAAATTGGAGCTTAACCTAGGACCTATTGGTGGCCATTTACAATCAGACTGGCTTTAGTTCTAAGGCCTGAAAAAAAAGAAATCTAGCCAATAAAACCCAAGTTATCTTGGGAGGGTTCAGAAGTGCAAAAGAGAAAATCTGCTTTTAAGAGCATCTATAGGTAAGGATAATGGTACCTTATGTGGACAGAGGGGAAGAAGGAGGTTCTTGATAAATTTTAAATCAATGCATAAGGGAAAGCATGGTCCACATTGATACAGGCTGATCCACAAGTGTTATTATATTTAAATATATTCTTTCAGTCTCTCTGTAGGAGAGTTTCCCCTTTGCTAGAATAATGGCTTTCCCAAGACTATTCTTTTGTTTTGGAAAATTATGGTTGCTGGGCAAGATTATTTCCCATAATTTAACTATAGGACTCTTTATATAATGTTTTCAAATCGCAGAACAAATGTCACTTCCTCCTTGAAGCCTTCCCTTAACACCCCAGTTGGTAATTAATTCAGGTAATTTAGCCTTAGGTGTCCCTACTAATATGATTTCTGTAACTTTCAAATTTATGTACAAAGCATAAGATTGGGTACACTCAAAATGTAAATATACTTTTTGGAAGCATTTGCTTTTACTCTGAACAAAAAGCCAGAGTCAAGCCCTAAATACTAGAAATCCCCAGAGAAAAATTTGCATAATATTTAAGTGTTTCTCTAAAGTATAATAAATAAAATGTGCTACCTCATCTCCACTTCATTTAAACTACTCAGTTATGTTACCTTGAATGTTCTACTTTTACAACAATTTGCATTATTTAAACCCTGCCTATTTGTCTACTTGTCCTTTGATGTCACAAGAATGACACATTAACATTATTTGCTAAATAGCAGAATCCTCCAAAAATCCGAATAACAAATTGTTTTAAAAGTTAAAGACTGTGCCTACATGATGATTTGGTGGGAAAAAAAAGCCCTCAATTGCTTAACTGAAATGAGAGAAAGGACAATGTGAGAGGGTAGAGAAGGAATAAGCATTTATATAGTGCCTACTATCTGTGCAATGTGCAAAATACTTTATAATTATTATCCCATTTGAGCCTCATAGCAACCCTGGAAAGCAGGAACTATTATTATCACCACTTTACAGATGAGTAAAAGGTCACTCAGTTTTTATTGAGTATTTAGAATGGATTTAAACTCAGATCTTTCTGACTCTAGACTCAGTATGTTAACCACTATCATCTAGCTGCATAATGGGTGTGAATATGTGTATATGTATTGTTGAAGCACAGTTTCCTTTTATTGTCCTGCTTCAGTTTCCCTAATTGTCCTGCCTCAGTTTCCCTAAATTGTTTTGCCTCAATTCCCTTTATTTTTCTTCCTCAATCTCCCTGGTTGCACCCCCCTTTTTTGTTCATTAGGACCAAGATAATTAGGGTTATATAGATCTGGACACTCTGGCATTCCAAAAGAGTCAAAAACTCTTTTGTATAATCCCAAATAAAGGGGAGTTCAGACATCCTGACTCCTAAGTCCTCTAAGTTATCAAGGATTTATGGTCCTCACCCCCACCCTGTCAGAACCAGATTGATGGACCATCCATGGAAATTCCCACATTTATCAGTGTTTGTATTCCACCCCTTTCTCTCCCTGATCCTTTAGAGCCATATATAATTCCTTGAAATCTCACATTTGATGGTGCTGAATGCTTTAAGGCATCAGCCCTGGTACCAAAATGAATCTTTTGGTCCAAGAAAAAATCTCTAATCTCTATCTTGCCTCAATTTCTCCAGCATTATACTGTATGTGTGTGGGGGTGTGTGTGTGTGTATTATTTTGAAGACAGAAATATTCCAGAGATCAACTCTAATACTTCTGTTTTATGTGTGTGTTTGTGTATATATTTTTTCTATTCCTGGTTTCCATTCCCTTATCAAATTAGCTTATAAGTACATTGCTGGTATTACACTTTATCTAATTCAGCTAAATGAATTTTATGGATTAATATGGAAGCATAACAACCCTTTATAGCACTGTTTATTTGGGAATTTGAATTGATTTCCAAAAAACTCAGTTTAAAATGAAACGTATTACATATATCCATCCATACTGGGTATATGCCTGGACTTATTTTTCTAAGTTTCCTTACTGCTTGTACATATGTATTTGTATATCATTACAAATAGAATTTGAATTTACCAAATAGACAGACTGAATTATAGAATAATGTATATAGTAATCCCCAGGGAGCAGTGTCACTAAAGATAGAAGATTTGAATAGAAAAAAATCAGATTTGTTACATATTTGCTTTACATCTTTAGACAAATAATTTTAGACAAAAATTCTATATCTCAGTTTCCTATCTATAAAATCAAAGTGTTAGACTATATGACTTTTATGGTCTCTAAAGTTTTGGCATTTTCTTTTAGGAAATTTATTCTAAGAGGCAAACTACATAACTGATCACTTTCTCAATACCAATTGATGCTGTGCTGAATTCACTGAAGTACAACACATGCCTGAACATTAGCTATCAGATTATATTGTTTCAAGGGTATGGAAGACCACAGGAAGCCCATTATTATGAAAGGGAAGAAACATCTAAAAATTTCAGCCATCCAAATATTATTTTATTTAGTTAGCCAGTTACCAGCATACAAAGCCTAGATTCATGTGCACATATACCTACTTATAAGATTATGCATAGATTTTATAGACATTATATGTCCAGGTATATGAGGACACTTTGGGGTTGAGACTAGTAAATTGAACAGAGTTGCAATCAAGAAAAATATAATTAACACTATAAAAGATATGAAGAGAACATTCATTCATGTCTACAGGTTTTTTTGATCTAACACAGGACAGTTTTTCATAGCAAATAGCGCCAATGTTTAATGTAAAATACTATGGAAATCACAAAAGTTCATTTCTGATTTTGAAAGAAATCTCTAATCAGAGTCTATTCAAAGCTTAATCACACCATCAAATCTTTCTGAAGGAGGGATAACAAGTTTCTCCTGACATTACACATCAGAAATACTAGAACAATGTAAGGTAATAACCTTTAATGTGTTTTGAATATATCTTTATAAAGATTTCAAAGCACTCTCAGAATTATCATATCATTTGAATTTGTAGATTTTATTATAAAATAAAATTATACTCAATTATTATCTAATAATTATTGGCAACACATTCAAAATCTATAATGCAAAAAATAATGAAGATGGAGACAACTTCCCTTGATCTCATTTTCATATTGTTAGTAAATTTCACATTTCTTTCTCTTATAGGAGTCTCCTTATAATATTATTTTATAACTAAAGTTATTGCTCTTCAAAAATTTGTTTTATGAGGGTCATTCTATGGTAAGATATCTCCAACATTCCTAGGAATTAAATTTCCTGGGATAGGATTAAAGTGTTATAAGCTTTCTTCCTGCTATATTTTAAGTATGCTTCCCTTTGGAAAGAATCTCCCTCTTCCAACCTCCAATAACCCAATTAAATTAATAAAATAAGAAATTTAAAGCAGGAAGGAACCCCTTGGTGGTCATCTGATCCAATATTTTATATATGAAAATATTTTAGGCCAGAAAAGATAAATAATTTAGGAAGATCACATAGCTTATAACTTGTAGAACTGGGGTTTCAATCTCAGTCCTCTGACTCCAAATCCACTTATTTTTCATTGTACCTTTGGTTCTTTGGTTCAAAAATAAGTCTATATACATTAAAAGTTGGAAACCTAGGACCAGAGTATTTTCCAGGATAAACTTCAATAAATTATTTACTAATATTTAATTGTGACTCTAAGAATACAAAGACAAATAGAGAAATAATTTCTATCTTTCTAAAACTCAATCTCAATAAAATTTACTAAAAATGGATGCTAGTAACTAATATCACATTTAGAAGTGTGTGGGGTGTAAAATAATAAATAAAAATCCCCAAAATAATTTTGCTTTAGGTTCTTGGAATAAATACCAGTATTTCTATATTCCTTTACTTATCTTGAATCATTTATGTTTCATTTGCCCCTTTTAAAACTTCAGTTACTGAATAATTTCCCTTAGAGATAATTTTTACTTTAAATTTATTTGTTCGTATTGCCCAGGGAATAGTAGAAGGGGTATACTTGGTTTTAGATTAAGAAAGAGGCTTTGCAACTTGATATTTTTAGAGCATTCTGATTTTTACTGCATAATGAAAAAAAGTTGGATGATAAGCAGACACAGGAGTAATGAATAAAAAATCAAACACTACATTGAATGGAAAAGTTGCTGTACTGTACAAAACAATAAGGGGATTTAGAAATCCCTTTAGCATCTTTCCTAATTTCTTCTATCAGGGAAATTTTTTTTCTTTCTACCCTACCCAAATTCCCCTATCTCAAAATCAAATTTAGAAAGTCATAATGTAGAACCAAATAGAGTATTTACTTATAGAAAAAGTAAATTAATTTGATGGCACACTAGGTATTTACATGTAATGGGCAAAATAATTATGGTTATGAGTTATATGTATGAGGATATCTATTTCTCTTGATAGTTTGTCAAGAGGCTACCCATCCTTGTCATATCTATTTTTCATCTAGTAGACAATGGAAACAATAGAAAATAAAAATTAGGGAAGAAATAGGAGAAGAAACAAAATATAAACTATTCATTAAAAGTAACCAATATATATTAGACACTCTTTTTTTTCCTATTTATTGATAGTAGATATAAGGGACAATTAAGCAACACACCAATTAGCCTAATCAAGAGCTAGTTCATATATGCTGAGCTGCAAAGGACATAAAATATCTGAGTTGAATTCTCTTTTTTTTTCTTTTTTTTTTTTCATATAAGGAAATAAAATGAATTCCCAAGTACCTACAAATAACAAGCAGTAGATTCAGGAATTTGAATTGAGGTCCTCATACACTAGATCCAATGCTGTTTAGTTGTTTCAGATGTGTTTAACTCTTCATGACACATTGGGGGTTTTCTTGTCGAACTTATTGGAATGGTTTACCACTTCTTTCTTCAGTTCTTTCACAGATAAGGAAACTGAGGCAAACTGGGTTAAATGACTTGCTCAGGGTCACACACTAATAAATATGAGGCCATATTTGAACTCTAAACCCAATACATTTTCTATTAAGATACAATACCTCTCAAATGGAAGAGTATGTGGCTTCTGCCATATCTCATTACCTAAATTCACTCATTTCTTCCTTTTTCCCACAAAGAGACACTACACAGAATTTATGTTTTTATCTCCAAATCCCTGCTGTCTTCTGTAGAAATGCCTATTTTTTAATACCAATGGGGACATCATATTGGTCAAAACTTGAGCATGCCCCAGAAAGCCATTCCTCAAAAATGATTAGAATCAGAAAAGCTTGAGTTCAAAACTCACCTTAAAAATTTATGATGATATAGACTCTTTAAACATCATGCCAAGTTTAATTATTGTGCAGATCAGAAATGATATTAATTATATAAAGCATTTTGAAAACCTTAAATTATAATATAAATGTCATTATTGTTGTTATTTACATACTAAAAATAAGCTATACAAATATGACAATGCCCAAAAGAAAAAAAATCCTTTCCTAATATGAAAAACATTTTTCCCTGAAAATTAATGGTTGTGAGGGTTTTTAAACCACATAGAATGCAAAAAAACAAAAACAAAAATAAACACAATGTACTGTGCCTTTAGTACACCAATACTGTATTTATCTTTGTATATTGTGAAAAGTTAAAGCATAACCAGTAAATTGAGAATGATAAATAAACTTAGAAAGTCATGTTTTTGTGGCAGCTAGATAGCACCGATAGCACTATATATAGAACATTGGCCTTGAAGTCAGGAGGACCTGAGTTCAAATCCAGCCTCAGACACTTAATACTTCCTAGCTGTGTGACCCTGGGCAAGTCATAATCCCAATTGCCTTAGTGGAAAAAAAAAAAAAAAAAAAGAAATAAAGTCATGCTTTTTCAGAAGGAGATGAATACAGGTGACTTGTTTACATTTTCCCAATCGGACCCTTTAACTTTATTCTCTCACTCTACCTTTTTACAACATTACACAGCTTGGACCCCACTACTCTATTCCATCTACTATTTCTATCTATCCACTCTTTATCTTCTTTCTGCATGTAACCTTGAACCTCAAGAAGCTATCCTGATAGCTACCAAAAGTAGAAATAAGGCCATTTATTTATATAAAGGTAATAAACCTTTATCAAAGATATATGATATAAACACATTAGGGATTTAGGATACTTAGGAATTTGATATTTAAGATAATTCACCTTCAGCCTAAAGGATGGGGTTGTAATAAAGGAGGGAAGGCTGACTAGTTATACAGTGAGATCTTTACAATTATATTAAGCAAGCCTGTGTTCCTTAGAATTCTTTTCTAAGAATAGGGCATTGGAAGTAAAATCAGTAAGCTTGTATAATTCCATAAGGGCAGATAGAAATACTTGTTGATGATTGTACTTCATTTTGAAGAAGCCAAAGCACATTAAGATGGTCAGATAAAATAGAAGATGATGGGTTAAGATATATTAACTTCTGCATGAACTGGATTTCAATGAGGCAGAATTGTACAAAATAGCTTCATTTTCTCTTTCAAAATCATTGAGGTCCAATGACAGAACAATGACTGGCAATGGCCCGAGATGCAGTGAATTACTTTGGCTTTTTTATGTCTGATTAAACTCTCCACAGCTGCTTCAGCTGCTTTCATGTTGGAACAAATTATTCTCCCATTCCACTAGGAAAAGTTTTCATATGCTTGGAGTAGACATCCCTCCAACTCACTGACTAGGTTGAGGCTTATTGAGAATCTTCAACATTGTTTAGCCCACCTACCATGATGATTTTACCAGACTTGGCCACTGCACATTCTATAGCTTCTTGGGGTCAAGGTGAAAGTTGGGTGATGGGTGGACATCAAAGGTGGATAAATCACCCTGAAAAGGGCTTGGCAAGCCCTCATATTAGAAATGCTAATCCTCCCTGAACCCCTTGTACACTAATATACTACTTGTGGAAATGAATAAAACAATTAAAATATCTATACCCTTTGACTCAGAGATTTTGATATTAGGTATATAGAGCTAGAAGACTGATAAAAAAGAATCTATCAAAGAAAAATGGCTCTAATATAATAAAATCTGAAAAAAAACAGGAAAATAAGAGTATTACTAAATTACTTCTTTGTTACAACTATAACCTTAGTTATAGTTAAACCAGAGAAAGTCAAAATAGAAAGTGAAAACTATAGCCCAATATTTCAAATAAATACTGAAAAAAAAGGTTGCAGCAACATATCAAAATGATCATATAACATAAAGTTATATTTATTACAGACATATAGGAATTATGCAGGAATGCTGTTCAATATCAGTAAAGCTAAAAAGATAACTGACCATATTAATTAGACCAGAAAAATTTAAATGATTATTTTAATAAATGCAAAAAATAAGGTTTTGATAAGCCACATATATCATCAACATTTCTGTATATTTTCAATACTCCTTGCAACAACAAAGAGAATAAGAAATTCCATTTTAAAAATTTAAATTTTAAAATTTAAAATTCCATTTTTAAAAATTCTCTAGAATATGTCAAATACTTTGAAATTTACTTAACAAGAATTATAAAAACACATCTACATACATTTTTAAGGGAATAAAGACAGAGTTAAAGAATTATAGAGATATTCTTTACAGATGGACCAACCTAAGATAGCAAAATAAGGTACTTAAATTCTTATTTATTTATACATATGTCATAATTCTTATTCCATGTCATAATAATCAAACTACCAAATGGATACTCAATAGAAATAGAAAAAAAAAATAACAAATTCAACTGGAAGAACAAAAAGTCAAGGCTATTAAGAAACAATGAAAAAGTAGTTGGGGAAAGGAAGGAAACCTAGCAGCATTAGATCCTCACACCATACTACGAAAGGCATTATTAAAATATATTTTCAGAGTTGTATGATTCTTTATGACTCTCATTTGGAATTTTCTTGGCAAAGATAATGGAGTGATTTTCTACTTCCTTCTTTGTTTTAGAGCTGGATAAAAATAGAGGCTAATCAGCGAGACATATTATGTAAAGAACAGAAAGAAGCAAATGAACCTAAGAATATAGTATTTAATAAGCATAGTGGCCCTAGTTATTCGGGTAAGAATGAGCTACTGAGGTAAGAATGCAGAGTTCAACAAAAACTTATCTGAAAACTGGAAACAGTTGGCAGAAAATTGATTTATATCAACACTGCCACCATAGACCAAGATGACCTCCAATTGGATAAATGAATTAGATTTGAAAGAGGAAGCAATTGCCTTTCAATGAATGAGTGGTTTTTAGAAGAAGAAAAAAAAAAAACAATCAATTAAAAGTCATTTGAAGAAAGGCTCTAAAATTATCAACAGAGAAATGAAAATAAAAGTAAATATGAGGTTCTATCTGATAGTACACTTGCAATGGTAACAAAAAAGTAAAATTACAATTCTTAGTAAATCTCTGGGGAAACTGAAAAATTAATATAATGTTGGTAGAGCCGCAAATTTGTCCATCCATTTAGAAATAAGCCCAAAAAGTGACCAATCTTAAGCATATCGTTATATGCAGTGATAATAAGTCTGTAATAAGTAATAAGTGATTGATATAAATAGAAAGATGTGTGAAAGTTCTATGTGAACTAATTACAAAGGAAGTAAAGAGCCAGGAAAAAATACTTATACAATGCCTACAGCAATGTAAATGTAAAGAACCATCATTAAACCAAAACCAAATGTTGCCAAATTACAAAGATCACATTGGCCCCTAAGATAACTTCCTCACCTCCTCTGTAAAGGTAGAGGTTTATGGATATTAAACACTGCAAATAATATCAGATTTTTTTTTAAAATGTTGATTAGTTTTGCTGATTTCATTTATCTTCTTTCTCTTTATTAAAAATATTATTCTAAGGAATATAGTTCATGTAAAAAGAATATATATCAATAAGAATTGTTTCCCCAAAAATATTTGTTCCCTTTTCCTGTTCTCATTAATGATAGTTTCTTAAACTAGACCAATCTCATATGAATATTATTGAAATGTAACTATATTTATTATAGATAAATTTTGATGTTTTCTTTTTTTTTAACTTTTTTTTAATGAAAATACTCCATGTAATCTTCTATCAAGAATGACAGAATTGGAATCACAAAAGTTAAGATGTAAATCTTAGCTTTGCCATTTTCTAGTAATGTGTCCTTGAATAATCTTATTTTCTTCCCCTATAACTTTCAGTTTCTTCCTCTATAACTAAAGATAATATACTTACAGGCCTTCTCTTATATTCTTTCCCATCAATTTAGCCTTTGTTTAAATTTTCCTATATATCCAAGTTTCTAAACCTGGTGTCATCTTCAATTCTTTACTTTTATTCATGCCACATATGCAGTTAATAACACATCTTTCTTCTTTCTCCTTAATATCTCATACACATTATTTTCTTTTCACTCAAAATTGACTGCCTTAATAGAAAGCTTCATTATCTCTTGTCTGGGCTATTGCAATAGGCTCTTAATTAGTCTCCTGTCTTTAGTTCTCTCCTTTTTAAAATCCATCCTTGAGAAGGCTTTAAGAAATAGATCTCACCATGTGAATAAACTCTGCTATCATGCTATTGTCTATGGGGAAAAAATAACCACTCCTTTGGTATTTAAAGCTCTTCACAACCTGGTCCCTTTCTCCCTCTCTAGTATCTTGACATATTGATCTTTTCCACATATTCTATGTTATAGCGATACTATACTTCTTATTGTTCCATACACATGACAAACCACTATCAGATCTTTGTGCAGCCTTCTACTGACTCTCCTTCAACCTAGAATGGTCTCCCTTCTTAGAGTCCCTGATTTCTTCAGGGCTTAGCTCCTACTGCAGAAGGCCTTTCTAATCCCCTTAACACTAGTCTCTCTTCCCTATGAAATGATACAAAGAGAAGTAAGCAGGACTAGGAAAAAGACTGCTTTGTGTCCAATTTGTATACATCATATAGTTTCATATATTTTATCTCCAAATGTAGATTACAGACTTCTTTAGTTAAAGATGATTAATTTTTATTTCTGTATTTACTACAAAGGTCCTGGAATACAGATTTTTGTATATGTTGGGGGTTTTTGGATGCTCTTAAAATAACCTTCTTTAGCAACAGGTAGCAAATCTCTCAGCCAGCTAATCCTCTCCTGGTTTGATGTTGTTTCCTAAAGCAATATAATGTATCCTTGTTCATCCTCCTCCACTAGAATTTCAAGCATATTAACTTGTACTCTACATGTCTTGTGTCCTTAACTACTATGCTGTTCCACTTCACAAAAATAATAAATGTTTATTGGCTGAAGTGGTGTGTGGTCTCATAGAAATGTTGATAAATTTTTGCATTCTATAGTTCTCTGCAATTAAGGAATTAAGTACTTGGTACAAAATAAATGCTTGTTGAATTGAGCTGAAATCATAATGAATAAGAATAGTTGATGAGATAAATGATCAAAAAGAAAGTTTTTTTCAGAAAACTTTAATATATATGCAAAGAACTTCCTCAGGAAATAAAATCCAATAAAACATAGAACCAGGCAATATATTATGGGTAGCTTTTTAATAATTCATCCTGAAATCTACTCCTACTAATTTCAAATCCAGCATGTGTAACTATAAAAAATTTTTAGATTGTCAGAAGGAATTAGAAATCTGTGAACAATTAAATTCTTTCAAAATAAAAAGTAAGCACTGTAATTTCCTAGGTTTGGATTGTGTTTTTTTAATCCTTTGAATCATTATAGATTTCCAGATTTCCTACAATATGCTAATAAAATCCATCAGAATCAAGGAGTCTATGATAGCCAAAATTATGCCATTTTCCTAGGCAACATGGGTTTTAGGTTATTTTCTATGTTTAGTTGAAATGATCACAGTACAAAATCTCAGAAATGTTATTCCAATTTTTAGGGTAAACCTTCACTGTGAAAATCTGATAGTAATTATGTGTAGTGAAAGTAAAGATTTTGTTTTCTTTTTATTTTCTGAATTACAATTGTTAAAGGATTTCAGGGAATAGAATTGAGATTTCTAGCATCAGTACATATTTTACAAATCTGAAAGTATAAATACAGACTCACTACAAATCAAAGTTCATATTTTTTAAAATCCCCACATGGATAACAGAAATGAAACAGAATCACCTTCAAGTGTTTTTAACTTGAATAAAGGACAATTTAATTTGGACATCAGAAAGACAGAAGGTAATAATATTCCAGGAGTCACACACTCAACCCAAAATTCAGTGGCTATGTAATGATTGCATAATAGATATCTGTTCCCTATACAGAAACTATTCTAAAATTGCTACATGCCTATTTCAGGGAATACTGGTTGTGATATCTAGGATGAAACACAAAAATCAATAGAATTAATAATTAGGTGAATAAGTGAATAGGAATAACCCAAACATAACCAGATAGTGAAGTGATGAATGAAAAAAAGAGTATTTAATAAGCATTGACTACGAATAAAGCACTGTGCTAAGCACTAGGGATAAAATTGAAAAAAATTGCTTTTTCTGCTTTTAAGGAGTTTATATTTTAATGGAAGTAGGAAACAGATGTAATAGATTTCAGGTGCCAGTCAGATAGAAAGGTCCACAAAATGAAGAGAAAGGAAATATTAATGCATTATCTTTATTCCACTGGGACACTAATTCATGGTTGGTGAAGCTGTGAAGTGCTCCAACTATTCTAAAGAGCAATTTGGAGCATTTTCCAAAGGGCTATCAAACTATGTGTACCTTTTGATCCAAAAGTATCTCTCCTGAGTCTGTATTCCAAAGAGATAATTTTAAAAAGAGAAAAAGACCCCACATGTGCAAAGTTTTTGTTGCAGGCCTTTTTCTAGTGGCAAGGAACTGGAAATAGAGTGAGTGCCCATCAGTTGAGGAATGGCTAAATAAGTTATGATATATGAATGTTCTATAAGAGATGATCAGAAGGATGATTTCAGAAAGGCCTGGAGAGATTTACATAAATTGATGCTAAGTAAAGTGAGTAGAATCAAGAACATTGTACAAAACAAGATTATATGGTAATTAATTGTGATGCGCTTGCTCTTTTCAATAATGAGATGATTGGGGCCAATTCCAAAAGATTTGAGATGGAGAGAATCATCTGCATCCAGAAAGGATTGTGGGGATTGAATGTGGGTCACAACATAATATTTTTATCTTTTTGTTATTTGCTTGCTTTTTTTTTCTTTCTTTTTTCCCCTTTTTGATCTGATTTTTCTTGTGCAGCATAAAAGTATGGAAATTTGTTTAGAAGAATTGCACATGTTTAATCTAAATTTAATCTAAATTAAATCTCAGGTCGTCAGTACCTGTAGCTTTAATATCCTTATTATCCCTTTACATCTTCATAAAATGGACTACCTGTGGTAGCTAGAAGTAGAATTAGTGATACCTTTACAGGGGTAAGGATACAGACTTTCTTGGGGCTCTTGGATTTATCTATCTTTTAGCAGCAGTTGTTCAATAGTTGGCACTGGTTGTTGAAAGGTGGGGACTTTTTACATTGTGTTTTCTCCCCTCAGTGAGATCTGAAAGGTCCAGGCTGGAAACAGAACCAGATGCCACCTTCCTAAAATGTGTTTTGTGACCCCATGTGGGATCTCATAATTTAATGTGGAAGTCATAAAATTATGATTTCTTATCAGCAGATATTGGATTTGTATACTTATTTTATATATCTGTATACCCAGGATCACATAAAAATTTCCTGGACAAAAAGGGGTTGCGAACAGAAAAAAAAAATCAAAAAAGTCTTTATTTAAATGATACTGCATTTCACAAGGATCTTGTGGGTTAAGATCCTAGAATCAGTCTGAGGGGAATTTGTGGTCAAGAGAATAATAGTGGCTTGATTTATATAGCTCAAGCTATCGCCTATCTCCCACTCATGTCTACTTATATAGTCATAGATCCAGAATTTAAAAAGCACCTTGGAAGTCCTGTTGCTCAGCATTCTCTCCCTTTAAAAGACAAAGGAAGTATATTCTAGGAAGATTAATGATTTTCCTTCATGTTCACATCATATGAGGTCCCATTGAAGGTACAATAGTACAACAAGTATCAGGATTCAGGATAACTGCCTTCAACTCTTTGGAGATGCTCATGTTGAAAAGGGACTATAATTAGTCTATTTGATTGCAGAGGGCACAAATTAGAGCAATGCCTGGAAGTTGCAAAGAAACAAATTTGGAAGGAAAAAATATGGAGGGGAAAATCTACCTTGTATTTAATTTAGGATGACCTAACAGTGAAATGGACTTCCCCAGCAGAAATCAAAGTTCCTTCCTCACTGCCTGTCTCTACTGAAGAACTTTAAGCAAAGATAGAATAAACTCTTGTCAGGTAGTGTGTAAAAGGCTGCTTTTTTTAGCTATGGGATAAACTAAATGCCTTTCTGACGCACTTCCAACTTAGATATGTTAATCTTTGATTTGAAGATGCTGCAGAATTGTGACCCAGAGAAATGTAAATGAAAGATAGATAGATAGACAGATAGATAAAGCTTGGAGGAAGACCATCAATACACTGGTGGATCCTCTAGAGAGTATTTCCAGTAGATGGCGGACAAGAATAGCACCACAAGGCACAGATGGACTGTGGTTTGACCAATATAGAGACTCGTTGAAGCAATAAAATAATATCTCTGCTGATGTAATGAAGTAATGAATAGATGCTTAGTTTTGGGAGATTCATCCAGAGGTACAATGACCTCTTAAGTAAAGACTTTTTCAAAAGTCTACAGTTTATTTTGCCAATTAGTTATTTTATACTTTCAATTGAACCCTAATAATAATTCAGTTACAACAGAGGTACAAAAGTAAATCATAAAAATGAAATGGATACAAAGATGATGAAAATAGTGAACATAGCATATGTTTATTTATATTTGGTCTCCTTACATCTTTTTCTGGATGCAGATGGCATTTTTGGTCCAAAGCCTATTGAGATTGCTTCAGATACTGAACTACTGGGAAGAACCAGGCCTGTCATAGTTGATCATCATAGTTCTTGCTATTCTTGTGTACAGAGTATTCCTGGTTCTGTTTGTTTCACTCACTATCTTTCTAGGCCTTTCTATAACTAGCAGGTTCATCATTTTTATAAAACAACAATATTCTATTATTTCCCTCTGCACAGCTTGTTTAGCCATTCCCCAATTGATGGACATTCACTTCTTTTCCAATTATTTACTACCACAAAAAGAGCTGCTATAAACACTTCTGCACATGTGAGTCCTTTTATATACTTTATGATTTTCTTATGGCACTGCTAGATCAAAGGGTATGCACAGTTCTGTACCCTTTGGTCATTGCTCCAAATTGCTCTCCAGAATGGTTGGGTCATTTCACAACTCTACCAACAATATTTTAGTGTCTCAGTTTTCCCCATTCCCTCCAACATTTATCCCAATCTTTTCCTGTCATCTTAACCAATCTGAGAGGTGTGAGGCTGTACTTCAGATTTGTGTAAATTTGTATTTCTATTATCAATAGGGATTTAAAACATTTTTCATATGTTTATAAATGGTTTTAATTTCATTTCTGAAAATTGTTCATATCCTTTGATCACTTGACAATTAGGGAATGACTTGTATTCTTATAAATTTGACACAGTTCTTTATATATTTTAGAAATGAGACCATTATCAGAAATACGATCTGTAAAGATTTTTTCCCAGCTTTGTACATCCTTTTTAATTTTGTTTCTATTGATTTTGTTTGTGCAAAATCTTTTTAATTTAATGTTTTAAAAGTCATGTATTTTGACTTTCCTAATGTTCTCTAGTTCTTCTTTCCTCCCTTCTCCAAAAATCTGATAGGTAAATTATCCCTTGTTCTCATAATTTGTTTATGGCATCCATCATCCTTTATGTTAAAATCATGTATCCATTTTGACCTTATTTTGGTATGGGGTGTGAGATGTAGGTCTATCACAATTTTCTAACATATTTTCCTAGCAACTTTTGTCAAATAGTGAGTTCTTATTCTAGAAGCTGGAGTTTGGGGAGTTCTCAAATACTAGATGGCTATAGGCCTTGATTGTTATGTCATGTGTATGTAATCTATTCCACTATTCTACCACTCTGTTTCCTAGTCAGTATCAAATAGTTTTGAAGTCTGTTGTTTTATAATATAGTTTTAAGTTTGGTACTGCTAAACCACCATCCTTTTTTTTATTATTATTAATTCTATTGATACTCTTGACCATTTGTTCTTCCAGATTGTGTTATTATTTTTCTAGTTGTATAAAATAATATTTTGGCAGTCTGGGATTGCACTGAACAAGTAGACCAATTTTAGGGCAGAATTGTCATTTTTTTATTATATTAGCACAGCTCAGCCACAAGCAATTGATATTTTTTTCAATTATTTAGATCTGATTTTATTGATGTGAGATGTGTCTTTGTGTTCATGTAGTTCTTAGGTTTGTCTCAGCAGGTAGACCCCTCAAGTATTTTGTTTACAGAAATTTTAAATGTGATTTCTCTAGCTCTTCCTGATGGGCTGTGCTGAGGCAATTAGAGGTAAGTGATTTGCCCAGTCACTGGGAAGTGTTAAATAAATGTGGTCAAATTTGAACTCGGGTCCTTCTGCCTTCAGGGCTGGTGCTCTATTCATTACACCAACTAGCTGCTCCTATACTGAAGATTTCTGTGGGTTTATGTTATATCCTGCAACTTTTCTAAGGCTGTGAATTGCTTCCAGTAGGTTTCTGAATGATTTTCTAGGATTTTCCAAGTAATTAATCATATTATGTGCAAAGAGTGACAGTTTTTTTTCTCCTCATTGCCTATTCTAATTCTTTTTTTTTTCTTATTGCTAAAGCCAACATTTCTAGAATGATGTTGAATAATAATGGTGATAATGGGCATCATTGTTTCACCCCTGATCTTATTGGGAATGAGTCCAGCTTCTCTCCATTAAATATTGTTTAAGAGAAGCTCCCCTTATCCCTATGCTTTCTAATGTTTTTAATAGGAATGAGTCCAGCTTCTCTCCATTACAAATAATGCTTGCTGTAAGTATTATGTGGATACTATTTATTATTTCAAGGGAAGCTCTCTTTATCTCTATGTTCTCTAGTGTTTTTAATTAAAAAATACAAAATGTTGCATTTTGTCAAAAGCTTTTTTGGCATCTATTGAGATTATCATATGATTTCCTGTTGCTTTTGTTATTGATATGGTCAATGATTATAATAGTTTTCTTGACATTGAACCAGCCCTTCATTCCTGATACAAATCTCATCTAGTCATAGTGTATTATCCTGATGATAAGTTGCTGTAATGTCTTCGCTAATTTTTATTTTAAAATTTTGCATCAATATTCATTAAGGAGATTGGTCTGTGATATTCTTTCTCTGTTTTGGCCCTTTCTGGTTTAGATATCAGTGCCACAGTTGTTTCATAGAAGGAATTTGGTAGTACTCCTTTTATACCTATATTTTTAATATATATTCTATATTCTTTACCAATATACCTATATGTAAATAGTTTACATAGTATTAGAATCCATTGTTCTTTAAAAGTCTGGTAGGATTCACTTTTTTTTTTTTTTTTCTGTAGAATTCTCTTGTGAATTCATCTGGCCCTGGAGATTTTTTCTTAGAGAGTATAAAAATGACTTCTTCAATTTATTTTTCTAAAGTGGGACTAGTTAATTAATTTATTAATTACAGAATTAATTAATAACAGAAGGGGAACTTCTGTTAACCTGGGCAAATTATATTTTTGTAAATATTCATTCATTTTGTTAGATTGTCAGACTTGCTGCCATAGAGCTGTGCTAATTACTGTTTTAATTTCTTTTTCATTAGTGTTGAGTTCACCCCTTTAATTTTTGATGCTAGTAATTTGGTTATTTTCTTTCCTTTTTTCTAGTCAAATTAACCAAAGGTTTATCTATTTTGTTAGTTTTTTCTTAAAACCAACTCTTAGTTTTGTCTATTAGTTCAATAGTTTCTCAGTCTCCATTTTATTAATATCTCCTTTGAGTTTCAAAATTTCTAATTTGCTAATGAATTAATTTTTATTTAATTTAATTCTTTTTCTAGCTTTTTTAAGTTGCATACTTAATTCATTAATCTCCCTTTTCTCTTTTTTATTTATTAGCTATTTAGAGATATAAAATTTTCCCTAAGAACTGCTTTGGCTGCATCCCATAGGTTTTTCTATATTGTCTCATCATTGTCATTTTCTTGCTTGAAATTCTGGATTGTTCATATGCTTTGTTGTTTGATCTATGAATTCTTTAGAATTAGATTTAATTTCTAATTGGTTTTTAGTGTCTCTTTCCCTGACCCTTTATTGAATATATTATTTATTGCATGTGGTCTAAAAAGGAAGCATTTACTATTTCTGCCTTTTTGCATTTGACTGTGAGGTTTTTATACCTTAATACGTGGTGAAATTTTGGGTTGATGCCATCTAATGCTGAGAAAATTATTTTTTGTCCCTACTCAATTTTCTCCAGAGATATCTAGGATTGTATTGACCTCCCTAATTTCTTTCTTGTCATTTTGTGGTTAGATTTGTCTGATTCTAAGAAAGGAAGGTTGAAGTCCTCCACTGGAGTAGTTTTGCTATCTATTTCTTCCAATAACTGACTTAAAATCTTCTCTAGGAATCTGTCTACTATCTGGTGCATACACATTTAATATTGTTACTACTTCATTATTTATGGTACCATTTATCAAGATATCCCTCCTTATCACTTCTAATAAGATGTATTTTTACTTTTGTATTATCTGAGATTAGAATTGCTACCTCTGCTTTTTTTTTTTACTTCAGATGATTCATAATAAATTCTGTTCTAGCTTTTTACCTTTATTCTGTATGTGTTTCTGTGTCAAATATGTTTTTTGTAAACAATGCACTGTAAGATTCTGTTTTTTAATCCATGGTGCTATTTGCTTCCATTTTATGAGAGTTCATCCCATTCACATTAACAGTTATGATTACAAGCTTTGTATTTCCCTCCATCTTATTTTCTCCCCTGTATATACTTTTGATCTCTCTTTCCACTCTGTCCTTAGTCTTGTGTTTTATTTTTTACCTAACCCATTCCTTATCTTACTTCCTATCACCCCTCCCCTTTCTCTTAGTAGTGTTTTTTAACCCACTCCACTCACTAATTTAACTTCTATCAACCTTTCCCCCCTTCTCTTACAATTTTTCCTAGTGTTCCTGTCCTACTTTCTGTTCTGTCCCTCCCTTTTCTTTTCCATTTGTAACGTGCCCACCTGGCAGTTACAATTACTAGTCTGCCCTAGGCCCAACAGAGTACCTTTGACCACTGACCTTTGCAGTGTCAACTCTACCCGGCTCGCCTCCTCTGAGGCTTTCAAAGGTCTCTGGCCACAATTTCTTTGATCTATAGTTTAATAACCAGTAGCGCACTCAAGAACAGCCATGTGTAATCTTAAAAGCCTTTATTATACCTACCCACATAATGCCCTGACTGATGCCCTGACTTGTTGGTTCCCTAGTGAACATCTGGTCAGAAGACCCACGTGTTCACTACCAAAATCCTTACCTCTTTTGGCTACCCATCTCGGCTTGGCCACCCAGGCTAGGGAGCCAGGGTGAAGAGTGCTTTTCCTTTTTCTCCTCCTTTATATTTTTCTTTATATTTTTAAATAAATTTCTATACCTAACCAAATGATTAAATTATTCCCTCTTAGAGCCCAAACTGGTAAGATCAAATTTCAAACAATGCCCATTCCCTTCTTTTTTTCCCTCCATTTTAATAAGTCTTTTCCTATTATATCTTCCCTTTCCGTCTTTTACCAATATAGACCTTTTCCCACTTCTTAATGCCCTTTTTGTTGACTTTCATTACATCAAAGTCCATTCATTACCACACCCTCAGTCCATGTGATGCCCCCCTTTGTCTGCCTTTAAATATATTGTCCCTCGTTTACCTTTCTATGGTTTTCCTGAGTCCTGTGTTTGTAGTTTAAATTTTCTGTTTATTCTGTTTTGTTTTTTTCCACAGAAATGATTGAAAATCTCTTACTTCATGGAAGATCTATTGCCTTCCTTGAAAGATGATGCTGAATCTCATTGCGTAGTTAATTCTTGGTTGTAACCCCACATCCTTTGCCTTCCAGAATATGATATTCTAGGCCCTTTGATCCTTTATTGTAGAAGCTGCCAGATCCTGGGTGATCCTGACTGTTGTTCCTTGATATTTCGATTGTTTTTGTCTGGCAGCTTGCAGAATTTTTCTTGAGATTGAAGTTTTGGAGTTTCACAAGAATGTTCCTTGGAGTTTTCCTTGTGTGATTTCCTGCTAGGTGATGGATGGATTCTTTCAATGAATATTTCCCCCTCTGTTTCTAGAATACTGGTGTAGTCTTCCTTAATGACTTCTTGAAGAATTCTATCCAGGCTCTTTTTTTTGGTCATGGCCTTCAGATAAGCTAATAATTTTTAAATTGCCTCTTCTGAATCTATTTTTCAGGTTGGCTGTTTTGCCAATGAGGTATTTCACATTTTCTTCCATATTTTCATTATTTTTAGTTTGTTTGACTGGTTCTTGCTATCTCACAAAGTCATTAGCTTCCATTTGCTCTGTGATAGTTTTTAACGAGTGATTTTCTTCAGTTAGCTTTTGTATCTCTTTTTCCACTTGATTTATTCTACTGTTTTAAGTATGCTTGTTTTTTTCAGGCAATTTTTTCCTTCCTTTTCCAAAATGTTTGACTCTCTCATGCATACATCTCATTTCTTTTCTTATTTTTTCTTCTTCCTCTCTTATTTGCCTTTAGAAGTCTTTTATGAGCATTTCCACAAAGTCTCTTTGGGCTTGAGACCAATTTATTTCACTCTTTTAGATTTCTTGTGTGGACATTCTCTCCTGATCTGGGTTTGTGTTTTGATCTGCCCTGTCACCATAGTAGCTTTCTATGGTCAAAGTTCTTTTCTGTTTCTTGGTCATTTTCTTTCCTTTTCTTTTGTTATTTCCTCTTTTTTTTTTTTTAAGAGCTCTGCTCCGGGGGTAAAGGGAGCACTGTCCCAAGCTTCCTGTGCAACTCTGAGCCTTGGTTTTGAGCACAGGAGTCCCTTGTGTTTGTAGGAGGTAGCTTTGCTTGCTCTGTTCAGGAAACAGCCTGGTTTCCCATAGTTTACCTTTCGAGCTGCCCCCTGATCTGCTCCTATACTGAGCCAGGACTGAGGGTCTTAGTTGCTGATTTATTTTCAAGGGACCCTGGGAGAGTTTGAGCAGCTTCTTGACTTTATCTTGACATATTGATTCCACTCCTGGAACTCATTTATTTGTCTTACAATTTTGTTTTCCTTTATATTAATGTGATCATAATTTAAATGTTTTTCCTAATTCTATTTATTTTGCATTAGCTCATGTATCTTTTCAAATTTATTTGAATTTTCATGTATTTTTCCCATAGGACTCAATAATTCCCTTTATATTCACAGATCCATGATTACCTCCATCTTGTCCTGCGGACATCTAATTCAGTTCACTCATTTTAAAAATGAAGAAACTGAGACCTATGGAAATTAATTCATTTGCCCAAGTCAAACTGGTTATAAGTGAAAAAATTAAGTTTCAAACCAATGTCTTCTGATTCCACAGTGTTCTTTTGTTTTAGTTTTCTTGTTATTTAAAAATTAGTGCTATAAATATTTTTGTTTATGTGGAACACTTCTTATTCTCTTTGACATCCCTATTATATATATATACATATATATATGTATATGTATATATATATATATATATATGTATATATATATATATATATGTATATATATATGACTTAATGAAATCACTGGATTAAAAGGCATATGGAATTTAGTAACTTTTAATACAATTCCAACTGATTTTATAAAATAGCTGTACCAATTCAGAGTTAATCCAGCATTACATTAGCATGTATATTTTTTCATGGTTCCTCCAACATTTAATAAAGATGACAAAAGACCAAAAGATAATCATTTATATAACATACTTCATTTACTTCTTCCCACCTTTTCATTTATATTTATGGAATTTGCTTTTTTATTTTCCATATTCCCTCTCTAAAGCAAAACAAAATCCCTGAGCAAAGATTTCCCTTAAAAATTCTCTCTTCCATTCCTCAATAAGAATTCTGCCTTTGCTAAAGAACACAGTTCTACTTGTGATATAAGGAGAAGGGGGGAAAACATGCTGGGTTGCAAGGGATTAAAAAATACTTTATTTGTTCTGAACAGCTATTTCTAATCATCTCTAGAGATAATAACTGAGACCTTCTTGACAAACCTGAGGCTTTATTAGCAAAATACAGCATTTATATAAACCTAAATTGTTATTTACAAGTATCAATTTTATTTATACAAACAATATATTAAGCTCAGTGATTGTTATTTATAAATTATTTTGTTTAATTACCAAATCTCAAAACTTTTTTTTTAAATGCTCAGAATATCTGACTGCTTCTGGGGTTCAAAAATGATAATGCCCCTTCTCATGTAACCAAATGAAAGTAGAAAGTAAAGTACACTAAGTAAAACCTCACACTTCCCCCTGAAACAAGAAAGATGGAGAAGGACACATACCTATGCACTCCACTATTGCACATGATGATGTGACATGCTCCTAGTCTGTTGCAGAGTTCTGAAGAAACTGACAGCAGTCCAACACCTGAGGCACTGCATGCTGTGTAAGCACAGGCTGCTGTTCGTTTAGATCGAATGAATGAGATTATTAGGCGATAGAGTTCATCCAAAGCATTCAGAGGTCTCATGAGCTGCAGGAGAAAATACACATAAAGAAAAGCAAAATTCATTCCATCAAGAAATATTTTATGACTACGGTGTCTTTTTGTGTTTATGGAATGGACTAGGAAAAAAGTGCTATTATCACTCTTCTGAGATGACAGAAGTGGATAATTCAAATACATCATTGAAGAGGTCACAATTATCCTGTTGCCCAAGATGAGACTAAACAAGTCAGCAGAATAATGCATTTACCTAGCAAAGAATGATTAAAGTAAGTTTTATTTCCTTTTACCTTATCTATATAAGCAGCTTTTGATGTGGAGTTAGGAGGTAAATTTGACTTGTCCAGGTAGAAAGCCCTAAAAGAATCCAAAAGAGGAAAAATGTTACTTATTATTTAGAAATCATTAAGAAATCTTTTTAATTGATCACACATGCTTTTTACTTTTCTTGTACTATTTTTAAGGAAAGTGGGAATAAGCAGGACCTATGAGAAACAGAATGAAGTTGTAATAAATATTGATACTTTTAAAGTAACTACTAAATCTTCAATGCCTAAGATAACATATAACCATGTAGCCATGGGAGGGGGAAGGGAATTCTCCCCCTACCTCCAATTTTACATTATTACACAATGTGTTTGCTTAGAAATAACTTTCTATCCAAGGGCTCAGTACTTTCTAGTCAAGTTTTCCCAGGGTTTAACTTACCTATCATTAAGAAATAATAATGGAAGATACATTTGTCCTTTTTAGTTAAAAAATATATATATTCAGTAAGTTTTTTTTTACTAATTCAAGTCATGGTTAAAATGAGTTTAGCAGGCAAGTTATACTCTTGAGTGTTGGTTTACCCTCCTGAGACTATGAAGGGCGGCAAGATCATCCAGGACAAGGCATAGGAACCTCTCTGGAATAAAATTACCTAAACTTCCAGAAAGCATCTTGAGTACAAATGAACCTTTAAATGTTTCCTGCATTTTAACACATTAATAAGTAGTAGATTCCCTTGACTTAGACTATCTCAAAACTCAAGGAAGACTTCATTTTCATCTCTTGGATAACAGAGCCCATAAATATCTGATTATAGAGTAAAACTTTAGTATTTCATTTGCTTCTAAGTGTCTCATTGTAGCAAGAAGATGATGTAGGATTCTCAAATATTATACTAGTCACAAATCTTGTTAAAATCTGAAAAGGATTCAAGTATAATTCCAAACACTCTCCTATCTATTGAAGACAAGCCTAGTTAAATATGAAGGAGCTCTTCTTCAGTTGAATACCTCTTAATTTATGAATCCTTTGGGTTATAAAGTGAAATAGAAAATATGCCTTATCTCATTTCCAAAATATAGAGAGAATTGACTCTAATTTAGAAGAAATCAATTGATAAATGGTCAAAGGATATGAACAGACAATTCTCAGATGAAGAAATTGAAAGTATTGCTAGCCATATGAAAAGATGCTCCAAGTCATTATTAATCAGAGAAATGCAAATTAAGACAACTCTGAGATATCACTACACACCTGTCAGATTTGTCAGAATGACAGGGAAAGATAATGCAGAATGTTGGAGAGGATGTGGGAAAACATTGATACATTGTTGATGGAATTGTGAATGCATCTAGCCATTCTGGAGAGCAATTTGGAACTATGCTCAAAAAGTTATCCAACTGTGCATACCCTTTGATCCAGCATTGTTACTACTGGGCTTATATGCCAAAGAGATGTTAAAGAAGGTAATGGGACCTGTATGTGCAAGAATTTTTGTGGCAGCCTTCTTTGTGGTGGCCAGAAACTGGAAGCTGAGTGGATGCCCATCAATTGGAGAATGGCTGAATAAATTGTGGTTATATGAATATTATGGAATATTATTGTTCTGTAAGAAATGATGAACAGAATGATCTCAGTAAGGCCTGGAGAGACTTCCATGAGATGCTGAGTGAAATGAGCAGGACCAAGAAATCATTATATACTTCAACAACAATACTATATGATGATCAATTCTGATGGACATGGCGCTCTTCAACAATGAGATGAACGAAATCAGTTCCAATAGAGCAGTAATGAACTGAATCAGCTACACCAAGCGAAAGAACTCTGGAAGATGACTATGAATCACTACATAGAATTCCCAATCCCTTTATTTTTCTCCGCCAGAATTTTTGGTTTCCTTCACAGGCTAATTGTATACTATTTCAAAGTCCGATTATTTTTGTACAGCAAAATAACTGTATGGACACGTATACATATATTGTATTTAATTTATATTTTAACATATGTAACATGTATTGTCAACCTGCCATCTGGGGGAGAGGAGTGGGGGGAAGGAGGGGAAAAAATTGGAACAAAAGGTTTGGCAATTGTCAGTGATGTAAAATTATCCATGCATATATCTGGTAAATAAAAAGCTATAATAATAATAAAAAAAAGAAAATATGCCTTAGTTCTGTGGCTCTCCCTTTTCACTTCAATAATGATAGCAACAACCAGAGAATGCTAAGTATCATTTAGACTTTAGGTCATCTAGAAACACTAATAAAACTTTTGGTACTCCTGGTCAGATGCCCAAAAAGGTAAGATATTGTTATAGGAAATGAAATATGCTTACTAAAAATGAAACCAGAAGGCATCAATAAATGACAATTAAATTGAACATTGGTTCTCATATACCCTTAGGAGAAGCTAATAAATAAGGTGCCAGTGCCGATTTCATCATATACCCAAAAGCAACAGAAAGCATGACTTCATATGACAATTAGTCATTTCACCTTGTATTGCTAATGATGAGCTAAAGAAAAAGACAGCCATGAAAATAATTAGTTTATGATTCTACATGTCTTGCAATACATGAAAAGAGAGATATCTTCTGAAGAGTTTCACAGGATTCACCAAGATAATTCAATATATATAAACTAAGAAATTAATATATATAAAGTATTATCAAGTCTTCCAGAAGAATCACAACCATTAGTCCCTCCTTTCTCCTCACGGCACAGTATGTCTCACTGTAAGATTCCAACACATCCAACCTATACAAACTATAAATACATGCCTTTGACATATGAGTGCAAAAGGGGAAATACTGAAAAATATAATGGGAAATGTGGTGTGTGATTAAGAAGTGAAAGAGGCCAAACAGGAGGGAGAATCAAAATGGAAAACCCTATTGGGATGCTTACTGCAATAGTCCTTCTGAATGATAATGAGGGTACATCACAAAAGAGGAACAGCAATGGGAATAAAGAAGAGTAGACAGATGTGAAAAAAAATGTTACAAAGGTACAATCACAGGATTCAATAATAGACAGGATCCTCTTAAGTCATGCTTTAAACATGGGAGACTGAGTTAATTATAGTGCTCATGATAAATAATCAATGAGAACAAGAAATAGGTTTAGGGAAAGATAATGAGGTTAATTCGGCAATTCTTTCAAGTCAAATAAGTAGAAGTTAAATTGGAGGGTTGGAATTTTTAATTTAATTTAATTTAATTCCATGATTTCTGTGCAGAAATTTTTCAAAGCACAGAAAATGCTGGAAACAGTTAATAAGGCTACATCAGAGGAAAAATGTTTCAGAGCTCAACACAGTTAAATCCCTTGTTACAATTGCGGCTTCTCTAAATATTGAGGCAGGCACTTGGAGAAAAATATGCTATACAAATACTTACCAAAGATCATTATCACCTCCTTAGGATACTGCACTACACAAATTTGAAATTACTGCTGACTAAGTTCTACTACAGCCAAGAAAAAGAGCTTTGTAAACTTTTATGTGCTGTGTACATGAGACTTTTTGTGGCTACTATATTGAGCACACTCTTTTAGAAAGTCCCATTCCTTTCTAAAAGAGAATGTTGCTGATTCAGTTAAAACAAATCATGTTGATCTCATTCTGTTATTTTCTATTAAGTTCAGCTGGAAAAACTTTCAAATTTGCAGTTAAAAAAAAAAAAGATCAATTCAAGAAGTAAAGAATTTATGGGGAAAAAGTTTTATGGAAGTTTTCAATTAATTTATCTATATACAAGATGTTGGGGGTACAAACATGAAAAATGTTAAAGAGAGAGGGGCACAGTTGGGTGGGGATAATACCATGCATACAAAAATATACATAAATCAAAGTAGAATAGAATAAAGACCAATGGGAGGTCCAGATAATACTCTACAAGAAAAGTTGATAAGAAGAAAATCACTTTGGGTGGAGAGGATCAAAATAGACTTCATGAAAGAGGTGTCTCAACTAGGCCTTAAGAGAAAAGGAATACTCCACATGTGGAGGTATAAAGGGAATATATTTCAGGCAGCTTGCAAAAATGCACAGAAATCTGAAGAGGTAATAAAAAATTAGAAAACTGTTTCATTAGAATTTTGAGTAAATTAAGTAAAAAGTCTTTAATACTAGGGTAAAAAGTTTTAATTTCATTTATGGGCAATAGGGAGTCAATGAAGGATCTTAAATGTTTTAACATAGATATATAATTTAGGAAGGATGATTTGGGTTTTTTTTAAGGCTTAAAGTCATTTTTTCAATATATTTTGATTAATTTCATCAAGTATAGCTCAATTATATGTAATTATATGTAAATATCTGAAATTATATGTAAAAATTCATTTTTAAGTTCCAAATTTTTTCTCTTTCCTCTCTACACATCTCCTTGAACAGAGAAGGAATTTAAGTGTTAATACATATGAATTCATGTAAAGCATATGTAAGGAGATTGATTTGGTAAGGATTTATTGTCCAGCCAAACATGCCCATTTGCTGTTTTCCATACATGAAATTTTACCTCTTGCCTCTGGAACACTGCAAGCCTCCTCTTGAGGTATTGCTCTCCTCTGGAGCAAGACAAAAGAAAGTGGATAATGGGGTAACACATTTTTAGGTAACACAGTAATGGAAAGACAAGATACAAAGTAGAAGATGGTGACCTCTTGAAACAATTAATTATAAAATTAGAACAAGCAGGAGGTAAACCTAGCAGAGGGGGTTGAGAAGAAGAGACAGAGGAAGAACAATGGAAGCAGGGGTCAGGATGACAATGAACAGATCAAAAAGGATGAGGTTTAAAAAGAGGTAAAAAGATAGGAGAGGACTATCAGAAAAATTCAGGTTTCAGGATCATGGAAAGGAGAAGTGTTGATCACTAATAGGTGGCTGAGGAAGTATGAGTGAAGAGGTAAATGGGAGATGAGGAGGTTGATAAATTAGGAGGCCAGAATGTTTAAAGGAGTCATCAATATACATAGTAAAGTCATCAACACTGATGAAAAACATTAAATTAGAGAGGAAGTTTAAAAGCAAAGTGTGGGACTCAATTACTGAGGAAAGTTAAAAAATATTATTCAGGTCCATATATAACTACAAAATGTAATTAGATGATAACTGCAAAAGAAGGAAAAGTTACTGAGCGATGGAAGGGTCAGAAAGTTGTAAGGATTAAAAGATACTCCTCCTCTCCCTATGAATTAGGGGATAATGCTAGAAATGATTTAAAACTATGAATCAAAAATAAAAGGAAGCTTCCTTTGGGGGACATAAGATAGAACATGTTATTAATCTATATTTGTAATTATGTTTTTGTGATTATCAGGCATTTTTCTTCTTTCTATTCCCAGGTCCACTGGGGGTAAAATAATAAAATAAGAACCTTTTGAATGCATATGCATAATCAATGAAAATATGTTCAAATGTTAACCATATCCAAAAACATGCCTCATTTTATATATTTAGTGCACTATCTCTTTGATATGAGGTAAGTAACATTCTTCTTCATCAGCAGTTAAAAGATGCCTCAGTTAAAAGGAATCCCATCTTTTCTATAAGACTATATGACATGACAAAAATATTTTCTTAAATATGTGATAATATATACAGCATATTCTTAAAAATAAAAGTCTAAAATAATTCCTACCACAGAATCACAGAGTGATTGACTGAAACTAGAACTGGTTATTATTTATTTAAACTATGTAGAAAAAACCCTCAGAATGGGGAAAATGAAAAACAATATGTAGTAATGGATTATAAGCACAATAATAAAGAAAATGAAACAACCTGTATTATAAGAACATATACAATTAATTTATTATTTAAATACAGTTATAATTACTTGTTAATCCAAAGGACTAGACCTTGAACCATTGTTATTCATTTAAAGGGGAAAAAATTTAAAGGCTTCCTAGAGAAGATAATTCCTATCAGAAAGAGACAGCTTAGCCAGAAATTCTACCAACCTCCTAAGGCTATAGCTTTTTATAAAACTCCACTATTTCTCAGAGTATGACAATCTGTGGACAGCAAATAAATTTCTAAAGCACTTCACTTAATTACAAAAGGCTTGTTATGCTCTTTAATCAAACTTTATGGGAAAAGTTAATGGTAATATTGGCCTTGATCCAAAGCTGGACAACAGTTTATTATGCTTTTGAAGTGAGCAAGAATGAAGTCATAGCACTCTGAATATACTAAATGTTATTAAGACTTCTGAGTGTCCTACTGTTGCTTTTTATACTCTCTAATAGATAGCTCTTTTATAATCCAGATATATAGGAAGAGAAACTTAGTGTTCCACTGCTTGATTTTCTTCTAAACTAGCTGTAGAATGTAAAATTGAATTGCATATAATCTTTCATTTGATAGGTTTTTCATGAAATTTCACAAAATATATTATGAAATAACTTAAGACCAAGATAATTACACTGAATATATAACATTGCAGCATCAGATAAAGGCATTCTCTGATAAGTCTGACCATGGACATAGGACATTAAAGGTCAGAGAAGAAAATGCGCTTTAAGAAACTGAGATGTGGGAATCATTGGCTTATGAAGGAGAAATTTTACAAATGGAAATAATTACCTAGCACCAACCAGTAGGATCATGACAAACTGAACAAGAAAGTGATGGTGCTTACAGGGAAAGAGAGAAATAAGGTTTAAGGGGAACATGGAAAACAAGCACAGGGAAAATCTGAACATTAAGCAGAAAGAATAATACTGAAAGATATACATGTGATATGAAGATTATTATTCACAGCTCTATTAGATTAGATCATTTCTCCTTGCATGGTCAAAATCATGGAGCACATTTCATTGGTACAAGTATTTGCTCCTGCTCTTCATCTAAAATCTAAAGATGTATGTGAAGTACCACAAAGGTTGTGACATATCCAAGGTCACAAGACAGCATGTGTCAATTGCAGCATTTAAATCTAAATATTCCTGGTTCTGAGATCAGATCTCTAGCCACTACTTTTCATTTCTTGCTTTAAGTGCTTAATAAATGTTTTTTTTTTTTCTTTTATTCTCTTTACTCTTCTCGGATACTTTATTATTGTACTCCTGTATTCTGCCACAGATCTTCCAAAGTTTTCTTCAATTCACCTATATCATCATCATGTTCATCTTTTTCCTCCTCTTCCTTCTTTCTCCTCCATCCCCCCTCCCTTTCCCCTTCCCTCCCTTCCTCCACAATTTCCTCAAGCTATCAGCTCATATTCTTTCTCTTTCACAATCAAATTTCTAGAAAAATTCACCTATACTTTCTACCTTAACTTTTTCCTTTTATCCCCATCATTTTTCATCTTCAATCAGGCATCTAGACCTAATACTTGACTGAATCTATTCTTTTTTAAATTGCCAATATTCTCAAATATTAAATTTAAAAACTTTTTTTCAGTCTTCGGAATTACTGAAGCAGCAGAACACATCATAGTAAGGGCTAGATTTGAAGTCAGAAATGTAGCAAAGTAAAGTTAAGTCAAAAAGCATGGAGCCAGGCACTTTAGTAAGCATTGGAGATACAAATACAGGCAAAAAGACAGATCCATGCCATCAAGAAGTTTACATTTTAATGAAGACAACACATAAAACAGGGCTGAAAATCAGGATTGGAGAGGAATAAGGTATCCACACAGATGCATAGTAGTTAAGTTCAAATTCTAGTTCTTTCATTTAATACCTTGGTGGCCTGGGTATTTAAGCTCTCTAAATTGTAAAATGAGGGTATTGGACTAGTTCAAAACTACTTATAACTATGGTTCATGACCCCATATTAGTTGCATATTTAATTGTGGGGATCAGAAAATTATGATTTCTTATTGATAAATATTTGATTTATATACCTGAGGTCATGTAAAAATTTCTCAAATGAAAAGGGATTGAAAGTGGAAAACGTTAAGAATCCCTGGAGTAGAACTCCATAAATTTGTAAAAATCTATAATCCTATAATCTTTCTGCACCTTTTGCTCTTGTTGGCCACTTCATGCCCTCTCCTTTCTCAATTTTTCATGACATTGCTTTCTTCAGGTTCTCCTACTGATAACCTATTTCATTCTTTTATGAGACTATAAGTCTGTGGCCATCTCTTTTTTTATTAATAGTTTTTATTTACCAGATATATGCATGGGTAATTTTATAACATTGACAATTGACAAACCTTTTGTTCTAATTTTTCCCTTCCTTTCCCCCCCCCCAGATGGCAGGTTGACCCATACATGTTAAATATGTTAAAGTATAAATTAAATACAATATATGTATACATGACCAAACAGTTGTTTTGCTGTACAAAAAGAATCGGACTTTGAAATAGTATACAATTAGCCTGTGAAGGAAATAAAAAATGCAGGAGGACAAAATTAGAGGGATTGGGAATTCTATGTAGTGGTTCATAGTCATCTCCCAGAGTTCTTTTGCTGAGTGTAGCTGGTTCAGTTCATTACTGCTCTCTTGGAACTGATTTGGTTCATTTCTTCATCTCATTGTTAAAAATGGCCACGTCCATCAGAATTGATCATCATACAGTATTGTTGTTGAAGTATACAATGATCTCCTGGTTCTACTCATTTCACTCAGCATCAGTTCATGTACATCTCTCCACGCCTTTCTGAAATCATCCTGCTGGTCATTTCTTACAGAACAATAATATTCCATAATAATCATATACCACAAATTATTCAGCTATTCTCCAACTGATGGGCATCCACAGTTTCCAGTTTCTAGCCACTACAAAGAGGGCTGTGTGGCCATTTCTTAATAACTCTGCAATAGGCTTTTCTCTTCCTTTTCTAGATTCTTCCTCTACAGAATCTCATCAATTTATTTCCCCCCCCCTTTATTTATTTGTTTGTTTAAACACATATTTCTTTATGAGTCATGTTGGGAGAGAAAATTCAGACCAAAAGGGAAAAACAATGGGAGAGATTAAAAAACAGAAAAAGAAGTGAACATAGCATGTATTGGTTTATATTTAGTCTCCTTGTTCTTTTGCTGGATGCAGATGGCATTTTCTGTATAAAGTCCATTGGGATTTCTCTGAATCACTGAAACACTGAGAAGAGCCAAGTCTGTCACAACTAATCATCACACATTCTTGTTGTCAGCATGTAAATTCAGCCATTTATAGTCCTTTGATCTTTGTTCCAGAGTGTTCCCCAGAATGGTTAGATCATTTCACAACTCCACCAACAATGCATCAGTGTCCCAATTTTCCCATATCCTCTCCAACATTTATCATTATCTTTTCCTGTCATCTTTGTCAATCTGAGAGGTGTGAGATGATATCTCAGAGTTGTTTTAATCTGCATTTCATCACACATTCTTGCTGTTATTGTGAACAATGTGTTGCTAGTTCTGCTTGTTTCACTCACCATCAGATCTTATAAATATTTCCAAGCCTTTCTATAATAAGCTTTGTCATCATTTTAATAATATTAACAATAATATTCTACTATCTTCATACACCACGACTTATTCAGCCATTTCCCCAATTGATGGACATCTACTCATTTTCCAATTATTTGCTACTACAAAACATTTTTGCACATGTGGGTCCTTTTCCCTTCTTTATGATTTCCTTGGGCTACAGACACAGTAAAGGCATTGCTGGATCAAAGGGTATGCAGTTTTTTAATCTTTTGCTCATTGTTCCAGATTGCTCTCCAGAATAGTTGATCATTTCACAACTTCACCAACAATGCATTAGTGTCCCAGTTTTCCTACATCCTTTCCAACATTATCATTTTCCTGTCACCTTAGGTGTAAAGTGTATTCTTGTATCTTGTATTCTTGTAAATTTGACACAGTTCTTTATATATTTTAGAAACGAGACTTTTATCAGAAATACTGGCTATAAAGATGTTTTCTCAGCTTTGTACTTCAGTTTTAATCTTGTTTCTGTTGGCTTTGTTTTTTTTTTGTTTTTTGTTTTTGTGTTGGTTTTGTTAATTTAATATAATCAAAATTATCTGTTGTACGTTTCACAATGTTTTCTGGTTCTTCTTTGGTCATAATACCTCCCTTCTCCAAAGATCTAATAGGTAAATCATCCCTCATTCTCCTTATTTGTTTATGACATCATCCTTTATGTCCAAACCATGTGTCCTTTTTGAGCTTATTTTGGTATGGGATGTGAGATGTATCATAGATATTCTAACATTTAATTTTCCAGTTTTCCCAGCAATTTTTGTCAATCCTAAGTTCTTATTTCACAAGCTGGAGTTTATCAAACACTAGATTGCTATAGGCCTTGATTATTGTGTCATGTGTATCTAATCTATTCTACTGATTCACCACTATTTCTTAGCCAATAGCAAATAGATTTGATGACTATTGCTTTATAATATAGTTTTAGGTTTAGTACTGCTAAGCCATCATCCTTTCTTTCTCATTAATTCCCTTGATATTCTTGGCCTTTTTTTCCAGATGAATTTTTTTATTATTTTTTCTAGTTCTATAAAATAATATGTTGGCAGTTTGATAGGAATGGCACTAAACAAGTAGAACAATTAAGGCAGAATTGTCATTTTTATATTTGCTCGGCCTACTCTCATCAGTTTTCATTGATCCAATTATCATCTAGACAAAAATATTTCTCAAGTTTATATAAAAAGTCCTCTTTTCCCTCCCTTCAACTATGCAACTTTGTATCATCAGTTCCTTTGTGTAATATCTCAAATTAAGCATGTCCAAAGTAGAAATTATTATCCACACTCACAAAACTCACTCCTTCATCTAACTTTCCTATTCCTGTTGATTATATTATCACTATCATCTTTCTGGATGACTAGATTTGAAACCTCAGATTCACCCTCAACTTTTCACCGAATATAGAAATATTTCAAATGTCTTGTCAACTCTAGCTCCACAACATTCTTCATATCCAGATATTTCTTTGCAAACACAGAACTACCATTCTAGTTATGGTCTTCATCATCTCTTGCCTGGACTCCTGGAAGAGCACTTTCTCTTCTCCCTAATCCATCTACCACAAAACTGACAAAATAATATCTCTAAATAAAAGTCTGGATATATACATCATCTGCTAATTTTGCTTCATACCGATTTCCTCATGCCTAGAAGATCCTCCATTCCTACAATCACCCCTTGAAAGATCTTATATTCTTCAAATTTTAGCTTGGGTTCTATTTTCTAAAGGAGTCTTTTTTCCCCAATCTCCTACAGTTGATAATATTCTCAAATCCACCAATACCCAAATTACTTTGTATTTCTTTTTGTGTATATTTTGCATTTTCTTATCTTTCTAGAGGCTATTTCTCCATACTGGTAGATCTTCTTCTTGATGGCAGATGATATATCATTTTTATTCTAGTGTCTTCAGTATCTAGTAGAGTTCTTTAAATATTACACATATCCTCTTGATAATGGAATACATCAATGACAAATAAATAATGGTTGGAGTGTAAGGAGAGGAAAATTTATCACCATCTTAATCCCCAAATTCCTTGTCATGAATGAAAAACTTAATTTCTCTAGGACAGAAAAGGCCATTGTCATTTATAAAAAATTTAAGTTTAAATTTTACTTTAACCTCACAAAAACCTTGAGAAACTGTTTATTTGTGTTATAAGCCCCATTTGTAAACTCAGAATGATTAAGTGACTTGCCCCAGATCACATAGCCACCAAAAGGCAGAGCAGTTCTTTAAGCCTAGTGTTGTCTTTTTTCCCCTACTCCTAATATTTGAGAACAACAGTGAACACATATTATGTCTTTCAGTAAATCTTTGGAATTTAGCTGGGGAAGTTTGTCTCACCAAGCAAGTATCTGAACATCTTGAATGATCAAAATTGGCATCAGGTATATGTTTATCATTCAGTAACTACAGTTGCATTTTGATATGATTTCTTGGAAAGAGAAAATACAGAGACAAGATTATTTATTTATCAAAGGTTTTCCTTTCCCTTTCTCTTTGACTTCAGTGAAAGTTAATGCTAATGAATAAGAAATACATTACTAGTGTAATAGATAAGATAATGTCATATCTTCACTTTTACCTCTTTGTTAAGCATAATAGAATTATAGAATTTCACAGTTGGAAGGGATCACAGAAGTCAGCCAATGATTGAAAAGGAATGCCTTGAACAACATACCTGATGCATAATCGCCCAACTCTTCCAGTCAAAGATCTCTAACAACAAGCAATCCCTATTTCATAAGGCTTTCTATTCCATTATTTTTATGACTGGAATTATTAGCAAGTTTTTCATTACAATAAATATGCATCTCTTTGTAGCTCCTACTAGAGTATCTAGAATGGTGAGATGGATAGAGTGCTAGCCCTGGAGACAAGAATATTTATCTTCCTAAATTCAAATCCAGCCTCAGATACATTCTAGCTGAATAACCCTAGGCAAGTCAATTAACCCAATTTGCCTCAATTTCCCCATCAGTCAAATGAGCTAGAGAAGAAAAGGTTAACCCATTTCAATATCTATGCCAAAAAAGTCCCAGATACAACAAATACAACTAAATCAGTAACAAACAGTAAACTGTTCATAGTTCTTTCTTATGGTTCAAATGGTATTTTTAAAAATCTAATTTTTTCCTATATGACAATCTTTCAAATACTTGAATATAATAATGTTCATGTTGAATCTTCCCCTCTACAGGCTAAGCATATCCCCTTTTCCCCTTCAATTCTTTCTAATATCAACATTTGGGAGTAGAAAAATTGTTGGGTTAGGAGTCAGAAAGATCTGGTTTCAATATTTCTATCACATATTTCCTTATAATAATCATCTTATTTGAACTTTGTCAAACCTTTCTAAATTTGAGTTATCTCACCAAGAAGTTAGACTAGATCACTTTTAGGATCACTTCCAGATCTAAATGAGCCTAATAAGTTTTAGGAATTAATCTAGTCTGACTCCTAAATTACACAGGAGAGAATCATAGAGTTGGAAGGTACCTTTAATATACAGGAGAAACTGAGACCCAGAGAGATAAAGTAACTTTCTTAGAGTCAAGCAGGTAGTAAGCAGCAAAGTGAAGATTTGTTTAAAGTTTCTCTGATTTTAAAACCAGTATTGTTTCCAATATATCATGAAGTTTCCAATTTTTCTAAGTAGGGATATGGCTTTGATATTTTCTGGTCCTCCTTGGGTTGCATGAGAAAAATCAGTTCTCTGTTTTTCTAAAACTCATTTTGTTCCACTCAGATTTTTAAATTTTTCCTAAGTTCTTTAAAGTTCTAGCTATGTTTCCCTTCTTGGCTATTGTTACAGTTATCTATTTTCACACCTGCCACCTAGTGGTAAGCTAATGGTCATCAATAAAGCCTTGTTAAGATGTTTTAACAATGTTTTGTTAATGCTTTAGAGATGGGGCAAAGGAGAGTTTAAATAAGTCACCTGTGACTATTTAACAAAATGTTGCCCAAATATGACCATTAAAATTATGGAATAAAATTATACAAAGAAACTTTATAAAAAAGCTGAAACAAAATAATTTTACCAGTAATAGCAATCATCTGACAAAATATGCATTTCTCAAGAAAGTTTGGAATTTTCACATTAAATTTTTGAAATTAAGTGAAAAAATTTAAAATTATTCACATGCATTAAATGACACAAAGTAAAAAAATGTATTTAATTCTTTCAAATATACCACTAAATATATTTATTTCATATTTAGATATCTTTATTTTTGTCATTTTTCAGTATCAAAATATATTATATTTTCTTATAACCTTATAACCCCATTTGATATTGGCAAAGATTATAAAATGGTTTGCCATTTCCTCCCTAAGTCCATTTTATATGTGAGGAAGCACAGAAGGAAAGAGCTTTCACAAAGGTGAGGGCACACCTGAAGCTCAGTGGTGGTAATACCACCTGGAGGTTTGGGCAAGACAATAGCAGAACCAACAGATTCAGGATTTTTCAAGGTAGGGATAGTAAGAAGATCTGGCAACTGGTCAGAAAGAGATTATGGGGGACCCCTACGCTAATCCTCAATATGAGACAAGGTAAAATTTCATAATTCCATTTTCTGTACCTACTTCTCTTCACAGTTCCAAGGTGAGAGGAGCACTTTCAATAATAAAGCATCAGAGGCTCTGAAGAACAGTATCACTTTCAATCCTAAGGGAACAAGGATGCTGAGGAATTAGGGGTCTTTCATGGGTAGGGAACAGATGTAGACCAGGAAAGCAGTGAGCACACTTCTCCCTGGACTACAACAACTTGCAAGCATGAAAACTTCAAAATCCCTGGAATTATCTATGAAAACAGGATTGTAAAAAAGCCTAAAAGCTTGTGACAGTGTCCATACACTCACATCCATGAAAGATAGCCCAATTTTAACATAAAGTTTCAGATCAATAATCAAAAAATCCTCCTCCATCAAATTCCTGTGTGTCAGTTCTTGCTCTCACATTTCATTAAGATAATTACTCTTTTTAGCTTTTCATACATAGAATCACATCACATTGAACTCTATCCTACTTTTTTTTGAACCATCCAACTTTAAGGATAATCTTAGACATATGTTTTCCACATATAATATATAATATATATTAATATATAATATAATATAATATAAAACATTAACAGTTTGCCCTTATTGAGTTCCTTGAAATAAATCTTTGATGTTTTTCTTATATTTCTCTCAGAAATTATATATCAAATTTTCTATTAAGTTCAGGTCTTTTTAGAAAAAAAACAAAAAACAAAACTCCTGAAACTATGGCAATTTATTAAATATTCACTTTTTTGTTGTTATTAAAGATTATGTTAAACTTTGTTAGGCATGATATTTTTGACCAGAATTCTAGTTCTTTTGCTCATCAATATATAGTGTTCCTAGACCTACAGTCTTTTAGTGTAGTGTTGCTAGTTTTTGTATAATTCTAATTGTTATTCTGTCATATTTGAATTATTTTTCATTGTTGTTGCTTGTTATATTTTCTCCTTGATTAAAGGGTTTGGGGATTTGGCTATGATGTTCCTGTAGGTTTTCCTTGTGGGATTTTTTTTAGATGGGGTTTTTCTATTTCTCCCTCATTTTCTAACACTTCAGGACAACTTAATTATTTTTTGTATTACTATATCAAGATTTTTTTTATTTTAGCTTTCAGATAATCCAATTATTCTTAAGTTTTCTCTTCTTGATCTGTTCTTCATATTTATTGTTTTTCTTAAAAAATGTTCCCACTAGAGCATCTATATCTCAAAAAAAAAAAAAAAAATCAAAGAAAAGGGAAAAGGATCTATAAATAAAAAAAAAGAAACCATTCATATTAACAATTTTCCAGTGGCAATGGAAATGGAGGAATGGATGGACAAGTGTGGAATATGATTTTGATGGGAAAAATATTTTGTTATAACAAATGACAGACAATGATTTGAGAAAAGCCTGGCAAGAATTAGATGTACTGATATAAGTAAGTAGAACCAAGAGACCCATTGTATATGATAACTACAAAATTGTAACAATGATCAGTTATGAAAACTTAGCTTGTCTGATCAAGAGAATGATCCAAAATAATTCCAAAGGCCTCTTAATGAAAAATGCTAATGACCTCCGGAGAAAGAATTGAAGTTTGAATACAGTTTGAAGCATACTGTTTCACTTTATTTCTGCTTTTTGCTCTTTTTGCAATATGGCTAATGGAGATGTTTTTAATGATTTCACACATATATACATATATACATATACATATATGTATGTTGCTTTCTTTCTCAAAGGGTGGAGGACAGACAAGGTGAAGGAAAGAATTTAGAATTGAAAAAAATAATTTAATGGATGTTTAAAACAAATCTTTAAAAATGAAAAAAAATTTAAAAAAAGAGAGAACTATATTTTGTCTTTAATTGTTCCTCTAGGTTTTGGCCTGTCTTGTAATAGTTACTTAATATATTTTTATTAAAAGGAACCTTTAAGTCTGGGATAAAATTCTACATCCTGAAAACAAGCTGTTTTTCAAATCCCTTTCTTGCTAATGCTTTTCCCCCTGAGATTATATGCAATTTAGTTTAAATATCTTATTTATATATAGTTAGTTGCATATTATCTCCACATTAGATCATGATTTTCTTGAAAGCAAGGACTCCCTTTGCTTTTTTTGTATATTCAACTGTCAGCACAGTACCTGACTAAATGTTTCTTGAGCAACTAGTCAAAAGAGTTTAATATACATGGATAAGAATTTGAGTCAGAGTAAGGAAATGTTTTTGTAAGTCCTGAGAATCTAAGAATGAGTTGAAACATCATGGGTGAATTTGAACACAGAATCCTGAATACATTTTCAGATCTAATCAATGTGTCCCATTAAAGGTGATCTTTGCAGAAGTAAGGAAAGAACTCTATTTAGAAAATGGGGGGAAAGTTATTTTCTCCAAACTTGAGACTGATTAGCTTGACCACAATTCCAGGCAAAATTTTAAGACAAATTATTCAGCAGTTTGGAATACACAGAGAAGTCACATTCACTAGAAACCAAGAGAGGTTCACTAAGAATAATTCAAGCCACATTTATTTTATTGACTAGGTCAGTGGAATGGTAGAATAGAGAAATGCAATAGAAAAAAGCATTTGACAATATTTTTCTTGAAGACAAAATACAGTCTGTATCTTGCAAAATGATTTATTGTTAGTTGAATGACTTTATAAAAATATTGATTAATAGATTGATATTGATCTCAAATGAAGTCTATAGTACTCTGCTACAGCTTTGTCTAGCCATATGTTTTCAACATTTTTAGCAATGAATTTATGAAGACTTTAAGATTTATCATTCATGAAATGATAGACTTAATTTGCATGTGATGCAAATCTAATACAGATAGCTAATTTATTGGATGATAAAATCAACATGCAAAGAGATTTCAACAGGACAGAAGAATGAAATGAATTCTATAAGAAAAACTTCAAAAGGAATAAAAGCAAGGTCCTAATTTTAGAACTGTTAAACCAACTGTCCAAGCATAGGATTACAGTAGAGTGAAGAAAAGTAACTAAAATGAATTGAAGTGGAAAAGATTTAAGCTTTTAGATAATTACATTTTCAATATGCCAATGGTAGAAATTGGTTTCCAAAGAAGGTAGGTTGATTAATCAGAATAATACCCAGAAAATTCATTAAAATTTTCTTCTTATACCTCACATGGAATATAAATGATTGGCTTCTTTAAAGACTATAACTTTGATCTAAAACATAAATTTAGAGCAGCCCATTTCATAACAGCCTTATAAGACTTCTCTTATTATTAATAAGCACTTTTATTTTAGCTGAACATTGTAGAAATATAGTATTTAGTTGGAGAATGGATTAGTTAAAAATCAGATTGGTTTTGGTTTAAGGCATAGTCCTTAAGAAAATAATCTAACCAGTAAACCCCAAGATATTGTGAGAAGGTTCAGAGGTACAAAAGAAGGGGAAATACTTTTAAGAGCATCTATAGATAAGGAAGGGCATGATACCCTATGTGAACAGAAAGAGGAAATGAGGGAAGGAGGAAAGGAGGGAGGGAGGGAGGGAGGAAGGAAGGAAGGAAGGAAGGAAGGAAGGAAGGAAGGAAGGAAGGAAGGAAGGAAGGAAGGAAGGAAGGAAGGAAGGAAGGAAGGAAGGGAGGAAAGAGTGAGAGAGGAAGAGAATAAAAGAGAGGAAGAGAGGAGAGGGGAGGGAGTGGAGGATGAGGGGGAATGAAGGGAGAGTGGGAAGAAGGGAGGCACAAGAGAAAGAAAAAAGGAGTCTTCCAACTAATCAATTCCAGTTTATGGACCAATTTTACTCACAGAGGTTTTTTGTCATTCATTGTTGAAGAGGACAAAGACATCAGGGAGGTGATGCCATGATATGCAAATGAATTGGATTTAAGTGAGAGAAGGCTGTGCAAGGTCACCTGCCTCACTTTCCCCTCCACAGCCATCTGGGTCCACTGACAAGGTACATATCAGGAGGACTGGAAATGGCCCTGGATGAGATGGGAAACTTTGGCCTTTTGAAGCTAAGGTCTTCAACAGGTCTCAGTATGACTAAGGTCACACCCATTCAGTAATTAAGACTAGGGAACAAGTAAATCCTCTTTCACCTAGTCCAAAAAAAGTTTAAAATAAATAAATAGGTCATTGTTTAGGTCCTGTTGGACTCTGATTGAATGTAAACAGCAATCTTTCTGTTTTGGCCAGAAATCGTAAGGATCTTCCCCTTCCACATATAGGGACAAATAACAACCTCTGGCTTAGTAGGTCAAAATTCTAAGTTTCTGATGTGCTTAGATATGGAGATTTGAAAATATTAATTCAAACAAATGAAATTATACATATACAACATTTGAAATGTTAAAGAGCTACATGTTATCTATTATTTCTTAAAGTATTTAAGTACTTTATTATCTCATCTCTTATCTTGGGCTCCAATTCCTTTTTAATTATAATTTTTTTATCTTTTTTTCATTTTGAGGAAATTTTAATATTTTTGAACAGCAAGACCTGAGTTCAAATCTCATCTTAGACTTACTAGCTGTGCAACCCTAGACAAGTCACTTGAACTACCTGCCTTAGTTTTCTCAATTATAAAATAGAAATAATAATAACATCTATCTCTCAAGGCTGTTATTGTAAAGTTCTTAGCACAGTGCCTGTTAAGTAGCAGGGGCTAAGTAATTGCTCCTTTCTCCCTACCTTTCTCCTATAATAGAAATAATTCATCAAAATAGGTGGATAATCATGCCTTTTCTTTTTGAGGTGCTGCAATAATATAATTTGCTCCAAGCTCTGAGCTATCCCCATTTTTTTCCCTTTTCATTTGAAAACAGAGGTGTTATTTAATCCTTTTCCACTGCAGTTAATTTGTTTCCTCAAATCTTAATTTATTTGGGATATAGCTTTGGTGAGACTTTTAGTATAGATGCAAATAATTCATTACAATGTTCTGAAATTTTCATACTACTCTGGAATTTGTCATTGCTATGTTCCCTCAATTGAGTCTATTAGAGAGCTTCCCTTATTGCCAAGTTGTTTTCTTAGATATTTCTTTCCCACTTCCTGTCTCTCCAACAAGATACAATAATCAAATATTTTTAGGAACATTTTTATTGCTTTTTTTAAGCCCAAATCATGTCTTTTCATGATTTGAGCTGTAATCTCAGACTACATTTCCTAGCTATTTTGGAAGTAAAGCTTTGAAAAAATATTTGCCATTCATTCATCTTTCCATTTCATACATACCTACAAAACAAAGAGGTATGGAATGTCCGAACAAATTAATCTGAACAAAACCACCCTGAATAAAATTCACCCAAGAAACTATAGTAGAACAACTTGAATATATTTTCAAAAGCTATTGTCCTTTTGATGAGAAGTCAGTAAGTTAGAAATATAAATCAATCTGCTTCCACAAGCATTAATCATTCTTTCTTACAGAGATGATTTGCATTTTACTGATCTTTTTTTAGGTGCACATCTTATTTTTTGTTACTTTAACTTTTTATTAATTCCACAGGCCACTTAGAACCCCAATCACTTTGATCTCTATTTCTCTTGTTTTGGTGAAAACGATAAATTTTGCTTAATTTCAGGAAATGAGTGATTCACTGAAAAGATTTTCTTTGAAGATGATTTTAACTACTTGTTTTGTCCAATAAATGTTTTTACTTTTATTTAATTGGATAAATATTGTCACCAAGGAGAGAATTATTAGCCAGAATGATAAGAGAACTCATAGTCATAATTTTAAAACTGTTTAATAGTCTATCTTGAAACAAAGACTAGTTCTGTCTGATTATCTAGTTATCTTTATTTGCTTTTTGTTTTATTTATTTTTTAATCAGAACAAAGGGGAAAAATCACACACACACACACACACACACACACACACACACACACACACACACAAAGGGTTTTCTTAAGCCTCAACTGAAATAAAATTGAATGTGGAATCAGCTAGGAATACAACCTTTCAATAACAAGCTAAATTATTTCAATACAGATGTTAACACTTAAGTTAGAACATATACCCATTTATATCTAAAGGCAATAGATATTTTCCTGAAGAGTCACAAAATCATAACTATGGAACCGAGAGAGACCTTAGAAACTTCTAGTTCATTGTCTTCATTTTATAGATGGGAAAACTGGGGCAAAGGAATTAAATGACTTATTCAAAGTTATACATCTAAGAAATAGCTAAGCCAGGATTCAAACTCAGGTTCTGTGACACTAAATCTACTCTTTTGTCCAATTTATAGCAATGTCTCAATGTATATAGCATTTTGGTAATAATTAAGTAGAATTTAAAAACGAGTAACAGATTCTTTAGGTAAAGACAAATCCATTTACAAAGCAAATTTTGTAATATAAATAATCATCTCTTAATGGAGCTGTTCTCTACCTCTAGCTCTAGGCATCAAAGCTAACATTAAATTAGTTTACTAGTATAATATTGATATAGAATAATAGTGAAGTAGGTAAGATGTCCTTTCATTACTGCCACATTCAAGGTGTGGGACATGCACACAAAATCATACCTGCTCATGTTTCCTTGCCACTACCTCACCTATTTCTCTTAGTTAAGCACCTATCTCTTCTTGTCCCTAATTTAAAGAGAGATTAATATGTTTCAATGCTGCTGTTAGGATAATAACAAGAAGAACAAGAACTATTATTTAAATAGTGCTTTGAGGTAAGAAACATGTTTCACATTATCTTCTATTACTCTTACAATAATTTTGTGAGATAAGTGTTAATACTATCCCTACATAGCAAATGATGAAACTGGGACTTAGCCAAGTCTAGTAATTTGCTCTGGGCTTCATAATTAAGCTAGAAAGTCTTTGAATTGGTATTTGAACTCAGAGTTTCCTCATTCCATTAGTTAGGAAATGGCTAGATATTTTTGTGTATATGAATATAACAGAATGATAAGGAACCATAAGAAAGGAACATGGAAGTGGAAAAAACCTAGGAATATTTTTCTAAGCTGATTCAAAGAAAAGAAAGAAAAACCAGGAGAACAAATCATCCCATTACAATATAGGGGAGAGTGCTGCGTGGGCAAGGAAATCACAGACATTAAAAAACATAAGGGAAAAGATCCATTTATGCAAAAATGTTTATAGCAGCTCTCTTTCTGCTGGCAAAGAATTGCAAAATGAGAAGATGTCCATCAACTGGAGAATGGCTGAAAAAGTTATGGTATATGAAAGTAATGGAATATCATTGTTTCATAAAAAATTATGAACAAGCTGATTTTAGAAAGACCTAGAAAGATTTACATGAACTGATGCTGAGTGAAACAAGCAAAACCAGGAATGCATTGTACATGGTAACATCAAGATTGTGCAATGATCAACTCTAAAAGACTTGGTTCTTCTCAGCAGTTCAGTAATCCAAGCCAATTCTAATACTTTGGGTGGAAAATGCCATCTGATTCCAGAGAGAGAACTTTTTTCTGTGAACATAAATTAGCACATGCTATGTTCACTTTTTTCTTTGGCTTACTTTTTTTTTTCTTTTGTAATGTTTCCTTTTTGTTCTGATAATTTTTTTAAAATGAGTGTACATGTATGACCAGAAAAAAGATAAAGAAAAAATTAAAATATATATGCATATATGACAAAAGGAAAACCAATATACTTTACTATCTATCAAAATTTATTGAACAAAAGCCCAAATTAGCTATCCAATTATTTTCCATATACATTATTAAAGTGATACTTCCTTATACCATTTCTATAAGTCAAAGAATATATAAAATTACTGATCATAAATCATATGTGTGTATTGGGGAGGGATGGTAGAGAATAGAGCTTAAATGATTCAAAATTTTTCTGTCACATGTTCTGTTTGGATTTCGGAAGCACTTGAGGTAAAGTTCCTATTACAAATTAGAGTGGATTTTAGGATTATAGATTTTGAGCTAGAAGGAACTTTGGTTCAAACCACCTAGTTTAAACCTTATTTCATAGATGTTAAAACTAAGGTCTAGAGAAGTTGTAACCTCCTCAAGGTCACAAAGGTAGTAATGATGCAGGTTTTCAACTTGAGTCCTCTGCCATCAAATGCAGTGTTTTTACATAGTAAACATTAATTATATAACATGAATGGCCTGTTTAAAGTTTAGAGCTGCCTAGAGATAAATAAATATGGCTAGGTTCTTCATGTAATTACATTTTGTTGAAGAATCTGCCACATAATTATCAGTCCTATTTTCTAAATGCTGGGACCTTCATGCTCTTTTTTTTTTTTTTTCCATAAAATTAAAAAAAAAACCCACTAAGCTATTAAACATAATAAAGTAATTTAAAATCTTTGCAGATATAATTACTTTTTTCCTGGTTGTCTAACATCTCATTAGGAAACTATTAGATCAGGCTAAATTTATAATACTGACAACTCTAAGCCCCAACTTGCAAGTAAATAGAGATAGGATGTTGCTTTATTTTTCCCTCGTAAATGTCAGGCAAACAGAAATGCTGAAGCATCTTAATCTATAAAAGTAAATGCAATTCAGCTGAAAGGATAGAAAACAGAAATATAAAGCTAAGGAGGAGATAGGTTACAGAGTTGGCAAATTTGTAGGTAGTTAAAAACTGAAATTTCATAACTCAATTATTCATAAAAATAGAAACTATAAAAACTCAAGCTTTCACTTGAATATTTTCTTTATGATACTGTTTAAATAGCTACATCCTCAGGACCAAGAATTATGTTATCTTTAGTTAATACTACCTCTCAAAAAAATTTTAATTAAATATAGGTTTTGTTAACCGGAACTCTTCTTGCACTTTTATACAAATTCTAAATAGATTCTAAGTAAATTTTCACAACTCTAAATTAAATGAATAATCCAGTTTCATTTTTTTCATCCTAAAACACAGTACTGAAAACTAGAGAAATGGCAAAAATTTTAAACAAGAATGATAAAAATTTCATGAGTTAAAGAGACTATATCAATTACTGAAGTGAAGAAAAGTTAGTTTGTATTTTTTAAATTATTTTTCATTCATTGTCTGGTCCTATTGTTAACTTTGTTATGTTGTTACTATAGATATTGGTATATTGTATTATGTTGTTATTGTAGTTATCTTCATCATTAACAAGTAGTTATAATAGCATGATGTCTATTCTTAATATAGGAAGATAACTCTACTGATCATAACCCATAGGCCACCTGCATTGAACTGTTTGTTTTGTTGTTTTGGTAATGGCCTGCACTGATTATGTACTTCTGTGTAGGCTGTACTATTCTCCACTTATAAGTCATGTGACAGAGTAAGTTACTCAATGCTTCCCTTTGCTTCAATTTCCTCACCTGTAAAATGAAAGGGATCTCCTTTGGCCTTTAAGGCTAATGAACACTTTACATCTATATATCATGTTCACCTGTTTACTCATTTTCTAAAACACAAAAGTACTTGTCTCTTTAAATAAATAACTAATATTTCAGTGACTTGTTTCCCATGATTTTGTGAATACTTTTCACTGGAATAAATCTATATTCATTTCAGCTATAAAACTAATGAATAACAAATGAACATTTACATAGAATTTATTATATGCCAGGCATTATGCTCAATGCTTTACAATTTTAATCTTATCTGATCTTCACAATAATCCTGGGAGGTAAATGCTATTATTATTCCCATTTTACAGATGAGGAAACTAAGGCAAACAAAGAGTACACAGCTAGTAAATTTAACATACCCTTAGCAGTTAATCTTTATGTTGCAATGGCCAAAGAAATACACTGGTAGCTAAAATTTTAAGTCATAGATCTCTCTGAATTTAGTTATAGGCTCTCCTTCCCATGATGGATATGTAGTCCACTTGGTACCCATATGCTCATTTAAAAGAAAAAAAAATGAATTTTGGCCTTTGCTATTCTTAGTAGGTCATGTTCTCTGCATTGTCTTTCTGCAGTGGTAGTGATGAATTAATTTGCTTTCAATCATCTACCCTATGGTATACAGAAAAGCTTACTCATGATCTGCTTTAGCCTCTGTGGAAGTTAATTTCAAAGTCATTGTTTTTTAAAGATCTTTGTTAAGTGATGGATTAACCAACCTATTTTCTTCTAAACTTGATGACAACAGCAGCAATAAACATGGTGATGTAAGTACATATTTTTAGTATCACAGTTTGATGCCTCAGACTAAGAAATCACATTTTTAAGTGTTCATTATTTATTAGGATGGATGGATCATGACAATATAAGTCTCCAGTTAAGAGTATTCTTTTACAATGGTGACAAATTGTCCTGTATTCAGTCCACCCAACCCTCAATCTCCCTTACCTTACTCAACTATTTTAATAGCAGTGTGGAAGCAATACTATCCCTTCCCTTACTCTAGAAAGCATCCCTGTAATTGGAGGCCATCATTTTTTGATATAACTAGTGATAATACTCAATCAGCTCTTAAGTCCTTCATGATGAATGCTAGTCTCATGTTTTTTCCTATTTATTATAGTTTTGCAGTGGACTAGATACTGGTAATAATCCTATCATAAACAATGGCACTTCCTGGATACTTTTCCACTCGGGATTAGCATTATGGATAAATAAAAATGTAATACCACTGGGCTGATCACAACAAAGTCAAAAAGAAAACCAGCTAGCTCCATTACAAGAAAGGCACTTTATAGAAGTAGGTCATTAGATTTACTACCTGAATTAAAAAAAAAAAAAAAAAAAAAAAAAAAAAAAGATTTATCGTCCAATTCTAAGCCCACATAAGGCCTTGTACTGAAGAACTCCTCTAGAATATAAGAATGACAGTTCTCCTATGTTACACTGGCTGCCTGTAGAGTGTATTGCCAATCAATCTAACAAACTTCTGACGGCATTTCATTCTTATTGATACTGATAACTAAAACAGAAGCAAATGCAAGAAAAATCTAAGAATGGAAACCATAGTTCTACAAAAGGTATGCATTGAGCTTTACTGTAATTTTACTTCAATATCAGGAGGATTGTGTGTTAAGTTAGTGGTCAAGGTTAAAGACTTCACCTATTACAAGCAATAAGGCAGCTAGGTGGTATAGTAGATATAAAGTGTCAAGCCTTGAGTAAGAAAGACATCTTCAGGAGTTTAATCTGTCCTCAAACAATTACTATTTGTATGAACCCAGGCAAATTACTTAACCCTGTTTACCTCAGTTGCCTTATCTGTAAAATGAACTGGAGAAGGAAACAGCAAACTACGCCACTATCTTTGGCAAGAAAACCCCAAATGAAGTCACAAAGAGTTGAACAAAACTAAAAATGACTGAGGGATATTCCAAGAGATAATCACATGTTTCCTGTAGACTTAGAAATATCCTAAGTATAAGTGTTCCTTTATATGTTTATTCAACCCATGCTGGAGTCCAATGGCCTATCCTTGAAGTTCTAGAGCTCCAAATAGATGGCTTTCATGGTGGCAAATGGTTTCCTAATTGTTGGCACTTAGTATGTATTGGGAATAAGGGGGCACTTTTCTTTGTTTTTTTCATGAGAAAAGTATATTCCATCTAAGCCCTGGGGGAAAAAAAAAAAGCCTGTTTCAGGTGAGATAAGGATTACATCCAAGAAATGAACAAAGAGTAAGCAGAATCCCATGCTTTAAACAAGCAAACAAAAAAAGAACATCATTTCAAAAGTTATATGACAAAATGAAGAAAACATTCGATAAAAAGACTTTTTACTGTGTCAAGTCAAAGTGACCTACAGATGCACGATTATAAAGAAAATATATGCCTCCATTCCAGAATTGATATTTATAAAGCACAATAAGATCACACAGGGACCCATAATTTAGAATGCCATGTGTAGTTTTCACAGAGGAATTAAGAGATAGTGATCACAAAGTCAAAGAAATATAATAAGAACATAGCTGCTATCTTTACTCTTTACATATAGATCTTCCACCAAAACATATATTGATCTCTCCTTAAAGAGTATAGAGGTGATCATGGATTCTTGGAGTATATAACATGTTCAAAAGGCATCAACCATGGCAAAAAATTGTGGAGAATGGCATCTGAGTCAGATTGAGTCTACTTTCTAATAGTCTGAATATGTACAAAGAAGATTATTTGCCATGGTAACTTGTACAGCAAACAAACAAACAAAAAATACAAAAAATGGCCCTTACTGTTATGTGGACCACTTCTGCTCCTCTAGTCAACATGGTAGAGTGACAGTAAATGGGAGAGAGGATGCTAACAACAGTATTAGATCAACCATAAAAAATGAATTTAATGGTTTGTACTAAGATCCTTACCCAATTACTGCGGAACTGATATGCTATATGTGGAACTGAATTGTGTCAATATTGACATTCTTTCTCTAAATAAACCCAGCAGCTAAATGGAAGGATAGTTAACAGATTTTTCTTGATAGGAAAAAAAGAAGTTGGTAAATTTGGTTTCATGATGTGATCAAAATTTCAGAGAAACAGCATTTCTTGGGAGAGTAGTTCAACTCCCTTTGCAGTAATCATATCCATAGTAGGGAAGGGTAGGGGGAGAATAACATGAAGTTAATTTTGGATTAAATGCCTGTATCTGTTGCAGAAGATGGAGATTTAGAGAAAAACTCTGGTACTCACCAAAACCTATCAAATTAAAAAAATATATAGTTTAATACTTGGTACCTTAAATACAAGAGTGGACATAAATGACATAAAAGATACCAGAAACATATATCACAAAATAGTTTGGGTTCAAGAAACAAAAAAGGACAAGCAACTTTGTAGGTTACACAAAAGTCTCATGTCTATATACCACAAATATTTTTTATTATACTAATAGCTTTTTATTTTTGAAAATGCATGCAAACATAGTTTTTAACATTCACCATTACAAAATTGTGTCTTCTAAATACTTCTTCCTCCCTCCCACCCACCTCCCTCCCCTAGGCAGGAAATGGCTTTTAAAAAACAAAATTTGAAGATGCTAAACATGGAAAACAAGAAGCAATAATATTTTTAAATGTCACTGACCTTACTTAACAAACTATAAATTACTGTTTGCTGATTTCAGAATTTAAGAATCTGTTTCTGTGTAGTTAAGTTCACTTAAATATTGCCAAAATTATCAAAATCAAGATTAAATTAGAATGAAAGAAAAATATGACAAGGCATAGCATACAGTTAAGACAGAACCAATATAACCTATTCTAAGGGATTATTGATACCAAAATGGAAACACATTGCCACAAACTATTACCAGAGAAAATACAATTTTGACCAGTGTAAAGCAATTATCAAAACCTAGAGATGAAAAAGGCCTAAAAATAACTTTAGTCAGAAAACTGACAATTGGACAGACACAGAAGTCAAGGGTAGACCTAATGCTCTATCCACTGTGTCACCTAGTTGCCCCAATCAATCTGTACTTTAGGAAAATCACTTTGACAACCAAATAAAAGATGGAATAATTAAAGTTTGATATAAATAGATCAAATAAGAGTTTCCTGAAACAATTGGTGTGATATGCAGTGGGGGCCTGCAAATGGCTATATTGGTAGACAGAAAGGGAATATTGTGTGAAATGTTGTGAACAAAAAAAAAAAGTGACAAGATTAGGCAAGAATGATCCCTACATGGGGCGGTATGAGGCTAGGAGTCAGTACTGATGCTACTTCCCTCAGCTAAGTTCCAACGAGTAGAAAAAGATTAAACTAGGTCAAGAAAGGCAATTGTGACTAGATAATTAGTTGCCTGAAGGAATTCTCTTCTCCTGCATAGTAATAGAGAAAATCACAGCAGGGATGAGATGGGAGGAGGCCATAGACATATAAAACTAGACTCTCATATGGAGACTTTAACCTTCTTACTTTACATAACTAGCATTTTTTGCTTCTAGAATATGTGCTATATATTACTATCACATGATATTTAAAATTTCTATTAAAAAAGCATCCATTAGGATTATTTGAAAAACTAATATTATGGATTTGTAAAATGATAGTACCAATACAGAAGCTGAGTAATGCAGTTGTTGATTATTTGCTTACATGTAAATACTTTAAAAAAAAAATCTAGTCAGTTATGTGAGGAATTCCCTTATGTGGAAAATCCTCTGTAATTAATAACATTAAAGGCATGTCTAGGGAATGGTAAAGTTAAGTGATTTGCCTTTCATAACATAGGTTTTATGTGTTAGAGGAAGGCTTGAACTTATAGGTTTTTCTGATGTTTCCTCTAACATATAGAAAATGTAATAGTTTTGATTTAATAATAAGTTTACAAATTGATATCCTTAGGGAAATCTTGCAACAGAGAGTACAAACATGGCTGAGTTCTTTTTTGAGATGAGTAAGTTATACAATTAAAAGAGAATTATTTCATTGAGATTACATGGCTAATTAGTGGAAATACAAATATTTGAATGAAACTTCTTTTTAGTACAAGTCCTCCACTATATTATTTAAATGAAGCTCCTAAATGAAGCAATTGATGATAAAGACAAATAAATAAATGTACTGTTCTTGGTTCAAAATGATCCTATTCTTTTCTCATTTAACTGTTTCAAAATACAAACAACTGGGTCACCATGTTTGTCCAATAATGCAAACAATGAAGCTGAACTGAGGTAGTCAATAGTCAAAAAGCATTTATTCAGCACTTGCTGTGATTCAAGTACTATGCTTAGATTGAGGGAGGGGAGAAATAGGATAAAAGATGAAAACAGTTGTTACCATTCCTTTTAAATATATAATAGTTATTGTGTAGCTTTTTTTTTCTTCTTGCCTCTCCTTTCTTTCCCCCACCATGTTATGGAAATGCTTGTTTGTTAAATGCAGAATGAAATAAATTTTTTTTTTTAAGTTGATGATCTCATAGAAAGTTTATTCTCACTTAGGGCAGCCAGATGGTGCAGTGGATAGAGCACCAGCCCTGAAATCAGGAGGACGTGAGTTCAAATCTGGTTTCACAGTTAACACTTCCTAAGTGTGTGACTGTGTGACCCTGGGCAAGTCACTTAACCCCAATTGTCTCAGGGGAAAAAAAAAAAAAAAAAAAATATATATATATATATATATACACACACACACACACACACATATTCTTATAGGGAAGATAACTGGATATAGCTCTGGAAGACCTGAGTACAATTCTTGCTTCAGACACTTGCAGTATGATCCTGAGCAAGTCACTTAAACTTCTGTCTGTCTCAGTATTTTTTTTTTTTTTTGCTGAGGCAATTAGGGTCACACAGCTAGGCAGTGTTAAGTGTCTGAGGCCAGATTTAAAATCTGATCCTCCTGACTTCAAGAGTAGTGCTCTATCCACTATAGCAATTAGCTGTCCCTGCCTCAGTATTCTTATCTGTAAAATGGGGATAATAATAGCCTATCCCTTCCAGGACTGCTGTAAGGATCAAATAAAAAAATAATGTTTGTAAGCTATTTTGCATACCTAAAAGAGCTATGTAAATCCTTATTATCATTATCATTATCATCATCATCATCATTATCACCACTATCATTATTTTTATTAGGCATTTGTCAGTCACATTCCTCCTGATGTATCATCCATCTGGTGAAAGCAGCCAAGATAGAAGAATCTCAGTTGTATCCTCCAAGGTACATTTTGTATGTTTTATGGCCCAGTTGGTGTACTTTCTGGATGTCTCAGAATACGGAGTACTAGTGTCAAGTTCAATTAGAAACAGATTCCTGCAAGCTACATATTAATTTAGAAAACTACAAGTTGACATAATTCATGTTGTACTACATTTTTATTTTTTTTTTAATTTCTCAATTACACTGTAATCTGAACCCAGTAACTGGGAGTTTTGTAAGCCACAAATGCTTATGCACTGGGAGTTTAACACTGTTATAGAGTATAATTTCTTGATGAAGAGTTGAGTCTGCTCAAGTGTTGTTGCTTATTCAATATAACCCTCTGAGAAAATTTGCCTTCTTTCAGAGTGGGGAAAAATCTGTTACAGAGGATAATACTCTATCAACTCTGCTTCCTAATGTGTTTGCTTATTCATTATCATATTTTAGAAATTTTAAGCAATAGGCATTAATATTTAATTCAATATAAATTGAGGGATATAATAATTATCTCTTAAACTATATCACAAATATTTACATATTATATATTGAAATATATAAATTTACCCTATATAAATTATTAAGTTATCTATGTTATAAATTTTGTGATCTTATAAGTATAAACTACTATGCATTTTTTTTAAAGTACAGATTTTTTTTCTAATGGTTGTATTACTCTATAAAACTTTCTACGATGAATGGTTTGTCTACCAACAAGCCATATGAAAAATGATATCTTAATTCTAAATAATAAAAAAATTTTTGAGATCAAATATGATAATATTTAATAAGTAGACTAATACTCACCTAAGCTTCTGGTTATACTGTTTAACTTTTTCCAATGAAGCGGCATTAATCTGTGCTTGAAATTCTTCCACAGAAACACTGTCTCTGTAATAATATCCTTCCATGCTTTCCAGTGCTGTGTGAAAGAAGAAATGTTGGGGGTTGTTATTTTTTTAGAAAACACATTGTTATTCATTTTTTCATACTGCAATCTTTCTTTTGGGGTGGGAGAGATGTGAAGCAATTGAGACTAAGAGACTTGTCTGAGGTCACACAGCTAATAAGTGTTAAATGTCTAAAGTTGGATTTGAACTCAAGTCTTCCTTATATGAGAGCCAGTGCTCTCTTTCCATTGTGCCATCTAGGTGCCCCCATAGTGTAATCTCTCTCAATTTTTTTTTCCAATTATATGTAGTAGAGATTCAATTATAGCATGAGAGTAAATATATGTGGAGTCCAAAATATGCATTATTAACAGTTCATAAATCATTAAAATGAAATTTAATGTTAACTTTTAACTACTCAATGATTATCCCATTTACTATTTCATGAGCATACAGAATTTGAGAATTCTAGACTTTTCCCATAATTAAAACTTTTATTTTAAAGTATATTATAAAATAAGACTCAAATATAGCCTAGGGAGCTGATCTATTGGTGATCTTTTTCTCCTAGATATATTGTACTCAGCTTTTTTGTGACATTAGTTTCTCTTAATTTAATTTCTATTCACCTGATAGCTCTTTCTGCCTCATTTATTGAATCATCACTTCTATCAAATTCTCTCAAAGTTGGTTTCCCTCTAGGTTACTTTACAACTGGGGAGTAAGTCATTTAAAGTGTCCAAGTATGAGTATCCTTACCTGAAAAATGAGGTGTTGAATGGAGTAAATTGTCTCCAGTATCTATTTCACCTTTAAATCTATGGTCCTCTAAACAAGTTTAGATAAGAAGCAAATCCAAATCATCAAACTCAAATATGTAATTGAGGTAGTTGCTAAGAAAAAGTCTATGTATCCCCTAAAACTAGATATACCTTTTTTACATGTATGTCAAAAATGTGCATATATAGATGGATAATATCTGAGTGTGTGTGTATGCTATTCCAAAGGTTTTAGTGAAGTTTTAAGCTTTAACAACTTAAGTAGGCAAAGTATATATATTTATATATGCATAAATTATATATATGTAAATATTTGCATGATACTTATATATAATAGCTTAATTATACAGTTTTAATAGCTTAAAACTGAAGACCTTTGGAGCACCCTATATAATATATAATCTTTATTAAAGATATTATTTGTTGTTCAGTAATTTGTGACCTCTTGTGGGGTTCTCTTGGAAAAAAAATACTGGAGTTTGCCATTTCCTTTTCCAGTTCATTTTAAAGGTAAGGAAACTGATACAAAGAGAACTGATTGATTTGACCAGGGTCACCCAGTGTCCAAGGCCAAAATGAACTTAGAAAGACCCTTCTTGATTCAGGACCAGACCTCTAATCACTCTGCCACCTAGTGGCATCTTATTAAACATATATATTCACACATGATACTCTTCAAATATATTGTAAGTAACATAAATGATCTTTAATGTAAATCACTTTATGAAATGTAAAAATGATCCTTTAAATTCCTAACTGATTTAATCAATTCTTTAGCTATAGGGTAGTTTTTAAGCTTTGTCACTGTACCCTAAAATCTACTGACTTTTTTCTGAATAGTAGCTAAAATCTCCTATTTGTTAAAAATCATCATTAAGAATGACTTAATGAATTAAAGAATGCTTTATTGAAAGCAGTTGTTTTGTTTTTCTTTTTGTTTTCTCCAATTTTTATCACAGTATTTTGTTCATAGTAATATCTTAATATTTTTTCTTTCCTTCATTTCTTCTTCCTTCCTTCCTATCAATTTCATCTTTGTCATCTCCAGAATACTCCTTTTCTTTTTTGATACACAGACTACTGAAATAGCCTTCAAGTCCTAGCTAAAATACCATGTTCTGCAAAAAGCCTTTCCCAACCCCTCTTAATTCTAGTGCCTTTCATATGTTATTTTCTATTTTTCTGCTTTAGATTGTTTGTATACATTTGTTTGCATGTTTTCTCACCTATTAAGTTGGGAACCCTTAGAAGGTAGGGGACTATCTTTTGCTTTTCTTTCTATCCTCAGTGATTACTTAAAACTTAGTAAACACTTAACTAATGCTAATGGATTGGCTGAATTCTTTTCTTCCTAGCAATATAGTAGCATTTTAATAGCATTTTTTCATAAGATAGTTTTTAAAGGATGAAAAAGCATATAGAAGCCATGGTTGATTCAACAAAGACATAAGGTAAGACCCAGGGAACCAGATTATTAACTTGAAATGACAAGTAGTAGCAAGTTAAGAATACGGACTACATACTGAAAGAAAAGCTAGAAATCCAGATGGAACAATAGGATAAAATTAGGCAGCAATCAAAAAACAATAAATATTTAAGTCATATATCAGGACAGCCTAAGGAGTCAAAATAGGCAAGAAATCAATACAGCTTAGGCAAAAGGATCTTAAAAACCTCAAAATCTTGCCTCAAATAGGGGGCCTTTTATGCTTTCTCCATTAAGTATGTGTTCTAATCACTGCTGCCAATATGGTAAGTATCTCAAGTTGTCAGGCAGAAGCACTCCCAGACATTGTGGATAAAGATAAATGATGAGTTTTTAAACAGAAATTGTCACATATGGTAGACACAAGAAGATATCCCATAAAGATATCCCATTAGTGATGACGCTATATTCAAACACATGTTTAGGAAACATTTAGAAGCTGCGAATATTGCAAAAACTTAATCCTAAAATGAACCAGCAATGCAATAGAGAAATTAGGAATCAGAAATTTAATACTGCTCTATAGTACCAGGGGTTCTCAAACTATGGCCCGCTGAGGATGTTTATGCGGCCTGCGGGGTTATGGCAAATGGGATGAGAGGCGGAGACAGAGTGTGAGTTTTTGTCTTTACTATAGTCCAGCCCTCCAACAGTCTGAGGGACAGTGAACTAGCCCCCTATTTTAAAAGTTTGAGGACCACTGCTCTATATTATACCCTTCTTCTTGATTTATATATTCATTCAAAAACCATTTATTGAATACAACCTAGCTTTAAAGGTATGGAATTGAATCTTCTCTTTTATTTGATATCTGTAAATAGGTAAGATAGCTTTCCTATAGGATTCGCAGATTCCTAATATCTAAAAAAGTGGGAGGTTAAGCCAGATGAGTTTATTTTTGATGTTTGTTATTGCTTTAAATCTTTTAATCCAAAATGAAAGGAACTTGATGGACATTATTTTAATATTTTGGGGAAATATAGAAGAATTTTAATTTTCTGAATTGGGCTTATTGGGCTACCACATATGAGATTAAGGATTCTAAGATTTTGTTTTTTTTTTTTGTTTGTTTTAGATGGAAGTCACTTCAAAGGTTTAACCCAAGCCTTTTGAAAAAAAGGACTCTAAGAGACAACACTATTCAGTGATTTACATGAAGTCACAGCAAAATAAAATAGACATAAATGGATGTGAAATCCCAGAGCAAAGTTCTTTTCCCAGTAGATACAAGAAAAAAAAGGCATAATACAAAAAATTAGGAAGCTGTAGGCCCAAGTCCTTTCTCTGACAAAATGAGCAAGTAACTTAAGTCTTTCAGGGTTATAGGCAATTCTTTAAGACTTTAAGTTGCCAAACAGCATCAGTGAGGGACATTTGCACAAAGAGACCTCCCTAATGCTTACAATCTGCAAGGAAGGATTAAACAAAATATGAAGAGGAGATTAAAAAGAAGGACTTCAGGACTTGATAATTTAAGAGAATGCCTTATGAAGAAAAAACCTACAGAGAGAGAGAGAGAGAGAGAAAGAGAGAGAGAGAGAGAGAGAGAGAGAGAGAGAGAGAGAGAGAGAGAGAGAGAGAGAACTAGTAAGTTAAGGATGGTTCAAGGGACAAGGGATAGAATTAACTCTCAGTATTACAGCATCTATAATACTTCAAATAAATCAATAATTTAGACAACTGAGTTCTTCTATGACTTAAACAAAATTCCAAATTTCAAACTTCCAGTTACAAGCTGTCTATAATACTAAATACTTATATGTATTATATAAATACTTATTTTTAATATGGTATATTATGAAAACCAGATATATTAATTTCTCCTAAGTCTACCCCAGTTTACTACTGCAATGCCTCTTTTGATTATAGAGTCATAAGCACCAAGCCAGTGGAGACTTAATTAGTTGCTTTGTTTTACAATCATGGTAAAGAAATCCCTCTCTTCCTAATTATTCTGAATTGGTTTTAAGACTGGTCCAGAATCTATTGCATAATTTTGCAAGATAAAACATATTTCACTTTTGCTACCTAAGTGAGAGTAGTTAAGACCTAAATTAGTTAAGTAGTTAAGATCTAAGTTAGTTAAAGTAGTTAAGACCTAAATTTTAAAGAAAAGGAAAAGTTAGCAGACTCTTAATATCTAATTTCAACTGCCTTACTCTGCCTTTAAAAAAAAAATGTCCAGTAACAATTTACCTGATGATCATCTATAGTCTTTGATTTTGTTCCTGCCTAGCCAAATATATAAACCAAAATCCTGTTTCAGCACCAGAATCACCTGCTAAAAATATGGTAACTTTGACTTTATTTTAGTCTGATACCTTAATCAGATGGGAACATTTCATTCAATTAATCAAGACCTTAGTTTAAATGGGAAGTCTCTGAAAGACATTTGATTAAATAAAATGCTAGACAAGTTAACTGTTCTAATTGGTTATGGACTTTCTTTAGTCACAATGACAGGATTTCTAAGAGTCTGGAGGAAATTGTATCTTACTGGGAACCAGAAATCTGCAGTTTTTGCATCAGGTGCCAAGGACAGATGGCTAGATGGATGCAAATTCACCATGCTTAAGGGAACTTCTCAAGAATTCCATGAAAGGGACAGAAGAACTTGCACTGACTAGAAACTATGAATAAATTCTATGCCCTTTCTGTGCTTGAGTTCATTTTTCTGAAATTCTATGTGTTTGAGGGAGAATACGTGTTTTATTTTTAATCTCTTTGGATAAGGGGAAGTTTTGTATCAACTATTTTTAATGTTCTAACTTAGTAAATGCTGCTTTCTAAAAGCTGCTTAAGGCTGGCTGTCTCAATGATTCAATACTAATCTTGAGAACTGATGTTTGTCCTTCATTCTCTATGAGGACCAATGTTATCAGAGAGGTGATGTCTTGATTAGCAAGCAAGGGAATAACTGTAAGTAAATACACATTAGGGACTCAAACCAAGGGCAGTATGAATTACATTAAAGGGTGAGGAGTAGTCAGAGGTGAGTGGGAATGGGAATGGATGAGAATAACTTAATTGGATTTCTGTTCTACCCTTCCTCCCTTTTCTGGACCAATTGCTTTCTCTGTCCCTTCGTAATTGCATATTCCTTAACCCTGCATCTTACAACTTAGATTCTTGATTTTCTTTGTTTTCTGGTAACTTTATGTTATATACTAACTAAATTTTTAATTAAGTGATAGTATCCATTTGGGAAGGATCCCTCTGGTGTTGCTGCCTGTGATTTATCACAGTTTTTTAAATGTTACCAAGTAGTATTGACACAGTGTTTGATACATAGTAGGTATTTAATAAATGCTTAGTGAAATAAACCAGGAAAATAAAAACAGTTTATTTTTTACTTTAATAAAAATCCCTAGTATTTGAGAACATATCAGGGGGTGATATTGAAAATGAATTCATAGAAGTCTCCTTTTGTCTTTACTCAAATCCATTTCTTTTTGTTGATCCAGGGAAGAAACATAGCACTAACATTTAAAACTAAAAACTCTTAATATAAACCTGTATCCTAGGAACAGTCTCCATTTGGAAATCTTTCTCCATTTCTTACCTTTTTCAATTACCAGATGCTAATCTCTACTCAGGCTACTATCTGAATTTTCTGCCTCTAGATCCAGCTAATGAATACTAAGGAAAACTAATGATTCCTGTGCATTTTGTGAAGGTCGGAAAACAGTTTGTACCTTTATTTAAATAAACAACCTTTGTTTTTACAGATCATTAAGAAGACCAACTGTTTCACATTTTTTTAAACCTCTATAGGATTTCAGCTGCTGAAATGTTCTAATCAAACTAAAGTACTATAAAGTGTGCTATTATGATTTTTTTCCATTTTTCTGAATTCAATTTACTTACATAAAATTTCAAAAAAATGAATATAGTTGCTTTGTAGAATCATATTTAAGCAAATAATTGTTACCATATAAAAAGTAAGGAATTGCCTTGATATACTTTCCTTTTAAATTGTCTGTATTGTAAAATTGTTCTGTTTTCAATAAGACCTCACACATAGTCAATAAGGATAGTGATTTAGTGCCATAGATGACGAGAAGAATCATTTTAAAGGAAAAGAGAGTAAAATGTTTCCACTATTATAAATTTTCTCTGCTATGCCTTCTATTTGTTTTGGCACATATTACTTGTAGAGAAGCAATATAGTATTGTGGAGATAGAAAGGCAAAGTTGGAGGCAGAGAAATCTTTCTGCTATATACTCTCTTTGGGATCCTGGGCAAGTCACAACTTAGAGTTCAGGCAATTCCTTGAGACCTTCAGTATTAGGAAAAGACAATTTAAACTGGTGGAAAATTCCTCACCTTCCAGTTCTCTTTAGCAATTAAATCACAATCTAGTTTCTGTACTATTATTTTCAAAACTCTCCACAATGACTTATATGAAATTAGCTTAAATTCTCCCCTTAAAAATCACATGCTTTGAAAACTTTTATCCATCTCTTTTGTTGTGTTGAGGTATAGGGAGAAGAGAAAGTGATCAAGTCTGGGGAAAAGAGATCAGTGTCAAATTCTACTTCTGCTTCCTACAACTGGGATGATTATGTATAAATCAGTTAATCTCTCTCGGAGTCTCAATTTCTTCATCTGTCAAATGGAGAAATGGTTCCCATTTCATATCTAACACAGTAGGTAGGAAGATCAAATGAGGGAAAAAAAGTTTGCAGAATTATTTGTAAACTTTATATGCTACATGCAAGTCAGTTATTCTTGTCAAAATTATGATCATACTCATCAATATTCTCTGGATGATTTTTACTCCTCTTTTAAAACTAATTATTGCTAAAGAGTCTTTATAGGTACACATAATTATTTTTAAGTACATAATATGGAGGACTATGATCTGAAATAAATTATTCCATTATCTTCGCCAAAAATTTCCAAATTTGGTCACAGAGTCAAATACAAATACAAATAATTAAACATGAGAAAAGTTATATACATTCTCTAGAGCAAAGGTATTAAAAATGAGTTCTACAGGCTTCAAATGGCCTGCAACACTCCCAAGGAGTGTTTAATCTGACTAGATTAAAATGTTAACTTAACTAAATAAATAATAACAAAATAAGACATGTAAAAACTAAGTCAATATGCAATCCACTGGATGATAACAGTTTAGTGTCTTTTTCTATTTGAGTTTGATTTTTATCTAAAGCAGTGGTGTTAATTAGAATCAATTAGAAATAGAAAGCTCAAATAGAAAAAAAAAACATTCTACAGACTTTATTGCACTCTCACAGCTGTAGCTTGGCAATACAGTGAATAGAGCACTGTGCCTGGAGTCAGGAAGACCTGGATTCAATATCTGACCTCAGACACTTACTAACTGTGTGACCCTGGTCAAATCACTTAACCCTGTTTGCCTCAGTTTCCCCATCTGTCAAATAAATTACAGAAGGAAATCACAAATCACTTCAGTATCTTTGCCAAGAAAACCTTAAATGGGGTCACAAAGAATTGGACTTGAATGAACAACAACAATCATAATATCCCTTGCTTCACCTTAAAACCATTTCCTTTGAACAAATCTCTTGTGGAAAGGAGGTTCAAGAAAAGGAGTGTCCCCATCTCTTATAAGTCTGAACTAAATTCCATGGGATACAGTGGGAAAATGCTGAACTTGAAGTCAGAAAGACCCTCACTGAAATGTTGCCTGATACTGTCAAATACATGAGTAAGAACAATTGACAGTACTAGTATTTGTTATAAACCTTGACTTAAGATTTGCCAAGTATTCTACAAATATTCCATTTGATTTTCAAACAACCCTTGTAGGTAAGTGCTATTATTATCCCGATTTTACAATGGGGAGGCAGAGAGAGATTAAATGATTGACCCAAGGTCACAAAGATAGTAAATGTTCGAATCAATATATGAATTTAGCTATTTTGCCTAGGCCTAAAATGGGAATAGTAATACTTGTAGTACTTACAGTACCACACAGGGATGTTATAAGGCTCAGAAGAGATAAGGTTTTTCAATTTTTGGCAAACATTATAGTGCTATATAAATGCCAATTTTTAGTATAGAATAAGGAATGCCACTTACTTCATGACTTCTACAGTCCTTTAACTATGTGATACTATCTCCTTGATTCTCTCTAAATTTTTTTGCTGTGATTGCTCAGTAATTTTTCAGTCTTGTTTTATTCTCTTTGATTGTATTTGGGGTTTTCTTGGCAAAGATATTAGAGTGATTTTCCCATTTTCTTCTCCAACTCATTTTACAGATCAGGAAACTGAACCAAAGAGATTAAATGACTTGCCCAGGTTCACACTGATAGTAAGCTTAGATGCTTTGAACCCAAGTCTTTCTGACTTCAGGCACAACACTCTATCCAATGAGCCACCTCGTTGCTCCAAATTCTTTACATTTCATTAAATGAACTCAAAACAAGGAATACTATTTTATGAAAAGTCTAAAATGTAAATACCTAATAATAATAAGAAATAAAAATATAAGCCTGAGAAATAAATGTCATTAAATATCACTGATATAAACACCTAAAATTACTTATTTTTGGCATATTTGAAAGAAGAAAAAGAAATATCTACCTTGTGCGAAAAGAACTGGATGGACTTTAAATCCTCCTCCATTTTTCAATCTTTGAGGAAGTTGTTCAAAGTGATAGCTATCAATGTAGAAATAAACTCTCAAAGCTTGCCGACTTCCTTCTGCTTGATATGTAAGAGGCACATCTGAAAATATATTTAATGTTACATTATTTAGATGAGGCTCTGCAGACCATCATTTTCTTTAACTTTTAAAAAATACCAGAAATTTCTTGAAACCAACATGTTAAACTTCTTAATTATATATGGCTGAGATGGTGTGTACTTGCATTGTCATTCAGTGAAGGAGGACTAAATCAGATTCTCATTAGCAAAGACAACAAATTTACTGTTCCACAGTATATAAAATTCTCTTTTAGGAAGCTTCCTTACATTTGACATACCAGATGTCTCACTCAACTAAATAAGAAGTTTAGATTCACAGTGGTTCAGATTCAAAATTTCCCAGCACAGCTGTCTCTTTCATATTTTAGTTGGAATGATTCCTTGGGGTTCACTTTGCAAGTAGTGTTCAAGAAACTGGGCATACAGCTCCCATTATGAAACATATCTAGGTTTTTACTTTAATAATTCCCATAGCATCATGTTAAACATGCACTTCCTTAAGGTTTTTCCTGGTAGTCACTGAAAAATACCACATTAAGTTGTGAAAAATATAAATCAAACATTGAATTACCCCCCCAAAAAAATCACAAATTTAAATAGGAATAATTCACAGAGAATTCATAACCCTTCCTCTTTTCAGAAACAAAAAGTCCATACAAAGTAATTTCCAATGTACCAAAAAAGGGAGAGGGAGAAGGAAGGAAGGGAGGGAGGGAGGGAAAACCTAAGAGGGAGGGAGGGATAAGAAGGAGGGAAAGAAAGAGAGGGAAGGAAAAGTTGAACATGCTTACTATTTGACTTAAATACAGAGTTAGCAAATTGTTTTACATTGAGCCCTGTGAGCTAGGTGCTAATATTATCCTCATTTTTAATGGTTTGCTTAGTCACAGAGCCAATAAACATGTGAGGCAGACTTATATTGTGCCTGGCTGATTCTAAGTCCAGGTCTCTATTGTATTAGAATCCTGAAAAAAATTAATGGTGTTATGAATCAATAAGAATTGTCATATTCCACTATTAAGTATGTACCATGGTGAAGTAAGATCTCAGTTCAAATCCTCCCTCAGAAAATTATTTACCATATGACCAATGGCAATTCACTTACCACTTTTGTCTCAGTTTTTTTCATCTGTAAAATGGGATATCACCTACCTTTCAGAGTTGAGGGATCAAATAAGTTGTTTGTGAGCATTAAAGCACTCCATAAATGCTAGCTCCCATTCTTATTATGTTTGCCCTGATTTTCCTCCCACTAACCCTACTTCTGATTTGACAGGCCAAAAAGAACAAAAGAAGGGACTAAGGAGTTTCTTTGATAAGTGACTATTCTTTTTTTGTTTGTTTCTTTTTTTCCCCTGAGGCTGGGGTTAAGTGACTTGCCCAGGGTCACACAGCTAGGAAGTGTTAAGTGTCTGAGACCAGATTTGAACTCAGGTCCTCCTGAATTCAGGGCTGGTGCTCTATCCACTGGGCCACCTAGCTGCCCCTATAAGTGACTATTCTTCATCAGAACAAGAACAATTATTTTTACAATCTCTGGGGTGTTCTCTGTTTATTCTATTTATAGAATAGTAGCATTTCCGAGCTATAATAGGACTTTGACATAATCTAATCCAAAGTACTTGTTCCATACAGGAAGTAGCAGAGGTCCTAAGGAGATAAGAAATCTGCCCATTCTAACACTGAGTTACTGTTGGAACTGTGATTCAAACTTAGTTTTTTTGATTCCTTCTTTGCTGCTCTTTATTTTCTATCTACATATCTCACAACATACATAGCTATTATTCAATTAAAACATTTCAACTATGAATCTTCATGATTATGTCACAATGAGATGACATTGCTAAATACAAACTCAGTGTAAGAATCTAAATCCATAAATAATTTTTTACTTCTATTCCTATATAAACAATGCAAAAATGAGAATAGCAAGCACATTTAAATCCTCTACTCTTTCTCATGTAAAATGCACCTGAGAATGTTGCTAAAAGACATGATAAAACACATGAGAAATAAGGAACCTCAATAATTAACATACTTCTCTCAGAAGATTATGAAGAGGTAAAACTCAATGAAATTATATTGCTATATATTTGCTAACTATTCTAATATTTTACTTTAATAAACTAGTCTAATAAGACTCAAATGTTTTTTGATCTGAAAGGGTCAGAGGTTAAACTCATGAATTAAAAGGATTTTAAATTACAGATGCAATTTAATAAGCCAAATCCATATAAGTTTTAATCTGATAATTTTTAAATGACCTCACTCTACAGTTTTAGAAATTCATATAAAATCTATTTAAACTATTTAAGTAGCACATTCCTATTGAAAATGCATGATGTTATTGAATAGGAATAGGAATATAATATATCTTCCAAAATATAATTACTTACTTGCAACTAGTGGTTCCTGTTCCGCTGGTCTGAAATAAAAGGAAACTTTTTCCAAATCAAATAATGCAACCAGTGTATCTTCTAGCATGGCTTGTTCATCAGTCTAAACAAGCAAAACAAAAATAAAGACTTTTTTTTACATTTTTTCCTGTCCGCCAACAAAATATAACTATCAGTTGCCAAAAAAAAAAAAAAAAAAAAATCTAAACAAACACATCATCATTAATGGACTGAAGGGCGATAAAATGACCTTGTAAAAGTTACAAGAAAGTGAATCTTTCTCTACTAATACAAAATTTTATTCTCTCTTCTAGCCAATTTACTTTTATCATATTTTGTTAAAGATTATTTTCAATCTTTTTAATCATAGGGAGTTAATTTTTGTTTGCAAATAACTATCTTATAAAAGGAGAAGCTAAATGGTATAGTGGGTAGAATGCTGGACCTGGACTCAAGAATACCTGAGTTCAAATCCAACTTCAGATTCTTACTTATTGTCATGACTGATAGGGTACAGCTTCTAGGGGAAATATATCAGTAACCCTAAGGATCCCAGACCCTTAGGAGTACTACTGTCATAACAATCTGTTTCTTAATGATCCTCTAGCTTTCAAATACTATTGTAAAGTTCTAGAAACTTTGCTGACTGCCAGATAAAAATCTGTTGGTCAATAACAACAATAATGCCAGATAAAATCTGTTGAGACAAATGGTGAAGTACATGCCAGACTTCTCTTCAGTTCTACATCTAGGCTATAAAATTAGCATATCAGTGATGGGAAGAACCAGATCTCTGTCTTTTCCCATAAATATATCTTCTTGCTCCTGGTTCTTAAATCCTTTTGAAATTTAGCCCACTTGAATGGGCATTACAATCATAATAAACTTTGCCCCTTGACTTAGAGATGGGATCAAGCCTGCAAATTCTTTTGAGATATGTCATGACACCAGGCTATGACTTCAAACTTTTGGGGTCTCTTTTTGAACCTCAACATGACCATGGACAAGTCATTTAGCCCTCTTTGTTTCAGTTGCTTTTCTACAAAACGAGTTGGAGAAGGAAATGAAAACACTCCAGTATTTTTGACCAAAAACAAACAAACAAAAAACAAAACCAACAACCCTCTAACAATCTAATGGGGACATGAAGAACAGGACATGACTGAATAACAAAATCTTGTTACATTAATGATTTAACAAACCATATTTTTGATCAAATCTGTTATCTAATGAAATTTATTTATAAAAAATTTAATGAATAATTTCTGGGGATGGAGCCAAGATGTTAAGAATAAAGCTAGGAAACTGTTCAAGCTCTCCCAGTTTCCCTCAAAAAACACAAGAAACCAAGCTTCTGAACCAAGTCTGATGGAATGAAATCACTCTCCAACTCAAGATAGATTGGATTTCAAGAAAGGTCAGTCACACTAAGGTGAAAAGGATGATCAGGCTAGCTCAGATAAACTCTGTGAAAGCCAGTGAGAGGGTCTCAATCATAGCAAATCAGCAACTAAGACACTGAGTCCTAGCCAAGTAGAGGAGCAAATCCTAACTCGGCTTCTGAAGTCAGAAGCCAACTCTGGGAAACCAGGCTGTTTCAGCAGAGAGCAGGCAAAGCTACCCCACACAAACACAAGGGGACACTCAAAGCCAAGGTTCAGAGCTACATAGGAAGCTTGGACAATGCCCCTTTTTTATCCCAAGAGTGGAACTGAACCATAAAAGTAAGAAAAGATGAAATACCAAAAGAAAAGGAAAGAAAATGAAAAAGAAACATAAAAGAATCTTAACAATAGAAAGCTACTATGGTGACAGGACAGACCTCAGAATAGGACAAAATGTCCACAGGAGAAATCTCAAAGAGTGATATAAATTGGTCTCAAGCCCAAAGAGACTTTTTTGTAAGTGCTCATAAAAGACTTTAAAAGGCAAATAAGGGAGGTAGAAGAAAAAAAAAAAAAGAAAAAAGAAATGAGAGATATGCATGAGAGACTCAAATGCTTGAAAAAAGGAAGGAAAAATTGTTTGAAGAAAACAACTTAAAAAGTAGAAAAAGATATAAAAATCACATATAAAATATTAGAACAGGGCAAATGGAAACAAATGACTCTATGAAACAGCAGGAATCAATCAAACAAACTAAAAAGAATGGGGAAAAAATGGAAGAAAATGTGAATTAGCTCACTGAAAAATAAATACAGAAGAGACAAATTAAAAATCATTGTTCTACTTGAAGGCCATGACTGAAAAAGGAGCTTGGATAGCATTCTTCAAGAGATCATTAAGGAAAATTGCCCCAATATTCTAGAAACAGAGTGGGGAATGCTCATCGAAAGAATCCATCAATCATCTTCAGGAAGAGTTTCCATAAGAAAAAAACCCAAGAAATATTCTTGTGAAAAAACTACAATCTCAAGTAAAAAACAAAAATACTGCAAGCTTCCAGAGAAAAACAATTCAAATTTCAAGGAGCAGCAGTCAGGATCACCCAAGATCTGGCAGCTTCTACAATAAAGGATCAGAATACTATATTCAGGAAATCAAAGGACCTGGAGTTACAAGTAAGAATTAACTACTCAGTGAGACTCAGCATCATCTTTCAAGGGAGACAATGGATCTTTTATGAAGCAAAAGACTTTCAATCATTTCTATTGAAAAATCCAGAAGAAACCGAAAATTTAATCTACAAACACAGGACTCAAGAGGATTATAGAAAGGTAAACAGGGAGAAAATATATATTCATTAAAGAGTAAACTGTTTACATCTCTAGATAGGAAAACAACATCTATAACTCTTGAGAACTGTATCTGTCACTTGGACAGACAGAGGGAGGACAGACAGAGGGTTTGAGGATGTGGTTATGATAAGACTCTGATGAGATGTCATTCTTTGACATCAAAGAAAAAGACATTAAGTGGTGGGAAAAGGTCTGTTTTGGAAAAAGAGGAAAGGGTAGGTATAATGGAACAATAAGCTCACATAAAGAGGTGCAAAAGATATATTATACTCAAGGGAAAGAAGGGATGGGGATGAGCATTTTCTGAAGCTTGATCTCATTGGTTTTAGCTCTAAGAGGAAATAATTTAATCATTCAGTTGGGTATAGAAATTTATGTAACCCTATAAAGAAGTAGGAGGAGAAAGAGGAAAGAAAAAGGAAAAGCAATAGAAGGGGAGACAGAAACATTATGGAGAAAGGTAAGAGAAAGTTAAAGGGTGATAGAAGATAAGGCAGTAGGTGGAAAGGGTTAAAATACTACAAAGAGAAGGAGGGGGGGGTAACAGGAGATAAAATAGTTGATGGGGTAGATAAAAAACTCCTACTAACAGAAAAGGGTAGAGACATGATAGGAGATAGGATAGTGGGTAGAGTGGGTTAAAATGATTAAGCACTATTGATCAGAGAAATGCAAATTAAAACAACTCTGAGATACCACTACATAACTGTCAGATTGGTTAAGATGACAGGAAACAATAATGTTGGAGAGAATATGGGAAAACTGGAACACTGATACATTGTTGATGGAACTGTGAATGGATCCAACCATTCTGGACAGCAGTTTGGAACTAAGCTTAAAAAGTTATCAAAGTGTGCATACCTTTTGATCCAGCAGTGAATTATATCCCAAAATAGATCTTAAAGGATGGAAGGGGATCCACATGTGCAAAAATGTTTGTGGCAGCCCTCTTTGTAGTGGCAAGAAACTGGAAACTAAGTGACGCCCATCAATTAGAGAATGGCTAAATAAATTATGGTATATGAATGCTGTGGAATATTATTGTTCTGTAAGAAACGACCAGTAGGATGATTTCAGAGAGGCCTGGAGAGACTTACATGAACTGATGCTAAGTGAAATGAGCAGAACAAGGAGATCATTATACATGACAAGAACAAGACTATATGACGATCACTTCTGATGGACGTGGCTCTCTTCAACAATGAGATGATTCTAACCAGTTTCACTTGTTAAGTGATGAAGAGAACCACCTATACCAGAGAGAGAACCATGGGAAGAGAGTGTGGAACACAACATAGTATTCTGACTCTCTCTGTTATTTGTTTGCATTTTGTTTTCTTTCTCAGTTTCTCTCTTTTTTTGTATTTTAACATATTTAGCATGTATTGGACTATCTGCCAGCCAGGGAAGGGGGTGGGGAGAAGGAGGGGAAAATTTGGAACAAAAGGTTTTGCAAGGGTCAATGTTGGAAAAAGTACCCATGCATATGTTTTGTAAATTAAAAGCTTTAATTTAAAAAAAAAAAAAAAGAACATGATTAAGGGCAGTATGGAGAGATCAAAAGTAAAGAAAAGTATACACAGTGAAGATAATAGGATGGAGGGATATACAGAGTTGATAATCATAACTGTGAATGTGAATGGGATGAACTCTCCTATAAAAAGGAAACTAATAGCAAAGTAGATTAAAAAACAGATTTCTATAATATGTTGTTTACAAGAAATACATTTGTCAAAGACAGACACAGAGAGAGTAAAGGGAAAAGGCTGGAACAGTGCTTCAGCTAAAGTTAAAAAAAAAAAAAAGGCAGGGATAGCCATTCTGATCTCAGATAAAGCAAAAGTAAAAATAGATATTATTAAAAGAGATAAGGAAAGAAAGTACATCTTGATAAAGGTTAACATAAATAATGAAGTAGTACACCTGTCAGATTGGCTAAGATGACAGGAACAAATAATGATAAATGTTGGAGGGGATGTGGGGAAATTGGGACACTTATACATTGCTGGTGGAGTTGCGAAAGAATCCAGCCATTCTGGAGAGCAATCTGGAATTATGCCCAAAAAGTTATCAAACTGTGCATACCCTTTGACCCAGCAGCGCTACTACTGGGATTATATCCCAAAGAAATACTAAAGAGCGGAAAGAGTCATATATGTGCCAAAATGTTTGTGGCAGCTCTTTTTGTTGTAGCTAGAAACTGGAAGATGAATGGATGTCCATCAGTTGGAGAATGGTTGGGTAAATTGTGGTATATGAAGGTTATGGAATATTATTGCTCTGTAAGAAATGACCAGCAGGAGGAATACAGAGAGGCCTGGAGAGACTTAAATCAACTGATGCTGAGTGAAATGAGCAGAACCAGAAGATCACTGTACACTTCAACAACAATACTGTATGAGGATGTATTCTGATGGAAGTGGAAATCTTCAACATAAAGAAGATCCAACTCACTTCCAGTTGATCAATGATGGACAGAGGTAGCTACACCCAGAGAAGAAACACTGGGAAGTGAATGTAAATTGTTAGCACTAATATCTGTCTGCCCAGGTTGCATGTACCTTCGGATTCTAATGTTTATTGTGCAGCAAGAAAATGATATTCACACACATGTATTGTACCTAGACTATATTGTAACACATGTAAAATGTATGGGATTGCCTGTCATCGGGGGGAGGGAATAGAGGGAGGGGGGGTAATTTGGAAAAATGAATACAAAAATAAAAAAAAAAAAAAATAATGAAGTAGTAACAATACTAAACATGTGTACACCAAATGGTAGAGCAGCCAAATTCCTAGAGAAAAATTTTGAGCCACTTATAAGAAGAAATAGACAGCAAAACTATACTTGTGAGGGACTTCAACATTTCCCTCTTAGAATCAGACAAAATAAACAAGAAAGAAACTGAGAAGGCTAATAGAATTCTAAATATGATAGACCTATGGAGGAATTAAGTAGAAACAGAAATACACCTTTTTCTCTTCAGTTCATGGCACCTACACAAAAACTGAGTGTGTTAACACCATGAAAGTGTCACAATCAAATGCGGAAAGGCAGAAATAATAAATGCTTCCTTTTTGTACCACAATGCAATAAAATTATTTTCAATAAAAGGGTAGGGAAAGATAGATTAAAAGCCAATTGGAAATTAAATAATTCTAAAGAATGAGTGGGTCAAATAACAGATCACAGAAACAATCCATGAGTTCATCCAAGAAAATGGTAATAACGAAAAAACATGCTAAAACCTATGGGATGCAGCCAAAGCAGTTTTTAGGGAAATTTTCTCTCTCTAAATAGCTACATAATTTAAAAAAAAAAAAAAAAAAAAAAAAAAAAAAAAAAAAAAAAAAAAAAAAAAAAAAGTGAAAGAGGAGATCAATGAATTAGGCATGCAACTTAAAAAAACTAGAACTAGAAAAATTAAAAATCTCCAACTAAGTACCAATTTAGAAATGCTGAAATTTTAAAGAAGAGATTAATAAAATTAAAACTAAGAAATGATTAAACTAATAAATAAAACATCCAATTAAGGAGGAATCAGGGGAAGGACTTATGCTTCAGGATAGAAAATAAAATGCTGCCTTTGAAGTTTCAAAGGTGGGTCTACTAATCTAAGCACCCATTCTTGCAAGAATTAAAAATAAATTTTTCTAGCATTCCCCTCCAAAAAAAGAATTTTACTATTTTTCATTTTGTATCCCAAGTACTTGACCCAATGTAAGTACTTAACAAAAAAGTTTCACTCTCTGACTTAAACTGAGATATATGGAGTAACAGAAGCAATATGAGATCTGGAGTCAGAAAGAAAGCTTTTAAATCACAAACTACTTATTGTGACATCCTAAGAAAATCATTTGACCTTTCTGAATTTCTTTTTCTTTATCTATACAATGAAAGGTTGGTTCACGTTACATTTGCGATTCTTTCCAAATCAAAATATTCTGGTAACCTAGGCTATAATAATGGAATTCTCATTCTTAGGGGCCAAATAAGAAAGTGTACTTTTATTGGAATGAATACTGAGCAATCAAAAAGAAATTAAAATTTCATCCATAAAAGTTGAACCCATTTCATTGACAGTCAATATCATAACCTTGCTCTTATTCCTGTTTTTTTTTTTAAATGGAAATGTAACTGTGAAAACATAAAAAGAGATGTGCCACTAGCTGAATTTCTCTATAAAAATATAATTAATATTGCTTTGTGACAGGATAAAAAGTAATATAAACATTAATTCTTTTTTTTTCCCCTGAGGCTGGGGTTAATATATGTAAAGTACTTTTCTTTTTTTTTTTTTTCTTTTTTTTTTCCTGAGACTGGAGTTAAGTGACTTGCCCAGGGTCACACAGCTAGAAAGTGTTAAGTGTCTGAGACTAGATTTGAACTTGGGTCCTCCTGAATTCAAGGCTGGTGCTCTAAACACTGCACCACCTAGCTGCCCCCTATAAACATTAATTCTGAATGAGGGAGATGCTCTTTCTCATGAGATCATAGTAACATTACTTTTTGTTTCTACCTTGAGAAATCTCCTTCAAATATTTGAGCCTATGGTCTTTGTCCCATACAGTTTATGGGGGCTCGTCTAGGATTGCGTTAACTGGTAAATTGGTGGGTCTCAAGCATTAGCAGGATGGCACCCTGCCTTGTTTTAGGCAGCCTGCGAATTTCCACGTCCTTCCCTGCTCTTCAATGTAAAATCACCCAAAGGGGAGATACTCAAGGCAAAACATAACTCAGTAAATCTATGACAAATCCCAAGTAGAAGGGATTGGATGGCAGTCAATTAGGCAACTTTCATATGTGGGACACCAAAGGGTAAGTGACCTGTAAGACCGTTGAATTGACCCTCAAGTTGAGGGTTACAGACTCTGGAGGGTTGCTCTGGACAGGACAGGCCTTTTGGGGGGATTGGGGATTGGGGATGATTCTGACAAATTGGGTATGGGAGAGTGGGATCTAAATGCATTTGATTCTGTAAAATCTCATCAAATATTCAGAATGGGAGGGCTCAGCCAAAAGCCTCCCTCTGCAGAAGAGATAGTCTCTTGGGAAGATAGAAGGGCAAAAAGTAAAATGATTAAATATTGTTGCTCTGTATGGGGAGGATGCTCCCAAGGCTAATTGAGTATGTCTGACTTAAAACTGTAGGCAAAATAGATTTCTATATCTGTCTGTGTGATTTCTACGTATAAGTCTGCTTTACATTCTGTGTTCTGGGTTAAAAGTTAGCAATCCGAGTGAAAATTAAGGAGTCAGCCTCTGTTGCTGGTTTGGAAAAGATCAGGCTGATTTGGAAAGATAAGATCTTTAACTGATATATATAGAAAGGTTAGTGAGAAAGTTTAAGTATGTATGATTGAGAAGAACAGAAACTGAAAGAAATTAGAGAGTTTGAAAACTTTTAGAAAAATGGAAAAGCAGTGTACTACCAAAAAAAAAAATGAATGAAATGAAAAAATGACAGTTTTCTGGACTAAGAACTAGCCAATTTGAGTCTGCAGAAATAATTAAGTTACAGAACTATTAAGGAAAAAAAAAAAAACATTTTTAAAGATTCTGGGGTTTTTGAGAATGTTTTAAGTTGCTTGGCACTATAAGCTGAATTGAGTTGGTTTATGGTGTTTTTAAGTAGACCTTATGTGATTAAAATCCTTCTGGGGGAAACTGCTGAAGGGGGAGGGGATGAAGAAAAAAACAAAACAAAACAAACAAACAAACAAAAAAAAAAAAAACAACCTGCTCCCTCTCTAAGTTTTTCTAAGCTTTGCAGGTTTGTGGAATCTATCTTGGCTAGGGAGATGGCCCTAACTGACCTGAATTCTTCTGGGGTTTGTGCTGGTATCCCAACATCTTTGACATGGACCTTTCCCTAGCATTTCTGGTATAGAGAGTGAGACAGCCAGGGAGCACAGACATGTAGCCAGATACCTGGATGCAAATTTCTTCGACCCTCTTCCCCCAGGGTCTTATTATAGTCTGTCAATTTCTTAAAGCCCTTTGGCCAAACTTGAAAGGGCAGTTTTCTGATACCTTAAGTTTTGGGGTTGTGTGTGTTTACACTAGAATTCTGATTTTTAAATTGTAGGAGATAACTACTATTAACCTGTGCATGCTAAAATTGTGAATTTGTTCAATCTGATATAAGAGTTTAGAAATGTGTGCATTGATATTGAAGTACTGTTACTAAAAATTTAGATCTGTATTTGATTTGATTTTAAGTTAAAAACTTTGGTTCTCTGATAACTTACCTATAGAGGTCACATGTTTGTATCTCCTAATTAGATAAAATATACTTACGTTACTATGTTGCTTGCTAAATAGAATATTGGGTAATTTGTAAAAATTGTATGAGCTGTGTTTTAACATTCTGTGGGCCCAGCTGGATATGTGGCATAAATTTTGTGAAATTTGATCCAAAGCTATTTAGAACATTAATCTTAAGATTTGTCTTGTTTTCTTCTTTAACAAAGAAGGAAAAGCAAGAAAATCTGGTGTATGGTGATATGTGTAATTGTAGAGCAAATTGTATCTAAAAGGTATATAACATGTCAGAAGATAAATAGGAAGATTATTGAGGAGGTGTCCCCCAGAGTGAGGGGGAGCCTTGCTCCAAAATATTTAGGTTGTTTTAATGAAATGACAACAGTGGGGAAACAGATATAGGTGGATGGGTAGAAGCTTTCCCCTGAACTCTTCTACCGCTTTAAGTGGCTGGCGTTAATGGGATAGCATTGGAACAAATTGTACCTAAGTATGGAGTAGAGATTATTGATTCTGTAAAAGGAACATAGTTTACTTTTAAGGTTTTATCAGAAATAATAGGGAAGAATTGCAAATCGAGTGGCAATTCCATCTGCCCTGATCCAGGAAAGTGGAAAGAATGACTCATATTCTTAAGAAACTGATTACTAAATTGATGTTAGGGACTAAATTGCTTTGGACCCAATGTTTGCTTATTCCTTTGTTAAAGAATTAGAATGGTTCCCAGAAGTGACCTGGGACTTTCCTCATATGAGATTGGTTTATTTTATTTGGGAGGAGAAAAAGAAAAACCCTCTTTTAAAACAAAGGATCTGTTTTTAAGGAATTACGTACTGGTCGTATCCTTATCCCTTTTTAACCTTTAGGAAACAAGGATTGCTGACTCAGACAACACCTTTGGAGTTTGCAGAAGAGTAACACTTAATAAGTCCTGGAAGATGCAGAGTGGGAAAGACCTTACCAAATGTTACAAATGCAGAGGCTGAAGAACAGCAGGCTTAAAGGACCTGTGGAGGACCTCAAGAATGGACTATTAAGGGCAATTTATCATCTCTAAAACTGACTCTGCAAATAGGAATGTTTTGGTGGGAGATGGGAATGTTTGTGCATAGAGGAATTTTAACAATAATGGTGTTGTTGTTCATGTTACTTATATTTCCAAAAAGAAGGACTCCTCAATTGGAGGAAGTGGAATTAACTTAATTTAGAATGGAAAAAATATTGTTAATTCTGATAGTTATTTTATGTGAAATTAGGAAATTCTATATTTTATATGAGTTTTGATTAGTTTATGAATCATCTTAAAGTTGTACCCCTTATTTAAAGGGATTCTGAGAATAAGTTTTTGGCTTTGTCTTTCTGAACATGTTTCTCTTATAGACAATATGCAATTTAGAATTTTTCTATGTATTGAGCATTTTAAAAGCAAAATGATTTATGTAATGTTGAATTTAAAACCATCTACTTAGATATGATAGATAAGCTGTGAATCTTCTAGGATGAATCAATGTAGCATCCTAGTCAATACCTATTTAGGTTATGTGATTTTTGAGGGCTAAATTCACCTGAAGCTTTGATTGATGAGATTTGCTATTGGAAATAAAATCTCTTAGAATTGTAGCTGATATTATTTGGAGTTTTAAATTCCAGTATGACTGTGATACATCATCAAGCCAGTGATCTACTATCTGAAAGAAGTATGCCACAAGCAACTCAGAAGAATGTGGCCTGAATTATTAATAAATGTAAGTTAGTATCTGGGCAAGAGTTATAAGGACCCTGGCCTCTGCTTAAGGTAGGATCCTTCTGACTCAGTTTCCCAGTGGTGGTCTTTTGAATCAGAAGCCACCTAATTATTTCTGAATCTGGCTTAAAGTGGAATTGTTACTATCATGTGTATGCTCTCAGGCCAAGATCTGAAGGACCTCTTTTGATGCTATTATAATTATGTTCCTGCTTTTTTTTCTCTAATGGCAAGTTTTTATAACCAGAGCAAATGGTTAATAGAAGCTATGAGCACAATTCAAAACAAAAATGTGATATTATATTCTAGAGTAGGTAAGTGAGTATTTGGCCTAGTCATCTATTTGTTGCTAGGTGCATATGTTTGTCTATTTATTTTAGCATTTCTGTTGTGGTAGGCATTTTTGTTTGTGTATGGTTACCTACTCAAATTATAGGGGACATAATTGGTTAGGATGATAGGTGGTCCTACTACCTGTGCCCAAAAAGAAAACTCCAGTCAATAAGAAGGAGATACCTGTGGAAGGCTATCCTCATAGTACTTGGTGGGTCATCCTTTTTCCAATCTGTATTATCCAAGATGATTAAAATGAAGGGCAAGAAAAGGAGGAAACTGTCTGGGTGATTTCATAATTAATATTCCCATGAGAAAAGACCATATTTTTAGGAGAAAATATTGACTATTGCCTTCGTAAAAGCTATAACCAAAACATCAGAAAATCAATACATGCAATGATTCAAACTTGGACTTCCCCTTTTAACATCTCTTGGTAGTCTTGCTTTGGAGGATGCTATTGGAGACAGGCTTTATGGTTATTCCTTAGTGGAGTTATGTCCTCCCTATATGATGCAATTTATTACCAATGTGGTTCAGAAAACTTTGTCCAAAATCATTAAGGTAGAAGGTACAGTCATGGGATTAGTGTGATTGATGGTGGATTAGCATGATTGATGGTGTTCAAGAGACAAAGGTGAAACCAGAGCCTGGGAGGATAGGTCAGACCCGAAAATGAAATCAATCAGGAAGTTGAAGAAATATATAAACTTTGATGTGAAGCTTTCAACTAATGAAAGAGAGGGGGAATTGAATAAAGTGAATTGTGAAAGCTATCTCACAAGATGGGACAGTGTTGTAAAAAGTGAGTGAAGTTCAGCTGTGTCCCAGGGCCAGATTTCTTTCTCTAAAGATCACATGGTTTATAAGGAGTGGGAATTTTTCTTTGTGAGACTAAGTTGGGCCTACCTCGGCCCTGAAACTCCTATAGAAGGTAATTTAGTAATCCTAAAAATGTGGTTGAATTGAAAGTTTTTCTTCATTTATGATTTAGAATGTGAGGTCATTTGTCCTGACTATTCAGGGCAAAGACCCAGTCGATAGGTAGTGTTAGTCCAGGTCCCTATATAATTCTTATCTGTTAACTGCCTCTTCTTTCCTTATTTGAGTAGTTGTTGGGAGGGAGACACCCTTTCTCACAAGATCATAATAAAATTCCTTTCTGCTTTTACCTTGAGAAATAGTCTTGATTTATTTGAGCCTGTGGTCTTCCCCACCCAATTCCATAGCAGAGTTAGCAAAAACTGATCCAAAATAGGGGGAAATGCTATTTTAATTCCTGCAAGTTAACTTTTATGTACTTAGATAAGCATTGTACATACTTTTCAGCACTTGGTTGCATTGCTTCTGCTCCTAAAGAGAAAACTTTTAAAATATAAAGATGAACCTATGATCTTGCTATGTTCAAAACTAAGCACAGTATCTTTCTATAGAAAAAAAAATTAATCAAAAAATTTGTTTTGTTGTTCTTGTTCTTGTATGTTCAATTGTTTTTACTCATGTCTGACTCTTCATAGTTCCATTTGTTTTTTATTTTATTTTTTTGTTTGATTGTTTGTTTGTTTTTTGGCAAAGATATTGGAGTGTTTTGCCATTTCCTTCTCCAGCTCATTTGACAGATGAGGAAACTGAAGCAAATAGGATGAAGTGATTTGTTTAGCCACACAGCCAATAAGTGACTGAAATCATATTTGAATTCAGAAAGATGATTCTGACTCCAAGCTTGGCACTATCCATTTTGCAACCAAGCTACCCAAAAAGTAGATATTAAAAATCTTTTTTTGTCACAAGCCCTATATTATATGCTTGGAAATAGAAAGATGAAAAGTAAAAAAATACGCTAGAGCAATTTAAATGTTTAAGATTTTACCTTTTTTTTTTTTCAACCAGTTTTTGCATTTATCAAGTTACTATTTGGAGAATAGTGCATTTTTTCTTCACACCCCAAAAGAGAATAAAGGAAAAAAGGAAAGAAGGAAGAGATGGAGGTAGAAAGGAAGGGAAATAAAGAAAGGAAGGAGAGGAGAGGAGAGGAGAAAGAAGAGGTAAGGAAAGGAGAAAGGAGGGGAGAGGAGAGGGCAGGAGAGGAGGAAGGAAGAAATGAGGAGAGGAAAAAAAGGAAGAGAGAAAGGAAGGAAAAGAGGAAGGGAGGGAAGGGAGGAAGGAAGGAAGGAAGGAAGGAACCTTTCTCTCATATAAGTATAGTCAAGCAAAACAAATTTCCATGTTGGCTATGTTCAGAATATGTTTCTGATTCGGCATATTAGTCCATTATCTCTCTGTAATGAATACAGCATTCTTTTTCATCTCCCCTCTCAACTTCCTCATCAGCTACTCCTTGGATTCAACTCCACAATCATCATACCCTGACCCCACCATGTGTCACTTCAGATGCTTCAATAGGAAGCTCATTATTAAGGAGACCAAAGGTACTGGTAAAATACCCTGTGCCCCTCTGATTGGAGTATTAAATGACAGAGCAAAAATGTCTTCTCAGAGCTTCTACATAAAGAGGGCTTAAAAGCCAAGTGAATTGTCCACTTCCCATGAGCTGAACTTTTTGGAGTCAAATCCATCCTCATCATGACGCTATGCTGAGTACCTTCTCCCCTCACCTTCTACCCCAACCACTTTTTAGCTTGCATTTGTATCTTGTGTTCATTTATTAGAGGGTAAGCTTCTTGAGAGCAGAGGTACTTTTTTTTTCTCATTTATATATCCAATGCTTATTATAATAATTGTCACATAGTAGGTGCTTAATAAATGTGAATTTAACTATTTGGTATGGTATAGCATGATATTATATTATTTGTTATCATGTTTTTGGAATTGTATTATATTATTCTGCTTCTGCCGACTTTGCTCTTCATTAGTTCATACAAGTGTACCCAGGCATCTCTGAAACTTCATTCTTACAACACAATAGTATCAAAGTAATATACCATCATTTTTTCAGACATTCTACAATTGATGGTTGATTCCCAGTTCTTTACAACCTCAAAAGATCAAAGAAGATAAAAAGATACTATATGTACATAATAATTTTAACATCTACCAAAACCGTTCCTCTTTAATTCCTTGTTTTTGATTAATGACGTCATCATTTTCCCTGACACCCATGCTAAAAGCTTTAGTAGCAGCAGTTCCTCAATTATCTTCTCTGTTTGATTCCTCCAAATAAATAGGCATCTGCATTTTGTTTTAATTGCCTAGTGCTACCAGTCCCACATCAGCAATACTTCTAAAAATGTAATCCCCTCTTCTCTATTCCTTCCCTCATCACTATCCTGCAAAATCCTTTCCCCTAACTAGTCTCTTTACCTCCAGTCTCTTTTTCATGACAGCCAGATTTATCATCTTAATTCAGTCCTAATCACTTCACTCCACTTTTCAGAATAATACAAAATAATAATAAAAAAAGAAGCCTAAATTCCAAAGCAAGGCATTCCCCTGAAAGCTTCAAAATAATGTTTTCTGGTCTTGCCATGCTATTCCACTTCATACACTCCATACTCTGGTAATATTGCACTGTTCACTGTTTCAGAAATAAATTCTATTTTCTTGTACCTCCTTGATTTTGCTATGATATGTCTTATGTTGAAAAACATTTCCCTCATTCCCACTTTTCCCAGTTCAAATGCCTCAAAATACTGTTTCTTGCACAAAATTACCATAGATTTTTCTTAGATAAAAATGTTTTATTTCCTCAGACCATTTCTAGAATTAGATTTCCATTTATTTTATATACCTAGACACCAGGTAATTTAATTTGTTTAAGAGTCATTTGTAAACATGAATTATTATCCTACTATATCATGAGTTCTTAACCACAGAAAGATTGCACAAAATCTATGACTTAGTTTGGAAAAAATTACATCTTTAATTTAATGCATAGTAATTATTTCTTTTATACCATGTATTTTATGCATTTAAAACATTATTCTGAGGAGTTCATAGGTATCATTAGACTATCTCACACACACACACACACACACACACACACACACACACACACACACAAATTAAGAACTTGTGCTACGAGTAATCTTGAGAGAAGAGCCTACATCTTATTTATTTTGATGTTTCCCTTATCATCTAGTACGGTATCTGACAAATCATAACATTCAAAAACATTTTACTGAATTGGTCTGAATTAAATACAATTAATTTCACGCAGTCTCCAGGACACAACCGGTCAAGAGCTAATAGGGCTTTTCTCTGTTCCATAAGCTGCCAGTGAATTCATCACCAATGGCCAGCCTACTGTTGAGAAGTTTTCCTTAGCAAGGATTGTCCTTGAAATGTTCCACTTTGAAGACTACTTGAAGCCATTCCAGCATGGTAGAAATGCCAAAGCTTATGCTTCCCTAGCATAGCCCTTTGTGAACCCATGTTCATCTTCACACCATAAAGAGGCATTGAACAGGACTTTATGAAGGATATATGTCCTATCTACAATAAGAGAGAGCTTGTTTGATTACTACCTAATTATAAATATCAAGTCAGGTATTCAACCTATTAAAAAAAAAAAAATCAAGGGTTGCTTTGATTTTTGTTTTCCCTTAGACTGAACTTCCAACTTTTGATTGTATGTCTTTTTGTGTGTGTCAAAAAGCTCTTTGATATATTGGTGAAATCTATGGACCCCTTCTAAGAATTAAATACATAAAATAAAAGTCCTATAATTATAAAATAAATCAATTACCATGAAATAAAATATATTTTTAATGTTCATAGATTTCAAGTTAAACCTTGCTACTAAAGTCAACTAAACAGCACTGAAGATAAATGCCATGAAAAAAGTACCGGGTTTGGAGTTAGAAGACCTGTATTCAAATCCTAGTTCTATCATTGGCAATTTGTATGCCCTTGGACATGTAATTTACTTTCTCTCAATTTTAACTGTCTATATCTGCAAAAAAGCATCAGATTAAATAAACTCTAAAGGCTTTTCCTATGAGCCAATTATTTTAAGGATTTTTCATGAAGGCCAATCTTCTACTCACAATAAGCTTCTGGATATTAGGTATTAGTAAGTAGTACTTAAGTAATTAAGTAAGTATTATTAGATGCAGCTAAGATATCATTATTTATATCTGTAGCTTCTGAGCAGTGACTCAAGCATTTGGTTACATGCAAGTGGTTATATGCAAGCAAGTGATTTCTTTATATGCAAGCATGTTCAGAGGATGACTTCAAATGGAAAGTTGATTTATAAAATTAAATTCTCCAGAAATCAAGATAGAAAAAGCTTTATGAAAGGTGACAAATCAAAATGAATGAGTTTAATTAATAATTTTTCAGTTACTGCACCTACCAGAACTAGGGAAAAAAAAATCTCTTGTAAGATTTAGAATTTGCTCTAGAAATATTTCCTAAATATTTTACCATATTTGTTTTATATCCATTATAGGAAAAATGCATAAACAAAGTATATTTTACTGTTGTGATGGTAATATTCAAAGTTTTAAGAGGACAAAAGAGAACTACACAATTAGTCAACAATTGCAAATTTTAAACAGATTGTCAAACTTTATAGCCACGAACATTGTCATAGGTTGTCTATTAAACATAAGGTCCAAAACACCAATCTTAGTGAGGGTTTTAATTTTATTACAAGATGTCTCTTCTGTTCCAGATGATAAGTAAGAAATAAGAGCAGAAACAACTTTTCTTCTCTGATGATTTTTTTCTAGTCATTGCTGAGACATACATATCAATTAGCAAATGGAAGGACTTGAGCTGAAGTGTCAGGAAAAGACCTGTGTATTAAGTATACTAAAAGTAACAAAACAATTTTGTCAGGGAAGTGCAGTATAATAGGTTTAAATAGTCTATTGTAAGTCAAGAAATGGGACATGTTTCCAAGGCTTTCAGTAACAAGTACTGTGACAATTGAAAAATCACTTGACCTCTCCAGCACTCATGTTTCTTAGAAGTACAGAATTTTAGAGGAACACAACTCTAGATGAATCCTCTAATACAATCATCTCAATATACAGGTTAGGAGAATGGACTGGAGAGGTTAAATGATCCATTGTTAAAGGTGGAAGTATTAATAGATGCAGCTAAGATATCATCCACTGATAAAGTTTTGTTAATCCATGATTACCATTATTACTAAAATCATTTTATATAATTAATTTGTGAGTATATCATATTCCTTTACTAGAATATAAGTTCTATAAGATCAGACAATGTGTTGAACTAATCTAATTTAAAGTTTATCTTCCCCAAAGTCAAGTATTATGCTTTGCACATAGTAGGTGTTTAATGTAAACCTGATTAGTAGAACCAGCAGCTAATATGCTAAAACAATGAAATAATGAAGAATGCATAAATATTCCTAATAACATGAATAACACAGATGTTACAACTCACCAAAATTTATAGGGAAAGAAATAGAATTTCAATGGTGACTTACCAAATTGGGTGACAGTAGCGACTGAAAGTGAAAAAGAACCCCTGCGTTGGCAATCTGTTCCAGCCATCGTCTACTTGCTTCCCAAGTCTCCATCTCATTCTCTTTGCTATTGTCAAACATCTGATTTAAGGCAGCCATTAGTTGCTCAGAAAAAGCACAGACTGTGGCCACTAGACTTTGGCAGAAAACCATGTCTCTTCGGAGCTGTATCTCACTATCTGTGATCCAAAAGCATATAACAAACAATTTTGAAAGAGACTACTGATTGAAGATTTGACCAAATTAAGATTTGACTTAAATTCACAATTTGTTCTTAGTTTTCCTATTCAATAAATAAGATAAAGAAAGAAAAAATGTTCATTTTCAACATACTTTATTTTGAAATACTGCCTTTAGCAATGTTATATTATAAAACAATGGAGTTAAATGCAATTTAAAGAAATGATTAAACTATATTTGCATGTTATAACTATTTTGTTGCTATTAAATCTTTTTTTAAAGACAGATCAAGATTTATTTTAGAAACAATAGTTCCCAGAAAATACAAATTCTAGTTCCAGCTTTATTTTCTGGCTTTGGGATACTCAATTTGACTGTCCGGGTTTCAATTTCATTATTTATAAAATGAGAGAATGGAATTAAATGATCAATAATATCCCTTCTAGCTCTAGCATTCTATGAAATGTTAATCTACCATAGAACTCCTTTTTTCCTCTTGTTTAGGATTCTAGAATTTGCTTTTAAGAGCATTTATTTAACCACATAAATATCAATGTTTGAATTTGCAAATGCAAAACAGGGTCATAGATGCTAAATTTGAAGACTATTTAATAGGGATAATAAGCATTACTGCATAATTAAAGAACAGGAAATATCTGAGGCAACTAATAACTCTCCTCTCACTTATAATATTTTATAATATTAAATTTATCAGATTGCATTTGATAATGTATATTGTCACATTTAAACCAAATAATACTTTTAACAGCACTGTCTTCTTTAAGATAGGAAGAATGTATATACCTCAACAGAGGTCAATTTTCATTAATTAATATCTTCTATTACAATAAGTTTAGAAAATGTAATAGTGGAAACTTTTATTTGTATTTGAGCCTTAACTATTCCAGGTAAAGGGTTAATCAGTAAGAAATCCACCCTAGGGCTCCATGTTGTTCCATAGAAAAGATAACCTAAAACATCTGAACTCTTGACCACAAAAGAAAAGTTCTCTATTTCCTCAGTTACAAAGGAAAATTATCACAAAATCTGAATTGTGAAAAAACTTTATCTCTGGACAAAATAACAAAGTTAATATTTGGCCACCACAGCTCTTTTTGTAGTGGCTAGAAACTGGAAAATGAATGGATGTGCATCAATTGGAGAATAGTTGGGTAAATTAAGGTATATGAATGTTATGGAATATTATTGTTCTGTAAGAAATGACCAGCAGAATGAATACAGAGAGGCTTGGAGAAACTTACATCAACTGATGCTGAGCGAAATGAGCAGAACTAGGGGATCATTATACACTTCAACAACAATACTGTATGAAGATGTATTCTGATGGAAGTGGATATCTTCAATACAGAGAAGATCTAATCCAATTCCAATTGATCAATGAAGGACAAAATCAGCTACACCCAGAGAAGAAACACTGGGAAATGAGTGTAAACTGTTTGCATTTTTTTGTTTTTCTTCTTGGGTTATTTTTACCTTCCGAATCCAATTCTTCCTTTGCAATAACAACAACAACATACAAAGTTCAGTTCTGCACATATATTTTGTATCTAGAATATAGAGTATACTATAACATATTTAATATGTATGGGAATGCCTGCCATGTAGGGGAGGAGGTGGAGGGAAGGAAGGGAAAATTCCGAACAAAAGGGAGTACGAGGGATAATATTGTAAAAAATTATCTATGCATATGTACTGTCAAAAAAATGTTATAATTATAAAATTAATTAAAAAAAGACTTTGCCTCCAAAGTGGGTTTGTTGTTGTTGTTGTTTAATGCCAGGGTTCACATAATCTTTTGCCAAGAAAGTACAGGGAGTTGGTTCAAAGTTGCTATAAATTATGCAAATAACTGTGACTCTTATTAAGTGTTGTTCTATTTTATTGATGAAACTATTTAATTTTTAAGTACTGAGATGAAAATGCAAAAACCATTCTTCTGATTGTTCCCCCCAACTCTTCAGCCAAGGTTTGGTAATTTGGTTAGCAGAAAAGTTCAAAAATCTTATGTTTTGTATCCAAGATGTTAAATCTAGTTATCAAATAAATAACTAAATTTTTCCTAATGAGTTTTTGTGAATTTTTATTTTATCCTTAAGAGTTGATCTTCTTTAAATCTCACTAGAAAACCTAAAAGTACTGTTATGTGTAGAATTATTAGCTACATTAAAAAAAAAAAAAAATTCTTGGGAAACTAGATGGAGCACTGACTCTGAAATCAGGAGAATCTGAGTTCAAACCTGGCCTGACACTTAACATTTAATACCTGTGTGATCTTAGGCAATTCAAACCCCACCTGGCTCACCAAAAAAGAAAAAAAAATTCTTGAGTTTTAACCAAGTGGATCTCAACAGCTGTCAGATACAATATTTAGGTAGCATCTGCAAATAATCCTCTTTGGCCACATCTTTGAAGCAATGATGTCTAATGTTACCCAGGTAAGCTTGGAGGAGTATTTCTACCAACTTGATTAATTAATTTAATCATGATTTTCTTAATTTCATTTCCTAATTATATACCTAATAGTAGGGAAAGTTATGATAATATAGATTGGAGAAGCACAAAGTTCATGGTAAGAGAAGTCTTGTTCTTTTCTGAACATGGATAAACATAAAGTCAAAACAGTTGCCATCTCCTAAAAGAGTCTATCTCCAAATTACTACTGAAAGAAAATATTTCCCTCTTTTTTTAAAAAAATAGAGGTGAAGTCTTCATCTTTCTAGTTTGTTACTCTTTTCTATTTTAACTTAACAAATTAAAAGATCTATTCAAAATTTGTTATCAATCTTTCAGGTGCCATAATTAACACTTGGTGGAATCTAACACCTAATTATGCTTACAACTGACTTTTTGCCCAGAATAATATGACCTAAATAGTTATTTAAACGATGTCTCCATTTCCTTAAACACAGTACATGCTTAATTAATTTCAATGAGTTTCCTATGGCAATGTTCCTCTTTTGAACAGGAGTAAACTCTCTGACTAAGAAGCCTTAAAGGTTCCTACAAGTACCTGAACATCTAACTGGATGAATTATTACATCATTAATACTGAGTTGTAGGCTAATTAAAGGCACTACTACACAGTTAGGAGAAATTTTTTGCCAACCACACATGTTGTATAAATTGACATGCAGCATTACTTCCTTCCAAAGAAATGTAATGTAGCAGAAATTGCCATCTTATTTATATTCAAAATAATAGTAAAATTTATTGTTCTAATTTCCTGTTGATGAAAAAACAATCTTGAAAGAGGAGTCCACCTAATATCACACAGTGAGGTGGAGACAGAATGAAGAACAGAAACTAGGTCTTCCATATTTTATAGTAAATTCCAAGGTCTTCCTTAGCTCATTTTCAATTTACAATTATCATTTACCACACTTCTGCTTCACAATTAAAAATACAGCAAAAACTATGACATATATTTTCTGCTTCCAATAGTTTTTTTTTAAACATAAGCTTATTTTATTTGACAATTTGTTTATTGTTTCTACAAATGGACAATATTTCAGGTACACTCAAAATAAATGACTTTTGAGCTTATTGAAGATTTCAGATTCAATATAGCATTTAATTATTCCCTAAAACCACTTATTATGGAGACATTTACTCTACATTTTTTTTAAAAATGGCAGCATTTAGTTCATTACTATTGATGTTTTAAGAGTTGTGGTGATATAGAAAATACTCCTCTCTTTGTAGCTCTTCTACAACTACCATCCTATACTGGCTAAGAGTTACTCTCCCTACTTACTATTCCCATTTAGCATTAACAAATGGTCCTACTTTATGGAGACTGAAAATTTTCCTTTTAAATTTCAAAGCTTTCATATATCTTCAAGTATCATCTTCTTTCACCCAAGCCTCAGGGCTAAAGGTATCCTTATAAATCACAACACTACACAGGCTTATGCACTGAACCCCAATCCCTTTCACATTCAGCAGGATTAATCTCCCTGTCTCAAGCACTGTTAATTTCTCACTGCTAATGACTCTTTTCCTTCCACTTATGTGTGGAATATACTCCCAAAGTATATTCACAGATTTATTCACTTTAAATATTTCCAGCTAAACTCTTCTTTTCCCCAATCCAAATTTTTATTTAAATATTTTGATTTGCCAGATACAAGCTACTTTTAGCTTAAACAATGAAGTTAGATATTTCTACTTAGATCCTAGGTATCAGAAATTCTTCACATGCTTAAAGGAAATATCTTTCCATGTCACTCTGTTTTAGTCTTGCATTTGGAATAGAGAATCTTGTTTTCAAAGGATACTATTTACACATTCTTTTTTCCTAATCAAACACCCTGAAATTGCCTTTTCAAAAGTCAGCAATTACCTCCTCATTGCCAAACCAAATGATCTTTGTTGTCAAGCTTATTGACTTTTGTGAAATATTTGACACTTATGATCACTCCCTTCTTTCTAGTAACTCACTCATTATTTGACTTTTTTCCCCCTTAAATATTGCCATCTCCTATAGCTTACCCTACCATCTTGATTTCCTCCTTCTCTGGTTCCACTCTTTAATAGAGATAATTTTGATAATAATTAGCTTTTATGTAGTGCTTTAAGTGTTTAATATATGTTACTGCACTTAACTATCTCAACTATCCAGGGAGCTAGATGCTATAATAACCCTATTTAACTAAGATAAGGGCAGATAATATGATTTGCCCAGGGGTCATGCAGCTATTGAGTCTCTAAGATGAGACTTGAATTCAGCTCTTTCTGACTCCAAACACAAAACACCATTTATTGCTTCCCCCTGACGGTTTTCTCTTAGGCCCTATATTCCTCCTCCTATCCTTTCTTTTTTCTGCTCTTCTTTCCCTTTTCCTTCCCCTCTCTCAATCTCTCTTCTTTTCTCTTCCCCCTTATCCTCTCTATCCTTCCCCTCTTTCTATCTCTCTTCTTTTCTATCTCTGTCTGTATCTCTGCCTGTCTCTGTTTCTGTTTTTTTCTGTCATTTAAAAAGATAACTGATTCCCAAAACTTCAATTACCATCATTCCAATGACTCCCAAATCAAATCATAGAACCTTGAAAAACCACCCAAATTTCAATTTGTTTAGTGAATATCACTATGTTTATTGAATTGTTTCCCATCTAGGGCAGGGGCTGGAGGGAAGGAAGAGAAAATCTGAAACACAAGGCTATGCAAGGGTCGATGCTGTCAAATTATCCATGCATATGTTTTGAAAATAAAAGGCTTTATTTAAAAAAAATATATATCACTATGTGTTCTGCTTCCATGTAAACATTACAGAAATAAGTTTTTCTCCAAATCCTTATTTTCCTTCTATGCATCTGAAAGATACAACTATAATTAAGAATGATGTAGACAGTGAGAAGCTATGGAATTATCAACCACCTCAGCGACATCTTTGATTCTTTTTTTCCTTTACATCTGATCTATTCAATGAGTTTTCGGTTCCTATCTCTTGTATTTCTGATTTTTTTCCTGTGAGCCTGTTTCTTCCCCCCTCCCTTCAACCATATTAAACCCACAACCTTAACTCAATACCTTGAATTTGCCCTTGTATTTCTCTAAGTGTTTTCCTCTTCTCTCTTCAATTCATACAACTACTAGCACATTAACATTCCTCATGGTTGGATTGGATAATATTATTCATTTATTCCAAACACTTGATGGCCTGAATTCCTCAGTTGGGCCCTCTATAACCTGCTACTAATTTACTTCTTAGGCACATAGGTGATGGCCAGAGTACCAGGCCTGAAGTCAGAAAGATTCTTCTTCCTGAATTCAATTCTGGCTTCAGATACTTACTAGCTATGTGACCTTGGGCAAGTTATTTAATCCCATTTGCATCCTCATCTGTCAAATGACCTGGAGAAGGAAATGGCAAAACGAATGGCAAAGAACTCTAGCATCTCTGCCAAGAAAACTTCAAATTAAGTCAGATAAAAATGAAAAATCTCCGAACAACAATGGCCTTCAGGTTTTTCGTTTTGTTTTCTTTTTGCATCTTCTATTCCCTTTCATGCACTGAGCACTCTATCCAAATTGTTTCCAGAACAATTTTTCCACCCTAAGTACTATCATAGTACTCTCTGCTTTTCTCATGATCATCTCTTTGAAGTGTAAGTATTTGCGTACACACCTAATTTTCCCTACCCTTTTGTGGTAGTGGAAATTTCTTTACCGTTGTATTTTCCTAGAGTTTCACACAAAGTTTTATACATAATAGTATTATAGAACAATGGTGAAGAAGGATGTCAGAGATCCTTCAGACCAATATCCCCATGATACAGATGCAGAAACTCAAGCCCAGAAAAAAGTCAAGAAGTTGACTAGCATTTACTAAAGGTTACTATATTATAATTAATAAGCTAAGGGATACAAAAAAGGCAAAAATAATTCCTGCCCCTAAGGAGTTTATCCAAGAGTCACATGGCTACTACATTAAGTGGAGAGCTTAGATTAAAGCTTAAGCGTTTTAATTCTCAGCATGTTGGTTTTCCATTATTCTTTTTATGTAGAAACTGTGTTTAATGAGCTAAATTAAATTGAATCATTAGTGAGACATAAAATTAGGGCTGCCCAAGAAATACAAGTAGTAGCATTTGTCTAAAATAGAAATGAGGGTATGGTTGGATGGAGATGGAAGAATATATCAGAGAAAAAAACGCAGAACGTGACCCAAATATGAATGGCATTTATAAGAGTTGTCATGTTAATTGAACAAAGTCTTATAAGAGCAAACTGTGGATATGTCTATTTCTATATATATAGTCTCCAAACTGAATTATACTTACATTTGCTTTATGTATGGCATAACAGAAAATATAAATATGAGATCAAAGGCTGACAGAAACCACACAATGAAAAAGAGAAAGTGTAAGCATGTCAGAATCACTCAAATGACTGCTTTGCATGCGATCATTTAGAAATTAATAAATAAAAAGTATATTTAATAGACAATACACTTTGTTGTCAATTCTATTTTAGTAGCATTTATTTAACTTGTACTATTGAGCTCAGAGTATTATTAAGGCTTTTTTAAAAGGTGGTTGATAATTCCATAGCTTCTCACTGTCTACATAATTCTTAATTATAGTCTGACCAAATAATTGATCTTCTCTTGAGGGCATTAGCTTCAAATAATATTTGTTCATTTCTCATTATTTGCTTAGCTTCTGGAAAGTTTTTGAGAGGAAAAAGGCAGTTGGTCCACTCAAAATTATAACAACATTAATTAGTCATTTTATGTTTTCTAAAACTATAAATTTAGGAACTTATATATTCAGTGGGAGACACCATGGTGTAACAGAAAAGAGTTATAGAAATAGGCATAAAGACCTAAGTTCTAATGCTGCCATTTACACTTACTAGCTAATTGACTATGGTTTAAGTTCTCCAAACCTCAAGCAACTCTCCAAATTTGTAAATGATGGGTGGATTGCTTTATCTATAGGTAGACAGGAGTCCTTACGATGATAAAATCACATATTTTTTGCATACTTACATATAACTTTAAGAATATGTACTAGTCTGTGGACATTTTTAACAGAAAAAAAAAAAACTATTTAGTTTCTATTTTGGTTTCTACACTAAGGACACGAACAGGAACTATATTGTAAACCAAATCTGTGAGCTTCACAAAGCAATGTCATTCATTGTGTGGATATTCCATACCTGCCAAACCAGTAGAAAACAATGAACATATAAATTAAAATTACCTGTATATTCAAGAAGAGCCAGAAGTATTCTACTTTTCACCTCTATTTAGGAGAAAATATAATAAATTAGAACTATATTAGAATCACATAACTTTAGAGATCAAAGGAATAATAACAATTCATTTATATAGCACTTGCTATATCAACTAGTCTAATTGCTTCCATCTTTTTTGACCAAAAAAAAAAAAAAAAAAACTTTTTAGCCTAAAACATTTTATTAGACCCATGTGGTAATAATAATTTTTTTAAAAATGACAAAAGTTTATAAGTTTAATAACTTTAAATGAATTACTAGTTTATTAGTTATAATAGCTGTATATTGACATGCAAATATATAGTTTAAATTGAAAATATATATTTGTAAAACTATTCACTCTAAATATGTTTGCTTGTTTATTATACTAAGCTAAGTAATGTATTGGAATGGAATCAAAATCAAAATGAAACTTTGTGGTATATAAATGAATTTGTGGAAACCTTGCAATTATACCAATACATCAAAAGGCTTATGGTTTACTTGTCTAATCTAATTCCTTCATATCACATGTGAAAAAAACTGAGGTCTAAAGTCACACACCTATAAGAGACAGCTTAGTATTAGACCTCAAGTTTATTAACTCCCAATCCAATGTTGCCATGTCACATAAGGCTAAAAGTCATGTTAGATTAAAAACTGACTTTGAGTCACAAAGAACTGGGTTCAGATCCTACTTTTGAAAGATATTGGATATAACCCTAAGCAAATCCCATAAATCTTTCCAGTGCTTTAGGGCAGAAGGGTCAAACATATGGTCTACAGGCCATGTGTAGTTCACAATCCTGAGTACAGCCTGAACAAGATTAAAATGTAACTGGGAAATAATATTCAATAAAACAATTTAAAAATATGAGAAACATAGATAATATTAATATATGATTTTCTAAGTCAAGATATGGCTCATGGGGATCTTCTGCATGGCTTAGTAGGACATTTGTATTTGATTTTAACACTACTGCTTTTGGACAACTCCTCTAAGTTATAGAAAAGGTGTATTGATAGAGAGAATATTCTATGTTTACAAATTCACTGAATTAGTTCTAATCCCTTATACTATTAATGAGTTAAAATCAGGATGATCTAAGAAGTCAGAAAGAGGCAATCTTTAGCAGAATATGGCAAAATTCATATTTCATCGAGAAAATTCAATTGAGGCTAGGAACACAACTAACAAATTTTAATATGATCAAGCTTTAATGCTCTTTTCCTACCTGTGGGGAAAAAATGTTAATTCACAGAGCATTACTGAATTTAAATTTGTTATCAGTGAAAGCGAATAAAAAAATTTTAAAAATGAACTCACTCATTACTTGTATGAAATTCCCTCTTTATTTTTATATGGGTTAATGCATCAACTTGGTCCTCACAATAAGTTGCTGTTTATCTTTAGTTCTCCAAAAGAACCAGATGACATTAAGAGAGTGATGGGCTGATTCGCAAGTGAATTGGATTTAAATGAGGAAGGTAGGTTTAAAGTCAGCAGTTTCATTCTTAACTGCCAGTGTTAAGACATAGGCCAGGACAAATGGATGGCAGTGGGAAAACCTGGTCCTATTTAGCTATGGTCTTTCTCAGGTCTCAGTTTATCTAAAGCAACACCCATTTAGTAAAGGTTAGATAAGAAATGAATCAAAAAATTCAATCAAAATCCAGAAAGGAAATTCCCTATGAGGTTCTGGCCAGAACAAAGGCATACAGCTATTAAATGTCTGAAGTTGGATTTTCCTAACAATAAATGATACAAGTTTAAAATCTAGTGTCCCAAGCAAAACATTTTCAAAAGGTGTCCAATCTATTTCAATTGCCCAAGGAGACTCTCACTACATATCCAGACTTTCCTCACCTCCCACCCCATTATTTAAAGGTCTGCAGGTACTGAAGGGCCTGATTATTATATGTGCCTTTACTCATATAACCAATGGGGTATAAAGGAAGAAAATGAAACAAAAGAGAGAAAGTGAAATTCCTGAAACCTTAGAGTATGTTTTAACATTTAAAAAGTTTACATCAGCAAAAATTACTAGGTTCTCAAAAATAAAACAGTTGTGAATAAATTCTTTATTTCTACTCTAATTTAAAGATATGATGTTTAAAAATTGAAAATTTTTTCAAAGGCATAAATTACAAATTTATGCTACATTATAATATTGACACTAGTTTCCTAGAAAGCATTTAGTGAAGAAATGTCTTAGTGGCCTAAAGTAAATTGCCTTTTAAAACATTTTTATCACAATATCTACTTTTTTTTCCTATTATTTTCCCTTCTGAACTCAGGGTTTCTTGTTATTGAACCTATCAATTCAGTGAACCAATAATGCCTTTCTAAATGTGCGAAAAATACCTTTGTCCTTTCATCTTCAAAATAAAAATAGATTAGAGCAATGCAGGTGAAGATGTCACTTCTTCTTTATGCTACACCAGGAATGTAGTTCACATACATCCTAGCAAAGCTTAGCAACATCTAGGCTACTGTATTTGTGGCATGTACATAGAGATAAATCAAAGATTCAGCCTGGCCTCTCACCTAACCTGTACTTTTAGTAGAGAAATCTTAGATTTGCTTCAGGACACAAATGGGTAACATGTTAAGATCCAGGCTGTTTTTGGCTTCCATATAAATTCATATGTAATAATTGTCTATAAAGATGTACCATAAAAAAGCTTATTCAATTAGCATGAATTTTATTTTATTAAAGGCCCATTTTCTTTCCCTCAGATTGTCCCATACTGTTTATTGTCATTTTCTTTCCCTATTATTTTCTCACAAGTCCCTAAGTTACTCAGGGAGTAACTTCATAATTTCTTCTGTTGCGATACTAAAATTAAAAATTTCTGGGATTTCTATTTTCTCTTTTCACCTTCTCCGGAGTGACTTTTCTCCCTCATTCCTGTTCCCCAATTATGTGATACTCTCTAAAAAAATGTTAACTGATAAAAAATACAAAAGTTTGGGATTGGAGAGGGATATCAAAAGTATTTCTAAAATTACACATTATTTTCCTTTGCTTTTCAACCTGACCTTCAACAAATCTTCTGATATTCTGTGCAAGATTACGGACACTGCTGGGAAGATTCCAAGGGTCTTGCTTGATGTGAAGCCGTAATCTTTTTGGACAGCTTAGCTTAGGTTCCATTTCCTGTTGAAACTCTAAACAAGGACAGAAAATATTTCTTGTGTTTTAACCTTCTCAAAGACAGACTGTAAATCTATAGGCTTCTGAATTATTCTTTTAATCTCTATACCTATCTCCAATATATTTTAACAGTTATTTCAAATGTCATTTTATAGAGATAACAACAATAAATTCATAAAAATAGAACCTAATATTATTTTTATAAAAGTTACAAAAGGTAGATATAAAAGTTCATTGAAATCATATACACTTTAATTCCATTTCATCTTGTAAAATTTTGCAATAGGGTTAAAAATATTTTTCAAAGAATCAATAGTGAATGAATCATGAAACTAGTGTAACAACAATTTGAAAAAAAAAATTTCTAGAACTGGAAATCAATTATTCCTTTTTTTTTTCTATATACATGTATTAATTTTACTTGTCCCCAACTGTGAGTAATTTTAAAAATGTTACCTTGTAATCCTCGACCTGGTGTGAAGTACTTGGTCTGTTCAAAGACTCTCACTACAGCAGGCCCTTTAAGAAGATTGGTAATTGAGTCCACCTGCCAATATTAGAGGTTTCTGAGTACAATAGAATAGCAGAAGCAATTTTTTGTTTTCATTTCATTATATTTCCTAAAGCAAAAATTACTAGGCAAGAAAACCCAAGCCAATCAGTATTCTGGAGAATTCATATAAATTCCAGAAAAACAAAGGAGAATAAAGGCACACAAAGCCTTTTTAGTTGAGAGCATTTTTTATAATTTTTTTCTTCCTAGGAAATTTGGAACTATGCCCAAAGAGCTATCAAAGGATGCATACCTCTGTATGTATTTCTACTGGGCTTATATCCCAAAGAGATTTAAAGAAAGGAAAGGGACCTGTATGTGCAAAAATGTTTGTGTCAGCCCTTTTTGTAATGACAAGAACCTGGAAACTGAGTGGGTGCTCATCAGTAGTGGAATGGCTGAGTAAGTTATGACATATGAATGTTATGGAATATTATTGTTCAATAAGAAATTATATTTAAACATATCCCTAATAGGAAGGAAAATGTAGCCTAGTAGATAGAGAGATGGCTTGTTTATGTTGATAAAAATTGAACTCCAAGCAATGTACATGTGAAATATCCCTCAGTTGCTCCAGCTGTTATTGCAGTAAATGGAAGATGATAGAATAGATAGAGCACTGGTCCTAGAATAAGGAAATCCTGAGTTCAAATTGAGATTCATGCACTATCTATATGATGCTATAAAAGTCATTTAGTGTCTATATGACTTAATTTCATCACATGTGAAATGGTAATTCTGGTATTTATTTCTTGGGTAAATATAACTATTATTGATATTAAATTTATGTAAATATCAATAATATTTATAAAGTGCTTAGCATAGTGTCTGGTGCATAATAGGTCTCTTTCCTTTCCTCCCTTTGTCTCTACTTCCTTCCTTCCCTTCCTTTTTCTTTCCTTCTTTCCTTTCAATCAAAGCTGTAGGCTATTATGTATAAGGTTGGGTGGGGTGGAATGGTTACTTAGTTGGAAGAGAAGATTTTCTTATGGTAGGGAACTCTCTAAAAGAAAACAGATCAGCCAAACAGTCCAGTCTCTTTCCTTGCCATACATGCCAGTATTAAGATATACTGGATAGTTGAATACTGAGTGAAACTGTAAAAGAATGTATAATGATAATCAAATCAGATTTTTTTTAAAATAAAAAAATTTATACTCTTTTTTGTTGTTGTTGCCATCAAAGTGAAGCAGTTCCAAGAAGACAAAATTGGGCTTGCTTTTTTTTTTTTTTAATTCAGTTATAAAAATTCAAAACCAAAGCATTATTCACTATTTGACAAAAATTACTGGGAAAATTGGAAAACTGTATGGCAGAAACTAGGCACTGACCAACAACACCTACACCTAATATCAAGATAAAGTTGAAATGAGTTCATGATTTATATATAAAAAAGTATATATATGAATGATAAGCAGATTAGAAGAACAAAGGATAGTCTATTTCTCAGAACTGTGGAGAAGGAAAGAATTTACGATCAAAGAAGAACTAGAGTACAATTTGAAATGCAAAATGGATAATTTTGATTATATTTAATTAAAAATTTTGTACAACCAATGCAGACAAGATTAGAAGGGAAGTAAAAAATTGGGGAGGGGAATTTTTTCATCCAAGGATTCTAATAAAGGCTTTATTTCTAAAATATATAGAGAATTGACTCAAATTTATAAGAATTTAAGCCATTTGGTGACTGCACTGCCCCGGGATTCTGCACTGTCTGCACTGGCATTTGTACTCAGCTGGTTGTACTGGCTGCCTCCCTCACATTAAAAATTGAAACAGACTCAAGAGAAGCTTTAAAAAGGTAAAAAGAAAAAAAAAACTCTTGATAACTATATTTCTGTTATGCATATACATGGAGAGTATAAGCATAATCTGATTTTACTGTTATAATATAAAAAAAGAAACTAGAGATGGAAAGGGGATTGTAACCAAAAAAGGGGGGGAAAGTGGAAGTAAAATGAGGGAAATTACATCTCAGGAAGAGGCAAGGAAAACATATTACAATTGAGGGAAAGAGAGGAGGGTGATGAATATTGTGTGAATCTTACTCTCATTAGATTTGGCCCCCAAAAAGAATTATTAGATATATTTGGTTTCACCGATAAACATCTCTCGTCTTATAAAAAAGGGGGAGGGGAAAGAGGACAAGGGAAGGGGTAGGTTAAATAAAAGGGAAAAGAGAAATAGTGGAGGAAAGATATAAGAAGGAGGAAGGTTCTCTAAAGGGGAAGGACTGCTTGAGGCAAGTAGTGCTCTTAAATACAATACTGTGGAGGAATGAAAGGGGAAAAGGTAAGAGAAAAGTATAATTTGGGGCAGGAAATATAGAATAGTATAAATATAGAACTAGTAGTTTTAACTGTAAATGTGAATGGGGTAAATCTCCCATAAAATGTAAGTAGATAGCAAACTGGATTAAAAGTCAGAACCCTACAATATGTTGTTTACAAGAAACACATTTAAATCAACGTGATGCATACAGAGTAAAGTAAAAGGCAGAAGCAGAATCTATTATGCTTCAGCTGAAGTAAAAAAAAAAAAGCAGGAATAGTCATCCTAATCTCAGATCAAGCAAAAGCAAAAACTGATGTAATTAAAAGAGATAAGGAAGAGAACTATATCTTGCTAAAAGGTACCATAGATAATGAAGCAATATAAATATTAAATATATAGGCACCAAATGGTATAGCATCTAAATTCCTAAAGGAGAAGTTAAGAGAGTTGCAAGAAGAAATAGACAGCAAAGCTATAATAGTGGAAGATTTCAAACTTGTTCTCTCAGAACTAGATAAATCAAACCCCAAAATAAATAAGAAAGAAGTTAAAGAGGTAAATAGAATACTAAAAATATTAGATATGATAGATCTTTGGAGAAAACTGAATGGAGACAGAAAGGAGTATACTTTCTTCTTGGCAGTTCATGGAATCTATAGAAAAGTTGACCATGTATGAGGACATAAAGACCTTAAAATCAAATGCGGAAAGTCAGAAATAAGTAAATGCATTTTATTCAGATCATGATGCAATAAAAATTACATTCAATAAAGTCCAGGGGAAAATAGACCAAAAAGAAATTGGAAACTAAATGATCTCATCCTAAAGAATGAATAGGTGAAACAGGAAAACATAGACACAATCAATAATTTCATCCAAGAGAAAGAGAATAATAAGACAATATATCAAAATACGTGGAATGCAGCCAAAGTGGTATTAAGGGAAAATTTTATATTTCTAGATGCTTACTTGCATAAAATAGAGAAAGAGAAGATCAATAAATTGGGCTTGCAACTAAAAAAGCTAGAAAAAGAGCAAATGAAAAACCCTCAATCAAATACCAAACTTGAAATTCTAAAAATAAGAGATCAATAAAATGGAAACTAAAAAAAACAAAAAAAAACAAAAAAAAACCTATTGAATTAATAAATAAAACTAAGAGTTGGTTTTATGAAAAACTAACAAAATAGATACATCTTTAATTAATTTGATTAGAAAAGGGAAAGAGGAAAATCAAATTGTTAGTCTCAAAAATGAAAAAGGGAGAATTATCTACCAATAAAGAGGAAACTAGAGTAATCACCAAGAGTTATTTGTCCAATTTTATGCCAATAAATTTGACAACCTAAGTGAAATAGAGGAAGACCTACAAAAATATAGACTGCCCAGATTAGCAGAAGAGGAAATAAATTGTTTAAATAGTCCCATTTTAGAAAAAGAAATAAAACAAGGTATTAATCAACTCCGTAAGAAAAAAACCCCCAGGAACAGATGGATTTACATGTGAAACATTTAAAGAACAATTAACTCCAATACTATGTAAACTATTTGAAAAAATAGGGAATGTCAACAATGACATAATTCAGGCCAATTTCAATAGACTTTTGATGAAGGCAGCCGTCTGCATCCAGAAAGAGAACTATGGGGACTGAATATAGATCACAACATAGTATTTTCATCTTTTTTTGTGTTGCTTGCTTGCTTTTTGTTTTCTTTCTCATTTTTTTTCTTTTGATCTGATTTTTCTTGTGCAGCATAATTCATGTTGCAATATGTGTATGTTTAACATATATTGGATTACTTGGTATCCAGGGCATGGGTGGGGAGACAGGAGGAAGAAAAATTTTGAACAAAAAGTTTTGCAAGGGTGAATGATGAAAACTATTTTTGCATATATTTTGAAAATAAAAAGCTATTATTAAAAAAAAAGCCCAAAGCCTTTCCCTGAGGATTCTAAACAATACATGAGGAAACAAATAGCATTTCAATATAGAAAAAATTATTCTTTCAGAGCAGTACCTGAACTATGCTTATTGAAAATTTAATGAAAAGCCTCAGTCAATCTTACCTGACTAAATAGATGTTCTAAACAACCATGTAACTTGTCCTGTTTATCATGAGAAATACGAATGCTCAAAGGAAGTTCATCACCTGTAGGTTATAAGTAGCAAACAGCATCTGATTTATAAATATTTAAAACTAGTAATCATCCCAAAAGGAAATAAATATGAATTATAGTTCTTAAAAGTTCACTGATTTATCTTCTCTCAAAAATCTGGAATCATAATAATTACAAGAACATTAAAGTTTGGTTCAATTAAGAAATATTATAAAAATCCATAGAAGTAGTCTGGTGTATTATATAGAAGTGTCAAATGCAATGGATCAGAGTGCAGAGTACTGCCAGACCCACATTAAAATTAGTTTGGGAAATATTTAACAAGATAAATGAAAATATAACAGAGCTTAGATAATGTTAATATGTGATTTTTCAAGTGAATATGCAGACCACAGGGATCCTGAAGTAATATTTAGTGGCCTTGCTTACTATTTGAACTTGATAGTGTAGTAGATAAAGGGTCAAACATAAGAGTCAAGAAGAATAAAGTGAATTCAATTCTCATCTTAGCTATGTCATAATTATATGACCATAAGGAATTAAATTAGGATCTCTGAGCCTATTTCCTCATCTATAAAATGAGAATGATAATAATAACCTACCCCACAAGTTTGTTGAGCATCAAATGAGATTAACTTACATAAGAAATTTGGCAAACCTTCACATTCTCTATACGTATGAGTTATTATAATATTGCAGTGCCATATTTTAATACTTCCTTCAAACAGAATTTTTGTGATGCTAGTTTAGTATTGTAATTTTAAAAATCTATTCATCAAAATTTCTTTGTACTTGACATATAAAAGATAAAAAATTTGGATTAATGATTATTCCCTTTTCATTTTCACTTATATTTCTGGACTTTTTCTATAGTTTCAAAATGTATTATCCAGTTATTTACACTTTGTGAGAGTCTGGGTATAACGTTCCCTTTACCTACAATTCCTCAGTTGCATCAAGAAGACCATAATGGAGATTTGATTAAAATTAATCAGTCTGTGTCAGATCTTATTAATCCATTCTCTCCATTGTGGGTCAGAAAAATTGACTTTGTTGTATTGAAGGACTCCCAAACCACAGAGCACATTAAACTGAAGTGAAATAACACACTCTTGTGGCCTACTATGGCAGATAAAAGGATGAAATGAATAAAAACCAAACAATCTCTTAATAATATCTCTAGTAAAACAAAATAAATTTTAGATGGTTTCCCTGAACTTACCTGAGTCCATTTCATCACTGTGAAAATAGGAACTGCACTGGCTACTGCATATGCTAGTGAAAGAGGCAATGGAATTTCTATTGCTGTTACAATCACTGAAAAAAAGAAATAGCAAAGATCATTTGAAGGTGAATTTCAACTCTCCTGGGCTCTTCCTGTTTCATTCATTCTTATATGTCTTAGTTAAACATAAGATATTATTATAAACAATTTATTATAGGCAATAATGATATATAAAATCTTGTTCTAGAAAAACTCTATAATTCAAATTCCTTTTTGCCATGTAGTTCTAATTGGAGATGGTGAAAACTATAAAGTAATTATAAAACTTAGAAGATAATCTCTTATTAATATAGCATAATCAAATCAAACAAAATTTTTCATTAACCAACTTTAGAGTTCATGTCTACAGTATTCTGCTGAGAGGGGGAGGGTAGGTAAGACTGAGAATATGGTGCTTTGACATTGACTTAAAAAAAACCAAACTGCCTCTCAACTTTTTTAACAGCTTGTAGATAAATGCATCTGTTCCAAAACTTGCTTTGTAATGAGAAATATTAGAAATTATAAAATTTTCCATGTAATGCAGGCAAGAAAATATTAAAACTAGGTTGATCTGTATCATTCATAGTTATACAGATATAGATACACACACATATATATATATAAAAATATAAACATATATATATATAAAGAGAGAGAGAGAGAGAATAGTTTCATAATTATGGCTCATTATCTAGTAAAGAGAATCTACTCAAACTAACCAAAATTAAAGGACAAAAAATTACTAATGACATCTGTCTTCATTAGGGGGCATTAGAATATCACTCTGGTCCACACTCAGAGTCCCCAATAGTGACACATTTGTAATGTAAACTCTTATCTTCTGCCTTATTTCTTAATTATTCTTTAACATTGTTCTTTTTTTTTTTTTAATTCTGATTAGACTCTAATAAGTTTGGCTAGATAACCAAATCATTTAGCTATGAACTATAGGCAGGAAGGTTCCAGGTTTAAATCTTGGCTCAAACAGTAGCTACATATTCATGGCACATCACTCAGCTTCTCTAAATATCAGGCAACTTAAGACTTAAGACTTTGAAAACAGATTGTACAATATAATGAATCTTGTCTTTACCTGAAATATTAATACTATATATGTAAATTATCCCACTTATTTATAGACTAATCCTTCCCACAATCTTGATCTAGAAAAGAAAAATAAAACTGCTCTTGAAAAGAATGAATAAGATAACTTTGGAAAGGAATGATTTTGGGATATGTATTTTGTTGACTGGTTCCTTTTCTAAATACCCAAATTGCTCAGATTTCTATTTTCCTTTGCTCTGTAAAGGCTTGTCATCTGCAAATTATTATTTGGAAGAAAAACTATTGAAAACAGTATCACATTTGGTTGCATTGGTTGGTTCATGAAAAAACAAAAGAATTAAGGAGTTACCTGTATGAATCTCTATTGCTGATAGTATCATGCCCTGAATCTTCTTGTTCATCTCCTGCTACATTAAAACAGACCTTTTTCCCATTCCTTTCTCCCTTCTCATTGTCACTGTCAGTTGGTATTAAAGACTCAGATGTTTTGTGTTCCAATTTGGGAGAATATGTTATTGAAGACAGAAGGCTGCAATATGATAAAAAGCCAAACAGAATAAGTGTAATTTTTCAACACTGCCTGCTAAAGATGATAACTCTGTTATTTATTAAACATGACAAATATACACACATTTCTGTGCTTCTACCTTCTTGTTTTCATCAACTGAATAAATTAGAAATAAAAATATGCTGCATGAAACTCATAGTCTTGAAAAACAGAAACAATTATGATGTGAGGTACAATTTCCTGATACATAAAAGAATGAGTTCAAACCTTAAGGTGAAAGAGCTTATGATCATACAGCTAGAACTAGAAAGGATTTCTTTCTTGTAAAATGCTCTAGCATTCCACATGCTATGATTATAGTGATGAAAACACAAAGATGAACCAGAACTAAAAACAAATCAGCTCTGGTCCTTAAATATATAAAAATGCTCTACAAGTAAAATATGTGTGGAGGTGGAATAGAGATCACAAAAGTCCATTCTCAATAGTTTCAATTCTCTAATATTCTTGCCAAAAAAATCCCTCAAGGTTTTCAGCTCTATTCCAGCCATTCAAAATCATAACTGTACCATTTATCTTGCCATTTACTCAATTTTTCTACCCAATTTTTAAATCTTTGGCCTTTCTAATATAATTATGGATATTTCACCTCTTCTACTTATTGACTCTTCTGGCTTTCCATCCTCATCATGAGTTCTAAGCTCTCAAATTATCCATATTCTCCAATTAATAACTCATGTTATTATTTCTTTTCTTTTTGTATGAAGATAGGGCCCAATGATCAGCCCCTCAATTAGTTTATTCCTCTAGATTTTTTGCCCTTTTCACCTTCACATCAATGATCAACTAACTACCTTAGTGCAACAAAACAGAATTATTCATTTAATTCTCTTGACTGGTTTATAATAGGCTCTGGACTTTACCAATCAGCAAGAATTAAGTATTTACTATGTATTAGGCAGTAGTCATTGACAGACATAAAGTAAATTAACTCTGCTGTAAAGAAGGACACATTTTATTTATATATGAATAAGCTCATGTAAAATATTAATGAATTAAATGCCAGCTAAATAGACTTGGGAGAGAAATATTAAGCAAAACTTAGGAAGGACGTCATTGGAAAAATGTCATTTGAGAAAAAATTTTGAAAGAAAGAAGGGATTCTAAGAAGCAGAAGTGAAGTGGAAGTACTTTCAAAGCAAGAAGGGTATAGATGGAAGAGGGAGTTTTCTGTACAAGGCATGGCAAGAGGTCTAGACAGAAGAGTATATAGAGGAACATTATACAGATTTTTAAAATGTAGACTGGAGCCATATTTTGAAGGGCTTTAAAATTTAAACAAGGTGGATATAAAATGATAAATTTACAAGTAATACATTAGAAGCCATCAAGTCCAATATCTCATTTTATAAATGAAGAAACCAGGGCTCAAGAAATTAAGTCTTTTACCTGGAATCATATAAGCAGTAAATGTTTTCAGAAGGATTTCACATTAGGTTTTCTTCCTCCAGAATTCTATCCACTATATCACCTAAATGCCTTATCATAAATATTGGCTATCTTTAAGATGACCAAGAGTTCCAAGAAATGATCTTCTTTTGTTTTAGTGTACATGATAAAACCAATTCCAACAAGTTGTTTTGTTGTGTTTCTAATATCCCTTTCCCTGCTCCCACAAAAGAACTTTCTTAAAAGAACACAGGAAAAATAATAAGAACAAAGTACATGCAATGGTATCAGTTCAAACTGGCTTTTCAAAGAAATTGTTGAATGCTGAGAAATGGAAAATGGATAATGGTAAAACCAATGATTCTGATTATTATTATATTTCTTAATTAACTGTAGTAAGGCAGTCACTATAATGAAAACCAAGAGTTGAGAAAATGTCTTAACAATCAAAAAGCAATTAATTAATTAACACTTAATTTCCTTCCCAAGAAGATAAATATAGTATCCAAAGGCAAAACCATTCTAAAGTATAAACTAATTTGCTAAATAAACAATGGTGCCAGAAGACATAAGCAGTGTTTCTTTAGAAAAAAAATAAGTATCAGAGAAAGGCAAAACAAATTTGACACAGGTCAAATCATCTCAAAAATGTTTCTACATAAAAAGTGAAAGAGAATCCCTAGTAACTAGGAAATTGAACACAATGGACATCATCATGACAGTGATTTGTTCTTATTTTCAATAGTAATAGTACCTCTATAGCTCTCACTACAGTGGTTATATGAGGATGATAAAATAGTACTCAGGAAAATGAGGTTAGGAAAAATGTTTGAAATAGACCAAATAGACACAGGAGATATCCTTGTTGGAGGCAAAATAATTTAAAAATCACTGAGAAATCAATATTCAGAAAAATCACACAAGAGAAAAGCAAGAAAAGAAAAAATATATTTATCTTTGATAAATATTTATCCCTGATGAACGTATGAGCAGGGAATAGTTAAGCTTTCATAAATAATTTTCTATATAATTCTACATCTTCAGCTAAAAGACTATTTAGAAAATACAAAGAAAAGGAGACTATGCTGTTTTATTGTTTGTTGACTTTAAAAATAGTCTTATGGAATCTAAAGCCTTGGATGTGAAAAAGACTCAATGACTTTCTTCCAATGAGGTGTTTCTTATGCATAAAATACAGCCATACAAGATACAACCTCTAAGATGAACCTATTGAGATAACTGTACTAAATGATCCCATAGTTATCCAATGAAGCATGAATAAAAATAAATTTGTCATGGTCTTGAAGTATGACCTTCTTATGGAGGATGACCTTTCCAGAATCCAGATGGAAAAGAAATTCCCTTAGGGATAATGAGGTCTAGGCAATGTTGTTGTTTATAGATTGCAACAAGCTAATTGCATCAATCTCCATTATTCCTTAGGGTATCTACAATAAATCCACAACTACTCAAAGGAAATTTACCCAGTAGTTCACACAGAAAAGAGAAAGATTAAAAACTGCTATTTCTCAGACTATAACATGCATTTGGCTCATCAGTCTGTTGAGTTAGAACATTAATGATAAGCAATGTATAAAAATGGGGTGAAATCAAAAATTGATTTTAAGGAATAAACAAGTTGGATTATATTAAGGAAAAAGTATACTCACAACCAATGAGAATTTATTAAACAAGTACTTACTATGTGTTACATACTATGCTAAATTGTGGGAAAACAGAAAAATTAAAAGGGCAATTTTGCCATTAAGAAACTTATAGTCAAAGAGTTTACCAGGGGGAGATGGGGAAGAAAAATACATACAAAAGACAAGCTATATAAAGGATAAATTGAAGGTAATAGAATAAAGGCACTGAAATTTAGAAGGATGGAAAAGGCTTCCTTTTGGAGGTGTGATTTTACTTGGCACTTGAAGGAAGGAAAAAGACTGGACAAGAAGAAATCAAGTTATAGAAGGCTTAAAACCTAAAAAAAAAAAAGGTTTTATATTTGATACTGAAGATAAGAAAGAGCCACTGTAGTCAAATGAATGGGGAGCACAAACATAATTATACCTGCTTAGGAGAAAAATAAATATCTCTAATATCAAGGATGATATTAGACGGAAGAGGTCAGGTGACTGAGAAGATAATTGTACACTCATCAATCATTGGGAATTTAGAAACAGGAAAACATTTGGGAAGAAAAATAATGAATTCAGTTTTGGATATGTTGTGTTTATGATGTCTAAAGGATATCCAAGTGGAGAAGTCCAATAGGAAGATGTAAACATGAGACCGGAGGTAAGCAGAGAGGTTAGGCTAGATAAATGAATTTGAGAATCATCAGCATATAGATGACAATTAAATATATGGGAGCTTAGGAGAACAGGAAGTCAAACAATACACAAAGAAAGAGATTTAAGATTGTCCAGGACAGAGACTTGTGAGACTTTGTAATGAAATGAGGCTGGAAAGATATTCAAGTCACATTTTAGGAAAAGGGTGTTTCCTTGAATGTCAGGCTGAGGAATTTGAATAGTGTTTGACAGAATAAAAAAGTCTTTAAAGAATCCTGAGAAATAACATGATGAAATCTAAGCATAAGATTAGTCTGACAGCAGCACAAAGTGTGAATTGAAAGGGTCAAATGAAGAAGATAGAAAGATATGTAAGCAGTATATGGTCATAAGAGATGATCTGATTGATAGATTATCTGCATTAGGGAGGTAGCAGTGGAAATATAGGAGAGAAAAGAAGTACAAGAAATGAAAGATAGGCAGAGTTATGTTCACATATAGTATATGTATATAGTATGTATGATTTGGCAATTTGCTTCTAAGAGAAGTGAAAGAGGGACATGAGATACTCTGTAGTCCCATGAAGTTAAAAGGAGGAAGATCAGGTTTCAGAGAAAAATCAATAAGCCCGAATTTTGACACATCAAAACTGAGGAGTTTATAGGATATCAAGTCCACATATCCTATTTGCATTTGGAAATGGTAATCTGAGGATGAGAAAAGAATTCAGGAATTAGGGTATATAGAATTAGGTGTCACTGATTTAGCAAACACAATTGAATTAATTTTAATTAAATTAAATTTAAAAAAAAAATTAATAAAATTCAATTAATTGAAACCTTAAGAGTAGTGGGGATGGTTGGGGGAGGGAGGTAGAATAAATATCTCAACATGCCCATATTTCATTAAAGGCATCATTTGTTTTTTTGTGTCTATTTTTTGTGTCATAAATCCCCCTTTGACTTGCTGTGAAACCTATGCACTCTATAGGTTGTTTATTAATGCATAATCTTACATATGGAACAAATTATATAGGAATAAGGATATGACTCTTTTTCCCCCATCAAAGTTTGTGAACTTTCTGGAGTCTGTCCACAGAAAAACCTATATGTGTAAACCATGGTAATTAAGAACTCCTGATTTATTATCACTGAAAAAAAAAATTGGTAGATGAAGTTTTCATAATCACCTTAGTAGCAATTTATACTATCTTCTAGTTTTCTTTCATTTTCTTTTGTGAAAGAGCAGGAATAGTACCTCCTCCAATTCAGGAGACATTTAAAATGGAGCAGGTTATCATTTCCTCAGGTGAGACTAGCTTTCAATTCTTTGTCTGATTTCATAGTAATTTCTGTTAAATTATTTAGGAAAATGTACATGATGATCTTTCAACAATTTCAAACCAAGTTTGACATCAAGGGCCATCCTAATATCTGTTTCTACCTTTGATGAGCTGGAATCTATAAGTGAAAGTCATGTACTCAGCAATCAATTTATCAGGCAAATTCCTAAGTTTTTTGGGGGGATGCTACAGGACTCAATATATTCCTATTTTCTATAATTTATTCTTTCCTGTTTTACATTAGTTTTAATTCTTTTACTATAATAATTTTTATTACTTTTCCCTTTTCATTCTTCCCTATTCCTTTAATCAATTTTGGGATTTATATGGATTTTTCTCCTTATAATATAAGAACAAAAGGGTAGGAAACAAACAGAAACATGGAACTTATTGTTATCAAAATGTACTTTCTTAAAAGGAAAAGACACTTTACTTCTTGTAGGATAAGCTTAATCTTGGTCCTAATGACCAGAGCTATAACTTCAAATTATATATTCCAAAGAGCAAATAGGCTCTTATGTCCTTAAAGGATGTGAAATATTTAGAGTACAAAAAGAAAATATTTTATTTGTTGAAATCTTAGGACATTTTTAGGATAATTTATTGTGGATTTATTTTGAATTGCAATATAGGAGGAAGTACCCCCATTAATGAGATCCCCAACCATCAAAGCATTAATAGATAAGTTTCTATTCAAATATTTCTTAAATAATAAATAAATGTTTATTAATTATCTATAGAATACATAAGTAACCTCTTAGCACTCTGTAAACAAAGTTTTAAAACAATCTACTATAGACCATATTGAACAGTACAATCTAAATAATAAAATTACATTTATTAAAGGAAGTTAAGTTTTAATGTCAAAAACTGTCAACTTTTCTGCCAAAAGATCATTTTTGAACTGAGGTTTGGAAATAACAAACAATTGTTTAAAAATAACTTGCCATTCCCACATCAGCTTTGTTCCAAGTCCCTAATTTATTGGTAAACAGAGGAAGTAATAAGTATGCCACACCAAATGTCATCAAAAAAGTCATTTTTAAAATCCTATCATTCATTTGAAAAATAACTCATTTGGGGAAAAAAAAAGATTAAATCCAAACTATTAATAAAACTCTTGACAAAATGATGTAGGAAACATTCAATGATAATTTTTAAATTATGATGCATCTGTCCTTGAGACTTTGAATTCTTAATTTGGACTGATTTGCTTAAAAACTAAGCTACTAATGGAGACTTTAATAACTGCATGTGCATTTACAATAGAGGAATGTAGCAGCAATAGTTGCAAAAATAAAAATATAGATTATGTATTAGTACTTGATGGGAGTTGAGGTCCCTTTAAGATTCCTTTCTAATTGCCCAACCCATGGCTGACCTTGATTCACAAATCCTGATCAAAGGCACCCTTTTGAATATCCGGGCCCAGCCCCACTATCAGCTCAGCTTCCCCCAGCCCTCACCTGAGCTGAGCTAACTGAAAAGCCCTCCAAGAGCTTAGGGGTACCGCCCATCATCTTCTAGGTATAAAAGAAACAAGCGGGAACTCCCTCTTTGCAGGAGCCCTCCCAGCCAACACATCATATCCTTCCAGCCATGTAGAGATTCCTGCCCGCCCAGCAGCCACCTTTGGCCCTGGTGTCTTTCTAACTGAAATTTATTTCCAAATTCCTACAATAAACCTTTTATTTATCAATCTAGGTTTTTGGGCCTATAAATTCATTTTACAGGGGACACTGCACCTCATGGGATTATCTTACTATCTATGCCCCCTTTCCTTTCCCTCATTATACTTAAATTATAAACCATAATTTGTGAGTACAAAATAAAATCCATGTGTCAATATTACCTTGACAGAGAAGTTTGCAACTACAAATACATGAAGAGAAAAGTAAAGTTTAATAAGAGTTAGGGACTATATTAAATAAATAGAATTCCTTAAGATGATTGTCATCAAATAAAAATATAAATACATTGATAGACATGGATATACATATATAGGTGTTATGTATATAAGCCTATTATATATATAAGATGTATGCCTGTATGTATATATACATATATATGATAATATAAAATGAAAGATAAAGCAACAAAAATCATAGGGAAGCAAAACTATTCCAACTAGAAAGGTAGAAATATTCATTTCAGTTAGAGGTAAAATGAGTTATATATTAAATGTAGGTGCTGATTTAGTCTTAAAAAGGAGAAATTTCAACTTGTAATTTGAACTGAATTTATGTGTTTGTTTTCTTCTTATTTATTGGAATGGTTGTGGATTTTTGTAAATTACAGTCATTATTCATTCATCTAAACTATGCTTTCTGAGCACTGAGAATATTGTCAGTACTATGCTAGATATGAGATTGCTTTTTATCTCTTTCCTTTTTAAGATTTTATAGTTCAAATTTATGTTTTTATATTTGTTTATAATGTTAATTTGATACTATAAAATAAAATTATATGAGTCTTACATTATATATTTATGTCTCATCATAAATATGTTTATTGCATTTTCATCACAGTCTTCAAATATCAAACTTCTGGAAGGTAGGACCTCCAACTAACATAATTCTCATCAATTCTCAATTTGGCGATAACAGAGATGAACATGTGGTAATAATTTAAGAAGTCACATTTCACAAAAATGGGAAAATGAAAAGTATAAAGATATTATATAATATACTTACTCATCTATTTGACAGACACATATTTCCACCTCTTTCAAAGCAGTTTGAAGCTTGCCCAGCAATTTCTGATAAATGTCTTGTGTTTCTAAATCCTCCTCTTTTAACAGATACCGGAGGCCATGCCCATCCTGCTGTCCCAGAGACAGTCCTGAAGGGGCTGCCATAGTGGTGATGGTATGCTGGATATATACCATAGGATTGAGTTTTCCTACAAGATGCAAATATTTTCACACAAACTTAATATATCCATTAACTTTTACAACATCTTTATAATTCATTTTAAAGACAAATCCATGAATAATGAGGATAACATCCTTCCTATCACTGGGGCTATGAGGAAGTTAAAATTCCTTAGGTGACTTCCTTAAAGCTTGGGAAATCACATTAAGCACCTTTCCCACTGCCAGAGGAAAAGATTTCCACTGTTGTCTGGGTCAAAACAAAGAAGGGATGGCTGTATTCATCACTGCAGCTGCCAGAGCAGTTATAGCACAACCCTTCAATTAGAGTTTCATTTGGGATAAGAAAGTGGTGGAATTGGAAACAGCATTCTACTTTAGGATCATGGAGTCATAATTTTAGAACTGGAAGGGACATTAGAAATCACAGATGCAATCTGGAGAAGCCTCCATCCCATTTCACAAATAATAAATTGAGGCACAGAGGGGTTGAATGACTTACCTAGGATTACACACTATATATCTGAGGCAAGATTTGAACTCACTATTATTACTTCAAACACAGTGCTCTACCCACCACATGTTGCTTCTATTTTTCAGGCCCACTTTTCTATTCATAATATCTATCAACCTCCAGTAACAAAAGTGACAATCACTTAGATACATGAAAAAGGATGAAAATTAATACAAAAAGGAGTGGTTAAAACCTACATGCCTGTGGAAAGACACATAGATGAAAAAATCCATATTTAAAAATAGATGATAAAATTGCTTCTTCTTTTTAAAAAGCAGGCTAACTTCAAAAAGGCCAATTGAGAGTGTGGAGTAGCAGGAAAACAAGGATTGGTATGAAGTAATGAAAATTAAGGTTCAAATTGAGTCTTCAATTCTTACTGTATGGCTGGTGGGCAAGTCACTTAACCACTGTAAAACTACTTTTATTCTTCTAGAAAAGAAAAACAATCATAGTACCTATATCACAAGTTTGTTGTAAGGCTCAAATGAGATACTATGTCAAAAGTGCTAATGATAAGTATCAATTAATCAACTAGCAATTGTGTCAGGTATAGTAAGTGCTAGGGATAAAAAGATAAACAAACAAACAAAAATCTCTACTCTCAAGGACCTCACATTCACAGGGAGAAACAAAATGCAATCAGCTATGTACAAAGGGTACTTCAACAGGAAAGCACTATGATTTAGGAAGTCCAGGAAAGATCTCTTGCAGAAAAATTCAGTTATTCTTACAATTATTGGTTTTGTTGCTATTATTAAATATCAAATTTATTATTATTTAAATGACACAAACTTACCAGATTGTGCCTTTATCTACTCTTCTATAAGAAAGTTGACAAATCAAACATCTGGAATGTCTAATAAATACAGTTTCCCCAATTTCTCTCTCCCTCTCAAAAAACCTCTACCAATTCCTGAACTAGTTTACTGATTGGCTATATAAATTATGCCAAGAAATTGTTAGGCTATGTGAAGAAAGTTCCATTTGTCTTTTTTTTTTTTTTTCGGAACATTAAGCAATTGTCCCCTATCTTTTATTACCATTTGGATATAATTTGAACTTTTGGAAGAGGCTAAGTTTTTCTACAATGTTAATTTTTGCTGCTTTGCTTCTCCAGGACCAGGGGAGACAGACAAGAAATAAGGTGCCTTGCAGAATGAGTAGTACATGCATCCTTTCATCCTTCTCCTTTCTACCACTAGTGATTTGTATATTATTAACAATTTTTTTAAATTAAAGCTTTTTATTTTCAAAATATATGCATTGATAATTTTCAACATTCACCCTTTTAAAACCTTGTGCTACATTTTTTTTCCCCTCTCTCCTATTAACAAACTTTATAAAGACCAGGTTCTTAACCCTTTTTCTAATGGATTCTTTTGCCAGCAAGATGAAACTTGCAGATACCCTTCTAGAATGCTTTTAAATGCATAAAATAAGTATAGTAATTATAACTAAAATTCAATTATCAAAATATGTTTTTTTTTTAATTCATGGACTCCAGATTATGAACTCATGAATTAGAGTAAGATACTCATGAAAACAATGAAAATGATTATAAACATCTATTTTTAAATTTCAAATAAATTTTACAAGAATCACCATACCTTGCTCAGAAACTTTATTTTCTTTATCATGGGAATTATGTTTTCTGTTGTCCAATTGTACTCCAAAGGCACTCCCCAGGGATGTTGAGGTTTTGGGATAAGAGACTTCCATGACATTGATGTGGCAGTTAGTGGGACAAAAATCACTGCTGTGCAATGGAGAGATTTTGGACTTGGCCTGTTTAAAGGTAGGCCAGGCTCTATTCTTAAGTACACGTGAAAACTGTGGATTAAATAAATAAATTATATTATGTTATAGAATTTCACATACTACTATGACATTCAACAACACCATGAAGGAATTAATCATATGAATTAAAAACAACAAACAAGAGTTAAAAATACAGATATGAAGTGCCTCTTGCCCTTCTAAAATTTAATAAAGAGGTATTTGTACTTCATGATTACAGGTCACTGAAAGAAAAGTACAATAACTCTTTCAGATGCTAAAACAGCAAAGGAAAAGACTTGAGAATTGAATTCATTGAGAATTCATTGAGATTGCCTCAATTTGGTGACAGATTTTTGGATACAAGGTGGCAAAGAAGTAAAAATGAGAACCTTTAGGTCAGGGGAGTGGAAAATGAATTCTAAAGTAGATTCTGCTTTCTAGGAACATGGGGAACATTCTATAAAACAATGGGGACTTCTTTGGTAGTCTGGGAAAGCCTATAGACCATTTCTTAGAGTAAAATAATATTTTAAAAATAAGATTGTAAATAAAGATCATAAAATAAAATTTAAAATAAACTACAAATGATTGCCATGGAATCCAATTACATTGCATTAGAATTATCAAATTTAAAATTAAATAAAGTACAAATCCTCAGACTCCAGATTAAGAAATCCTGTGCTAGATTGTGGGAAATGATTGGTTCCTCCATATTTGCAAGGATAAGTCTTTTTTTTTAAGACAAACAAAATTCTCTATCAGTACTTGCTCTGGAAGAGAAATTGACAATCAGACAGAAATGGAGAACATATCTGGATAACTGAAATCTCCCCACTATTTCAGTTCTAGGTACCACATTTTAAGAAGTTCACTGATGCTTTGGAAAGAAACCAAGGAATCATGATTCTGAGGCAAAACCAACCCAAACAAAGATTTGAAGAAACTATAAATGTTGGAGAAGACAAGGCTAGGAAGGATAAGATGGTAGTCTTCAAGCATTTAAAGAACTTCCATCTGGAAAAGAAATTAGACTTTTTTTACTTGATGCAGGACTAGAACACTAGTTAGAAGTTAGAGAGAAGCTATTTCTATAAAGAACAGTAAGAAACAAGAAGAGTAAACAACTTCTTAATGGTTAGAGTTGCTCCAAAATGGGTAGAAATGGTTGCACAAGTAAGTTCTTTTCAGTCCCTGTGATGTGGGTTGTGCTCCCTTTAAGAAACTAATCCTTTCACATGGATTTATTCCTTTTTGATTCCCAGCCCCATCTAGCAGATGCATTATCAATTCAAGAAGCTAGGACCTTTGATTCACAAATCCTGTCAAAAGCACCCCTTTGAATTCCAATAGGAGATCTGGGCTCTCACAACCCCCACCCAGATCTGAGCCAACTTGGGACACCACCCACAGGCCCCTTTGGCTAAATCTCTCATTATAAAAGAGCCAAGGTGGAGCTCTCTGTTTGTAGAGGTTCCTAACATGGCAGCCTTATGACTGGCTGCCAAGGCTTCTGAGATGTTTTTTTGACCTGAACAGATCTAGATGTGTTCTATCATATCATGATTAGATGACATTCATTTGTTAATAAGTTTTCAGGCATGTCTTACTCTGTGTGACACTATTTAGGATTTTCTTGGCAAAAAAGTGGTTTCTAAAGTGGTTTGTTATTTCCTTCACCAGCTCATTTCACAGATGAGGAAGCTGAGACAAATAGGGTTAAGTAATTTACCCAAGGTCACACAGCTAATAAGTTTTTGAGGCTGCATTTGAACTCAGGTCTTTTGACTTCAGTTCAATACTCTATATATTATGCCACCTAGCTATGCCTGGGAAAGGGCTAATTTAGCAGAGAGCCCTTATTTTACACAAGGGAAAATTGAAGAGCAGAATAGTTCAGTCATTTACCTGAATGCCATAAAGAGTTAGAGGTGAAGTAGGTCTAGTTAGTCCTAAAATTCTAGCTCTTTACTTCCAAGTCAGTGCATATATGAACCTGCCTTCTGTAACTATATGCATGTGGAACATATGGGTACATAGATGAAAATAAGAACTATCAAATGAATCCTCATTAAATACTTAATTCAAAGCAGTATACACACACACACACACATGTGTATATACATATGCACAATCACACATATTCACATATGGATGACCACTTATGGAATTATTCTAAAACTGAAGAATTTATCCCAAATTAAGAAGGATATTAAAGAGAATTTACAGTAAATGTTGTGTTTTAAACAGTACATATTTTATTTCTGAATCATTCACACACTATTCTACAGTGACTGGTCACAAATTTAGTCAGGTCATGAGTTAAGGTTCAAATCTCTCTAATATATGTGCTGAAAAACATTTAAAGCCTATAGAACTAGGCTAAAAAATCTATAATGTGCTCAATAAGCCTGATAATAGAAACACTAGGAACTTTCTAGTTTCCATTTTTAGAACTTAAACTTTTGCAATCCAACTAAGAGAAAAGCTAAGACATTATAAGACTTTGGTTACTATGGATACATTTTAGCTCAGAGAAAAATGGGATGTTTGCAGACTGCTCATCTACAATAAAACTACATTGCTATTGTTAATATGCTTTAAAACTAAAATATAATAAGTTGTAAATTTAACATAATAAATGTTAACATGCATAATGCCATGAATTTAGTATATATAAAGTATATAACATTACAGTCATACCATATTATACACAGAGTAATATCACAGAAATTCTAACTTAATTCAAATGATTATTCTATGCCAAAAACTCCTGAAATCATCTTTCTGACTTTTGGTAATGTTTTCCAAAAGAGGAAGAGATATTCAATTAACCTAAATTTACCAATAGTCAATAAAGAACAATTCATAAAGAAACTAAATCATGGGAACATTGTCTTCATTCCTCAATGAAAAAATCAAAATGAATTACCAAAAAAAAATATGAGAGTAAATTTTAGAATTATGTACCACTACCCAAGAGTGGTTTATATGGCTTAGGACCAATTTACATTAAGAACATCATCACATATAAACAACCAAATAAATGTTTGTGAATTATTCCCAGCCATGACTATACACTTGTATTTCTAATCGCATATAGGACATCTGCATACCAGTGTATTTTAATTATTCATATTTTAATCTTCATAGTGGTCAAAATTTAATTTAGTAATTTGTTTCCAAAATCTGTTTCTCTTTATGACATGAGGCCATTTTCAACTGACTTATTCTTCAAATTTATTTGCATTAATTTTATATAAATTTGCTGATCAAATATTTTTCTAAGTGAAAGTTCTTTGAAGGAAGGCTTCACATCCCCCATGTACAACAGTGCCTAGATATAGTATGTACTTAAAACTGAAATTATCATTCTACCACTTAAAACATTTTAATCCCCTTTACTTACTGTTCCTTCACCTCAGTGATTAAAAAATTAAATTGAAAACTCTGAAGTCTGCCTTCAAACGCTTTCACAATGTCTAGTCAGACTGAATAATTTGCTATATTCTTTCCTTCCATGACCAATCTTTCTATATTCTTTATTACTCATGCTTTTCCATCTTCCTGGAATGTGACTTCTTTTTTTCCCCTCTATTGCAATGCTACCTACCTAAAACCCTAGATCATTCTCTATTCCTTTACCTATGTAGTCAAGTCTTTACCAATGTAGTCAATAATAAACATTCTCATTTCATATAATGCACACTAATTGGTTTATACCTCTAGCATGAATTTCATTTACTTCATATTTTATATTATCATTATTTGTCCTTATTGTAAGAGGTGGGATGACAAAAACAGATAGAAGGTCAGATTTCTATTCAGAAATACTGGGTTCACATCTTCTCTTTGACACATATTAATTGGGTAACAAATCAATTCTCTGAGACAGAGATGATTGGCTCTTTCATATCAATGGGAGAATTTCAGCATTGGGAATTTCCTATACTGATGAAACCATAGATATAGATACATACAGACATATTTTTATATGTGTGAGAAGTTCTCAGGGACTGTGGTGCAGTGATAAGAACACTGAATGAAATTCATCTGGGTCAAAATCCTAGCTCTTAGACTTACTATGGAGTGATTTATTATTCTAAGCAACTCTATGGCAAACTGATAAACCACATCTTCAGAATGAGCATAATAAGAATTATATTGTATATCTCAGAGCTTCTGAATTTTTTTTTCTTCATTTGTGATCTCTTTTCACTCAAGAAATCTTTATGCTTGAATCTGAGTTGAAATGTTTTTGGCAGTGTCCATATATGCACAGTGCAAAGTGCACATGCTCTGTATTAAAAGTTGTAGTGAAATTGTGTGAAATCGTGACATAGACAAGCACTGCCAGAAACAAGTTGGATTCATTATACATTTGATTTGAATTAATTTTCAGTCACTGCATTCAAAAACTTTTTACTGTTGTCAAATTTTTTGTGACTCCCACACTGAGTTACATGACCCCATATGGCATTACAACCCACAGTTTAAGAAACTTTTGTCTATTTCACAGGTTTTTTTGCAATGAGAATTTTGTATAAATCTTCTGTACTTTACAAATGAGAGACATTATATCCAAGGAAAAAGTAATACAACAAGAGTCTATATCACAATCAAAATTTTCCTTGTTTGCTGACAATTGGTCTATAGAAGGGCTTCTTTTTTCCCCCAGGCAATTGGGGTTAAGTGACTTGCCCAGGGTCACACAGCTAGGAAGTCTTAAGTATCTGAAACCAGATTCGAACTCAAGTCCTCATAATTTTAGGGCTCATGCTCTATCCATTGCACCACCTAACTGCATCTTATAGAAGAGCTTCTTAATTTTTTTTCCACTCATGATTCCTTTTTGCATAAGAAAATTTAAATGACTATATATATATATATATATATATATATATATATATATATATATATATATATATATATATATATATATATATATATATATAATTTGCTGATAATAAATCATAAGGCATATCCAAGTCATGGATAATAAGTCCATCACCCCTACATTCAGTTACAAAATACCATGTAAGGTTGAAATCCACCATTTCAGAAGCTTTGGTCTATGGAATGTGGAAGGGGATAACATGGGTAAAAAGTACCAAAAAAGGGAAATAATAGGCCAAGAATAGTATTAAGTTAGTTAAGTAGAATCTAAGAACTCAGGAGATTTAATGGGGCTCATACATCTTCTATGATAGATGATGATTTATTGGGCTCTTATTTTATTCCAAAAAGAATTAATCAGTTTGAAATGATTCCATAGTAGTAATTAAAAGTTATGATAGTATTAGAGCTGTGAACTGCAGATTATAAATTCACTTGTTTAATTAAAAGAAACCAACTAGAGGACCTCCACCTTAGGTTTTCCTTGTTATGGTGACCAATGAAGTCCCATATGACACAGGTGACTCAATTACATAGAAGGTTCCCCAGCTACTTTTGTTCCCCCTCTGTCCTTTGTTATTCCTCTATTGCCCAAAGTGGGGAGATGACTATGGGTATGTAGCCAATAACTGCTCCTCATTGTAGTCTGCCCTTCTGATCAGTTGGCATACATATATGGCATATTTTTACATCCTTTTATCAGCCCAACCTCATAAACCTGCTCCTTGGCTTAGCAGAACCTCCTGAAAGTTCAAAATAGGTCTGTTAAGGTCTGCTGGCTAGACTGTCAACCATTGGGATGCTGTATTTTGTGTAGATTCTTCAAGGGTACAGTCTATCAACTAATGAGATTCTGTATTTTTGGTCTGCTTCACCTGTATTGTCCAAGTATCAAACTCTATAAAACTAAGATCCTGAAGGAAGTGGGAATCTCAAATCATGAGGAAAATTTGAGGTCCACTTCATTGGAGAGAGCCATGAACCCTTTAAAAAAGTGCCATTAGCTCAGAACTCTGCCTCAATAGTTTTTCTTATAGATTTGAAAATTTTTAAAATCCTTATACTACAGAGAAGCAGCAAGAGATATGCTTTCTTTGCTCAACAGCTTTTGAGAATTTCAAACATTACATATTTATCTCAGCCTTGAAGGACTGATACAGACCATCAAGCAACAACAGAACCTTCCCATCAAAGGAACACTAAGCTCTAATTTAAGAATAAAGAAAGAATAGATTGCAATGAATTCTCATTCAATTCAACATTTTATTTATCACAGGTTTATAATGTCTTGTGCTATGTATAAAGTACTGTATTTTCAAATAGAGTCAGTGCTCTTGGCACTTCTGTAATTAGTTCCCCTTCTAGAGACCCCATGATAGTTTTCACATTAGTGAATCCCACCATTCTAAAACCTATACACAGCATGTAGTGAACCAGTGAACTAAGTTCCAATAAAAGCCTAAGACAGATCAAATCCTAAACTATTTCTTTTAATTATCCCAACTGAATTCATTTACCCTTTCCATTCCAAGAAAAATTGTCAACTAGTGGGCATAGTTTGCAAAGGGGAAATAGATGGTTCCAAGGACATAGTTCATACAAAATGCACTCTGGGCATTTTTAACTTCTACAATATCATCACCTTTTTTGTAATTTTATCTTAGCTAACTTTAAAATGATCTGACTTCTTCTAGCTTTACTCATAGACAGAATGTAGTAATCATATTTTGCATTCAGATAAAGTTTTGGTCTTATCTTCAAAGAAATTTCATGTACTGGAAGAAAGACTTGGAAAATGTTTTCTATCATTTGTATCCAAGAAGGTATGGGATACTTCCCCAAAACTAAGAGTTAAATTAAATCCAAAACTTTTTAGAAAATATGTATTAAGACTTTTGATTTAAGCAATATGTAGAATTTTAAGATTACAATATGGGATATTAATATTAATATGATCACTTAACTTTTTAACACTAAAAAAGAGCATTTTCACATACAAAATAGAACAGAAAAAAAGGATCCCACATGAAAACTATAGATCTTTTAAGAATACCTCATTTTTCCTTTTTATCATAAGTTCTAATCTTATCGTAGATAAGTTCTAAATCTAGCCTCCTTGTTTGTTTTACCAAAGGCTTTCAATCTGTCTTCTTCTGTAATTTCAACAACCATTTTTTATTCTTTTATTTTAGGGTTGAAGGGAGCCTATCTCTAGACTTCATTCCAACTCCTACTTTTTTTCCATTTTAGTGAAAGAAAAAGAAAAGCAAAACCAAGATAATGAATATTCAGTTAAGCAAAATATATTTACATATTTCTCTTGTCCAAAAATGTCTTATCATATATTTTGAATCCTATCAGGGGTAGGTAGCAGGTTTCATTAAAACTTTCCATGAAGAAGCAAACATTTGTAAAAGAAAATAGTTCAATGAATTCTGGCTAATTAACTACTTTCTGCATTAAAAATTATAACATTTTTACCTTTTTGTAGCTGGATATTCTTCTACATATGTGCTCAATTTTATCACTGCAAATGGTGCCAAATTTACTCTGGAGATCAGCAGGGATGACTTCATTTAAAGAGTTTAGGCTAGTGCAGTTTTGCACAAAATGTTCATCACTTTTGGCCAGAGCTTCAAGAATCTATAATAGAAAAACAACAAATTAACATATTAAAATCAACCTATTCAAAGAGACATTATTTAGTAATACAGGAAAGCTTTACTTCATGGATATTTGTTTAGAAGGAAGAATATATATTTTTATATATATTCAAAAATGTTGAACAAAGATTAGTTCATAAATCTGATTGCTGATTTTAATACTGATTTTATGAAGACTGCTGACTGATTTTGTATAGGAAGCCAACCCTTTATGGGTAAAAAAAAATCATAAATGTTTTAGAATTATAGAGGGAAAGAAATAGACTAGTTTTCAGAACTATAGGAAAACAATATTTCTCACCCTTTTAAATGAATTATCTTAATTTTTTTTTTAATTTCACATTCCCCACATGGTTTTTCTATTTAATGGATTCTGCTTAATAATCAGACTAGTTGTACCTCTTGTATAGATGTTTAAACATTTAGGTTTGAGTGAGTCATAAAACTTTCCAATGTAATAAAACTAATGGTGTGGGATATTTTAATATATTTCAGTTTTAAATGAACTTTTAAAGTTTACTTCATCTTTGAATCTTTATCATCCTTTTATTTAGTTAATAACTGTAAACCTGAACAGAAGACTTAAACTAAGATTCCCTACTGACAAATATACACTATTCCCTTAAGCAAATGTTGAGATTCACAATAAAATTTTATAAATTTAAGAATAAATTAAGAATTATAAATTAAGAATCTGGTTTTCCTTGGCAAGATATCTTCAAAATTGTTTTATTATGCATGCCAATTGGGGGGGCAGTTAATAATATTTATTTTACACCTAAATGTTTATTTTTAAAAATCAGAGACATATAAATTAAAATTAAAATCTAAACTAAAAAGAAAAAACCAGACTCTATCTATGGAAGAAGGAAATGCCTCAGCTAAAAGTATTTAGGCATATATACTCAGATCAAACCTGAGGTCATTTTAATGTCATTCAGTATGTCCTGGTGAACATAATTGACTAGTTTCTTAAGCAGGCAACTAATGCAATACATACTTATACAACAAGTAGGGACTTTGCAAAGAGTTATACATTCCTTAGCACTATTACTCCTTATGTGTTATTTTTTCCATGTTATGGACAGAATATATAAGAAATCACAATAAAATATAGAGGGAAATGAAGTAGAGATGAAGAAGAGAAAGAGGGATTGCAGACTGCTGTCACAAGGCTAGCTAAGCCTCAAATTTAATTTTTTCAGTGTGAGTACTCACTACATTTACTCAAAGATGGACTATTCTGCAATAAAATAGATGATCTTCCACATTTGTATCACCCAGTAACCAATTTGGTGATGAACCTATCCTATGTGATAGGATTAAACAGAGGCTGCTTTCCATGGCATTGCCTTTGAGAGCCCAACACCTCTCTGCCACAATAAGCCATCAGAGGAAACTGTGGATAGCTAACATTTATGCAATGTACAATACAACATGTATTCTTCAAACACACACACACACACTCACACACACACACACACACACACACACACACACACACATACACCAAAAAAAAAAAAAAAAACAGGCAGAAAGTGAAAGTATCATTCCATTCTACAGGTAAAAGTGATTTGCCCATGTTATCACCAGTGTTAGAATTTGAACTTAAATTTTTTTGGTTAATAAGACCTTTGTTCTTCCCACTAAATTGTTTCCTCTCCTGTAAATTAACATATAACAATATCAAGAGAGAACATTGAAAATTATTTTGTCTGATTTTTTAAAACCCAATCATTGATACAACAATATAGATTTTCTGAATTTAAAATGAATGTTTTAAAAAATCCCTGAATTAGGAAACTGAAAAATACCATTGTTTTGTTGTTCTAAAACACATATTTACTTTATTAAGTAATATTTAAATGTCTTTTTAATTAAAAAAATGCTGATTTTCATAAATTAATTATGCCAATATATAATTAAATGTAAAATTGTAAGAATTATTGATATATATAATAGGAAGAAACCCATGTGAAATGTCTTCTCAAGAATACAAATTTCATTTCCTTACTCTATGTAGACTTTCAGCATATAAAACTATAGCCATTAGCTATTATCTAACAGTAGCAATGTCTCAGAACTCATAAATACAGGGTTGAGTCAATTAATTGGCCAGAAATGAGTACAGAAAAGGTTATAGTCATTTTTAATCCAAGGTGTTTTATTTAAATACCTAAAAAAGGCATATTATCTAATTGTGTTTTTTAAATTTGAAATAACTGAATATTCTCTAAGGAATGCATTAAAATAGGAGTAAATGGGAATACAATGATCAGGCCTTGACCTATATTATGAAGCAGTAATTCAAAATTAACTTTCACCAGTTGAAAAATTGAAAAAATAGATAAGTGGAAAAGAGAAGGTATATATAGATAAGGGGTAGAGTAATAGTTGAACAAAGTAGAAACAATTCAGTAAATAAAATCATTTAAAAAATTTAAGCCCTAAACTTTTTAACTTTCTTAAAAAATTGGCTTATCTGCTTTCAAATATTACGAGTTACAAAAATATTTATTTTCATTACCATCCCATTAGCCCCAAAAGCTCTCATACCTTTGCAGTCAAGCTGAAGAAACCTTTGGGTTCAATCATTTTTTCTACAACATTGCATTTTATGCCTGCAGTGCTATCATATTCATATACAACACCATATTCCAGGTGGACATTGTCTACAGTCAGACTCACATGGTCCTTCTTTCCATCAATGATAGCCATTGTGTTGAACTTGTCAATTACTTCTAGGATAAAGATAATTGTAATCCAGTCAATTCAGAGAATTCTTTTTTTTTTTTTTTTTTTTTTTTAGATTCAAACAAAATTCAAGAGAGTTTTATTGTACATGCAACCAAGTCCCCTAACCCAAAGGTACAGAACTGTCCTTGATAATTATTTTGCTGTAAGTAAATACACACACACATAATATATGTATGTGTGTGTGTATGTATGTATCACAAACTCCACAGGATCGGAGAAAAGATTATGGGATTAGATGTTTAGTTGTAGAAAGGATCTTGGAGGTCCTCATTTGTAAAATGAGGAAACAAGCTGAGAGACATTAAGTCACTTACCCAACAAATTTTGCCTAAGGCAGATAATGCAAGTTCAGTGATGTCATTCTAAACATCATGAAATCAGTTCAGAGTTATTAAGCACCCAAGACCAAACCACCAATAGGCTAAAAAAATCAGGATTCTAATACAACTTTTTCTGATTCCACTTCCAATACTTTCTACTTTACACTAAGTTGTTTCCATATAATGACAATGAAATGTGATAGGAAATAGGGAGTGTAGAGTATTACTTTGGTAATTTTTTCAGATGAAATGTTACTGTAAAGAAAATATGATATATTAAAACTGAAGTATTGAGAAAATGTCCTCACTCCTTGGAAAAAAAGTAAAAAAGGCAGCTCATCAAGCAGCTTTTTCAACTGTTCAAGTCCCTGCCAATAGGTAACATCACATATTATATGGGAGGAAGAATGATCAATAAATATTTAGTTAAAAACTATCAAGAGGAGAATAACTATGACAACAATAGGATAACTATGTCCTAAGAATATCATGAGTAATTTAAAAGGAATCCTGAAAGTATGAAGCATCAGCTCTACTGAAAGTAATATGTAGCCTCATTGATATTTGGCAGAAACTAGTCTTAATAAGTTTGATTTACACTGTGTTGCCTGATTGATAATTCTGGTTGAAGTCAAACAGTAAAAGGCTTTAAATATCATGGAAAGGAGTTTGACATTTCTCTGAAAGGCAATGGAGAGCCACTGAAATTACTTCAGTAAAGAAATGACATAGTCATAACTATGCATTAGGAATATCAATCAGCAGCAGTGTGGCAAATAAATTAGAGGGATGGGAGAGTAGAGACAAGATCAACAATGTGATAAAAATGAGAAGAATGCTGGATTGTAGTCATAGGTCTTGAACTTAAATCCTAGCTTTGTCATTTACTACCTATGTGATTTTGAGGAAATTATGTACTCTCTGGGAATCTGTTTCCTTAGCTGATTGTTCTGTGGGGAGGGAGAAGGTAGATGCACCATATGGACTCTAAATCCATCTCTAAGTCTGTGACTATTTCCAATAAATTGTTTAGAATAAGGGAATTCATTTTCTTCTTTATATTCCTAGCACCTAGCATGAAGCAATGTTCATAAAAACGCTGTGAAATGATTTTCAGAAGTATCAGGAAATCATTCAACCATATAAAATTTGTAGATCAAAAGAAATTCATAAGTACTATTTATTTTTTCCCCAGTGACTGGCATAGTTTCTGGTACATAATGTTGTTATTGAGTCACTTCAGTTGTATCTGACTCTTTATGATCCCATTTGGAGTTTTCAAGGCAAATATACTAGAGTGGTTTGCCATTTCCTTTTCCAACTCATCTTATAGATGAGCAAACTGAGGTAAACAGTAAGGTTAAGTGAATTGCCTAGGATTATATGGCTATAAGTGTCTGAGGCCAGATTTGAGCTCATGAAGATGAGTCTTAACTCCAAGCCCACATCTATCCACTATGTCACCTAGCTGACCTAAATGACTAAGCAAACATAAAAAGATTTATAAACTGTGTTGTTGATGTTCAGTTTTGTCCAATTCTTTGTGACCCCATTTGAAATTTTCTTGCCAAAGATGCTAAAGTTGTTTGCTATTCTCCAGTGCATTTTAGAGATTAGAAATAGAGCAAACAAGTGACTTGCCCAGGTTCACACAGTTAATATACCAGATTTGAACTCATGGAAGTAAGTTTTCTATGTATTGGACTACCTGCTATCTAGGGATGGGAGTGGGGAGAAGGAGGGAAAATTTGGAACAGAAAGTTTTGTAAGAGTAAAAAAGATATAATAATTAAAAAAAAAAAAAAAAGAAAATTAGTTTTCTTGATTTTAAGCCCTTCCAAACAGTGTTACATTTGAAAATTAAGGTAAACTAAGAGACAATGGTTCAAGCAAGATCAATTTATTAGTTAGGCTAGCAGCAACCAACAAATTTGATCAATGGTTACTCCTAATGATCAAAGGTCTAGAGTGAGGGGCAACAAGGTTGTTCAAATGTAGGTGCCTTCCTTCTGATTGTCCAGACAATGTATGATTTGAACCACCCCTGGCAAAAGTAAGACGATCTCAATTGGTAAATATTTTCATGAGGAAATGGGCTAAGAATAACCTCAGCTCTGTCCTATTGCTTCTTTGTCAAATGGCAATAATCCTTTGGTGTTAGAATTAGTTTGTTAAAACTTGGGTATAGTTTGCAGTGGAGGCTTTCATTGAATAAACTTGAATTTGAGTTAAGTGGGTTGTATGTAAGGTTGCACAATGGTTACACAATATAGGAGGACTAACACATTTTGTGTAAGGGTTTGCTCAGCCATTTTCAGGGCTTCTCATCCATCTTCAGTGCCCACCTGATCCACATAACCCTTACCTGTAGCTCCAAGAACTAGTATATGTACACAGCCACATCCTGATAAATTGTCTCAGCAGACTAGTTAAACCAGGTTAAGAGTAATCAAGAGGCCTTAAACCTATTGGCAAGGTAGAGGGATGTCTGTCCTAAGAATGCAAAGACTTTTCCTGATGGAAGGAGAACAAGAACAATTTATTCTAAAGGCCCCCAAAATAGTTCATGCAAGAGCCATGGAGTGTTTAGAGCCTGATAGATATAAATAAAAGTGTCAAGATCATTCACTACATTGGAACCATCATAAGTCATCCTGACTTTTGTCTTACCACTAGACTTTACTGACTCAAGAAGAGAATGAGACTGAAGACTGCAACTGTCTCATTTAATGTAATGTAATTCACCTCATGATGTCACTGGCCTTCTTCAAAATTGAAGGACAAACAAAAAATCACAAGGCTGGAGGTTCAATTCACAATAAAATTGAGTTCACAGTGAAGGTAATTACGAGATAAAAGGTTGGCCTTTAAGCAAGTTTCTCTTGACTATGGTTGAAGGGTAAAATTACAAAGATAAAGAATTTGGATTTAGTTGGCATGGGAGAATATTAAAACTCATGTGGATCTTGAGTAGGTCTTAAAATTAGAATGAAAATCAATTTTCACCTTTACAATTTAACAAATCTCAGAAGTATATGCTATAATTACATTATTTTCTATAGAATACTTAAATTACCTGAACTAGCAAAACATTTATATAAAAGTGCTGTTATAGGAAAATGTCTTGATTTTAGAAGTTACTTGCTATTTCAGAGTAACACAAGTGAGATGTCACCTTTTTCACATGATACAAATAATAAGCCATGATTTCCAAAAAGGTCTTGCAAGGAAGATATTACATATATATATATACAATATATAATATATTGTAATCATAAAGTATTCTCACTAAAGAACTTTTATTGAAGAAGATCCATAATTAATTATAGGTTAAAGAGACTGAAAAAGAATGTTATAAGGAAAAAGTCATACCTTCCACTTTGCAATCAAAAGCATCCCCTCCATCATCTCCTGGAGGTTTAGAGTTTGTTTTCTGAAGATCTTCTTGGGCACTCTCGATACTGTTATAGACCCATTGTATGGAATCTTGCTGAAATAGGAAAGAATCCAAATGGTATAAATTCCCTCTCATTCTTCTATTCCCTAAAAGTGTGTATGTATGCATGTAAAACAAAACCACACAATATGAAAAAGCTTACTCAATTTTACATTGTTTCTCAGTTTACCTTAATTTTCAAATGTAATAGTTTGAAAGGGTCTGAAATCAAGAAGACTCATTTTCATGAGTTCAAATCTAATATATTAGCTGTGTGATCCTGGGCAAGTCATTTAATCTGTTTTCCTTACTTCACTAGAGAAGGAAATGACAGACCATTCCAAGATCTTTGCCAAGAGAACCCCACAGACATGGCATCACAAAGAGTCAAAATGATTAAACTACAACTCTTATTCATCTTTCTCTTCCTGGTTCTCTGACTTTCGGTCATTTCACTGATCAGTAATCTTTTTGAAATAAAATGTACAAGTTTAAGAAGTAAAAATTAAATAGATATTACTACTTTTTAAAATTCTAAAAGAATGGGGAAAAGGTTTAGTGAATGAAAATGTTTATTACCCAAAAAATTTTCTTAATTCACTTTAGTAACTAAATTAAGCAAACATTGTTATGATATCATTTGCTGTGGAATTAATTTAAATATATGCAGTAAGAAAGCATAGATATTCATATTGATAAACTTGTTTCCAATACTAATTTTTGTGAAAATTATTTATTATTACCCACAAATTATATCTGTATTTTGATTATTCAAAATAACATGAGTATAAAATATTACATATATAAGCATATATGCATATTTCTTACTACCCTCTCCCACATAGATCTGTCCTTTCAAGTTTTGGCCTAGGTTCGTACTATTCTTAATCTCACAAGCAGCAGGATAAATTTCATCTGACAAGAAAATGCTCAAGAGGAAGGAAAATAATATGGGACAGTGAGGTACCACAGTGGATAAAATGTCAGGAAGTAAGAAAGACTCATCTTTCTCAATTCTAATCTGGATTTAGATACTGACTAGCTATGTGACCTCTGGCACATTACTTAACCCTTTTTCTCTCACTTTTCCCCATTTGTAAAATAAGCTGAAGAAGGAAATGTAGACTACTCCAAGAAAAGACCAAATAGCATCAAGAAGAGCCAGATATGACTGAACAACATCAAAAATAATAGCAACAAATAATATTTCTTTATAGTGTTTTAAGACATACAAAGTACCTTTTAAGACATACAAAATACCCAACCACATAATTAATACTCATATTGCAATTCCCATTTTATGGTGATGTTATTCTCAGAGATATTGAGTAATATGTTCAAAATCACATAAGTGGGGAATAGTATATCTAGTACTGAAAGGCAGGTCTTTCTAGAAAACTAATATTATTTCCATTTCTCCAAGCTGGGGAAAATGGGGAAGGGATAATCTTTTTATGCATATCTACTAAACAAATTACTTTTTAAAATTAAAGGGTCTTAATAATTCAAAATATGAACAGAACAATGAAAATAATTACTATTTATATTCTGTTAGCAACTATAAGGAGTAACTAATTACTTAGGTCAAAATGATGAAAATCTTAAGCAACCATATCTGCAAAATTTGTTTGCTTGATTACGTTTCAATGATATAAATATTCTGTCACTCCTTCCTTTGTTCCCTTCCTTCCTTAGCAGGAAGTGAAAAGGGGAAAAATGAAGGCTTGATAACTGGAAAATTTTTTTTAAAAAAATAACTATATTGTTTTTGGAGCTCATGACCACACTAAATTTGAGTAAAGTGAATTTCAAAAAATTTAAATGGAAAATAGGGAAAGGTAGTTGAATATGGTTAGGATCCCCTCAGAAAAAGAAATTTGACAACACAAACACAGACAATTCTGATGAGGAAGAATAAGGGGAGTATTCAAAAAAAGACTAAAATGGATAAAATGGGAACTAATTAGTATTGAAAAACTTTCATTTTTATGCCACAGTTCTCTTTTATCCTCTTGACTCAGTTTCCCTAATTATCCTGACCCAATCCTGACTAAGTTTCTCTAAGTGTTCTGCTTCAGTTTATAATTATCAGCTCAAAGCTCAGTCCTGCAAAACTTCCCCTCCCTCTTTATCAGAATATTGATAAGGATAAAAGATCTTATGTTTTAGAATACAGAATGCTTCTCCCCATCCCAAGCTATGGGAATGTCAGATCCTTTCTTATCAAGATGCCTCCCCCCCATCTCTGATGGCTCACCCCACCCTGTCAGAGTCCCATTCCTGCTCTCAGCACCTGGACTCTGCCCCTCCCTCAATCTACCCTCAGAGTTTGAGGCATGTGTATACAAGTCATTAAGAACTCACATTGTTTGCTGGATTCTTGGAGATGATAGTCTAATTCAGCCCTGGGGCCAAACCACAGATGCATTTGGTCCTAGTAAATTTCTCCCTTTTAAATAAATTATTAAATACTCTCTAACCTCTATCTTGCCTCAATTTCTCCAGAATTACATCATGACACTGCACTGTATAATCTGTTTCAAATTGCTTATTATCTCAAAGAGAGAGAAGGGAAATGATTTGGAACTCAAAATTTTTTTTTTAAAATAAATGTTAAAAAATCATTTTATATGGAATTGGGGAAATAAAATATTAAATAGGAGGTTTAAGATACAAAAAGATCCTTCAACCCCCCTCTTTTGCAGTTGTGTGTTCCACAGGAATGAACACTGGATATATTTTCAGACTTTTTCAATAATTTTATCAGTTTTACTGATTTTTTCTTCCTCTTTTTTGTTTTTATTTAAAAATATTTTCATAATGTTAGAATGTTTATTCAAGAGGGAAAATGAAGAAGAAATTAGAAGAAATTTTGATCACATAAAAATGAAAGATATCAACAAAATGTTGTAATTGCTGTAAAAGAAATTATCCAAACTTGATCTATAAAAACAAGCTGAGAAATGGTAAAAGAAAAAAAAAAGTCATGACAAAGTACAATTTCATTTTTTTCCTGCTTGACACAAGAGGACAGAGCAACATACAATGAGTTTAAGTTGCAGTGAGGCAAATGTCAACTCAATATGATGGTAAGGAGTGTGGAATGGGGTTGGCGGTAAAGAATGGCAAGAGTTCTAGCAATTAGAGCTGTCCAAAGTAGAACAATGGGCTGCTTCATAGAGTAGTACCCCATCACTGGAATTCTTCAATCCTGGAAGAGAACTTGAGGATTTCTAGTCAGTCTTATTGAACTAAATGACCCTGAAAACATTTCTTGCACTTGAGATTTTTCAGACAATAAAGATGAAAATGTCTTTACAATGCTAAGTACTAAATGAAGGAATTTTTCCTGCTTATTTCATAAGCCTGGATTAAAAAAACAAAACAAAAAAAAAATATATATATAAAGCTTCTACTTACCTTCTTAAGTAGAAGACATATTTTTTTAAAACTGATTCCCTGAAGTAGGGTTTTTCCCCTTGTTTAAAAACAAGGATAGGTTTTTTAGAATTAAATAGGCTTGGAGACCTGTTGGGGAAGTTTGGACACTAAAAATGCTATTGGATTAGGAACTAGAGCACCTAGATTTCATTCTTACTCTGTTATTTGTGCCTGTGTGTCACTTTTGGAATGTGCCATTTAAAATCTCAGTTTCTACATCTGTAAAGAAAGGGAATTGGATAACAAACATATCTCACCACCTCAATTCTAGCTCTATGATCCTTGGATTCTATGTTAATCACTCTCAGATAAAACAAGGCAAAAACTTAATGCCTTAACTTTTTTTAAGCTCATAAATACACAATTGTTGTTCTGTCATTCATCTTCGCAAACCATGAACTAAAGCATTGTCCATAAAGTTTTCTTGGCAAAGATATAGGAATGATTTGCCATTTTCTTCTCCAGTGGATTAAAGCAGAGGTTAAGTTACCCGGGTCACATATCTAGCGTCTGAAGAGAAATTGGAATTCAGGTCCTCTTGACTCCAGACCCAGTTTTATATCCACTAAGGCATCTGGCTGCCTATGTCAAATACATAAATAAGCACCAAGGAATCACAAATTGCATGAATCATCTAGTTTCTTCAAGAACAGTGTTACATTGTAGAAATACAGGCACACTTCAGTTACAGTAAGGCACTATTTCCTCCCACACATACATAACTCAATATTATTTTCTAAAGCATTATAGGGTGAAGAAAAAGACCAACTTTTAGAATTCTAAAAAGATGAAGTTAGCTCTGACATTAAAATGGGAACTTTTCTTGGAGCACCTTCTAAATAAGCAGTAGTTCTATTCTATAACAAAAGAATGCAATTCTTTAAATGCATACTTTTTTGATGTAAATAACAATAGCCATTTGTATGTGAAAAAAAACATCTTTTTGTGTTGTCAAGTTGAATGTTGAAACACCGAATTAAAAGTTACTTTTGAACAAGAAATAAACATCATCTTGCTATTATGTTATTGTTGTGTTTCGTACTCTAGAGTAGGAGTAGATTTCTACTCAGCTAACAAACTCTTAAAATAAAAGGAGTGGTTACCTTCATTGGTCGCCTATATTTTCTACAAGCTGTGACATGGGCAATTACACTGGCATGTGTCTCCTTGCTGACATTAATTCCATTTACTTTGATTATGCACTGTCCAGGGTGAAGACCCGCAGCTGCAGCCACAGTACCTTTAAAAAAATTGGGAAAATTGTCAAAAATGTAACTTAAACATATATTTTTTTAACTTGATATTCTAGTTATGACTAAAGGAAATACTTCCAATACATTATTTGAAATTAATTTGCAAAAAAATTACAAAACAACTTTTCTAATGTTAATTAGGACTTGTTTTTCCTTTTGAAATCACTTGTTGAGCTAATTTCCTAAAACATGCAATCCTCAAGTCAGAAATTCTAAAAAGTTTCCTTTCTATTTGTGATTTCAATTGTCAATAATTTAATATTGAAGCAGAATTATATTGAAAAACTTAACATCAGTACCCCAAATCTAGAAATATATATGATCACAGATTTTCAGGTCCCACTAATCAAACTGAAGAATAGAAGCAAATATACAAATTTTTAAAAGGAAGGAAGATATCACCTACTATGTGCCAGGCACCGTGCTAAATGCTTTACAAATGTATCAATAAATCTCCATAATAATCTTGGGAAATAGGTGCTATTATTATCCCATTTTATGCTTGAGGAAACTGAGGCAGACAATGATTAAATGACTAGGATAGATAGAGGTTAAGTGGTCAAAGTCACACAACTAGTAAGTGTCTGAGGCTGAGCTTGTCCTCAGGTTTTTCCTGACTCCAGGCCTAGTACTCTATCTACTGGGCTACCTAGCACAAAAGAAAAAGAAGAGAGACAAATATAATTCAATAATTTATTCATGGTTGCTAAGTCTTACGTTTTCAGTTATTTCAGTTTTGTCTTCATGACCTCATTTTGGTTTTCTTGGCAAAGACCCTGAAGTAGTTAGCTTTTTTCTTTTCTAACTTATTTTACATGTGGGGAAACTGAGAAAAAAATAGGGTTAAGTGACTAGTCCAGGGTCAAACAACTAGTATTTGAGGCTGGATTTTAGTCCAGGTCTTTCTGATTTCAGACCACTTTTTCTATCTATTACCCCACCTAATTCCCCTATTTACTAAAGATACAATGGCAAAAATAAAACTTTATATCCTCCATTATCCAAATATTTGCTTAAATTCACTGTGTCTTTGTTGTTTCAGGTTTAATATAAAGATTGGTCTCTAATAAACCGTGAAGCATCTTCATTAACTTACTTCAGTATCCTTCCATTGTCTTGTTTTAATTCCTAACTAGCCTTCAGTTGTCTCAGCCTTTGAATAAATACAATAAGCTATTAATGAATAACATTACTGCACTGACTAGACAAAAAAATCTAATTCAATCTTGCTGCATTAATATAAGTGTAATGTCTGGATGAAGGGAACTGGGAGTCTTGATATACTTTAAACTTGTATTAGCATATCAGAAGCATTACATTTTGTTCCGGATGCTCTATTTTTATAGGGATAGGAAAATAATTTTGTCTAAATGGCAGTGATTAAAGATGAGAAAAGGACTTAAATATATGTCATATGAACAATGGTTAAAAGAACTGGAGATAATGAACATAGGAAAAAAGAATACTTACAGCAGCCATAACAACAATTTTCAACCATATAGTGGTACACTGGGATACAGTGTAGATGCTGCAGTCAGGAGTACCTGAGTTTAAATCTAGCCTCAGACACTTACTAGCTGTGTAACTCTGGCAAAATCACTTAAGCTTGTTTGCCTCAGTTTCTTCATTTGTAAAATAAGCTGGAGAAGGAAATGCTAACCATTCCAACGTCTTTGACAAGAAAACTTTAAATAAGGTCATGAAGAAGCAAACATAACTGAAGATGACAACAAAAATATGTATAATTAAAATACATCTGTTCTGTATAGTAATTATGAGGTCAAAAGTAGAACAAATATGTAAAAATAACAGCAACTAGATTTTAGTTTGAAATAAAGGAAATAAGGGAGAACTAAAATACTTAGATTAGTCTAAAACATAAAGAAATTACTTTGTTGGCAAGAGAAATGATTATTTCTCCCTCATAAATTAGGACCAGGATTTTTTTTAGAAGCTGTAGGTTATGCAGACTCTATAGGACATTTCTGATCATGAGAATGAATTAATTTTTTCCTCAAACATGTACAGACTCTATTCAACCTTGCCAGGAATTTAATCTAAAGTAGGGAAGCCCATTGTGCTTTATACAAATGTAAGTGGGAAAAAATTGTTTGATTAGATTGCCCAAGGATGGGCATGAGGTAAATGACATAATTAAAAGTTACAACCTATAACCCCATTAGAATAGGTCCACTTCTCAGTGTAATATGCATTCTCTCTTATTACTTGTTAATCAATCAGAACTAATTGCTACCTCAGATACATCCACTCTTTCAAGTACATACATACTTTGGACGCAAAAGCATATGGAGTCTTTAAAATTTGAGAGTCATTGACCCTTTTTTAATAAAATTCTATCATTATTACTAAAATGATTAATTATACAGAAATCATGTCTCCATTAGTCATTGAGATTCCCCTATTAGATTTGAGGCAAATAATGTGTTTTACTTTTGTTTGTATTCCTGATGCAAATATATAATAGGCACTTAATAAATTCCTGTTTATTAACTAAAATTATGTATTTTTCCTGAATGCCATAAAAATGTTATCCTATTAAAAGTAAATTAGCCCAAAAATGAGATTTAGAAAATCTATTAATATACAGTCTGACTTTGCTTCTGGGTATCTTTTTATATGCATATGTAGAAATTTAAATTTTTTACTCTGGTTTCAAAAGCTATTTTTAAAAGGCAAGTATTAGAAAATATAATTATTTTATTTGGACTTAGTTTATTTTTTTAAAACTCCAGGCCATTCACTTTTTTCACAGAAACAGGCTTAGAAATAAGGAAATCTAAACTATTGATAAATTGACTAGACATTATTAGCTAACAACAATTTCAATATGGGAAAATTCCCCTCAGTTTAAAAGAATTAAATGTCACAAAGGAAGATGTTAGGAAAAAAAAAAAAAAAGGTGAAACTGGTTCCCACATGAAGATGCTACCACTGCCCCAGTGCAGTGCTCTATTCTGAGCCAAAACATGCATCCGTTGTCCTGTAGACAGCCAAAGATAGCAGATATCTTGTGGGAAAATCTGTCCATCTCACTAGCTCTGTCAAAATGCACGTTCCCTCTAAAAATTGTGTTTCAATTAGATTGATCTTTTGCATATGACAAAGTTGATTATCTACTTCACAAAGTCTATAATAATTAGCAGCAAGTTTACAAACTAACAAAGTATACCTACTGCCTTTAGCTTCTTTTTGTGCTTTTAGTGCTTAGCACAGTGCCTATTGACATTTAATAAATGTATATTGACTGATAACTTATTTAGATTTAGTAATGATGTTAGGTAATTTTTTTCTTTTTTTATTATAGCTTTATATTTATAAGATATATGCATAGGTAATTTTCCAGTATTGATAATTGCAAAACCTTTTGTTCCAACTTTTCCACTCCTTCCCCCCCCACCCCTTCCCCCAGATGGCAGGTTGACCAATACATGTTAAATATGTTGAAGTATAAGTTAAATACGATATATGTATACATGTCCAAACAGTTATTTTGCTGTACAAAAAGAATCAGACTTTGAAATAGTGTGCAATTAGCCTGTGAAGAAAATAAAAAAGGCAGGCGGACAAAAAAAGAGGGATTGGGAATTCTATGTAGTGGTTCACAGTTATCTCCCAGAGTTCTTCCACTGGGTGTAGCTGGTTCAGTTCATTACTACTCTATTGGAACTGTTTGGTTCATCTCATTGTTGAAGAAGGCCTCATCCATAAGAATTGATCATCATATAGTATTGTAGTTGAAGAATACAACAACCTCCTGGTCCTGGTCATTTCACTCAGCATCAGTTCACCTAAGTCTCTCCAGGCCTTTCTGAAATCATCCTGCTGATCATTTCTTAAAGAACAGTGATATTCCATAACATTCATATACCACAATTTACTCAGCCATTCTCCAGTTGATGGGCATCCATGTAGTTTGCAGTTTCTGGCCACTACAAAGAGGGCTGCCACAAACATTCTTGCACATACAGGTCCTTTTCCCTTCTTTAAGATCTCTTTGGGATATAAGCTTGTAGTAACGCTGCTGGATCAAAGGGTATGCATAATTTGATAACTTTTTGAGCATGGTTCCAAATTGCTCTCCAGAATGGCTGGGTGTATTTACAATTCCACCAACAATGTATCAGTGTCCCAGTTTTCCTACATCCCCTCCAACATTCTGCATTATCTTTCCTTGTCATTCTAGCCACTTTGACAGGTGTGTAGTGGTATCTCAGAGTTGTCTTAATTTACATTTCTCTGATTTATAATGACTTGGATCATCTTTTCATATGGCTAGAAATAGTTCCAATTTCTTCATCTGAGAATTGTCTGTTCATATCCTTGACCATTTATCAACTGAAGAATGGTTTCATTTCTTACAAATTAGAGTCAATTCTCTATATATTTTGGAAATAAGGCCTTTATCAGAACTTTTGACTGTAAAAATGTTTTCCAAGTTTATTACTTTCCTTCTAATGTTGTCTGCATTAGTTTTGTTTGTACAAAAACTTTTCAACTTGATATAATCAAAATTTTCTATTTTGTGATCAATAATGATCTCTTGTTCTTCTTTGATCATAAATTCCTTCCTCTTCCACAGGTCTGAGAAGTAAACTATCCTATGTTCTTCTAATTTATTTATAATTTCATTCTTTATGTCTAAGTCATGAACCCATTTTGACCTAATTTTGGTGTACAGTGTTAAGGGTGGGTCAATGCCTAGTTTCTGCCATACTAATTTCCAATTTTCCCAGCAATTATCCCTAAAGCTGGGGTCTTTCGGTTCGTCAAACACTAGATTATTAAAGTTATTGGTTGTTTTGTCCTTTGAACCTAACCTATTCCACTGATCAACTAATCTGTTTCTTAGACAATACCAAATGGTTTTGGTAACCGCTGCTTTACAATATAATTTTAGATCTGGTACAGCTAGACCACCTTAATTAGATTTTTTTTTTCATTAATTCCCTTGAAATTCTTGACCTTTTGTTTTTCCATATAAACTTTGTTGTTATTTTTTCTAGGTCATTAAAATAATTTTTTGGGAGTCTGATCGGTATAGTGCTAAATAAATAGATTAGTTTAGGTAGCATTGTCATCTTTATTACATTTGCTCACCCAATCCAAGAGCATTTAAAATTTTTCCAATTGGTTAGATCTGACTTTATTTGTGTGGAAAGTGTTTTGTAGTTTTGCTCATATAGTTTCTGATTTTCCTTTGGCAGATAGATTCCTAATATTTTATACTATCAGTAGTTATTTGATGTTAGGTATTTTTAACTTAAATGCTGAAATGTTTTTGAATTTTTTTTACAAAACAAACATAGCAAAAAAATAAAAGGTAACCACAATGAAAAAAGCTATTTTTCGAAAATACATTAATTTTTCTAACTTTCAAAGTCCAAAATCCTTCTCAGGGAAAATCAAATAGATATTGTTTTATATAGTAATATATCCATTGTTTGACTGAGATATTTTCCTTTAGTGTTATAGCAGGCACAAAGAGAATATCAATGATTTTTCAAGTGATTCTTCAGAGCCAAAAAGGGGAATATATACCTTTAAATTAAGAAAATTAAAAATAAGGCATCTAATCTTGGTATCACATTTCACAACATTATAAAATTATTGTGTTATGAAATTTTTAACTATGTATCAATTCATATGTCTCATATGTCCAAATTTTTAAAGAAAGAATATATAGTATTTTAAATTATTTTAAAAATTTATTGTTTTAATAAGCTTATCTTAATAAGTTTCTAAACAGTGAATTTCCAGAGGCCTGATATTTGATAATAGGACAGCTATTTGATAAGATGTAATTGGTTTCAAAGTCACTCTCCAACATCAGATTTTTTACAACAATTAGAATCTAGATATGTCTAATTCTATAACGCTCTATTAAAAATTACCTAATCAAATCTTAATATTCCATATGGCTCAGAAATGTTTATAATTTATAAATTTATCTCATAAAAGATAACAGGCTGTTTACTATATTTGGCAGCTACTTTCTTACATTTTCTTCATTTTGTTAGCATGGTTTCAATTATATATTAGAATTATAATATAATATATATATATATTATATATAATAATATGTATATTTATATATAATATATAAATCTCCTTAAAGTGGCTTAAATCTGAATAAACCATTTGTAACATAAGTAAATATTTTTAATTATACAATTAACATTTTCCCCATTATTTCACTGCTCTAGCATGAGTTCAGTTATTTTCTGTTCTATCAATCATTTTTAATCTTACAGATAATTCTAATCTTGAAAATTCACATTGCTGAAATTTAAATGAAAGTAACCATAGGTAACTACCAAAAAATGAATATGTTAAAAACAGCAATAACAAAAGATAACCTAGACCATCCATTGGCAGAACTGAAATACCCACATTTATGAAACTACTTATTTTCATTAACAACCTTGTAGCAATGATAAATAAACTTCTTCGCCTTGGATCCTTGGATTTCAAGCCTACTTCTCACATTGTAAGTACCTTCAACTAAAATGGTCTCACTTTCTGATTGAATGATTCTTTCAAGAACTCCAATCTAAAGAAGAAACTCAAGTCAAAGATATCTTCATCTTTCTCCAGGTTGGATCTTGGTATCACTTTTCAGAGAAGTACAAAACTAGTATGTTATAAAAGGTTTTTAATTGTATATCAATCCATATGTCCCAAAATTTATAGAAAGAATATTTATTTTTAATTCTGTCTAAAATTTTATTTTGTTATTTTAATAAGCTTCCACAATGAGTCGAATAGCTGACTTATTTCCAAAGGATTATTTCAACCACACTGCAAGCTAGGTAGGGTCCCTCAATCCCTTTGTTTACCAGCTCTTTATTATGTGCTATTTTCTTCTATTCATATATAAACTCCTTAAGGATAAGGACTATTTCTTTTTTTTCTGTTTTGATTTATAAACCCAGCTTTTAGCCCAGTACCTGGCACAAAGTAAGAGCTTAATAAATTTCTCTTGACTGTGCAAATGAAATGAGTTTTTTTCCTTCCTTTCCAAAATGGAAAAGAAAAAAAGGCAACATGCCATTTAAAAACCTGTTGTCAATAATTAAAAAGTGAAATATATGCAAATTTAAAGTGCCAACTATATTATTAATATCATATGGTCATAAATATGAAAAATAAAGATATGAAATCAGAAAAAAATATTTGACACTTAGATTGAATTTCATACCTCTTCCAACAGCATGTACTACTGAAGGACCAAATCCCCGAATCTGGAATCCAAGACCATCTGCTGAATCTGGAATTTTCACTGTCCTAATTTCAATCAAAATCCAAAATAAAACAATAAATATTTAACTGTCATTGAAACGGTATGTACGTAATCTGTTATGGATTTAGATTACAAATTTAATGTAAAATAATATGAAAAGTTAGATCACTCTTTTTAATTAAAAGAAAAATAGAATATTTAAACAAATAATAAGAAAAACAAACAACTATTTTAAGCAACATAGAAATACAAACAGTATATATTTGTCAATTTTGTTCTTGTACTTAATTTTTAGTATCTTAGAAACAAATATAAACAAGATATATGCTAAAATGAACTTCAACCCCCCCCCAACAAAAACAGAAATAAATAAAAGGGCAGAAACAAATTAGAAGAAAACAAAAAGCTTGGAATAAATAAGATAAAAAATTCAGGAAAAATAATGGACTCAAATGTATTATCTCACAGCACAGTGAGGTTCATCAAATTAATTAAAATGCCAAGAAACTTTCCAAAAATTATGACTAAATATAAAATGAATAGAAGAAAAATAAGGATGAATGAATGGATGATGGAATGAAGCTATGTAACAAATATTAGTACTTGCTTTTTATACTGCTGACAAAAATGGTTTCCAATGGGAAAGTGATGAATATTATAAAATTACAAGGCCAATAAAATCATGAAAATAAATTTCACTAATACTTCAAGGACATGCTAAGTAGAGTTAGAAGTGAAGTAATGTCAAGAATTCATTACAAAAAAACTATCTTATAGCACAATGGCTACTTCTCCAACTTATTGGTTTGGCCAATGCATCATTCTGAATATTTCAAAGTACTCTTAATAGAAATGGAAATAATTTATTTGTTTGATCTTAAGATCATAGATCTAGAGCCAGTAAGGACATTATAGGCCAACCAGTTTAATCCCTGAATGTCACAGAGAAGGAGACAAAGTCACAGGGAAGGAAAATATTTTATCCATGATTATGAAGTTCTTAAGTGGCAGAAACGATAGTTGAACCCAGGACTTCTGAGTCCTAAGCCATGTATCCTTCCACCGCACCAAATGATCTTTAATAGTTTTATTAAAAATTAATTTACATAAAACTAAATTATTTAATTATTGCTAATACTGACATCAGAAAAATCTGTTTTCACACATTTCTACTCATTTGTTATTCAGGGCTGAATCTATTTTTTTTGAATAGCATTAGTCTTCAGTGTTTCATTGTTTTGCCAGTGCCTATCAATGATATAATTCAGAATGAAATAATACTGGCTGTGAGAAAGAAAAGAGGACAAATGTCTGTTAGAGTTATTTTTAAGAGGTACAGCCAGAGGAAGCTCAGTCTCCTTTTAATGGTGGATAAGTCTTCATTTTGCTGTGATAACTTAGAGATTTAGAACTTTGCTGAATTGTTCTTGCTCTTGTTTTCTCAGATATCAGAGTGGCCTCTTAGGCCTTTTTCAGATATTGTCTGTCTGAAATGTTAATAGTATGATGAAATGTGGATCCTACTCTGACCTCTAGTCAGGTCCTTCTACTCAGTACTGCCTGTGAGAAACATAAGAATATTTTGGGAAAAGAAATATAGGCTCCCACTGTGTGTTGGCAAATATAGCTTCCTACTTGAAATACCATATTATGGGAGAAAAGATAAATTTAGTTTATTATAGAAATTAAGATATAGTATTTCCTGCAGAGACTAACATGTGTGAGGATTACTTAATGAGATAACAGATTAATAAAAATAAAAAAGAAATCTTTATAAAGGTTTCTTAATATATTAACAGGGGGGAAACAGTTAAAGTTTAAAGGAGGTCATGATGATTCTCAACATTATATATTTTATCATCTGTTATGAAATGGGAAAATAGTTCAACAGATGAAAAAATAAATTAAGATAAATATGGCAGAGAATAAGGGGGGAAATGTGGAAAATCAATGTAAAAGACATAAAGTATATGAAAGCAATGGTGATGTATTAGAACAATCTTTTTTAAAAACAAAGAGAAAAATAATGAGCTTTTCCAATGTTAAAAAAAAATGTGATCAGATGCAAGGCAGGAATTGTACTGCTGAAGTAAGAGAAGGAATCAGAATTTTACTGTCAGAGTTGAAATGGAATAAAAAATCATGTGACTCAATAAAAAGCAATTCTTAAAATGAAAAATCGCAGATAAGGTATAACTTTTTTTCAATGTAATATTAATATAATAGAAAATCCCTAAAGGTTAAACAGATCCCAATTTCAAACCAATGAAAAAGGAATAAAAAGAAGTAGCAGCCTAAGTTTTTTTAACTGCTATATTTTTCCTCTTCTATTTCTGGATATGCATAAACCATATTGGAGTGCCTCACCAATGTTTCCCTATTGGCCTTACCTTTTATTCTATCACACTTGAATGGCTAGAAAGAGGAATTTTAAAATGAGGATAGAAGGGTACACTAGAGTCAGGGAGCCCTGAATTTAATTACAGCCTCAAACACTTAATATTTGTGTGACCCTGAACAAGTCACAAGTCTCTTCACTACTAATTCAGTCCAATTATTTTTTTTCTGTAAAATGAGAATAATAATAGAACTTACTTTCCAGGGTTATTTTACGAATCAAATGAGATGATAATTATAAAATGCTTAGCAAAGTGCATGAGACATAATGAGTATTAGATATAAATATGGAAGAGAGGGAAAATCATTCAAAATTATTTTTCTTATTTACTTATTTACCTCTAAAACTAAGTAAGGCAGTTATGAGGTATATTCCTTCTTGCAGATCACTTTTTAAGCTTAGCAATTATTTCAGAAAAGCTAATGCTTTTAAATGAAGGGATTTAACATTTTGAAAAAACAACTTGGGAATAAGGGATAATCTAACATATATTACAGTAAATATATTATCTAATAGTGAATACTTTAAATTAACTTATCTGGAAGCTCAATTTTTTTTTTTTAAGAAGAAAGCCCTGAATCTGGTATTAAGCAAAAAAGACTTTTGACTGTTCCAAAAAGTTGTTAATCTGAACTCCTAAATTAAATTTATCAACTTTACTTTGTGCATAAAGCCTTTAGATTTTCCTTCTAATTCTATTTACTCTTGGCTAAAGATTACACAGAAGTACCTGACCTGTATCTGTAGAAGGAGTTTCCTCACTAGAGAATTTCCTATACCAGAGAAATTAATGGTTCAGTAGCCATTTGTATCCTGAAACTAAGGCCTATCTCATAAAGTTACTGTGAACTTGAAATGAAACAATAGCTATAAAACATCATAAGGGTCATTATTATAATAAGGATGAGAGAATGAGGGCACATGATTTCATCATAGGAAAGAATTTTAAGCCAAAAAAAAAGTAAAATTCTGGTCCCTAAAATATTCATTATGATTTTTTCAATTATTACTACAACATAAACTTGAAATATTCACAGTCAACTATATAAATAAACCTGTTTAATTGTAGACCCAACCAAATGTTTTACATGCTATCGCTTTTCTACTAAAGTTGTCTATTGAGTAATTATTTTAATCCAAGCAAAAGGGTATTTAATTTCAGGAATTAGTAACTATATTAATTTGTATAGCTTTGCTATTTCACTCCTCTCTATCCATTTTTGAAAATAAAAAGTAAAACAACTTACTCCCTTGGTTTTGTGCTCACAAGAACTCTAAGAGGCTTTTTGCTATTCAGGCATGATTTCAAGAAGCAATCCACTTCATTGAATGGTCTCATAAAAACTAGATCACCATTAATGGCAAAAATTTTCTTCCCAACTTCCATTCCAGCCATCTAAGAGAGAAATAAGAAAGGGGGGAAGAGGAAGGTTGAATTATACATGAAGTTATATATATATATTTTTTTTTTTTACTAAAAAATCACATTAAAGCTGAAATAGAACATTATAAACAGATTTTGAAGTTTGGTTGTATCTGCATACATGCAAAAAAAAGAGAATACAACAGGGAGGAAAGAATGCTAGAATGAGAAGCAGAAAAATCTGGTTTTGAACAATGGCTCTGATATTTCTCAGTTGTGTAATTATTCAATTCTGTTTTTAAAAGTATTAAATACTGAGTATATATCACTTTACTAGGCATGAGTAATACAAATATACAAACATAAAAGCCCCTGCCCTCAAGAAGCTTACATTCTCAGTCAAGTCATAGAATTCTATCATAAAGACAGAGTTGGAAGAGCTTCAGAAAAGGTGCCCTCTCATTTCTTTTTATTAAAGCTTTTTTATTTTCAAAACATATGCAAGGATAAATTTTCAACATTGACTCTTGCAAAACCTCATGTTCCAATTTTTCACCCCCTCCCCTATAGGATGGCAAATAATCTAATATATGTTAAACATGGTAAAATATATATGTAAATAGAATATAGGCATACATATTTACACAATAATCTTGCTTCACAAGAAAAAATCTGATCAAAAAAGGAAGAAAATAAGAAAATAAAATTCAAGTAAACAACAAGAAAAGAAGTGAAAATGTTATATTGTGATCCACACTCAATTCCTATAGTCCTCTCTCTGAGTATTGATGGCTTTCATTATCACAAGATCATTATGTCCTTTCATTTTGCAAATAAAGAAAGCCATCCTGAGACCTAAGAAAGTTTTGATTTTCTCAAGGTCACACAGGTGTAGGGTAAGGGCAGTATTCCCACTTCTATTAATATAATGCAATAATCTTATTTGCCTCAGTCTTCTTATCTATAAAATGAGCTGAAGAAAAAAAATGGCAAACTACTCCAGTTTCTTTGTTAAGAAAACCCCAAACATGGACATGAAGAGTCTGACATAACTTTAAAATGACTGAGCAATAAACTTACTATGGAAAGATATGGATGAGCAGAGGGGGAAGAAAGAAGGAATGCCAAATTTAGAAAATCCCTGCTCCTAAACATACATAAATGTCTGTTTCTTATCAACCCCCACTCACTCTATATGCATACAGATGATTTCTTGTATAAGAACAGTGATATATTTTTTCACCCTCTCAAAAGCAATTAACTTTGTTAGATTAGTTCATTCACTGAACTAATCAATTTGCCATGTACAATTGAACAGGGCCTGTACAACCTTGCAATAATCAAAGTCACTGGGTTTAAAAAAAAAATGGTCACTTTTTTTTAAAGAAAGTTATATGAAAGGAAGTAAATCAGATAGTCTCTTAGGTCTGGAAGCTAAGATGCTGGAGTAAACTTGCCATTCCAGCATTTCAGAAATACAATGGTAGAATTGAGTTTTATCAAAAATGGGATTATTAAGAAGAACTATCTGTAAACTATCAGCATCTTGGAACAGAAGATCCAAGTTGAGTTAAGTTCCTAGAAAGTATTATTGTTGTTGTTGTTTTTGTTTTGTTTTGTTTTGTTTACAAAGTTTTCTTTGTGCTACTGTCTGTACACTATCTAGTGACTCACACATTTCCAACAGACTGAAATCTGTCTCAACCTCAAAGAGAATAGAGCTTAATTAGAGATAGCATATACACATAAATTTAAGCTTATAATCTCAATCTCTGTCTGATTTTTTAGGGAAAAATGTGATTAAATTCATAACTTCTTCAACTAAAATTTATTTGATATAACTGAAGAATGAATTTCACAGACCAAAGAGACTACTATTTTGCATGTAGACTTAAAGAATCCAATTAATTTGACAGAATTCATACATCTGTCATACTCATGCTTGGCTGGTTTCTCTTCCTTACTCTCAAAATATGTTTCCTCCTCCTCTAGGCAAATCTAAATCTATTTTCTAAAATCAATTTAAGATTTTTATTATTTTTTCAAAGAAAGATGAGGATGTTCTGGGCTGCTAGATGGCACAAGGGATGAGGTGCTGGCACTAGAATTAGAAAAAATCATCTTCCTGAGTTCAAATCCAGCCTCAAATACTGTGTAAGTCACTTAACCCTATTTGCCTCAGTTTCCTCATCTGTAAAAGGAGCTGGAGAAGGAAATGGCAAACTACTCCAAGAAATTCCCAAATGGGGTCATGAAGAGACAAGCATGACTAAAATCAATAACAAGGGGATGCTGCAGATGAGAAATGTTATATACCCTTTCCTATGAGGTGATTTATTTAGTTGTTTCCTTGTTTTCTAAAAGCCCTCTCAGGAAGTGAGTAATCTATGAAATGTGTAATGTAAAAAGAAAATATATTATTTTGAAAATCAACTTAAAGTCTACCCTTTTCACGAATATGAAATTATCTGTCCTTTCCATATTGGACTGATTCTTCATGAAACACTTAATGATTTAGGAGAGAAGTGAAGAGGAGGAGAAATAATACAATTAAATTTATTGATTTCTGTGGCACTTAATTCAATTTTAAAAGTCTGACCATGTACTCTATTTCATTTGTACAAACCTTATCTTCTTATCAAGACTATAAATCCTTTAAGAGCAGGGACCACATATCATATTTCTTTTATATTATCTAGAGACTAAGGGAAAAGTTGTTTTAGGCATTGAATAAGCTATAAAAATCATCACTTAGTAGAATAATTTACAACTGTTTCTCTTCTACTTCCCTTTAGAGAAATTATTTGTCTTCTCTCTTTGGGCCTGTCAATAAAAAATGGCATCATCTTAAAAGGATAATAACTAAGAACTGGAGAGTAAGGAAGTTTCCAATCTCAATTAAGATGTTATCACATCCTTCATGGACCTTAACTACATACAAGTCTAAACAATTTCACTGTCTGTGTTCTCTATCTTGATTCCAAATTAAACTACTCTGAAAATTGGGTTAACCATTTCAGGTCACTAGAGGACTGTATTAATATATATAAATGGTTTCTATAACAGCAACTTAGAAATTCTAGGACATGAGCTTCTTAGAATATGTAGATAAATTGAGAAATTGTTATTCAACAGATGTCATTACTCAAAAAAAACTTTATTAATCCATAATAATTTACATTGGACATGGTAATTTGTGAAATAAAAGAGTAAAATGAAAATAAATGTATGCTTCAGAAAGTTAAGTAACTCAAATATAAGACTGAACAAATTCAAGTTTCACATAAAATCTGACCCCATTTACACTCATTGATTCACAAGAGACAAAACTAGAAGAGGTTGTATAAGACCCAGATTTCTAAAATGTGATTTGCAACCCTATATAAAGTCTTATAACTGAAATTATGATATATTGTCAGTAAATGTTTGATTTGTATGCCTATTTTATATAACTATATACTCAGGATCATGTAAAAATTTCTTGAGTGAAAATGGGTCACAAGTGAAAAAAGTTCAAGAAGCTCTGATGTAAGAGTTCCAACTAATTGAACAAGCTCTGCTAAAGCACATTTTATTAAAAACTATAGCCAGAAGAACTTGTTTTAGAAAGATTTCCTTTGAAAAAGAATATTTCCCCAGGGATTCTGGAAAATGAATGCAAGTAATGTTACGTTTTGGTTTATTTTTTTTTTCCATGACTGGACCACTTAGCCAGATTTTGATCTAAAGATATGTAGTTGGATAAAAGCCTTTGTGTGTATAATTTTGGGTTGAATGTATAAAGTGTTTTCAGGACACAAGAAAAAATCTGGAACACAAGGTACAGGAAAATGCATATTATTATTGTAATTGGCATCCATTGTTTTGTCAGTATTCCGAGCTGTCTAGAATAAAACTCTCACACCTATTAGTAAATAGCTGAAATTTTGATGTTATTAAAATTGCTAGATTTTTAGAAATAATGATAGCATTTTAGAATTTTGAAAAAAAATTGGTACAATTTCTTAACAATGAGTTATTAAAAAGCAGAATGAATTGCTTCAGGAGGTAATGGATCCCTTTTCAATAGAGGTTTTCAATCATGATTACCATTTTGTCATCAATGTTATTTGCAGAATTTGTGGTCATGTATGGTTAGGATGAGATGGCCTTTGAGATTTTTTCAACTCTGAATTTCTATAATTTAACAAGTTATCTGAAATGCAATTAGATTCAATACCAAATGCTACCACACATTTTTCTAATTCAATGGAAAGTAAAAAGAAAAGGTGAAGAATTTATTTGGTGATTTTCCATCATAAATTCTGAGTGCTGTTGAAAATGAAGCAAGTAACTCCACAGAATTTTTCTGAATATAAATTATATAGTATAAGTTTATGATGCCTTTCCTTACAAGGTTGATAGGGAAGGAGCATGAATGGTTCAGTGCAAATCTGTCACTACTAACAGAAATTACAACCCTAAGCAATTCTTATTGATTGGGATCACTAGCATTCTTCTTCATATTGGAAAGAAAATGCATTATTACTTTGTTATCTACAATAAGGGTAGGGAGTTGTAATAAAAATACAAGAAAAATAAAAAAATTATATAATCACAAGTACTGTATAATCAAAATGAGGCATTAAATATGTAATATAAGACACAAAATGTAGTATACATTAAATATAGAACTATTGATAAGAAACAAAGTGAAGGGATACCCATTGTATAATGGATTGTTACTATTATTTGATATGTATTACTGTCATCTCAATGTAGAAAATGTCCTTTTATAAATAAAGCAGATTTTCTTCTATCCACATTCTGTCAATTAAAATCAGAAAGATGTACATTTAAATTGAAAATCATTTGGGAGTAGACAATGGAATAAATAGGGAAATTAAAAAATCCTCTCTTTAAAGTGGCTAAATGGAATATTTTAATAGTGTAGGGTTTTCAAAGGGCATTTTACATAGGGGTTTTTGGAGCTATTTTGATCCAGCTCACAAGAACTATTATTAAATTTTCCATATGAGCTTTTACACAGATTTAGAGTGAGATGCTACAAAAAAGGCTTGATTTATTGTTTTTTAGATGAGATATACTTAAGAAACTATGAACAAGGCAGTTCAAACTTCAAAGTATGTCCCTTGATTTTTTTTTTCTGAGAGAAAAGTCCATTCACCAGCAAATCTCTTTCTTTACATATATAATCTCGCTTGATCATCACAGCAACCCTATGAATTACATATTTTTATTATCCTCATTTTACAGAAATGAAACTGTAGCTAAAAAGTTTAAAGTGACTTTTTAGGAGACAGAAATCTAGAAAGTATCTGATACAGCATTTGAATTCTGCCTTGAGATAAACATTGTCTCCACTAAGGCAGCTAGATGTACATCTGACATAGTTCTTCTATTTAATTATTTTGTTCAGTTCCAGTAAAATTTTAATTGTATTGGAGTACACTAGAAATACCAAATCAGTTACCAGGTTTCCTAGTATTTCAAGCCAGATTATAACCAAAATTGACCACCCAACTTCATCATCTTCAATAATCTCTACATTCCTGGAGTAAGGAAAGAGAGGACAGAATTGACAGATGTCCTTGGAAGGTAAAGAGCCAATGAAAAATTTTCCACAATATTCCTTAATCCTTAATGAAAATACTTAAAGGACCTGGAATTTCCTTGCCCTCAAGGAACTTAAATTCCAAGGAAGGCAGCACCTACCAATACAGAGAGTTTAAAGTAAAGTATGAGATGGTTTCTTACATTCCATATTTTACAAATTCAACAAAAATCCTATGCCATTTTTTTAAAAGACCAGATTTTCTTACCTCTGCATTTGATCCCTTTTCTACTAATTTAATGATTGGAACTTTATTTTTATCTTCTAATCCAAAACCATAGCTTCCCTCATTAGATTTAATCTGAAATGGCATAAAAAAATTGGTGTTATTGAATCAGATGAAGCAAAAGGTAAACTTCAAATAGAATGATATAAAATATAATAGTATTAAACACACTGCTATTGTTTTCACTTAGTATCTATTGGAGGGGAAAATCCATAGATCATCCAACAACTTACCAGTAATGATTTAGCAATAACATTTTCCACAACTTTTAAATCATGCTTCATAAGTCTATGTTTCATGTTTGATCCTTCCATTTCTTCATCCGCAAAAAAACGGAAAAGTAGGGGCTCATCTTTGAACTCACTTTTTTCAAGGACTAAACAAAAAAGGAAATTTATGTTTTTAATAAACTAAAAATGAATGGCTACCATAAATCACTTGATACAAAGTGAAATCATTAATGACCTGGTTTGTATGGTCCATAGAAAGGATTAGGATCTGCTAACTATATCTGCTAATTATTAAGAATATCTCCTTTCCCTAGAATACATAGGTCAAAGGATAAATATTTTATTGAAGCTACAAAGGAAATATGAATTTCAAAAATTAAAAACATGTTCTAATTTTAACATTTTTGTTATTAGCAAAACCTGTTGCTCTCAAGATGACATCTGTAGCTAAACAGATTACAATATTGCATCCAAGAAAATCATGAAATCCTGACTTGGAAAACCTACTGGGAACATGGCTATGCCCTTAACACATAATTATGTGTTTTAGAAGTTTAGTAAACATTTTTAGGATGTTTTTAAAATCCTAAGTTAACTATGAAAAAAATGTAAATGTGTTGCATTCTTGCCCTCAGATGTGTGTACAGTTCCCACTGAATTAAATATTTGGTTGAGAACTTCTGTCCAGAATTATTTCCTCTAGATTAAGTGATATTTTAGTTTACCATGAACTTCCAGCACTTTGCTTTTCAAAAGCAACAGTGTCAGATAACATTTGAAAAATAATCAATTTTATTCATCTATTTCAATTTCAGTGGGTTCAGTAAGGTCCTAAGATTAGTAGTCATACAAGATGGAATATATACATTAGAGTATGTGTTACACAGAGTATTGAAAAGTCTTAGCATTACTGTAAGATTTAATTGCTTTTCAGATCTGTAGGTGCTTCTCTATTAAGAAAAATGGAGCTAACTAAGTTTGGTTCAGCCACATAATTTGTTCTATAGGATCTTGATAGCCACTTTAAAAAAAAAAAAAAAAAAAAAAGATGTTTAGTCATAAATATTTCTTCTTTTCTATTTTTAGTAACAGAATGTTACTCCCAAAATGATGAAAATGAAGCCACAGGAAATTCTTCAATTCTAAAGCAAATGTGCATATGAACACATCCATAAATACACATACATGCCTGCTTTTTTAAATAGCCAATGACATAGTATTGTTTCCCAATTTTTCCACCACCAAATGTCTGTATATAAAAAATATTGAATGCAGTGTTTGGCACATAGATCATGCCAATAATTTTGTCAACTATAATAGCTAACATTTATGTAGAGCTTTAAGTTTTGCAAATCATTTTAAAAATATGTAATTTTATGCTTATAGAAACCCTGAGAGGTAAGTGCCATTATTGTCTCTATTTTATAAATGAAAGAACTGAGGCAGAGAGTAATTAATTGCCTTGTGTAGATTCACAAAATTAGTTTAAAGCTAGATTGAAATTCAGGTCTTCTTAATTCCAGATCCAGTCTTCTGTACTATCTAGTTGCTTCTTAATTGAGTGATACAATAAAATCCAGTAACATGTCCGGATTACATCTTCTATAAAGATCTTTAACATACTAAAATTAAACATTTAAAAATAAAGATATTAATGAAATAAGATATTCCCTAAAGAAGGAAATAAAAAGTCTGTAACTTTTATTCCCATATTATAATGTCATCTCTGTGAAATTATAATTTATTTTCTTTATCTTAAATTTTCTAAAGGGCAAGGATGACATAATTTTTAATTCATTGCCCAAGATCAATATTCCCAAACAGAATACAACTTTGATCTTGATCTTCCCTTAAGATTAGCAATCTTCTGGAAATATATGAGTAAGAGTAGCAGATGCTGTTAAAATATAAAAACCAAAGATCTTTTTAGAGTCTCAGCTGCCTCATGCGGTCCACTCTAGATGAATCATGTGCCAGAGAAATTATCCAGATGAACAAAAGTTCAAACAGAGCAAAGAAAAAAAGCAGTTCTCTAACTCAACTACACAGGAAAGGGGCCCTTAAAAGCATACATTCAGTATTGAGAAATATAACTGGATAGTCAGACAAGATGGAAGAGAAGGAAGAAACAGCACGAATTTTTTTCTTAAATAATGATTAATTTGTGAATCATTAAAATTTGTCTTTAAAAATTATATAACAATACCTCAGACAGAAACTCTATTGAAGCTTTAGGAAACATTAATTTAAAAAAAATAGTACTTGTCTTTTTCATTGGGACAGAATTATTTGTAGCTTAAAATTCAATATGCTAACATGCTGGGTGACAGAATTATTGGGAAGAGAGGGAAGACTGAGATGATAATAGCAAAAATAGGGAAATAAAGAAGGCAATCCCTATGAGCCTAGAGGCTGAGAACTGGAATTAAAGAAGAATCAAAAGGTTCATTTCTTGGAATTTGCTACTTACAAGCTATTTGTTACCATTGAAAAAGCCTTTAATCTGTTCCAACTTCTGTTTCCTCATTTTCAAAAAGAAAATAAAATTTTCATTACCTACCATCCAAAAAGCACTTTGTGAACTATGAAGAACCATATTGATGGTTCTTCACTATTGATATGATATTATCATATCAATATCATTGGGAGTATTATGCGATGTGTTAATAGTAGTATTCTTTTATGATAATGCATTTATGGTGGTCTACATTATCTACATCTTTACTCTGGCCCTCCTCTTAATTTCTTCTTCATCTGATGAGAATACTAGAACATGTGGGTGTTTCCATTGTTAGTAAGAAACCCATGTTGATTCTCACTACACAAGAAAACAATAGAATAAACATGTTAACTTTTGCAAGATGAATTCTCACCATGGTGCATAAATCCATTGTCACAAAGACCTACGCCGAAGATCATTGCTTCTTCTCTGGTCCGGCAATCTCCCTATTATCCACAAAATCAGGGTACAATAAAATTAATGAGAATGGAAAGATTTGTTGCATACTTTCCCATGTATCTAATTTCTATTAACATGTTCCAATAAAAAATCATTTACAGATTGTGCCATACAGTTTGACTATCACCCCATAGAATATTTTCCTCCTTGAAAATTGTCAAACGGTCATTAAAATCTTTTTTTTTTCCATCATTATATTAGGAAAATAGATATATTTCTTGTTATAAAATAAATATGAATATTAATTACAAAAATAAAATGAACAAGTAATCATATTTTTAAAATATCTTATATTTAACATCTACTGATTTTGACAGCAGGGATAAGGGGAAAAAACAAACAAACAAACAAACAAACAAAAAAACAGCAACTGAGAACTAAAGAAATTGTCAGTATCATTACCAAGAAATATTTATTAAGCCCCAATCTTTATGTAAAATCTGTACAAAAAAAAACATTACACAGATATAGCTCCTGCCTTCTAGTACTGTTATAAGGTTACATAAATATATATCATCTATGCAACACTGTTTAAAGAATATTACATCTATGTGAAGTCTGCCTTTCAGAAAATTATAATCAGTCCAAATTCTACAATCCTATTGATGGGGGTTGCAGTCCCTTAAAGATTCCTTTCTAATTGCCCAACCCATGGCTGGCCTTGATTCACAAATCCTGGTCAAAGGCACCCTTTGAATATCTGGGCCCAGCCCCCACTCTCAGCTCAGCTTCCCCCAGCCCTCACCTGATCTGAGGTAACTGAAAAGCCCAATGAAAACTTAGGAGTACTGCCCATCATCTTCTAGGTATAAAAGAAACAAGAGGGAACTCTCTCTTTGCAGGAGCCCTCCCAGCCAACACATCTTATCCTTCCAGCCATGTAGAGATTCCTGCCCGCCCAGCCTTTGGCCCTGGTGTCTTTCTAACTGAACTTTACTTCCAAATTCCTACAATAAGCCTTTTATTTATCAATCTAGGTTTTGGGGCCTGTAAATTCATTTTACAGGGAACACTGTGCCTCATGGGATTATCTATGCACCGAGAAATGGGGTTCCCCCTTTCCTTTCCCTCATTAGTTGGTGGCCCTCAAGGGGACCCCTAAAATTGTCACCCTGAAAAACTAACCTTAACCTTTTCAGTTCTCTCAAAACCAATCTTCATCCTTAGCAGTTCGAGCAGCTTCTGAGAAGAATATTTGTGTTCCTACCCTTGTCTCACTCTATCTCTAAAACATAGGGCACCCAGAACAGGTTTGGGGTGCGAGCAAAGTCTCCCGTGGAGACTACTTTTCAGGAAAATTCTCTTTTTGTCTCACTCTGTCTCTAGAGGCTGCTTCTAGAGCCAAAGCATTTCTAATCCCTTTATCTCTTCAGAAAAGCCTGCCCTCAGGCCTCAACTCCGACACATGGGAGAGTGTCTCTATACCCCTCTCCTCCATCATGTGGCCATCCCTCTCCGGTCCCAGGCTGGCAGTCTCCTTGATCTCTTCTGGGGGAGATATCTGTGTTTGAGCCCCTCTCGCACTCCACTGTAGTGGTCAGGCTATAGCCAGGAGACAGTCAATGGATGGGGTGAACTTGGAGATGTATCTGTACCCAACTGTGAGAGCCTTCACCTTTGCCACCTGAGAAGCACTGGGTAAGATAACATCTCTCCCTTCCCCTATCCTCTCTCTTTTCTAACCTCTCCCATGTGGCTTAACCTACCATTTAAATGCTCCCATCCTGTCCCCTTCTCGGAGTACAGTGGGGAGATTTGGGGACTCTAGAAAAGTCTCCTATTCACTTTTAAAAGGTGCTCTGCCAAAACTCTGAACGCCCCTCCCATAGCTTGTACCTGGCTCTTAAAGGAGCCAAGGCTTCCAGCGCTCTTAGAGAACTAGCTTGTCCCATACCTTTTAAAATGGGACTTGGTTTACATGCTCTCTAGACTAGATATAGGATTTTAAAACTGCCTATTTTCTTTCTAAGCCTCAGGGAATACTTACCTGCTTTCTAAAACCTAGACAGACTTAAACTATTCAAGCCTTTCTCTGTCTCAGTAACTTTGCAGGTGGGAACTCCTGACTTTTCTCTTGGTCATGGACTTTTAGCTCCTAGCACACTCTCTTATTTCTCTAGATTGGCATCCTATGCCCCCTATGTCAATAATTAAGGGCTTTTCTGAAGTGCAGCTTTGGCCACGCTATCATTTCAGAAAGGACATCTTTGTAGTTTGGGCTGGGGAACAAAATTCTGAATCCAGGCAAATTAATTGTTAAGAGAGTGAAAATAGTTTGTTTTATCTTTCTCTCATCCTGACTGCAGAGGGAGGAGAATTAAAAGATTGAAACTATTAAAAAAAACACTCCTTAATTACTTTAATTTGGCGCCTTGCTAGAATCTTTCTCTGTTCCAGTGCATGCCAGTTCTTTTTTTACTGCCTCAGTTTCCTTAAACTGTCTATTTCTTGACTGAACTTCTCTGGCTTCAGTCCAGGAAGCCAGGGATATAGAATAAGAATAGATTCTCCCTCAAACTGCCTTTTAGAGAATGGCTAAATTATCACCTGAATTCTATGTAGAGTTCCAATCTCTCTCTACTCGCCCAACCCCCCTTACTATGATGATATTAATCTATGAGCATTAAAAAGCTAAGTTCCTCTCAGCTCTATCCAACACTGTATAAATGGGTGTTTCAGATGTTTAAGAAGATTACGAAACATCCCTCCAGATAATTATTTTAAACATACAAATTTCTACTTGAATAGTATTTGCAATATTTGAATAATGTCAGCCTTAATGTATGGGTAGACTAAGTGACTGTTAAGTTTTCTCTCTTTCAGATTCCTAAGTAAAGAATTCAATCAATAATCTTGATAGTGGAATTGCTAGAATATATTGCAAGCTGGACTTTGTGAATATAGCCTTTAATCCCCTGTGTCTTATGAATGCCAGTGGCAAGGCAATCTTGAGTAGGTTAAAACCTTTGATCTTTTTTTTTTTCTTTGAATTCTTAGTCTATACATATAAACTATCTGTCTCTGTCTCTCTGTTTTTCTCTCTCACACACACACATGCACGTATACACACTTAGTTTTATCAAAGATCCTATGTAATTGTAGTTATTTTGCACAATTATTTACTTCTCATTGTCATGTTTATAATATCTAATGAAATAGTACTGACACTCTCCAAATTTTGCCACTGTGCTTCAACTGCATTCTCCCTTTGTCCTTCTTCTATTTTTAGGTTCCCTGCTCCCCTAAAAATGTATTCCAGGTCCCTATGGCAGTACCAATACAAGAAGGAAACAATCCCTTCAATCAAGGAGCTTCTAGTTTATCAAATAAACAGGCTTTATTATCATCATTTTACAGCAACTTCTTCAGCAGTTAAAAACAAAACAAAAAGAAACAAAACAAATTTGGGGGCAGCTAGTGGCCCAGAGGATAGAGTTCTGGCCCTGGAGTCAGGAGAACTGAGTTCAAATCCAACTTCAGATACTTAAAGTTTAGTATCAGTGTGACCCTAGGCAAGTCACTTAACCCCAGTTGCCTAAACAATAATCAAAAGAAACAAAACTTTTTCAGTAGCTGAACTCACTTCTCTCCTGAATCCAAGACCAATGCTCTTTCAACTATACCAGATAGTATCTTAATCATTACTTTTAAATGGAAGATTCAGAATTTACAAATGTACCTCTAATTACTCCAATGTGCAGTTTCAACTGCCTTTGACCACAACAATCAGTAAACATTGATTACATGTATACAATATATCAGGCAGGTCACTAGAATGCCCCAGTGGTAACTCAAACCTACCCCTATTTTAAACTTACCATTTCTTTCAAGTATTTCTATTTCTATCAAAGGCATAGTCAATTCCCTAATCACATAGATTTAAATCCTTCACAGCATTTCTTTTTGCTTAATAGAGAGCATTTCTGTGGTTCTTTAAGGTTTGCTAAGTATTTTACATAAATTATCTCAGTTGATCCTCACAACAATTATGTGAAATAGGGTCAGTTTGCAGATAAGAAAACTAAAGCTGATTTGTCTCACACCTAGAAATATCTGGGGCAGTATTTAAACTTGGATCTTCCTGACTTTGGTCTTACACCTTAGGGAACACACTACCTGATGAGTTTTCTCAACGATCATATTTATTCATCTTCCAACTCCTTTTGATTCTCAGTTCAAGATATTTCTATTACTCTTCTCCTATCCATTTACAATGCCAAGATTCAAGTTCAGGTCCTTATTACCACTTACCTAGATGTGTAATAGCCTCATTATTGGTCTCATCTGCTGTGTTTTATTTCTCAACTCATCTACAACTGCCAAAATAATTTTAAAAAGCAGAGTTTTGACAATGTCCTTTGATCCAAAATCTTTAGTGGCTTGCTATTCTATCTATTATAAAATGCAGACTTAGTCTGGCACCCAGGACCTTCAACAATCTGTCTACATGCTTCCTTCCCAATCATTTTTCACATTATTTCTCTTTGCTTACTAATATAATTCATCTGATCCAGCTATTCCCCAAACTCAATATGCCATCTCCTATCTTTTTATTTAGAGTTGGAAGGAGCTGAAGAGGTTACCAAGTCAAAACAAGTATCCCTTTGTCCAATAAACCAAGTAATTGTTTGTCTAGCCTTTGCTTAAAGAACTCTATAGAGAAATAATCAATCAAATCCAAAGGCAGACCTGGGCACAGCTCTAACAGCAGAAAGTTTTGCCTTACATAAAGTTTAAAGTTTTTCCTCTGCAAGCTCCCTGTTGCTCTTAGTTGTGTTCTCTGCAGGCAAGCAAGAAGTTCCCTTATCTAGTTTGCACATGACAACCCTTCAAACACTTTAAGATAGCTAAAATGGAGCCTCATCTTTCTCCTCCCTGAATTGAGATGTAGGCTCCCTTCCAGTTATGCTTTTATGAGACTATAGCTGGGGCTGTAATCCTCACACAAATACGCTTTAGTTGATAAGCATTAGCCTTTTATGAACTCAGAAGCATACAAAATGACATTTTCTAATTCTCCAATATATTTGTGATTTCATTGATGTGGGTTTTCCCATTGAAGGTGAAGATGACAACTTATCTATGGCTGCAAATCAGGTGTAACCATTGTGCAGCCCTCCCATAAATCCCACATGGGGCTCTATCCAATGTGCCAGGAATATGTCTCATTCTCTTTCAATAAGGCTGATATAACAATGGGACCCCAACTGCTCAACAGTTATAATTCCACCTTCGCTCTGAGAATGGACTTGTTTTTGTTTTTGTTTTTGTTTTTTTAACTTTGGCTATACATTTCTCTGATGAATGTTCTATAATGTCAGAATGAAAGAAATTGATAGTAACCATATAAAACTATAAAGCTAAATAAATTATGTTAATTTATAAACCACATTCAACCCCAAAGAAAACTTGGTATTCTTGTTTCATAATGGTTTTTCAAAGTATTTTAGAAATCATCAGCTTTCCTTTATACATCTTTGAGTCATCTTTATAATGTTTTGTCAAAAAGTGTTAGTTTCTTGGTTTGTATTTTAATACAAAATATCCTTCTACCATTCTTAGACAATTTATTCTAGATCATTTCATCAAGACTTCCCATTCTATTCATCAAACTCTACTCTCATCTAAACATCTACCTACATGTGTATATATTTTATCTTTTTAAATATAAATTCCTTTGAGGGTTTCTATTTTTTGCTTTTTTTATCCTCAACATCTATTATACTGTCTTGGGAATGCAATAAAGATTTCTGGAATCGTCTGAATTCTAAAAAAAAAAAAAAAAAAAAAATTATCATTTGGAAATCCAAAGCTTATTTTGAGCATTATAAATAAATTCAAAATGCGGAAGCATTCATTGGTCTTTTATTGGATTATTTTTCTATCATGGCCAACTCTTTATGACCCCATTTGAGGTTTTTGTGGCAAAGACACTGAAATGGCTTGATATTTCCTTGTCCAGCTTATTTTACAGATGAGGAAACTGAGGCAAACAGGTTTAATTAAGTGACTTACTCAGGATTGCCCATCTAGTAGATGACTGAGAACAGATTTGAACTCACAGATCTGGGTCTTCCTGACCCCAGGCACAGCACACTAGCTACTGTGCCACCTAGCTGCCTTCATAATTCTTACTTCATAGACAAATCAAATGAATTACAAATTATGATTAAGTAACATAAATGTTTGCAATGAGAGTGTGTATGCTGCAGTAGGGAAAGAGTTGGTCTTGAAATTAGGAAGACTTTCATGGATACAACATATTGTGCCTATAAATTCCTACCCTCTCTCAGGGTAACTTTCTAAGACTAAAAGAGTAATATAATGGAAAAGGGAATTTCCTTAAATGGAATGAAATGAAACCATAGGTCAAAAAAAAAAAAAAAGGTTAGGAATAGCACTTATTTGTAAACAACACAAAGAAGATTATTTTCCCCACAACAGCAGTTCTATAATCTCATTACTAGTTACTCTCACTCTGCTACAATCTACATTCCACCTTTGCCTTGTGATCCTGTGTTATTTCCAAGTCTTTCCATAAATTCTATTAGGATATCTATAAACTTGCCATTAGAATTTCTACTACTGAGGAAGCCTTATGGAAGCCTTATGACCTTCCTCAAATATCTTTCAGTGATGTCAGTACAGCACAGAGTAACAGAATCTCTGAATGAATGATACAGGACACCAGAAGCTTTTGTTTTTTTTGTTTTTTTGTTTTTTTTTTGGTCAACTTCTCAAATCTGAAGAATGTGAAATGAAACCTCTTTAACCTGTTTTTTTCTAATTATTAGTAATTTGGGAGCATTTTACATGATTATTGATGTTGTATCCTACATTTATTAATGCATATGCATATTTATATTATACTTATTAATACTTATATTAAGCCTACATCTGCCTCTTTGCAACTTCTACCTATTCGTCCCCCTGCTTCCCTCAACTGTCTAGCATAACAAGTCATAAATTTTCCACATCAAAGTCGTACAAATATAAGAAAATAGTTATCAGGAACTTTCCCCTACTTCCAAAAAGTGCTCTCCCCTCCAGGTTAAATAACCTCAGTACCTTCAACTTTTACCACATATGTATTGCTTCCAATGATTTCACCAACTTCTTTGTTTACCCTCAATTTCACCATATGTACAGTAAAAGATGCTCTTAATCTTTTTTTTTTTTTTAATACTATCTTATTTAGGAGTAAGTGCTTGTAATAAGTTAATCAATTTACATCCATTCTGGGCCACCAATAATTATAATTCTTTTGGGTTCTGTGTTGTTCTATGATTCAGAGTGGTAGATCTTCAATGAGAGAATATCAGTGTTAAAAAAAAATGGGATTTTTTGACAATGAAGAACTTGAGTTGATTCAATGAATTTGAAATTTCTCAATAAGATCTAGTATTATCTCTTCCCTCTATTCATTTCTAAGTTTTATAGTATTATCTACCTACAATTCTTGTCCTGAAAAGACTAATTCAATGAGTTGAATATCCTATTCCAGTTCATAACTGGTAATGATGCATATTTTTCATCTATTTTTTCCTAGAATGTTTGGTGACAAAAATCTCTTTCAAAATGTAAGGTTGTTTACTTAGGATAGTCTGTAATGTTCCAAAATTGATTAAAATTAATACAAAGTCATTTGAAGAAGTACATTATTCATAAAATACTTTTCTTACTCTTGAACTCTGCCCAGGACCTTCTCCAAAGCAGTGATAAATTTCTTAGACACTTAGACAATTTGAATATGTTAATACTTACTTTATGTCAATATTCAGTGCTAGATTAGTTCCAATGTCATATCTGCCATACTATTTTGACATATTCTTGGAAGATACCTTGTTGGAGTACCTTTAAAAATTCTATTTTGTATTCCTTAATAATTTCCCCCAATTAAATAAACATTATTCAGTCATGCATATAACTAGGAAGATATGGTATTTTTAGAAAAATATCATACAAAAGACTTTCAGTTGCCTTTTCAGATTTTCATTGCTTACACCCTCATTGTATGCAATAACTATCTTGATAAAGAATTTATGTCTTTCAGTAATGTTTATTCTAAAATAAAAATAAATAAATATGATGATTCTGTGAAAGTACTATATATAAACTCATACAGTACCTATTATGTTTAGGGCCTAACACAGGAAAAACAAAAGATGATAACAAATAATGCATTCATTTAAAATTGATGTCAGCTCTGTCAAATAATTTTCTGATAACAGGAATGATATTTGAAAATATTTCCAAAAAATATTATTATTTCAAAATAAGCTGTGTACCATGTTTCTCATTTCTTGTGAACAAATATAAGTTTTTCAAAAACGATGACATCAAAAATATTTTTAACGTGGAAGCAAACCACCAGTCTCATGAGAATCACAGAAAGACAAAAATAACATGATACTTCCCTATCATCTTCCATTCACAGTTTATATAACCCTACAGAGATTTCAGATTAATGCTCATTGCACCAGGGCACAATTATTATTCCTGTATAACACAAAATAGAGATGCAGAGAAATTAAACAGTAGTAGTCAACAAACTTTTAAAAATAAATCAGTGAATAAACATACCAGTCAAGAAGGTCAGAATATGATTTCTTACCCATTTGTGGTATTCATTATAAGTTTCTTTTAAATGATTTTCACTATTTTATCTGTAATATGAAGCTTCTTTTTAGTACCTTTTCATAACAAAAATGCCCATGTATATAAGTATGGGACATTAGGTGACGCAGTGGATAAAATGCTGGACCTATAGTCAGGAAATCTTCTGTTCATGAATTCAAATCTGACCTCATACACTTATGGACTATGTGGCCCTGATCAAATTACTGAACTCTATTTGCCTCAGTTTCTTCATTTGGAAAATGAGCTGAAGAAGAAAACAGAAACTATTCTAGTAAGTTTGCCAATAAAATCCCAAATGGGATAATGGATAGGACATGACTAAAAACAACTGACCAACAATAGCAATCATGTTCATATCATTTTATTCACATATTCATTCACTCATTTATTCAATAAATACTCAGTGCCTATGATATGGGTGCTTCACTGGCTACAAAAATAAAAAGGTCACTTCTAGAAGGTTACACTGAAGTAGAAGATGAGACAATTATAAGCACAATTCTAATACAAGTTAAAATATATATTTTGAATAGCAATAAACCATTCAAATCACCAAGTAACAAAACTAATTACCTGTGCAATTAGCCAATCTATCAATTTGTTGGCCATGACCACAGATTTGTATGTCCTTAGGTGGTAATCTTTATCCCTTTAGGAAAAACAAAAAACAAGAAAAAGCTACTTTTTAAAACAAAGGAATGAACAAGTACTGGTTGACATCTTCATATAGTTTTCAACTTACTACAGAAAAGCTCAGAAACTTCTTTGATGATTTGTTTGATGATGTTAGATGAAGTATATCCAAAAAAAGGTATCCATAATATTTAAATCATCACAATTAATCCTTCTGTCTCTCAATCCCAAAGCAGATTTAAAAGTGAATTATAAAATGCTCATTATAAAGTTTATTTATACAATTTTTCTATTTCAGTTTATTTTCTATTCTGTTCTGTTTATACATGTTCTCTCATAAATATTATCATTCTTCTTTTCTCATCAAATGCTGGAAAAACAAAACAAAATAAAACAAAACAACCCAATATAATCCGTAACAAAAGAGGATTAATTTACTACAAATCAAGGAAAATGCTACGAAAGAATTATAGATATGGGAAACTTAAGTGTCTTCTTGTGTCCTTCTCTGTGCATTAAAACTGTTTTTTCCATTTTGGCAGCACTTAATACAGACACAACAAGGCCACACTCCAAGGAAAACAAATGAATTAAGGAGGCAAGATGGTAGAAATTACCATACCAGTTAGCTTTTCCCACACAGAGATATGCAGACAGAGTGACCACAAGTATAATTGAGCCCTGGGGCCAGAATAATCAAGTTTATAATTTTACAAGCCTAGATTTTAAAAAGGATAAGAAAATGACATTATTTCCATAATGCTAAAGCTAAATTGAAGGCAATTTAGTCCTATTAGTTACATTTAGGATTCTATATCTTCTGTTTATTATGTTTGTTTGTTTGTTTTTTTACATTTACTGTACTTTCCACCACCAAAACTCCAATGAGATAAATGATTGAAACACCTAGGACAATATACATATAGATACACACACATTCATATGTGTATATATATATATACATATATATATATATACACATATGAATGTGTCTATCTATATACACATAGATATATACATAGACACACACACACGTATATATATATATATATATATACACATACTACATAGGAATACATAAGTTTAAACACTATACACACACACACACACACACACGTGTGTGTGTGTGTTGATAAATATAAATGTCCGTATATGTACTGCTGGATATATATGTGTGTCTATATGATACATATAGATAGATAGATAGATAGATATAGATATATATTATCTAAAACCAGATATCTGTATGTTTTCTTGTGTGTATATAAGGGATCAAATTAACATATATTCACTAGAGATAACATCATGTAATAGGGAAAATCCTAGACTTTTGGTATAAGGAAGATGAGGAGGCCATGTGGTACAAGTTCTGGGCTTGGAAGAAAAAAGATTCCTCCTACCTCAGACTATGGCTATCTGTGAGATCCTGGGTAAATCATTTAATGTTTTTGCAATCTAAATGTCAGTTATTATTATTATGGGCTACATCAATAACTTTCAAGTGTTATATAAATACAGTCTATTACTTTCCTTATTACTTATTATTGTCATTATTATCATTATCTTTATTTCATCTTCTACAAATATTACAACCCCCCAATCCATAACTCTAAAATTTCTCTTTGAACATCATACTCCATCCTTCCAGATCTCCTGGTTCTTCACATTTTCTACATTCAGTTTAGAGCTTTATCATGATCTTTAATCCCTTTTCTGACAACACAATTGGTCCTTTCCAAATTTCACCTTTCAGTCAAACATTTACTTTTTCTGCCCTTATTTCCATATTACTCAACTTCATTAAATGAATTCATGTTACAGAGCTAACTGCATTCAACAACAATAACAAAATTATATATCTAATTTCAACTAGGTCTTTATTCATTATGCCAATTTTATTACTCTGATCAGCACTCTACTGATGTCCCCAGTATGGCAGTTCCCAACTGTTTCTTCTCTTCTCAGGCCATCTTTACAACTATCTTTTCCCACACAGAGATATGCAGAAAGAGTGATCACAAGTATAATTGATCACTGGGGCCAGAATAATCAAGTTTATAATTTTACTTCAACTCAGCAAAAGTGACATACATCACTGAAATAAATTGAAGTCATTTATTCTGAGTTCCTTTCTCCTGACCCTATACTTTAAATCATTTCAATACCTTCCTATTATCTACTTTTTTCTTGTCTCAAAAAATAAGGCGATAACTAGTTCCTTGCCAATGCGAGTCCCTCTACTTGTGCTCCTATCTGTGTTTATTTCCTCCAGGAATCAACTTTACAGCATCTCTTGCTCCATCACGTTTAACTCCTTATACAATGACTTCTCCCCAGTTGCCTTCAAAAAGATCCAAATCTCTCCCAATCTTAAAAAAAAAAAACAAAAAAAAAAAAACCTTTCATTTTTTCCCTTTTTTTATCATTCTTTCTTGTCACAGCCAAACTGGCAGAAAAATAGTTATCTATATTCCTTGCCTCCACTTTATCAATTGCTATCTTTAACCCCAAATCCATTTCTCCCAATTGTATTATATCTATCCAGGGATCTCTCATCTTACAGTCACTCAATTTCAAAATCTAGGAGTCATTCTCAATTCTTGAATTTCATTTACTTTGCATGCCCAGTCATTTTTAAACTCTCATCAATTCTACTCCTTTAGCATCTAACCCCTTTTGTTCCAAACATCCACTAGCCAAGTTCAGGCTCAATGACTACTCATCTAGATTACTGAAATAGCTTTCTAATCATCCTTTGCCACTAACATTTTCCTTCTCACTCATCCTCCATACAGTCACCAAAATGATAATCCTAATGCAAAATCTGACCTTGTCCTTTCAAAAGCTCCAGTGGTTCCCAAAATTGCCGCTAGCATTAAATCAAATCTTGCTATTTGGCAATTAAGGTCCTTGACAATTTGATTCCAGCCTATATGTCCAAGTTGATTATATATTATTTGCCTAATACTCTAAGAAAATTGGCTTATTTCCTGAACTCACCATTTCATATCCAGCACATGTCTTTGCAGTTGTCCCAGATGTCTGGTATTTTTCCTCAATTCTACCTTTTGAAACATTTAATTCCTTTCAAGGATAGCTCAAATTCCATTTCCTTCAAAAGGAAAGATCTTTCCTGATCTTCCACATTTTAGGGGATCCCTATTCACTGTATAAGTAGATAAGTACTCCTTATCTGAATATAGTGCTGAGTTTTAACTCAGGAAAACTCATCTTCTTGAGTTCAAATCTAGCCTATTACTTCCTAGCTGCATGGCTCTGGGGAAAGTCAGTTAACCTGGTTTTCCTCAGTTTCCTAATCTGGAAATGTGTTTAATGAAGAAGTAAAGATACTTTAGTATCTTTGCCAAGGAAACTCCAAATGAAGTCACAAAGAGTTGGAGATAATTGAAAAAATGACTAAACAATAAATCACTGTGTGTATATACTCCTGGTCTAGAATAATTATCATTAAAAATCTTGTTCAATTGGATTTCTTTCTTCCTGTATATCTATGAAGCTTCAATGACTTAAAGATGTAAAGAGGTACCAAGAAATAGAATCAAGAGGCCCAGTTCTTTTTATCTTAGTATGGTTTCTCTGAGATTATCTCTAATTTATCTTATATCTATCTCTTTTGTATATAATTTCTTGCATGTTGTCTTCCCCAGTAGATTGTGAGCATATTGAGGGCAGGGAATATTTTTCATTTTTCTGTGCATTTCTAACACTTAAAACACTACCTGACACACAGTAGGAACTTAATTATCATAATTTGTTGACTTGTCCTAACTTGAAAAAAGAAAAGAATCTAAAAATTATAAAGAAATTAAATCAGCAGCCCTAGGACAGTTAAAAGTTAACTATATTAGAACAGATATTTATTTTAAACTCTGTTAATTGTAATCCTTTACTTTTTTTAAAAAAGTAAAGTTTCTAAATGAATATTTATAGAATACACAATATAAATATTTCTGAGAATTTAGTAATTGTTCTCACCTTATCACTGGAGTAAACAGACTGTGAAGGCGGCAATATAACCTTACACCCTGCATGAAATAAAGATATTTCAGATCTAGTAAGATTACTCCTAGGATATAACAATAACAAATTATTTATTATTTTATATAGTGGCACAAGCTTCAAACAACTGGGAATTATTTGAATTAAAGCATATTATTTAAATTTCTAAATAAAATTAGAAAAATTTAAATTGTATTATGAATATATTTGTATATGAAAAAGATTTCAAATATTTTCCTAAAATAAAAATGTTTTATGGAAATAGAAAAAATTAACTATACTAAATGAATTCATAGCTTTAAACATAGACAATAAAGCACTGATTGTTAATCTCATTCTAAACATGCACATCTATATTCTGAATAGAAAATTTCTGAAGGGAACCATTGGCAGTTATAGTGTTCCAAAGTATTTGTACTATTGCTGATTTGTACTTATCTATATCTTAATTTGTATGTACATATGTATACATATTACATTCAAAAAATTAGAAGAAGGAAAAACATTTATTCTTATATGCCAATAGGAATTTGCCATACTGGAAGAATTTCTCAGGGATTTTTCAGTATCTCAAAAAGCTTTGGTAGAGAATCACAACAGGCCAATCCACAAGATGATTGGGAGAGTTTATTACCTTGGAAATCACATCTTGCATTTCATTTCTTGGATAAAATGTCCCATCATCATAGCGAAATCTATATAACATCTGTTCTGGTTTGAATTGATGTTTATCAGTAACTGAGAACAACAACAACAATAAAACATGTATGTATTAATATTCTTAATTGGTAATAAAAAGCCTTAGACTTTTAAAAAAGACTTAGACTTTAAACCCCATATGAATTTAATTATAAAGTACATAATCCATAAGCTTAAAATTTCTAATTTAATAAAACACATTTCAAGTTTAAGCTAAATAATAAGAATTAAGAAAAATAATTGGTTATTTTAATAAATTTTAAAATTCCTAAATTTAAGGTGTGATTTGAAATCCCTTTACAAATTAGTAGCAGATGGTTGCTAAAATTATTCTAATACATAAAATGATAAAATCCAGTGATTTTTAAAATATTTTTAGAACTCAATAAATTATTACCTGCTTCTTACATCCAAAAAAGAATTTAAATGCTCATTCACCTTTCAGGGTGAGCCAAAACTTCTAACAAACCTCTAGCTTACTTTAAAACCCAAATAATACTACAAAATATTGCATTCCATTACTTAACAGTTCTGACTATGATAATGTTTTTTTTTTTGGTTTTTTTTTTTTAAATCTCTAGGCTAAACACCCCATATTTTAGCATAAATCCATTTTTTGGCCTCCCTTCTAAAAACTAAAGGCTGTTGATCTCTAACTTCAAAATATCTATCTTCTTCATGTGCATAATTGCAGAAAATTACTAGACTGCCACTCAGCTTTCTCTTCCCTAGACTGCATAATTCCATTATAACTAATCTCATATGGTGATTATGGCTCTTAAAAGAAAAATAAACACTTTAAATTAAAACTAAAATGACTTATATTTAAATAATATTTTTGGGGTGTTAACACTTATACAATCAATCACTTAATTTAGTGAGCTCTAATTCTTGCCTAAATAGATTAGGGTCTTTGGTTACTTCCCTGAAATGTTAGAAAGAAAGTTATCTGAAACACTAAGGAACTGAGTTCCATATGGGTACACTTGGCTGAGGTGGATCAAACTCCAAAGGTGGGTTTAATACAAATAAATCTCTAAAGATTTATCTATTTTCCCCAAGTCATTTTCATTGCTCAAATGCATAAATGATAGAGGGATGTTTAACATGGACCTCTGGCACTTTCTCCATGGACAAAAATAAAGGAATTCCAAAAGGCAGAAAAATATAAGAGAAAAAATCCAAAGAAATTTTTTGAGTTTCTATGCCATTTTTCAAGATCAGTTATTTTATTTTTTCCAACTATTTTTCCTATTCTCATAAAGTATTTAAAATGCTACCATAAAACTCTGTCAAAATTCCAGGATATTTTGAGATCAAGTAACTGGTCCTCTGTACAACCATGTAGTTACTTTGAATCTCTTCTGAGGAGTGGGCCATAAGTTCCAAGAAGACTTTCCATGTTTTCTCCTTGATTTAAGCAGTGCTTGGCAATCTTTATCCAGTACAAAAGTCTGAATACAGAACCATTTTCACCTTTACTCACCTCCTTTCTACTTTACTGCCATACATAATATAGTAGCAAAGTACCTAGTTAACTAATTGGGAGATTCTCATGTAATTCTGATGTGAAAAATGTTTTCATTTTCTCAGTACTGCCACTAACTCAACAATGCAACCCTATCATTAAGTTTCTGAGTTCCCATGTAATGAGTTGAAGCATTTGTGCTCAGAACATGTTGAACAAAGTAAGAAGAAAGAAACCAACTCTTTCTAAATACCACAGAAAGAGCATATGAGCTCAAGGAAACAATATCCACTGTACTAAGTCTTGCCTCTGGTGAAGTTCTCAGCAATATTTGCAATGTGAATTATAACAATAATAGCCAACTTTTCTTGCTCACTCTCTCTAAAACAGATGGTTCATTCAACTTTATTTTAAGAATTCTATTTTCACTAAAACACAGCTGGGACCACATACTAATGAAAGTAGCATGTCTGGCTCATGTTTCTATACTCTAATGTAATTATTTTATTGTGAAACCATATAATGTATTTTTTAACTCTGTATGGGAATTAGTGGATTTTGTGAGAAAATTTAAATATCTGAAGATAATTCTTTGGCAAAAAAAGCTTTCTATAGGCAAAAAAATTTTCCAACATAAATTTCATCTGACAATCTTCAGCATAACTCAATCTAAAATTCTGAATGGTGATTCCCAGAAAGGGACAGTACACCATAGTTAAATCAAACTATGGAAGAAAAAAATTTTACCACCACTAAGCACTACACCACCAATTGACTCCTATTATGACAACTGTAGTCATTACTTAAATGTTTCAACTCCCCAGAATCAATTTTAAATTATCATTGCAACTAAATTTGGGAAAATGCATTGTGTTCATCTTTCAATATAAGTCACTTCAATCAATATCAACAAATGCTACTTAGTAGCATAAGTCAATATGGAGGATAAAAAGATGAGTAAGATATGGTTCCTTCACTCAAATAACTGTAAATCTAGTGTGGAAGTGATAAGGAAGATGAAAAAATAGAGCCATAAATAGTTTAAAGTAGGATATATTAAGAACCATAAAAATAAAATATTATGTGACTGTAAAGGAAAAAATCAACATTATCTTATAGAAAGTGATCTCTTAATATATATTTGTTTAATTGAATTGAATTGAATCAGGCTGAGGATATCACTTTGTATGATATAAGTAGTATATAACTAAGTTCAGTTACATTTTGAATGTCTTGAATCCTACATTGTAAGTAGGGACTTAATTTTGTAGGATATAAAGAAAAATTAAAACTGAGCAAAGAATTCAATGTATCAAGGAAAGTACTACATTTGTAGTTAGAAGACTTGGACTCAGATCTTAGTTTATCTATCATTTTCCTCATCTATTAAATGAGGGTGGACTCACTAGATGATCTTTCCATTTCTTCCCCCCCCCCTAAATCTTACAATCCTGTGAATAATATGATCAGATCAGTGCCTAGGAAAATTTATTCTGATAATGGTATATAGAAAAGATTAAAGAAAGTGGAGACTTGAGTTACTTGTAATTTACTTGAATGTTATTTAATTAGCCCCAGTAAAATATTATAAGGATCTAAATTATTCTGATAACACAGAAATAGATATATAAGAACAGATGTAAGAAATAGCATCAATATGACTTCACATGTGTATATAGTAGTTAAGAGGAAAGAGTTATAAAGCTTGAGTCCAACTTTTTAAGCCTGGATGAATAGCAAGATGCTGATTATATTAGAAAAAAGAAAGGAATTCAGTAGGTAGAACTCATTTGGGGAATAAGATATTGGATTTTGCTTTAGAAATATTGAGTTTGAGAATAAACAGATTAACTAATTCACTTCTGGAAGTATAAAATTAGAGTTTAGCATGGGGTACAGATTGGAGATACAAATTTGGGAAATCTATTAATAGTGATCTATTCAGTGATCACTGAAGTCATGCAAATTTCAGAGGGAGAATATATGCAGAGATGGGAGGTGGGGTGGGGAAGAAGAGGGTAAGACTGAAGACAGAACCATGGACAGTGTCCATGTTGAAGGAAGGGGAAAAAGAGAAGTCAATGGAGGAAATAAAAGAACATCAATATGAGAATAAAGATAATTCAGAGATGTGGATAGAAAAGAGAGAATGAACTTTAAGAAAGGGCAGGGTGATCAGAAACTGCAGAGAAGCTGAAATGGAAAAAAAATAAAATTGTTGATTTGTGAACTAGCCAGTCACTAGTAAGCTTTAAGAGAACTTTTCAGTCATGAAACAATTTCAGTCATGTTGTTGGGACAGAAATCCCATTACAAAGGACAGATTAGTGAATAATTAGATATGAAATAAAGACAATGGATTGCCATTAATCCTGATTTCTGATGATCTCTAGCAGAATGAGAATATTATAGTCAAAGTGTTTTTATTTTAATAATAGAATGTGTTGGTTTATTAGATCTAATAAACACACACATGCAATCATGCATATACCCAGATCTCTCTTTGAAGGAAAGATATATATTCATTAGAAACATAGTATTAAGATCTCTACTAATTATTGGGGAAATTTTTAATCCCGATCCAAATTTGTTCATCAATCTGATAATTAACTTAAATGGTTATTTTAAATATTATTAATCACAATTCATTCATAAACTATGTATTTGGAAAGTAATAATAATATTTCTAACTGCATCCTAGATAGTATAAAATATTTTATATTTTCAGAGTTCTGTTGGAATTGGGATACTTGGGCCAGGAACTCTAAAATTTCAAAATCTTTAACCATTCATGAAGTTATAACAGCTTACCAAAAAAAAAAAAAAAAAAAAAAAAAAATCACCATCATTCCAAAGCAACTCAGACAGAACCTTACCCCTACTTTGAATCTTAATACCCTTTTTATGTTCCCCCAAATGATTGTGTTCTTCTCATTAGCCTAAAGTTATAGAACATGTCATTTGAAAGGAGTTACGGAAGAGAGGAAATTAATTGATGTTCTTTATGGCTATAATACATTGATCAGAAAAGTACAAATCACCTTTCAATAAGTATGTAGCACTCTAAAGAAAAGATTTTTTTAGACTAAGAAGGTCTAAAACAATAGACAGGGCAGGCAGAATACATTGAAGATAAAAGATAAAATATTGGTAAAAATGCAGAGAAGGAGGAAATGGAATTAAAAGCCAAGATGAAAACATTAATTCTAACAAGGAATGTCTTTTCATCTTATTTAAAAGAAAGCTCTTGTCACTGATTTTTTAAAGGTCCTCTATACGCCAAAATAGTTATAGCAACACTTTTTGTGGTAACAAAGAACTGAGGGGGGGAAGGATGCATATCAGTAGGGAGTAGCTAAACAAGTGGGATATCCTGCAAGAAACATCAAATATTATGAGGACAAAGATTATTGAGAATCTTATATGAACTAATTCACAGTAAGATAAGCAGAGCCAAGAAAATAATATGTGCAACTACAACAATGTAAATATAGAGCCACCACAAAATAATTAAAAACAAATGTTGGAAAATCATGAAGAATAAATTTGGCCCCTAAAAGTCACCCACTCCCTTTCCTTATTATAGGTGAGGGGACCCATAGATATGAAAGTTTGTATATATTGTCAGATTTTTTTCCAATGCATTAATTGTTTTGGATGACTTTTTCCCTTTCTCCCTTTGTTTCATTTTTTAAAAATTATTTTTATGGGATGGCTCTCTGGGAGAGGAGAAAGAGATTTGAGGGATTTTAGGCAATGTAAAAACAAACAATATCAATAAAAGTTGTTTTGTTTTGTTTTGTTTTTCTTTTTAAAGTAAAAGTTCCTTGAAGGAGAAAAAAACTGGCTCACTTTCATCTTTGAATCCCCTATACTTAGTACAGTGTCCTTTCTGCTTGTTGAATGATTTAATGATTCGAAGAAAAGTAGAGGAAGAATGTAGAGATACAAAATTTTGGTGCTGAAGAGAAAAAATGCAAGGAAACTTCATTCATGTTTGATGACCCACAATAAATTTGTTTATGTTTAAAAGGAAAAGCTGTTTTTCAAGGGGTGCCTAGAAGCCTACAAGTAAGAAATCAAGGCTTTCACTAAAATAAGATTGAAATGTAAAGACTGGAATGAGAAGTCAACAAGATTTAACTAAAGGATTGTGGAATCTGAGTGCTAAATTGATGTTTATGGGGGAGAAGGAGAACCTAAAAAATCTATCTTTGAGATGAGACCAGAAACTCACTTTCAACAAACATTCTTTATTCTAACCAATCTATAGTTTATTTACTGTTAGGTATTATTTTACCTTTATCATGCAAATAAAATACTCAATAATTATAGAAAGAATTTCAAAGCTGTGATCTCCAAGATCAAGTAGCTACATTATATTTAAATAAGAAATCCTGCTATAGCATAATTGACAAAAAGTTGATTAGGAATTCCTTGAAAAATTCTAATAAGGAAGAACCTGTTACTTCCAGGTCTCACATATTCCTTTTTGGCATAATATTAATTTGGAATAGTATTTCCTTATATAAAGCCTACATATGCCTTGATGAAATCTCTACTCATTGTTCCAATTTCTTCCTTGCTAGTCCTCAATTTTAAGAAAAATAGCTTTTATAATCTCATTGTTTTGCTGCAATGATTTCTAAATCATAAAATTTTGAACAGATTTCAATTAACCATGAGTTTCAGAAAGTCCAATTCAAGATAGATTTGCAGAAAGCCCTTCAATCTATAAGATTGGTTTTGTTTCCCTGTTCTAAGGAAAACCTGTTTATAACATACAAAATATTACTCATTTTGGAGTCAATCATTCCATTTTGCAGTAAAAGTACATAAATTTATAATGGCCTGTAATGAAAGACCTGGAAGCTGGTGATTTTATACTTAGCAAGAGGAAATAAATACCAAAACTCATGGATCAGACTCCACACTAGTAGGCTGCAGATAGAGATAGAAACAGAATATAGTTACAGGCAGGGTCACTTGCCAATACTTTTTTGGTATGGTATTAATGACCTGCTGGAGAAAATTCAAAATCTATTGAACGGAAAAAATAATATTACTGTATTCAGGTCAATGTTTTTACTTATTCTGGATTCCACTTTACTACAGAAAACTTCTTAAAATCTCATGAGTAAAATAACATGTAAGAAGATTTTTAAAAATATAATGGAATAAAGAAATAAATCAAACTGGTTAATATGATTTCACATTTTTCTAAATATTTCCTTAAATAGAAAGAGTAAATAAAAATATGAAAATCAAGTTATTCTAATATATTTATAATTAAATATCCCATGTGCTGACAACTTGATATTTATATTTCATTGTACATATTATCTTGTTTATAACTTCTTAAATTATTTAAATATTTTAAAACCACAAAATATGAGATTACCATAAATATTTACATACACTATAAACACAAATACAGAAGAATTAATAGATTAACTACACATAATAAAGCTAACCTTGGAAGTACACCTTAATGAAAAACTTTAACAAGATATCATTTTAAAATATATTTACCATGGTGAATAATTCCATTCTCTAATAATGCTTGTCCCAAATGAACTCCTTCTTCAGGTTTATGAATCTCACCAATCTCCAACAACCAAGACACAAATTCACTATGATGGAAAAAGCAATGAGGAAACAAAAAAATATTCAATAGGTAGGCTTATTCTCTTTTTTATTGTGCATTCACAAGCACTTAAAAGGAGATCTTCACAATTTAGATGAATGCTTCAAAATATTCTTTTATCAAATCTGTTTACTTCTGCTAAATATCCTTTTAAATCTAAGTCAATTTTACATTATCAGGTCTATGCTGATACATCACAAATTCATGTTTAACAATTTTTAGTGAACTCAAGACCATAAGTACATAGAAAAAAACTAAAAACTGGAGAGCAATTTATTATAATTCAAAAATAGGCAAATAGTGTGTACCCCATTTTTATATTATACACTACAATGAACTCCTGCTAGATAATAGGCAAAAATCTATGATAATAAAAATAAAGAACACACAATAAAGAATTTATAAATCATCAGGGATATCAAGATCATCTAGCTGGCACAGTGTTTGATAGAACACCTGGAATCAGGAATCAAATCCAAACTGAGACACTTAACACTTCCTAGCTGTGGGACCCTAGACAAGTCACTTAATCCCAACTGCCTCACTAAAAAATATGTTAGGAATATTATATGTGTGCTTTACTACATTAAGTTTCAATTTACAGACTTCTGGGGGCAGAGCCAAGATGGCAGAGACAAATACAAATTTCTTCCTGACATTCTCTTACAACCTTCAGACTTAGCAAATCCAGCCTCTGAATTAGCTCTGGGTGGGCAGAACTCATAAATATTGGGGGTGCAACAAATTATCAATAGGAGATAATTCTGAGGTTAACTAGAAAAGGTCTGTTTCAATCAGAAATGGGAAGGAGGCAGCCAAGTGCCAGCAGCTGAGCACAAAAGCCAGCTTAGAGTCTGGGGCAGTGCAGACTCTGCAGCCAGTGTGGGCTCTGCATGGCAGAAAATCTACAGGAATCTACAGCAGTGTTATCCATTCTATCCTAGTTATTGATCAGCAGAGAAGTTATAAACATCCAACACAAACACAAAAGATCAATAGTGAACCCCAAAATGCCAGAATTTCATGGGAACTGGTCATGCCTACCCAGCACCCAGAGGGAATTAGCACTGACCCAACAGTCATGGCTGTTTATAGAGGAAGCTGCTGCTTGTAGAGGAAGCTTGGAAAACCTCCCCCACTCTAACAGCAGACCTTAACTTTAAAAAAAAAAAAAATGAATAAAAAAGTAAAGAGGACTCTGATGATAGGCAACTTTTATGGTGAAAGAGAAGAAGATATTTCAAACCCAAGTGAGACAAAAGACAGATTGTCTCCGGATGAAGCCCCAAAAGGTGATATAACCTATCCCCCATTACACAAGGCTCTTCTAGAAGAAATTTTAAAGAATCTTAAGAGAGAGCTAGAAAAAATGGGGAAAGGAAATGAAAAATTTGCAAGAGGGTTGGGAAAAGGCATATAACTCATTAAAAGATAGATTTGAGAAGAATGGGGGCAAAAGCAACAGAATTTGTGAAACAGAAAAAGAAAATAATTTCTTAAAAAACAGAATTTGTGAAATGGAAAAAAATTCCATAGAACAAAACAACTCATTTAAAAATTTATTTGTACAAATATAAAAAGAAGTAAAAAAGCAAATGAAGAAAATAATTCACTAAAATTCTGAACTGAACAAATGAAAATGAATGACTCAATGAGACAAGAAGTATCAGTCAAGCAAAACCAAAATAATGAAAAAATAGAAAAAAAAATGTAAAATACCTAATTGGGAAAACAATCAACCTGGAAAATAGATCTAGGAGAGACAATCTAAGAATTATTGATCTCCTGGAAATACATGATGAAAAAAAGAGCCTAGACACTATCTTTCAGGATATCATCAAAGAGAACTGCTCGGATATCATAGAATCAGAAGGTAAAATGACCATTGAAAGAATTCACTGAGCATCTCCTAGAAGAGATCCCAAAATAAAAACCCCAAGGAATATTGTGGCTAAATTTCAGAAGTATTGAACCAAGGAAAAAATATTGCAAGTAGCTAGAAAGAAACAATTCAAATACCAAGGAGCCACAATAAGAATTACCTGGGACCTAGCAGCTTCCACTTTAAAGGATGGAAAGGCCTGGAATAGGATAGGCTGAAAGGTGAAGGAACTTGGAATGAAGCCAAGAATAAATTACCCTGTTAAACTAAGCATTTTCTTTCAGGAAAGAAGATTGACATCCAATGAAACTGGTGAATTCCATTTATTTTTTATGAAAAGACCAGAGCTAAACAACAACAACAAAACAAAACAAAAAAATTGCTCTGCAAATATACAACTCAAGAAAAGCATATAAAGATAAAAAGAAAAAGAAAAAAAAACTCTTGAAAACCATATTTTTGTTATGGGTATACATAGAGAGTACATGTATAATCTGATTATACTTTTATAATATAAAAAAGAAACTGGAGGTAGAAAGGGGAGATAGAAACAGGGAGAAAATAGAGGTAAAATGAGGGAAATTACATTTCAGGAAGAAGCAAAGAAAACCTATTATAATTGAGGGAAAGAAGGGAGGGTAACAAATATTGTGTGAATCTTACTCTCATCATATTTGGTTCAAAGAAAGAATATTAGTTCTTTGGTTTCACTGAGAAACATCTCTCTCCTTATAGAAAAGTAGAAGGGGAATGGGGAAAAGGGAAGTAGTAGGCTAAACAGAAGGGAAAACAGAAATAGTTGGGGAAAGGTATAAGAAAGGGGAAGGATCTCAAAGGGGGAGGACTGCTTAAGGTAAGTAGTGCTCATAAGCAAAATATTAGGGAGGAGTAAAAGGGGAAAAAGAAAGAGAAAAGTATAATTTGGGGTTAATAAGATGGCAGGAAATACAGAATTAGTTGGTTTAACCATAAATGTGAATGGGGTGAACTCTCTCATAAAACGTAAGCAGATAGCAGACTGTATTAAAAGCCAAAATCCTACAATATGTTGTTTACAAGAAATACATTTAAAGCAGAGAAATACATACAGAGTAAAGAGTAAAATACATACAGATTTTACATGTACTCTCTATGTATACCTAGAAAAGGCTGGAGCAGAATCTATTATGACTCCCTGATCTCAGATCAAGCAAAAGCAAAAAAATTGATCTAATTTAAAGAGATAAGAAAGGAAACTATATCTTGCTAAATAAAGGGTACCAAAGATAATGAAGCAATATCAATATTAAACATATATGCACCAAGTGGTATAGCATCTAAATTCCTAAAGGAGAAGTTAAGAGAGTTGTAAGAAGAAATAGACTATACTAATGGAAGATCTCAATCTTGCTCACTCAGAACTAGATAAATCAAACCCCAAAATAAATAAGAAAGAAGTTAACGAGGTAAATAGAATACTAAAAATATTAGATATGACAGATCTTTGGAGAAAATTGAATGCCGACAGAAAGGAGTACACTTTACACTTTATTCTCAGCAGTTCATGTAACCTGTACAAAAATTGACCACATATTAGGACATAAAGACCTCAAAATCAAATGCAGAAAAGCATTTTATTCAGATCATGATGCAATAAAAACTACATTCAATAAAAGGCCAGGAGAAAAATAGACCAAAAAGAAATTGGAAACTAAATAATCTCATCCTATAAAATGAATGGGTGAAACAGCAAACCATAGGCACAATCAATAATTTCATTCAATGAAATGACGATATTGAGACAACATACCAAAACTTGTGGGTTGCAGCTAATAAGGGGTAATTTTATATTTCTGGATGCTAATTAATATAAAATAGAGAAAGAGAAGATCAAAAAATGGGGCTTACAACTTAAAAAGCTAGAAAAAGAACAAATTAAAAAACCCCAATCAAATACTAAACTTGAAATTCTAAAAATAAAAGGAGAGAACAATTAAATTGAAATTTAAAAAAGCTATTGAATTAATAAATAAAACTAAGAGTTGGTTTTATGAAAAAAAAAAACCAACAAAATAGATAAATCTTTAGTTAATTTGATTAGAAAAAAGAAAGAAGAAAATAAAATTGTTAGTCACAAAAATGAAAAGGGAGAACTACCCACCAATAAAGAAGAAATTAGAGCAATTATTTGGAGTTACTTTGCCCAACTTTGTGACAATAAATTTGACAACCTATGTGAAATGGAAGAATACCTACAAAAATGTAGATTGCCCAGAATAACAGAAGATAAAATAAATTACTTAAATAGTCCCAATTTGGAAAAAGAAATAGAACAAGCTATTAAACAAATCCCTAAGAAAAAAATCCCCAGGACCAGATGGATTTACATGTGAATTCTACCAAACATATAAAGAACAATTAACTCCAATACTATATAAACTATTTAAAAAAACTAGGAAATGAAGGATTCCTACCCAAACTCCTTTTATGAAACAGACATGTACTGATACCTAAACCAGATAGGATAAAAACAGGGAAACATATTTGTAGACCAATCTCCCTAATGAATATTAATGCAAAATTCTTAAATAAAATATTAGCAAAAGATTACAGAAAATCATCACCATGACCAAGAAGGATTTATACCAGGAATGCAAGGCTGGTTCAATATTAGGAAAAGTATTTGCATAATTAACTATATTGATAACCAAATTACCAAAATATATCATTATCTCAATAGATGCAGAAAAAAGCACTTGATAAAATTCAACACCCATTCCTATTAAAAACACTAGACAGTATAGGAATAAATGGACTTTTCCTTAAAATAATCAGTAGCATCTATTTAAAACCATCAGTAAGCATCATATGTAACGGGGATAAACTAGAACCATTCCCAATAAGATCAGGGGTGAAACAAGGTTGCCCACTATCATCATTACTATTCAATATTGTATTAGAAATGCTAACTTTGGCAATGAGAAGAAAAAGGGATTAAAGGAATTAGAATAGGTAACAAGGAAACCAAATTATCACTCTTTGCAGATATTATGATGGTACACTTGGAGAAATCCAGGGAATAACTAAAAAGTTATTAGAAATAATCTACAACTATAGCAAAGTTACAGAATACAAAATAAATTTACATAAATCATCATCATTCTTATACATCACTAACAAAATCCAACAGCAAGAGATACAAAGAGAAATTCCATTTAAAATAACTGTTAATAGTATAAAATATTTGGGAATTCATCTGCCAAGGGAAAGTCAGGAACTATATGAGAAAAACTACAAAACACTTTCTACATAAAGTCAGATCTAATCAATTAGAAAAATATCAAGTGCTCTTGAATAGGTTGAGTGAATATAATAAAGATACTCCCTAAACTAATCTATTTATTTAGTGCTATGCCAATCAAACTCCCAAGAAACTATTTTACTGACCTAGAAAAAAAAAAATCATCTGGAAGAACAAAAGGTCAAGAATTTCATAGGAATTAAGGAAGAGAAAAGCAAATGATGGTGGTCTAGCTGTACCAGATCTAAAACTATGTTATGAAGCAGCAGTCAGCAAAGCCATTTGATACTGGATAAGAAATAGAGAAGTTGATCAGTGGAATAAGTTAGGTTCACAGAACAAAATAGTCAATGACTATGGTAATCTAGTGTTTGACAAACCCAAAGATCCCAAAAGCCGAGGTTCCAAAATATATAGAGAATTGACTCTAATTTATAAGAAATCAAGCCATTCTCCAATTGATATATAATCAAAGGATATGAACAGACAATTTTCAGTCATATGCTCCAAATCACTATTGATCAGAGAAATTCAAAACTAAAATTCAAACTAAGACAACTCTGAGATATCACTACACACTTCTCAGATTGGAAAAGATAAGGAAAAGACAGGAAAAGATAATGACAAATGTTGGAGGGGATGTGGGGAAACTGTGACACTTATGCATTATTGGTGGAGTTGTGAATGGATCCATTCATTCTGGAGAGCAATTTGGAACTATGCTCAAAAAGTTATCAAACTGTGTATACCCTTTGACCCAGCAGTGTTTCTACTGGGCTTATATCCCAAAAAGATCTTAAAGGAGAGAAAGGGACTCACATGTGCAAAAATGTTTGTGGCAGCCCTCTCTGTGGCAAGAAACTGGAAACTGAGTGGATGCCCATCAATGCAAAAATGGCTAAATAAATCATGGTATATGAATGCTATTGAATACTATTATCCTGTAAGAAATGACCAGCAGGATGATTTCAGAGAGGCCTGGAGAGAGTTATATGAACTGAAGCTATGTGAAATGAGCAGAACCAGGAGATCATTATACATGGCAACAAGAACACTATACGATGATCAATTCCGATGAAGGTGTCTGTTTTCAACACTGAGATGATTCAAACCAGTTCCACTTGTGCAATGATTTAGAGAGCCATCTACACCCAGAGAGATAACCATGGGAACAAACTATGGAACACAACATAACATTCTCAGTCTCTTTATTGTTATTTGCTTGCATTTTGTTTTCTTTCTCACTTTTTCTTTTTCTTCCTTCTTGATCTGATTTTTTTTGTGTGCATCAAGATAATTGTATAAATATGTATACATACATTGGACTTAACATGTATTTCAACTTATTTAACATGTATTCAACTTCCTGCCAGCTAGAGCGAGGGGATGGGAGGAAGGAGGGGAAAATTTGGAACAAAAGATTTTGCAAGGGTCAATGTTGGAAAAATTACCCATGCATATGCTTTGTAAATAAAAAGCTTTTTTTTTTTTAAGAGCCAATGTACAAAAAAAACAAAAAACTATAATGTTACTTTTTTAAAAAATTAAAAGAAAAATAAGATATTGAGAAAATACTTGTTACAAATATGATAAATTAGAATTTGCCTCTAAGTTATGTAATAAAGTATCAAAAAGTCACAGTGGGAATTCCCTTTGTACAATGAATAAGAAAATAAAGAATAGGAACAGATTTTATAAAAAAGAGAAAACTTTAATAATCATTTGAAATATATTGAATCTCATATAATTAACAAATACAAATTAAAACAATTTTGAGATACTGTTTGCTATCAATGAAACAGATGAAAATATTAAAAGCAAAGAAATTAATTATGTTTGAGGATGTCAAGAAACTGGTACATACTTCACAGCTAGTGAATACAAAATTTGCCATAATTTACTGAAGAAGGAAATGATAAACCACTTTAGCATCTTTTACAAGAAAACCCAAGGATAGCATTGGGTGCTAAGTAAGGTCTGTGGGGTCACAAAGAGTTAGGCATGTCTGAACAACTAAACAACAATTTCACCCCCTCAAAGGATGAAAAGTCATGAACAAAGAACCTGAAAAAAAAAACATATTTTAATGGGAAACTGTCCCAATGTCCTAAAACTAGAGGATAAAATAGAAATTGAAAGAATCCATTATATACTGCCTGAAAGAGTTCCCAAAATAAAAACTCTCAGGAATTTTATAGTCCAATTCAAGAGCTTTAGGGTAAAAAAAGAAAATATTTCAAACACAAAGAAAGAAACCACTTAAATATCATTAAAGCCCTCTTAGATCATGAAATATTTAGCAAAAACCACTTGAAAGGAATAGAAGGATTAGAATATATTCCAGAAAGCAAAGAAATTAGCATTATAAACAAGAGGAAAAATTTAAAAGCAGAACGTTAAGCACTTCTGATGAAAAAAAAATCAGAAATGAATAGAAATTTTAACTTTCAAATACAAAACTTTAAGAGAAGTTTAAAAAGAACCATAAAAATCTAAATAAGGTGAAATTATTTACAATCCTATATGCGAAGAGAAGGCATGTAACTCCTAAGAACTAGGTCATTATTATATCAGTAAAAAACTACAGAAACAAAGGCTACTGTAGTGAGTTAATTATGTTGTGAGGATTTAAAAAAAAAAAAAATTTATGGATGAAAAAGAAGAGTGCCCAGAGAGAAGTAAGAGGAAGAATAGGAGAAATTAATTCACATTAAAAATGCACACAATGAAAAGTTTTTAGGGGGGAGGGATGGGAAATGAGTGCACAGTACTTTAAGTTCATTCTCATTTGTTACAAATGGTAAAAAGCGGGATAGGTATACATATATACAGGCACACTCAATTAGGTATAGAAATCTATCTTGCTAGGAAAATAAACAAGGAAGGAAATAAGATAAAGAGGTTGATAAAAGGCAGGCTAGATTTAGGAAAGCAATAGTTAGAAGCAAAACAGATTTTTAAGGAGGGACAGGGTAAAAAAAGAGAGAATGATAAAAATAAAGAAAATAGGAAAGAGGGAAATGCATACTTAGTAATCATAACTATGAAGATAAATAGGATGAACTCATCCATAAACAGAAGTGGATATCAAAATGAATTAGAAACCAGAATACAGCAATATGCTCTTTGAAGAGAAACACTTTAAAAAAGAAACACATACAAAGTTAAAATAAAGGGCTGTAACAGAATCTATTATGCTTTAGATAACATAAGAAAGAAAGGGGCAGCAATCATAATCTGATAAAGCATAAACAAAAATAAATCTTATCAAGAGATAAGCAAGGAAACAACATCTTGCTAAAAGGCACCAACATCAATACTGAACATATTATAAACAAATTAGAAGAACATAGTATAGTTTGTCTCTCAGATCTGTGGAGGAAGAATTTGTGACCAAAGAAGAACTAGAGATCATTATTGATCACAAAATAGATAATTTTGATTATATTAAGATAAAAAGGTTTTGTAGAAACAAAACTAATGTAGATAAGATTAGAAGGGAAGCAATAAAGTGGGAAAACATTTTTATATCCAAAAGATCTGATAAAGGCCTCATTTCTAAAATATATAGAAAAATGACCTAAATTTATAATAATTCAAGCCATTCTCCAATTAATAAATGGTCAAAGAATATGAACAGACAGTTTTCAGATAAAGAAATTGAAAATATTTGTAGTCAAATGCTCCAAATCACTATTGATCAGAGAAATGCAAATTAAGCCAACTCTGAGACACCACTATACACCTCGAAGATTGGGTAAGATGACAGGAAAAGATACTGACAAATACTGGAATGGATGTGGGAAAACTGAGACACTGATACATTGTTGGTGATTGTGAATACATCCAATCATTCTGGAGAGCAACATGGAACTATGCTCAAAAAGTTATCAAACTGTGCATACTCTGACCCAAAAGTGTTTCTACTGGGCTTATATCCCAAAGAGATCTTAAAAAAGGGAAAGGGACCCACTTGTGCAAAATAAACTGGAAACTGAGTGGATGCCCATCAATGGGAAAATGGCTAAATAAATCATGGTATATGAGTGCTATGGAATACTATTATTCTGTAAGAAATGACCAGCAGGATGATTTCTGAGAAGCCTGGAGAGATTTATATGAACTGAAGCTAAGTGAAATGAGCAGAACCAGGAGATCATTGTACATGGCAATAAGAAGACAATGGCAATGATCAATTTTGATGGACATGTCTCTCTTCAACACTAAGATGAGTCAAACCATTTCCACTTGCGCAGTGATTTAGAGAGCCATCTACACCCAGAGAGAGAACCATGGGAAGAGAGTGTGCAAAATTTTTGCAAAAAAATATAAATAGACCAAATTATGAGAAGAGGAAATAGAATATCTAAATAACTCTATTTTAGAAAAAGAAATTGATTGAGGTATTACTGAGTTTCTTAAGGAAAAATCCCTAGGACTAGGTGGATTGACAAGTGAATTTTACTAAATATTTAAGAAATAATTAATCCCAATATAATATGAACTACTTAAAAAAAGAGAGAAAAAGAAGGAGTCCTGCCAAATTCCTTTTAGGATGCAAATATGGTTTTGATACCTTAAACAGGGAACATAAACAAAGAATGAAAGCTATAGAACAATTTCCCTAATCCATATTGAAGCAGGGAGATTTTGGTAATATGGCATCAAGATCATAAATTATGACCAGGTGGGATTTATACCAAAAATGAAAAACTGATTCAATATGAGGGACACATATCAGAATAATTGACCACATACATAACAACAACAACAACAAAATCCCACATATGATTATATCAATAGATGCAGAAAAAACTTTTGACAAACACAATACCTATTCATATTAAAACACTAGAAAATAGAAATTAATGAAGTCTCTTTTTAAAAGATAAATAGAGTCTATCTAGAAACAAAAGCAATAATCATCTGTAATGGGGGATAAATTAGAAGACTTGCCAATAGGTTTAAGGTAAATCATGGATATCTATTATCACCACTATTGTATAAAATAGCTATAGCAATTAAAATAAATTGAATAAATTAAAATGTAAGGAAACAAAACTATCATTCTTTGCAAATGAAATGATGATATATTTAAAGAACACAAGGGAATCAACTAAAAACCAAATTGGAAAAATTAACAATTTTAGCATAATTGCAGGATATAAAATAATCCCACATAATTCATGAGCATTTCTACATATTATCAATAAAATCTAGCAGGACCAGATGGGCAAAGAAATTTAATTTAAAATAACTGCATATATAAAATACTTGAAAAATCTATGAAGACAAACACATAGACATATAAAAATAATCATAAAACTTTTCAAATAAATAAAAAATAGGAGAAAATGGATGGGTCAAATCAATATAATAAAATAACAATTCTACCTAAATTAAATTGCTTATTCATTCATATCAAAGAATTATTTTATTGAATTAGAAAAATAGTAAAATTCATCTGAAAGAACAAAAAATTAAGAATATCTAAGGAATCACTAAAAAAAAAAAAAAATAGAAGTGACCTAGCTTTACAAAATTTCAAATTATACTACAAAGTGGTAATCATCAAAACATTTCTGTAGTGTCTAACAAGTAGAGTGGTGGATCCAAGAAATCAATTAGCAGCTCAAGACACAATAGTAAAAGAACATAGCATTCTATCATTTGATAAATTTAAAGACTCAAGCTTTGGGGACAAGAACTCACATTTGACAAAAATCTGGAAAGCAAAATTTGGCAGAAACTAAACATGAACTGGTATATCATGAAATTATATGAAATGAAAAAAACTTTTATAGTACCAACACAACCAATATAGCTAAAATCAGAAGAAAAGCAAGGAAGTGGGAAATATCTGTAGCAAATTCTCTGAGCAAATGAGGGCGGCCTCACTTTTCACATGTGTGAACAAACACATTTGTACATATACATACATATACTATACATACACACACACACACACATACACACACACACACATATATATACACATATAAATGTAGATGAATGAAACTGAGGTTATTCCCAATTGATAAATGGTAAAAGCTGTTTTCAGACAAAGAAATCAGCTTTTAATAGTCATGTGAAAAATGGTCTAAATTACTATTAGTTAGGATAAATGCAAATTAAAATAACTTAGAGTACCCCCTCACACCTATCAACTTGGCTAATATTACAAAAAAAAAGGAAAATGATAAATGCTAGAAGGGATGTGGAAAAATTGGAGCACTAATGCGCCACTGATGGAGTTGTGAACAATTGTAAACATTCTGGAGAATCATTCGAAATTATGCCCCAAATGCTCCATTCTATTTGAGCCAGCAATACCAATACTGCATCCAGATCCCAAAGACAAAAGAAAAGGTAAAGAGACCAATATGCGCAAAAATATTTATCCAATTCTTTTTTGTGGTGACAAGAAATGGAAAATAAAAGAATTCCTATCAGTTGTAGAATGGTTGAATGAATTGTAATACATGAATACTATTGTGCTTTAAGAAATGATGGAGCAAGGGGGTTTCAAAAAAAAAAAAAAACCTGAAAAAATAAACATAAATTAACTCATGCAAAGCGAAATGTACAAAATCAGGAGAACACTGTACACAGTAATAGCAAATACTTTAATAATGACCAATTGTAAAAGACTTAGCTATTCTGATTAAGATAATGATCTAAGACAATTCCTAAAGATCCATGATAAAAAATGCTATACAACTACAGAGATGATGAATCCTGAGTACATACCTTTTTCATTTTTTTAATATCTCTTGCTTTTTTTGTTTTGTTTTGTTTTGGTAACATGGCTAATATAGAAATATATTGTGGATGACATCACATGCACCACTGCATATTGTTTATCTTCTCAATGGATGGGAAGGGTACAAGGGAGAAATAAAATTTGAGCTCAAATTTTTTTATTTAATTTTGTTAAAAATAAATATTTTTAAAAGAAGCACACACCTTAATAGAGGTTATCAACTTACCTTCCAAGAAAACATTTAGGGAAGGTAGTCAATTTTCTTTTTCTGTCTTTGATAAGATTTCCTTGTTGACACATCATTTTGTAAAGTTTCTCTCCCTGTTCAGAAATCAAGACCCAAGTATCTTGTTCCATCCCCAGTTTTAAACCTAATATAAATGGGGAAAACATAGAAAAAGAAACAAACTTTTTATGGTATAAATAAATTTTTCATTCTTTAGTTATCAAAATAACATTATATACTTTTTAACAAAGAAAATAAACTCAGAGAATTTTAAAACTTTTAAGAGACTATCTAGACCAACTTCATTTTATGGATTAGGAAAAATAAATAGATGTGAATAAAATCTGGAATCCTTCAATTTTATCATTAATATATAATAAAAATCATAGCAAATTATGCAAAATATATTATTTATTTCCATTTCAAATTTTTATTTTACAATACAATGCACATCCAATCTAAGTTTTAAAAATAATTAATTAATCAATTCAATAAAAAATTCAATTGATGAATTTTTTAAGTTAATAATAATATTGTTTAACATCCATAGCTGTTCAAAGACAAAGTACTCAAGTATGTCATCCCAAATTACTTGAAATTGATTTTCTATATATTCTCTATTTATTTATCTGTGTGAATGCCATTTCTCCCCAGTAAACCACAAGTTCCATGTGGATAAAAACTGTCTCATTTTTGCCTTTACACTTCTATTCCCTAAAATACTGCATAGCATAAAATAAGAAATCTAATAAATGTTTATTGAATTTAATATTGTAGAACTGAAGTGAAATCAGTCAGTTATCAGTAAGGTCTTAGTTCTTACTTTTGTTGATTATCAATGTATCATTTTAAGAAGACCATCAAAAGTTGCAAGAAATAATGCAGTTTTTTTTTTAACCTGCAAAGATGTTTTTCATTGATTTAATTCAATTAACAATTCATTAGACATTTCTTCTTTGTGCTCACCAAGGAACATAGTACAACTGATAAAGAAATTACTAAATAACAGTACTTATTTTCCTGCAAATATATAGGTATAGGTATTTCTGGCTTTTTAAATTTATATTCCTGAAATGGTTGACTTAAGATAGATTTCATATGATTCTGAAGTAGTGATGTGAAATTCAGAAGTCTCTTTTCTCATAGAAAAAGAATTATAGTATTCTTGTGATATTGAAAATAGAATGAGGAGAAGGCAAACCACTGATTCCATTCATAGAGAATTCCCAGGGATGAAACTCCTTTGACCATTGCAAGATGACACCTGCTTTGTATCCTATACTCTTACACTTGGAGGCCCTGAGAGGTTACAATCACCTATTCAAGATTACATTTTCACTATATGTCAGAGACAGATCTTGGACCTACGTCTCCCTGAAGAAGGCCAGCTCTTGATTAACTATAATACATTTCTCCATAAAAATAAATGTTTATTCTTAAATACTGAAGCATTTTAGGTTACAAACTTCCAGAGGAGTAAGCTGAAAATAACTGTTTAACATAGTTTAAAAAAACACTGCTCATTACACAGCACCTTGCTGTCTTCAAATAATGTCCCCTTAAAACGGTTCACTTTACAATTTACAAGAAATTGACTCATCCAGTCATTTAGTACTTAATCTACTGAATGAGGGTCAGGGAACAATGGTCCATGACAAGTAATATTTCACAATAAAAAGTGTTGGACTAAGGATGGCTTATTTTGCATCCCATCTCCAGCACATCTTAGATGTGCAAGTATGGATTATTTAATTTCTCTAAGACTCAACTTCCTCATCTGCATAATAGGAATAATAATATTTATAATTCTTAGAAGGGTTTCTGAGTATCAAATAAGAAAATGAATATTCTATGTGCTGTTATATTGTTCAATCCTGTCTTTTATGAACCAATAGTATGAAGTTATTTGTCAGATACTATGAATAGGCTTAAAAAGTAATGGCACAAGAGAAAGATTAGAAACAAATAGGAGTCTTTCCAAATACCGATTAAATTACCTATAATATTGTTTTCTATTTTGAATCTCACAAGAATGCTATAATAGGATACTCATAGAAAAAAATGCCACAAAAGCCTTAGGAAAGTTTTCTAAAATTGCAAATCAATATGAATCATTACCCTTTTCTTCTTTGCCTTTTCATAAGCAGTATTATGTAGTAGAAAGAAGTCTGGATTTGGGCTTAGAAAATCATGATTTAAATCCCAACTTTATCATACTAGATGATAGACTTTTGTCAAATCATTTAACCTGTCTTAGTCTCAGTTTCCTCATCTGTAAAATGAAATAGTTTTGTCATCTAAGCAATTTCTTTTTCAATTTGGGAGAAAATGAGATGCCCAACTCAAAAGGGTTGAAAGTGAAAATAAAATAATGCACACAAAGCATTTTAACCATAGAATAAATAGCCATTCTACATTTACTAGCTTTAAAATTTATATTTAATTATGTGAAGATTGCTGTGAAATGTGATGGTTGCTAATTACCCAATCAACTTGATGAACCCAAGTCAATATTGATTAAGCACCTACTCTAGAGGTGAGCTTTATAATAAAAATGAATGTGAGAGTCTCTTCAATAATGTAGCTTGCATCTGGTAAACCAAGTTCACAAATAAATAGATCTTAAGAAGTGTGTGAAAGTATATGGGAGAAAAACAAAAAAATTGTTCTAGAAGTTTAGAGAAAGCAGAGATTTCTTTTGGCCAGAATTAATAAGTAAAATGATACAAAATGAAATGTATCACCTACCTTTTCGCCTTTCTCGTTCTTTCATAATAGCTTCTAGCCATTCATGCTTTTCTTCAGGTGTTTTAGCCATACACACAAACCATTTATTCTTTGCTGTATTGTGTATCTTCCAACCATTAACAACAATATGTCCACTACTGTGAAAGTCAGCTGGAACAAATTAATTTTAAATAATTAATTTACAGAATTATTTCACATTTAATTTATATGAAATTCATTGAATTGACCCCTAAATCTAGAATTTTTTAAAAGAATAACAAGATAATAACAAGATGACTAGTAATCTAATATTTGATAAACCCCCGAACTCCAGCTTCTAGAATAAAAACTCATTATTTCACAAAAATTGCTGGAAAACTGGAAAATGATGTTAGAAATTCATCATAGATCTACATTTCACATCCCATACCAAAATAAAATCCAAATGGATACATGTTTTAGGCATAAAGGATTATACCATAAACAAATTAGGAGAACAAGGAATAATTTGCCCATTGGATCATTGAAGAAGGGAAGAATTCATGACCAAAGAAAAACTAGAGAATATTATGAAATGCAAAACAGACAACTTTGATTACATTAAAATTAAAAGAGACATACAAAGCTGTGAAAAAATTTTACAGCCAGTGTTTCTGATAAAGATCTCATTTCTAAAACATATAAAGAACTATGTAAAATTTATAAAAATACAATTTTCAGATGACAAAATTAAAGTCATCATAGTCATATGAAAAAAATGTTCTAAATCACTATTGGTTAAAGAAATGAAGATTAAAACAACTCTGAGGTATTGCCTCACACCTCTCAGATTGTTTAAGATAACTGAAAAAAAAAACTAATGATAAATGTTGGGGTGATGTGGGAAAACTGGGACAATAATGCATTGTTGGTGGAGTTGTGAAATGATCCAACCATTCTGGAGAGCTATCTGGAACTATGCCTGGAGGGCTATAAAATTGTGCATACCCTTTGACTGAACAGTATCATTACTGGGTCTGATCTCAAGGAAATCACAAAGGAGAAAAAAGGATACACGTGCAAAAATGTTTGTAGCAGCTCTTTTTGTGGTGGCAAAGAATTGGAAAATGATTAGGTGCCCATCAATTGGGGAATGGCTGAATATAAGTGGTATATGAAGGTAACAGAATATTATTGTTCTATGAAAAATGATGAATCAGCTGATTTTAGAAAAGCTTGGAAAGGTTTATATGTACTGATGCTGAGTGAAACAAGAAGAACTAGGAATACGTTGCACACAATAACAGCAAGAATGTGCAATGATTAACTGTGAAAAACTTGGTTCTTCTCAGTGGCTTAGTGATCCAAAGTAATCCTAATAAACTTTGGAAAGAAAATGCCACCTGCATTCAGAAAAAGAACTGTGGTGAGTGAATGTAAAACAACACATGTTATATTCACTTCTTTTTTCTGTTTGTTTTTTCTCCTGTTTTTTTTTTTCTTAATTGTTCTGATTTTTGTCTCCTGACAGGATTCATAAAGAAATGTGTATTAAAAATAAAATAAAATAAAAAAGAACTATTAGGGCAAAGTTCAAAATAAACAATATATAGAGAAAAGGGAATAACAAAATGATCTTTACCCTAAATGATCACATTCTGTAAACATTTGTAAAGGTAGGATTTGTATTCAGTTAAAAGCTAGCTATTCCTATTCCCCAAAATTATCTTGCACTCTTGCCACTCAGTTGATATGGTCCAAACCCAACTTTTTCTAAGAATCTGCTAGATGCTAAGTTGTTTTCTCCAGATCCCACAGGTTCACTTTTCCAAATAGCCACATAGCAGTGAAACATACTTAAGGTTAAACGGTGCCACTTCATTTCACCTGACAATAGATATAATGAGTGTTTCCTTATTAGTAGTATGTACTTTTGCTTCATACCCTAACCGAGAAAAGACTGCAACCAGGAAAAAGTCATCACTAAAAAGTAATTTGTACTTTTCTATACTGTAAAAACTTTGGAATCATAACCAGTAAGCATAACTTCAGTGAAAATATCAGTAACTATTCATAAACGATATTCTGTCTTCCCTTCAAGAAATTTACCTGGGCAAAGGGATCACTTGGGGTGGATAAAAATGAAAAAGTCTGGGAAATTGTTCCTATAAAATTGTGAAAAGCAAACTGTAGCATTTTCCCAAATGATATATTTTATTCAGTTAGAGTCACAAGTCAGATCATGTCAAATACAGTCAACAAGCATTGATGAAGAATTTAATATGTGCCAGCCACTTGGCTAAGCCCTGAAGATACAAAAAAAAAAAAAAAAAAAAAAAAGCAAAAGAAAGTCCTTAACCTAAATGAGGTCTCAATGTAACAGGGGAGACAACATGCACTAAAGGAAAACAAGAATATAAGGATATAAGATATTTAAAGATAATCACCAAGAAAAGACACTACCATTTAAGGGGTTTCTTTCATAAAGCGGAAATTTGGTTGAAATCCAAAGGAAGCCAGGGAAACTGGGAGGCATAAATAAGAAAATAAAATAAAAATAAAATAAATAAGAAAAGTGGAGGACAGCCAAAGAAATTTCATAGAGTCAAGTGATGAAACAGGAACATCAGGAAGGTCAGTGTCATGGTGTTGCAGAATATATGCAGAAGAATAAGTCAAAAACAGACTGGAAAGGTAAGGAGGGGCAAATATTTTCACTAAATGAAGCCAATAATAAAATCTATTACCTTCCCTAATCTGCCCCATTGCTTTTATCAGATTATTTCCAAGCATGGATATATACTTCCAAAGAGCATACTGCCAAATTTTAGTTATTTAATTCCACAACTATCTGAAACATTCTTAATTAAGCATATCAAAGTTAACATTATATGTTCCCTTAATTAGAACGTCACAATGTTATAAGTACTGAAACAAATTTATAATATTTTGAGGAGCTGAAAGTAACAACTTTTTTTGCTTCCTACTCCCAAATGACAATCATCAATCATCACCTCCTAAAGACTGAAAAGTCAATAAATTGCAGACCTTGGTATTCATTAAATTAGTAGAAAAACAGGAAAGTTTTAGAATAGAACTAAACTTTACACTGCCCCTATATTCACTATTTCACTTTCCCCTTCATACACCAAAGTAAAAAATAAAGCAATGGCTATAATTGCTATCCTTCCACCTGTCTCTTTTTCTACACTCTCCTTTTCCCCTATTTTCTCTCCTTCTTTCTATCTCTCCCCCTTCCCTTTCTCTCCATTCTCTCTATCACATCTGCTTTTCCTCCCTTTCTTTCTCCTTCACTCTCTATTCTCCCTCCCTTTCTCCTTCACTCTCTATTCTCCCTCCCTTCCTATATTCCTCTTTCCCTCTTAACAATCTTACTTCTTCAGAGACAAGCTCCAAACCTGCTCTGTATCACCACCACACCCCCCCAAAAAAAATAAAGTCAAGCAAATATTTCCCCCCTAGGCAATTCCCTGGTCAATCTTCCTTTCAAATCTGGTTTTGGAAGAATATACCCAACTAGATACAAGCAAGAGGGTGGAAAAATCATGCTCACTTACATATAATAATCTCTGGTGGAACCAGAAGGTATTGTAGATTCAAAGTGCTGGAAATACAAACCTACTTCTTTAGGGACTCCCAAATTACTCGCACTTTTACTGCCATAGTACAAGGCCTTATTTCCTCACAAGTGAAATAGCAGTAGCAGTCTCTTATCACAATTCTCTACCCCTCATCTCCCTTCAAACCATACTGAATACTACTGCTAAATAAATCTTCCTTAAAAAACCACTTTCCTCTTGTTAACCCTATATTCAAAAATTTTATTTGCTATTATATTCAATCTGAACTCCTTAGCTTTAAAATTTCTACCTAGTTTTGATGTAATGTGATTTGGGATTTCCTGACCTTGGGGGGCTTCTGTTCTAATGGGTCAGTGGTCCTGAGTCTTCTGGCTTTGGAATCTGCCTCAGGAAACTGAGCACACCCAATCCATCTGATTCTGACCACTCCTTAGCCAATAGCTTCTAGCATCAGAAAACTCCCACAGAACAAACTCCTGAGATAATAGTGAATAAGACTATTTCTCAGTTCATTGCTGACTGATGATCCTGGTCAGTGATCATCAAATTTCAGAGACCATCCTCAATTTATCTGGAAATTACTTCTTAGCTTTGCCCTTGGACCATAGAATTAACATATCTATGATAGAAAGCTGTACTGGTCTATCTCCTTGCTTCAATTTCTTTACTGAATTCCCTTACAATTCAGTCCACTTAGTAAAGGCTTATATTATTATCAATCAAAACTTTGCCCCTTAACTAAGAGATGGGTTCAAGCCTGCAAATTCTTTTGAGATACCTCGCCACACCAGTCTGGGACTTTTGGGGTCCCCCTTCTCAACCTCAACAGCTGTATCCTAATTATCTCACCTTGCTCCCCACTATCACACAAAAAGCTTCCTTCATCTGCTTCAGTGTGTCTCATTGTCTCATGTCAACACCCATGCTGCTGACTATACTGGCTCCAGTATAGGCGCCTATCCTGGATAACTCCTTCTTTTCTTTTCCTTACCTTTCCATTTACTTTCCATTCTTCTAAAAACCACTAAAATTCTATGTTTTCTAGGAAGCCATTTCTTACTACTATAGACTTCAGTGATCTCTGAATTCCTAAAACACTGATGATGATGATGATGATGATGATGATGATGATGATGATCAACATTTATAAGACCACTTTGGAACTTCTCTATATATTAAGGTATTTCTTCTCATATTTGTTTCTCTTTGACATTAAATTATTGTTCCTAATTTGGTTCCTCAAAGATAAATTAATATGTTTAACTTCCATATAAAATATAATAATATAGAGATTGTGTTGAGATGCAAAGATTTTCCTTCTCTCATTTAAACATCCCCAGTTCTTTTGATGGATACTTTTTTTATATAATTTCTATTCCCCTTTCCCATTCTTGTCATCTGTTCTGGACACACAAGAGTTTGTAAACATTTTTCACAAATATATCCCATAATACTCCTGATATGGTTCAGCGGGATTATCACCTTCCTCATTCTATAAATTGTCCTCTGTTTATCTAGCCCAAAATCACATAAAATAAATAATAAATAAAAATTAATTGAATCTACAAAAAAAAAAAAAAAAAGGTGTGTGTGTATGTTTAATTTTAAATTTTACAAAGGATAATATATATGTTGTTTCATTTGATTCTCAAAACAACTCTGTGATGAAGATGCTTCTCTTATGACCATTTTACCAATGAGGGGAATGAATTAGAGGGGTTAAGTGACTTATTCAGGCTCACACTGTTAGTAATGACCCGAAGTTAAGATCTGAATCCAGGTCTTCCTTATTCTAAATATAGCATTCTATCATATACTATGGCATCTACTTGTCTTACTTATAGTAATCCAAACACATACACACATATACATATATAATAAAATATATTTATACGTAAATTTATATATAAATAAAATATATTTATATTCATGTGGGCACATACATGCTTACATGCATATATGCATACATATACTTAGCACAGTGCCTGGTACATAGAAGATATTTAATAAATATTGATATTTACTAGTGTGTGTATATGTATATATACATACATATACACACACATTTATGCATTTATATATAGAGATATACATATACACAAACTTGCATATACATGTGTGTACGTGCATAAATGTATAGATGATCATGTGTATATCTACGTGTGTTCATTATTGTAACTAAATTTATGTGTCTGTTCAAGTACATCATAACTTCTTTGAGGAAAAATACCAGGACTTATGCTAATTTAATAACTCAGCCAAATTTTTTTCCCTGCCAAGTACTTAGCAGAGTGCAAAGGACATAAGACATCCAATGAATGCCTAATTAATTAATAGTGTGACCCTAAAAATAACTAAAGTTATAATTCAGGTTCACCTCAAAAGCATCACCCAATATAATAATTTTTTTTCACTTTTCAAGAAAGATAAAAACTCACTGCCTGTTATATGTGTTGTTTCTTGTTTAATTATTTATCAACCATGTCCAATTCTTCATGATCTCTTTTAGGGGTTTGCCATTTCCTTCTCCAGCTTGTTTTACAGATGAGAAAACTGAGGCAAACAAAGTTAAGTAACTTTCCCTGGGTTACATATCCAGTAAATATTTGAGGTCAGATTTGAATTCAGAAAGAGTAGTCTTTCTGACTCCAGGCTGGGCACTCCATCCATAGTGCAGCCTAGCTCCCATTATAAGTATATGAATATCCAATTTAGATTTGTACTCATAAGATCAGTCAATTGCCCTTGGACAGGATAAGAAATAAAACTCATTGTCTTACAGATTATCTTGGAAAGAAAAAAAAATGTGGTGGCATTTTAAAAAATTTAAGATAAAGTGATAATTAAACATTTATGGGGGTTAGATTTTATCTCCTTTATTTAAATTTAAATTTCTTGATGAAAAAGTTGCAGAACAATTTGAGGCATTCCAAGCACCTCATAGTCTAACAATGATTGCAAAACTAACTGTTTCTTTCACAGTCTTTTAGTAATTTTGATTCTCATTTAGTTCAACAATGGTGCCCAGGGCACAAATAGTCATAGAATGATAACAGAAGCACTGATTTCCTTGCACTTCTCTACCATGAGAAGGCTCAATAACACCATCAACTTTTGCTCTGATAATTAAAGGGAGCTATAGATCTCCACAGGTCAAAATATTTAATTTCACAAAATGCATCACATAAAATCTTGAATTAAAATAGTTTTACAATGAGTACAAACTATCAAAGGTCATCTCTGACTTTTAGTAAAGGCAAGGAAAATCTAAAGGGCAGCCTTGAATAAGCCACTAATTGCTTCAGAGCTTTATACTTTGCAAATTCTCTATTCTTAATTCAGCACACTTTTGCATAATGAGATGGGATTTTCTAAAACTGAAGTAACCATAAATCTCAGCAGACACACAGGGATCCTTTCAATAACTCTGCATTTTAATGAGATGGAAAACTGCCAAGTATTGTATATATGGGCTGGGAAATGCTAGAAAATGCCAGAATGCATTATTCACAGCATCAAGAAACTGATGACTAAATATTCAGTTCACTCCCATTCTGGTGATCAACAATGCCTGGGTATGTCTATATAGATTCAAGGAAATTCTTTTTAAATAACAATAATGGGAATTAAGCCTACTTAAGGCTAAAAACAATTTATATTTGCATCAAGTCTAATGCTTTATAGCCTAATGGAACAAAGAATCCCTGATTTTGAAATAGACATTAAAATCACACTAACTTTCACATTTTTTTCTCCTCACTATAACAAATTACTTCATATCTTTGTCCTTTAATTGTCATGACAATTTTATCTGTTGATGATCAACTGTGTTTTGATGCTCCCTCCAAAATAAACTATGTGAGCCCTTGAAGAACACGTACGCAATTTATAATCAGACCTATACTATAAGCTTTTGCTGCTTAGGAAATTTAAACTCTGATGAAATACTCTCTAAGAATTCTGGGCCACTTTATATGTCAAAATGAAGGACTGAAGTAAGACTACTAAAAATAAATAAATTTCCCCCTTATATTATATATAATTCCCTATGGATTTAGAATAAAACCACTAAGTGTTATTTCTTTGGCCAACAACTAAATACTTTTTAAATAATTCAATGCATCCAACTACCACAACATAACTCAATATTTAAAGAAAATGATAGTTAATAATAATCTTTAAAGAAATAGCAAAACTTTTCATTCACTACTCACTATAGGTTATCTCCTAAATACAAGTTTTTCAACACAGTATATTTAATCAATAAGCATTTTTCAATTGATGCAAATAGCATCAACCAATTAGACCTCTCTTCAATCACAAGGTATGATTATTTCTTCATGGGGCATATTTCTATCTATCAGCACAATACTATTCACACACTGAAGCAACTGTAGGTTTCACAGGGAATCTTTTTCAACCAGAACTTCTGGTTGGATTTCCATCCCAATGGCATATCCCTTTGAAGAGCATACTTTCCCTGCTTGTGTTTTATCCTATGTTAATGATCAGGGGACATTGAAAAGGGAGAAAAAATTGGTTTTTATCTAGAAGTATTTGTCAATCTTTCCTTAAATTGTGTTTTTCTAATTTCAAATTCAGAATTTAAGTGAAAATAGAATGGGGAAGAATGGAAAAGGACATATGCATTTCCTATGGACATAAATCTGTAGTGACTATTAAGATAAAAGCTCCAGACAGGAAAATTGTCAACCTATTTAAAATCTTGGATTGTCAGGCAATAATTGTGCAGTTAAGGTAGTGATCAAAATATTAAGAATCAAGAAAAACAAGAGGGACAAGAGGCAGGGAGGATATCTAGTTTGACATAAGTATTGTTTGAGAAAAAAGGCAAGGATCAGGCTAGTGTTATGAAGCTCTCCATTCCCCCCACATTCTTCCCTTTTCTTTTTCTGGGATCAGTTCCAGGAGCTTTTAACTTCAATATTAAGTCTTTGATCATTTGTACTCACTGTAAAAACTATTTAAATTTCATGTTTGTAAAAAGCATTTAGCATTGTACCTGGAACATAATAAGTACTAGTTAATAGGAGAAAGAGGTAGTCCTTCTCCCTAACAAAGCCAAACTTTTTCCATATATCAATGATTCTGTTCCATCCCATTTTCTCTGTGGGCTAGCACCTTCAATCTTTTCAGTTTATTTTTTTTTATTATTAAGTTCAATACAATGGCTCCATCCCTATTGCCTAAAAACACAACTAGGCTCTCAATCCTTAAGAAATTTTCTATATAGCACTACTCTTTTCACTGACAAACTAAACATTTCTACACAGAGTTGTGAACTGATCCAACCATTTTGGAGAGCAATTTGGAACTATGCACAAATGGGTATCAAACAAATACCCTTTGATCCAGTAGTGTCTCTACTGAACCTGTATCCCAAAAATATCATAAAAGTGGTAAAAGGACCCACATATGCAAAAATGTTTGAAGTGTGATGGCAAGGAACAGTAGGGGAATAGCTGAATAAGGTATAATACATATATGGAACATTATTGTCCTATAAGAAATGATAAGCAAGATGGTTTTAGGAAGCCCTGGAGAGACTTGCATGAATTAATGCTAAGTGGAGTGAGCAGAACCAAATGAACATTGTACACATCAACAATAAGATTATGTGATGAACAACTGTGATGGTCTTGATTCTTTTCAACAATGAAATCAATCAGGCCAATTCCAATAAACTTGTGATGGAGAGAGCCACCTCCATCCAAAGAGAGGACTGTGGAGATTGAATATGGATCACAACATAGTATTTTCACCTTTTTTTTGATGTTGTCTGCTTACTTTTTTTCTCTTTTTTTTTCTTGTGCAACATGGTAAATGTAGAAATATGTTATACTGCACTACTTGCTGTCTAGGGAAGGGAGAAGAAAAATTTGGAACACAAGATTTTGCAAGGGAGAATGTTGAAAACTATCTTTGCATGTATTTTGAAAATAAAAAACACTATTATCATTTTTTAAAAATCTCTATATCTAATTTCCTTAATTTCCTCATATTTCATTCTCTTTCAATTATCCCCTGCAATCTAGCTTCCATACCAATATTTATTTTTTTATTAATAATTTTTTATTATATATATTTTTTATAATATTATCCCTTGTATTCATTTTTCCAAATTATCCCCCCCTCCCTCTATTCCCTCCCCCCGATGACAGGCAATCCCATACATTTTACATGTGTTACAATATAGTCTAGATACAATACATGTGTGTGAATATCATTTTCTTGTTGCACAATAAACTTTAGATTCCGAAGGTACATGTAACCTGGGCAGACAGATATTAGTGCTAACAATTTACATTCACTTCCCAGTGTTTCTTCTCTGGGTGTAGCTACCTCTGTCCATCATTGATCAACTGGAAGTGAGTTGGTTTTTCTTTATGTTGAAGATTTCCACTTCCATCAGAATACATCCTCATACAGTATTGTTGTTGAAGTGTACAGTGATCTTCTGGTTCTGCTCATTTCACTCAGCATCAGTTGATTTAAGTCTCTCCAAGCCTCTCTGTATTCCTCCTGCTGGTCATTTCTTACAGAGCAATAATATTCCATAACCTTCATATACCATAATTTACCCAACCATTCTCCAACTGATGGACATCCATTCATCTTCCAATTTCTAGCTACTACAAAAAGAGCTGCCACAAACATTTTGGCACATATATGTCTCTTTCCGCTCTTTAGTATTTCTTTGGGATATAATCCCAGTAGTAGCGCTGCTGGGTCAAAGGGTATGCACAGTTTGATAACGTTTTGGGCATAATTCCAGATTACTCTCCAGAATGGCTGGATTCTTTCACAACTCCACCAGCAATGTATTAGTGTCCCAGTTTCCCCACATCCCCTCCAACATTCATCATTATTTGTTCCTGTCATCTTAGCCAATCTGACAGGTGTGTAGTGGTATCTCAGAGTTGTCTTAATTTGCATTTCTCTGATCAGTAGTGATTTGGAACACTCTTTCATGTGAGTGGATATAGTTTCAATTTCTTCCTCTGAGAATTGTCTGTTCATATCCTTTGACCATTTATCAATTGGAGAATGGTTCGGTTTCTTATAAATTAGGGTCAGTTCTCTATATATTTTGGAAATGAGACCTTTGTCAGAACCTTTGTTTTTAAAAATATTTTCCCAATTTGTTACTTCCCTTCTAATCTTGTTTGCATTAGTATTATTTGTACAGAAACTTTTTAGTTTGATGTAATCCATACCAATATTTAAAATAAATTATTCTTTACAACATTACAAATGATCTTTTAATTGCTAAATCCAAAGATTTTTGCTTAGTCTACATTCTTGCTTACCTATCTGCTACTTTTGACAAAGCACTCCTTCATATACATTCTCTTCTTTCTGGTTTTCACTATACCTCTTTCCTGACATTGATGCTAGCCAGTACTGGCTATATGACTATATTTCTGACCACTGCTTCGATGCCTCTTGTGCTGGACATCATCCACATCTCATTGTATATACACAAAGTCTTTGTCTCTTTTCTTGTTATAACTTCTCTTGATAATTTCACCAGTTACCACCAATTCAATCATCTCCTCTAAATAAATGGCTTCTAAATCAACAAGCACTTATCAAGCAACTACTATGGGCCAGATGTTGTGAACAAAGACAAATATGGAATAGTGCCTTCTCATAAGAAGTCTGTAATATAGCTGGAAGAGGATGGCTGCCAGATACAAAATCATGATGATGGAAAATGGAATATTACATGAAAGGAATGATGAGTTTGGTTAGACCAAGGCTTCTTCAATTTTTTCTACTCATGACCCCCATTATATTGATATAAAAATCAAACATTCACTAATAATAAATCATGATTTCATGACCCCCCACAATCAGTTGCAAGACTACATGTGTGATTGTAAACCATAGTTTAAGAAGAAACAGGGAGGTATACCACAAAATAGATAGAGATCAACAGAATGAGGCTTTAAATAAAAGCAAAAATGGCATTAGGAGTTTCTGAAGAAGAAACCCCTTTATAACACTCAAATGGTGCTTGAAGAACTTATATATATATATATATATAAATTCTTCATAGTTTTCATTTTTTCCCTTGATTTAGGTTAAGCTATAACACAAATATAGCTTAAATTTTCTTATATTACATTTACACTTATATCAGAAATAAGTAGTCTCAAATATAAAAATTATAGTTATAGTTACAACAATTCACAAACCAAACTACTATTCAATATAGACTAATTGCTTATGTATGTGGTAATCAATACTTTCTTATATAGCCAAAGCTAAAGACTTCTGAGCTCCAATATATTAATAGTGATTCTTATGAAAAATATATTCGTGCATATTTTTACCACAAAAATCCTTTATCAATCTAAAAATTACTTACCTGTTCCATCATCCACATTCTCAACTTCCATCACTTCAGTATTGATTCTGCCACGAAAAAGATAACGGTGTCCATCTGTAGAGGCCTTGCTATTCTTTAACCGCCTTATTAGAAAATAAGATCAATGAAACACTTTGTGAATATAGTTATGAAATATCTGAAGGTCTACAGATAAAACCGGTTTTCATGAAAATCAGATTTTTATTTTGAAACTATCTCATTATTTAATCATTAAAATTTCAGAACCTCAATACTTTCAATAATGTAAAATAGGGATAAAAATATGTGCACCACCTTTCTCAGAAGTTTGCAGTAAGGAAAATAATGTTGCAAAAATCTAAAATATTATGTATGAGTAAGTTGTTTTTATTACTTAAATTGCTGTACATTTTGTATGTTTGAACTAAATATTTAGATTTTTATTTACATTTAACATGAAAAGAAACATTCAATTAGACTGTTGAGGTAGATGAAGTTATTCAGTCACTATGGATGTTTTTTTGCCTGAAATACAAAAAATTAATTATTTATTTATTTGGTTTGATGCACAGTGATAATTCTTATTTAGATAACATAGTCAAAATTAGGCCATAAAATGCATTCTTTTTTATATTCAGGCATCTTCAGACTCCTCAAATCTATTTGGGCTTTTATTAGGCTTCATGCTGCCTAAATATTCTACCAGGAACATGTTATCAAAGGGTCTTTTTAATTTGAAACTTAAGATTTTGTTTTCATTCTCTTCAGATAAAAATACTATAGAAATTTAGGCTACTATATCATACTTATCCATTTTGGGAATGCTGCTCCTACAATACCTAGACTGAATGTGAAATTATCCAACTATACCTTGTTTTCCCCTTCTTAACACGTCAACCCTAAAATGGAATAAATGCTGCCTCCCAATGTTCTAATCAATTCTACTTCACCAACCAATTCCTTCTTATTAGTCAAAATCTAGTCTAGAATTAGAGTCTGCTTTTTTACTTTCTCTGACTTTTAAAGAGTGAAATTATAATTAAGGGAAATTTAGAATTGATCAGTGGTTCTGATTTTATTAACGAATAAGCTCCAGTAAATTGCATGAATGATTTAAGTTCTCCATAACTATTATTTTATCTTGGTTGTATGCTAGACATTTAATATTTGTCACTTATTTCTTTCTTTTAATTTAGTAGTATAAAGTATATTTCCTCCAGAATACTGATTCTATATCTCCAGCCATTGATCACTTACCCACCCCCTATATGCAATTCCCTCATCTGGGTCCTGGATCTTTAAGTATAACTTTGTTTATTTATTTGTCTGGGGTTTTTGCAAATGATGAAAGTCGAAAGCCAAGGCATTTATTAGCAGAAGTTGTTCCTTCTTAAAATACAATACTATATTTGCACTCCCCTTTTATTATTTTCCTTTTTTAATAAAACATAAATTTCCATAGCCATAATCAAGTCATAAACCTATTGCACACAATTTCAGTGCTATCTAACCTTTAATAACTTTATGTCACATTTGAGGAACTGAGGCCCAGCAAGGTTGAGAGATCTGTCCAAGAACATAAAAACAGAAATAGACCTCAAATTGGAGTCTCTTGAGTTTGTATCCAGTTCTTTTTTCTATAATTCTACATTTCCTATTTAATATTTCCTAATTTTAGGTAGATATGTTGAACAGTGGATACAGTACTAGAGAGCTAGAATTAGGAATAACTTAGATCAAAGCATATCTCAGAGACTAGCTGTATGACCCTGGGTAAGTCACCTGCCTGTTGTAAAATAGGGAGAAAAGTACTAAACAGAAAGATTTGTTGTGATGATAAAGTAAGATAATATGTGTTAAGTAATTTTGTAAACCTTAGATTATTATATAAATTATTATTATCATTATCATTATTATTATATAAATCTTTAGCTAACTTTGTGATATTCCACTAGAAAACAGAACTATTACATGCCATGTTTCATTAAATATCTAATTACTGCTAAAAACAACAGATTGTAATTAGAAATATCTCTGCAATATTCAGATAGATGTTATAGCTACATTAATCATATTTTTTGCTATAGTTTCTGGAAAACTGAGTTCTTCATTAAAAATAAAATTTTAAGATTATGTTTTTTGTACTTTCAATCAGAGTCATTTTGGGGAGGAGGAAAAAAGTCTCCATATTTAATCTTCACATGTAATCAAGGAATCTAGGAATAACTTTTGACAATATATACACAATTTTTCTTCATTATCCCCTGTATTTCTGCTTCAAAAAGAGTGAAATAAGCTTTAACATTTATTCTCAAGTGTCTTTACTGATTTTTAATTAATTTAGAGTCCTGGACTTTTTAAAATGATTTTTCATTTACATTGGAAATCATACTGTAATCACTGAGTATTGTAAGATATTTTAAATTACATTGAAATTATTAGTCATCTAAAATGTTTGTGGCAGCCCTTTTTGTAGTGGCTAGAAACTGGAAAATGAATGGATACCCATCAATTGGAGAATGGTTGGGTAAATTATGGTATATGAATGTTATGGAATATTATTATTCTGTAAGAAATGACCAACAGGATGAATACACAGAGGCTTGGAGAGACTTACATCAACAGATGCTGAGTGAAATGAGCAGAACTAGGAGATCATTATACACTTCAACAATGATACTGTATGCAGATATATTCTGATGGAAGTGGATATCTTCAACATAGAGAAGAGCTAATCCAATTCCAATTGATGAATGATGGACAGAATCAGCTACACCCAGAGAAGGAACACTGGGAAATGAGTGTAAACTGTTAGCATTATTTTTGGGTTTTTTCCCCAGGTTATTTTTTACTTTTTTCCTTTTGCAACAATTCTTCCTTTGCAACAACAACAACAACAAAAAAAAAAATTTGGTTCTGCACATATATATTGTACCTAGCATATACTATAACATATTTAATATGTATGGGAATGCCTGCTATCTAGGTGAGGGGGTGGAGGGAAGGAGGGGAAAAATTCGGAGCAGAAGGAGTATGAGGGATAATGTTTGTAAAAAATTACCTATGCATATGTACTGTCAAAAAATGTTATAATTATAAAATTAATTTTAAAATAATAAATAAATAAATATATTAAAAAAAGAAATTATTAGGCATGTAGTTCTTTAGGATCTGTTTTTATTTTACTCTACATTAATTCTTACAAATCTTACCATATTTCTCTAAATTCTTTATATTCACCATTTAATAAAGCATGTGTTCCATTATATGCCCCTTTTCAACCATTCTTTAATTAATAAGCATTCACTTTTTTATCCAGTTCTTGCGTACACAACACACACACACACACACACACACACACACACACACACAGATGCTAGTGTTATTTAGTTAAATGTTATACAATTTTTACAGATTTCAGTTTCCTTTAGTTTTATTCCCATTAGCAAGACTACTGGATCAGAAGGTAGAGAATTTAATCATCTCTCATATATTCTAAACTGACATGCAAAACATTTGGACCAATTAAAGGTTCCACCAATGTATTAGTATGTCTCTTTCCACAGCCCCTCCTACATTAACTATTTCCATTTTTATCATCTTTCAAAATTTCTTAAGTATATAAATCAATTGATACCTCACAACCTTCATTTCATTATGTCATGAAATGTCACTTTCATATTGCCATTGATAGACTGAAATTATTCTTTTAAAACTGCATTTTATATCCTTTAGATATGTATCAATTGAAATGCAGTTATTGAAATTATATGTTATTATTGATTGCCTATATATACTGGATGTTGGTGGTTTTTAAAGTAATATTTGATACAATTTTTTTTCAGTCAATAGTATCTCTTACCTATATTCAATGATTTTATTTGTTTAATTTTTAAAATTCTATGGAACCAAAATGATCCAAATTTTTTCTTACTGTTTTCTTTTATCTATACTAACATTTCTCTGGGTAATTCTCTACTTTTTACCCATAGAGATAAAAAGTACTTCTCTAATTGCTAATATGACATTATATTCAGATTACATATTTGTTTCAAGATAGTCATCTTTAAATAACGGTCTAAGCTCCTTCTCTAGAAAAATGATTTCCAATTTTTCCAGCAATTGTTGAAATGTCATTCCTTTACTAAGTATTGTCCTTAGATTTCAGACGATTTATCACACACTGAGAAACTATTTTTGGTTGTTTTCGTAACCTATCTAATCTATTCCACTGATCTACTTTTCTGTTTTATTTCTTTCCAATCAGTACTAAATCATTTCAATGATTATTATATTGCAATATTTTGGGTTCTGGCAATGTCACATTTTTTGTTATTCATATATTGCCCAAATGTAATATATATTCAAGTGTCATTCACATATCTACTTGTTTCCCTTCAGAGCCTAGATTTATTTTTTTCTATGATTTTGTTTCCCTAGCTATATAAAGCATACTCCTTATAATTTGATTACATCAAAACTTTGAATTGAGGCAGTATTATTTTTAATATGTTGGCACAATCTACTCATGAGCAGTGACTATCTCTACAACTATTTGTTTTTATTTATTTAAAAAGAAATATAAAGTCAGTTCGTGTTTTGGCAGGTTAAATTCATATACTTCCTACCAAAAAAAAATTTTTTTTCAGGATCTATTTTATTTAATGTTAGGAAAGCTTATAGTGTATCTTTATAACATATAAGCTAGCTCTTGGTTTAGATACATTTTATGATTATGAACCAGATAACTCTCACATCTATTTATACACCCAATATCTCTCCTGAGCACAGTCCCATATAATCAATTATTTGAAGTTTCAAATTGCTAGTCTCGTAGAACTCTCAACTAGTCCAAAATAGAATTCAGTGACTTTTCACACAAACCTATACTTTGCCAAATTTCTTTATTTCTATTGAAAGGCCCCACTAACATTCTACATTTAAAACTTCATTAGCATTCCTTACTCTTCATTCACTCATCTTCTATACCTAATTAGTTACCAAATCCTGTCATTTTTCTTTATAATTCATCTCTCCTCTCTCTCCCTTTCTCATTACTTAAACAGCTACCACATTAGTTCAAGATATTATTACTTCTAACCTAGAATGCTGCACTGGCCTTCTAATCTATCTCTTTGCTTCAAGTTTTTCCCCAATGTAAGCTGAACATAGCTGACAACATTATTTTCCTAAAACACAGGTCAGATCATAAAATACTATTACTCAATAAACTCAGGGCCTTTGTATTGCTTCTAAATTAAGATATAATTTTTTCTGTTTGACTTTTCAAGCCCTTTACAACCTCACTCCATTCTACTCTTCCAGCATCTTTGTATACTACCCCTACTCCCACTAGTTACAGTCTAAGTAGGCCCTTAAAGACAGTCCAACAGACAGACAGACAGAGATTGATTTTGAGCACAGATACTTCCATTGATTGCTATGAATTTTAGAGGGCTTAGCATATATAAATGAGCACTGTTATCTTGAATTTAGATTAAAATATTCGTTCTTTGTTTTGACAGCAAGTCTATAATTTTTTCAAAGAAGGGTTTTGATAAAATTTCTTCTATTTCCAATTTTGAAACTGATAGTTTAGCATTTCTGTTAATAATTTTTTAAATGTTTCATAAAAACATTTTAATCCATAAAATATTTACACATTTTCATAGAAACATGTAAATCCTTCTGGACCTGATTGTTGGATTTTTTTTTCAACCATTAATAATATGGATTTATTTTTTTCTAATTTTTAAAAAAATACTGATTAATATGGGAATTTTGTAAAAATCTATTGATTGATTGAATTCTCACTTTGCTACAGTGGAACTGATTATAAGTTGCTGATGTTTACTTATTACTTTCTGCTTTGAATTAATTATTTTTTTAAAATTTTTTTTGATATTTCCTCTTCTTATTGATCATGGTAGGTAATGATTTATCTATGTTGTTAGTAATCTCTTCCCAAAATAGAAAAAAATCAGTTTTTTATCAGTTCTATTGTCTTTAATTTCTGGTTTCCTTCCATTTTTAAGAATTTCTCCTTTTTTCTGTGTTTGAGGGTTCTTTATTTATGTTCAACTTATTTTAACTGTATGTTCAGTTTGTTGATTCTTTTCCACTTAGCTATTAAAAGTTTTCAGAGATCTAAATCTTCTTATATAGTTTATAATAATTTGATCTCAGTTTTCCCAATCCATCTCTCTCCTCATTATACTATCCAATATCAGGTTTGTGCAGTATGCCTTTATTTTTATTCTCTATCACACTGTCCAGGAGGAATTATTCTTTATCTAACTATAAGCATTTTTGATCACTGCCTTTTAAAATAGTAAGAAAATCAAAACACAAAAAGCCACCATTACGACGTGGGGAAAAATATTTTCCCTAGTTCTCATTGTTCTCAAAAAGTGTTTAAATGTCTTTCAGTCTTCAAGTTGCATTCCTGATAATCTCTGACTTCTTTCAAACAATGACTCAATTTCTTCTTTTTTTGTTGAGAATTTTATTGTTTTCTTACATGGTCAGGATAAGATTTTTAAAAAGACATTTTTTGGCTGCCAAGCAATGAGCAACATATTCCAATTTTTTCTTAGACTTCTTGTAATCTAATACAATCCTTCATTATTCTTTTTTTTTTCATTGTCCTTGGAACATAAAAGCTTTTTATTTTTTACCTGCTGTCTACAGATTTTGTTCTTTGATGTTTCAATTCCTGAGAGATAGATGTTGGTAAATGAAATTCAGTATTTGATTCCATTGGTGATCCAAGGATTATCATAAAATGTAATAATTTCCTGAAACATAGTATTCTAATTTTCATTTTAATAGTATTTTTGTGGAAAACCTATACTCCTTAGAATATCTTTTTGTATTTTTTATTCAATTCAATATTTTCATTTACAGCTTTACTATGATCTTCAATCTTCTTATCTTTAGGTTTTGTTTAATTTTCATTCTCTCTTTACATTTATGTATTATAATTATGCAATTCTATTTTTCAGTATCTACTTCATTAGCAAATGTTTTGTTATAAGTCCTCTAATCTTGCTAGTCTTGATTTCTTAAAAGCCTTAATTTTCATTCTTATACCTTTATTCCTTTGATCTTTTCATTTGATTCTTTTATTCTGCTTTTGAACTATTCTGAGATTTCTTAAACTGTTATAATAAAGTTTATTATAACAATAGTTATAGTACTTCTTCATGGAATCTTATAAAAGTAATATGAATACATTTGTTTTCCATGGATGTTAATTCAGTTTACTTTGTTGCAAAGTATTTGTTCAATAAAATTTCTCTTTTCTTTGATTATGAATCTATTTCTCTTCCTCAGCTTTCACCCGTCTTTATCAGTTACGGCAGATTTGTCTAAAGTGTCCTCGTAGTATGCATTCTTCATATCATAAATCCTTTTCTTTCTTTAGATCTAACTTTGTTTTTCTCCATCCCAACCCCAGTCTTTTGCCACCTGTTTGCTTTTCTTTTTCACAATCAATGTTGCATGAGTAGATAGATGGTTCTCAAGATGGATAATGAACTATTGGTACACAGTCACAAAGAGAATCTGTGATGTCGCGGAAGTTAGACAAATTCCTCAAATTAAATAGTCCTATTCCCCTGAGCTGTGTCCTCCAATATGTGAACATTTTTTTTTCAATCTCTATCCTAAACCCAGAGAGATGATCTTGAAAAATATGAAAAAGTATCCAGGATAATACTGAGAACAGATTCCAAGGCAAGAAAAATTTTCAATTAGATTTTTTTTCCCTCTTGTTTTCCCTCCTACTTCAAAATATTCCACTTACTTTTCTGGTATCAGTTTCAATAAAGAATATAGCCTTTTCAATTCCAATAGACTTGTGTTGGAAAGAGCCATCTGCATCTAGAAAGAGAGCTATGGAAACTGAATATGGATAAAAGCATAGTATTTTTACTTTTGTTGTTGTTGTTTACTTGTTTACTTTTTTTCTTTTATTTTTCTTTCACCTTTTGATCTGATTTTTCTTGTGCAGCATGATGAATATGGATATAATGTTTAGAAGAATTGCATATGTTTAACCTATACTGAATTCTTGCTGTGTATGAGAAAGGATAGGAGGTATAAGGGATAAAAATTTGAAACACAAGGTTTTGCAAAGGTGAATGTTGAAAACTATTTTTGCATGTATTTGGAAAAATAAAAAGTTATTTAAAACAAATAAAATAAAGCTTTTATAATTATTTTAAAAGGCTTGTTTTAATTAGAATATACATACATATATATGTTTATGTATGTGTATATATATATATATGTGTGTGTGTGTGTGTGTGTGTGTGTGTGTGTGTGTGTGTGTGTGTGTGTGTGTCAGATAGCCTCATGTAATTAATCAAAACATTGAATATAATTTAATTCTCTAAATTTTCCAATATCACCCAATGGAAAACACTGACAAGGTATGCTGTTAAATATCTAACAACTGGTTCTCAAAAATATATACACAAAAATATGTTTAAAATATGTATTATTATTTTCTCCATAAACTTCCTTAAGTCTAGACATCAACAACAGCCAAAATAGATCAAGTCCTTAATCTGTAGCATTGTCAGTTTCCTAGGTAAATATGTTCATATTACAAATTTAACATTGGCTATCTCTATTGCTAACTCCACAACATTCCTGGTTCTTAATCACAGATTAAAGTATTATAATCAGTTTACCATTTCATGAAGTTGAAACTTCAGGGGGGAGGAATCTGTATAAGAATACTTTTGAAGTCTCTTAATATTTTAAGTTAGGAAGTACTGGGATGTTGTTGATCTTGTTAGCTACCAAAAGAAGATTATTGTTTTAAGAAGAGAGCAGATGGTGTCATTTAAACAACTCCTCATCTCCTGGCAGGGAATGGACATAGTGATTTATTTGGCTATTTCCATTTATAATAGTTATGAATTTGTTCTTTATATCACATGTTCTTCCTAATGTTTGGTTACTTAAAAACATTTTCAACTCAGCAGGATTTTAATTTCTTTAGATTTTACTTATCTTGTTAATTATTCAACATTTAAGGTCATAAGGCCATGAATGATCCTCACATTTGAATAAGCAGCTTTACTGTCACAGAAGACCTGAACTTTAGGGAGAGAAATAAATAACAGGAATAAATCCACATTCAAGAAGAAAAGCCTCTCTTTCAAATGAATGTCCCAAAAGAAAGTAAAGCTTTGGAAAGAATCATATTAACTTTTTAAAAATACAATACACAGGAGAAAGTAACAGCTGTTTCTATATTTGCATAACCTGATGGTGCTTACCTAAACACTGATTATCATAGAAATAATTTGGAAAATGCACATATAAAATTTTTAATCTAGTTAATTTATTCCAAAGTGGCACAAAGAAAATAAAACTAATAGCTCAATAAAGTAGATCCTCCATGTAACTTAATTACTCCTGGATTTTAATGGAGACCCCTTTGAAAGTTTCATGAACTCTTCCAGATTCCTAATCTATTAATCATTAAATTCCTGATTTATTGTTGTAAAGAGCATCCTAATGATTTAAAATAGTTAACAATTTTTAAAAGTGTCTAACCTGCCCAGGAAGAAACTGTGACAATCAAAGAAATAGATTACTTGCTCCTACTAGTGTAGAATATCAATTATTCTGAGTTTAGTCTAGAAAAGAGGCCTAAGGAAGTGAAAAATTAAGTGACTAGCTCAAAGACACACAGGCAGGATGAATCACAGATAAGAATCTAATCCAGTCCTTTCTGATTCAGGCTTGTCTGCAACCCAAACTACAGCACTGCCAAAATTAACATTTTTTTGTTTCCTCTTTGTAAATGTTCTGGTCCTAGTTGTAACATTCTCTTTTCCCCATTATAATATCATGCTATTGATAATAAACTAAGCTCACTGTAAACTAAACTCTCTAAAATAATTTTTAGAGGAATTATTGTCTCATACCAACACAATTTGCAAATATGGCATTTAGATTTTAAATCTAATATTTTATATTTATCTATTAAATTTTACCCATCATTTTTGCTAATCAAGACTTTTTTTTATCCTAACTCTATATTAGCCCTCTCTAGTTTGACATCATCAGCAAATTCAACAAGCATATAATTGAAGCTTTCATCTAGAGCACTGATAAAAAATAGTGACTAAAATAGTTACTATAGAAGAGAAGATAAATAAAATGGCTTTCAAAACTATAGATTCTATTATATGCTTGAAAAGAAAAGATCTTTGTATATAACAAAAGAAAACTCTTTTGTTGTTATTATTATTGTTCTACTATGCATTTATGAAAATCTATTCTTTTTTTATATTTGTCAAGTTCAGAATAAAAATAAACATTTATTAAAATGATGACCAATACAGAGCCAAGGTTAGATATCTGGGCACATCTATCTATTTAATAATTCTAATAATTTACCAGTTCTTAATACACCTAATTAGATTATGCATTAAGCTCATATACCTTGATGAGCAAGAGAAATTCTGTCATATGCTTTGTGCAAATCTAGTGTAATATCTCTACTATATTTCCCTGATCTGCCAGTCTAATCATTCTGCCAATGAAAGAGATTAGTATGAACAGTTTTGAACTATGTTGGTACTTTGATATCATTGCTTTGTTTTGTACATGCTCATACATCATCCCTTTAATACCCAATATCAGGAGCTGAAAATTTGAAACCTCTCCCCTCTTCTCTAAAAATAATTACTACTACACATTTTTTAATATTCTTCTCCAGTCCTATAACACTTTTCTGGTTTTCCACATAGTTTTTAAAGATCTCTAACAGCTGGGTAATAATTATAATTGCCAGATCTCATGTATATCAAGATGTAGTCCATCAGAATTTGGTGACCTGAACTCATTAAAAGGGAGAGAGAGAGTTGTTTCTTCACCTACCTTGGGGTTTTTTTGTGTGTTTTGGGGTTGTTTCATATATATATATATATATATATATATATATATATATATATATATATATATATATATATATATGTGTGTATATATATATATACTGCTAACCATTTCTTTTCCATCCTTCTCATCCAAAAGACTTTCAGCTTGGACAAGATAAAATGAATTGAATAGTTTGGAAATCTCATTATTACCCATTGTCATCCCAATAAAGCAGTAGCTTATGGGATGTTTTTCTTCTCATATATCTTTCTGGGCAAATGTAATGGATATTATTAACTCATCAAGGATGGAGTATGAAAAGAAGGCCCTACCTCCCCAAGTTTCTTGGCAGTGTCATAACTTATACTATAGCAATAACTGTAATCATTCCACCTTTTTTTTTCTAACACAAATCTTCCTTATAAAAGCCAGATCTAACCCTATCATTTAATTACTGTGATTGCTATGCAGTCTTTTTGAAAGTCTCATTAACCCTTTTAGGATTCCAAGCTGTTAATCATTAAATTATTACTTTGCAGTGAGGGAAATCTTAATCATTTAAATAATTAGCAATTTTGAAAAAGGATTTAATATATCTCAGGAAGAGCTACATGTTCCAACCTGTGTTCCAATCACATCGAACATGTGCTTCTCCAGTTCCCTCTGCAACTTTTCATTTCATTTTTTTTGGTAGACTATTGTATCCCATTTCTAATGTTCATACAGGAACACTGGTAAAAAGATTGTATGAAAAAAGATATACTTTTGCTTTTGTGTGGAAACTTGGCATAAAAAAAAGAAATTTTATACTTTCTTGAGAGCAATTCCATCCTCTCTCCTTTTTTCTTTATTAGATTTTACAGATGATTTTAGTCCCATCTTTAATTGCCAAATAAACCAAGTATTTGCTCACTGTGATTTTTCAGTCTTTTTATTGTGTCAATTGATTTACAACAAAAATATTATCCAGTTACCATTTTTCATTATCAATTACTTGTTTAAGTACTTTTGAATTGAACTTCAATTGTATAACATATCTTTTTCTCTCATAATTTTAAAAATATTAATTCTTATCTTTACTCTGAGGATCTTGAGACGGCATGGTGGAAAGAGTACTTGGGCTGAAGTCAGAAAGACTCATTGTCATGAATTGAAATCTGGATTCAGATAATTATTAGCTATATGAACTTGGGTAAGTCATTTGATCCTGTTTGCCTCAGCTCCTCATCTGTAAAAATGAGCTAGAAAAGGAAATGGCAAATAATTCCATAATCTGTGCCAAGAAAATCCTAAATGCATTCACAGAGTTGGTCATGACAGAACAATAACAATCTTTGATTTAACAAATTGGTTCTAATACTATCTATAAACTGATAATTCAGAGATGACTTTAGATCTATCATGGAAATTTTTTTCCTTTAAAATATAATCTAATAGTATGCACCAATAGTATGTATCATGTCATATTTATGATAAGCAGCATCTACAAATTCTTTTTCAGAAAATGTATTCATGATTTAAAAGTGAGGGAATTCTGAGTGGTCTACAAAAGCCTCTTTTATTCCTTTTTTTTTTTTGTTCCTGAATCATTGGTTCCTGTGTATTTCTCCTTATGCTTATCTTTTTCCCAACTTTGCACTGAAGTTCTGGAATATTAGCTTGTGCATTGATCGAATAAAAGTTCACAGCAGAATTTGAAAATGCATTTTCACTGTGGCCTTTTTTGAAAGCATTTATCATTGAAACTTCAATAAATGATGGCCAAGTTACCCATAAAATATAGTTCTTGTTTTCTTGTTGGATATATGATTAAGCCCTTTCCACAACACATTTTCTTCTCTCCATGGAGTTATTCTTCCACTTGGCTGCAACTACATTGTTTTCTTTGCTTTCTGTTTTACTGAGGATCTTGAGAATAACATGATTTAATTTCTATAGGAATATATTCACTTATTGTCAATAGGAAATGGAAACACATTTAGAGTCGTCAAACTAAAGAAGTATCTAGGTGACTGCATTGAAAAGCTTTAGGTTTGGAGTCAGAAAATTGAGTTTAAATCCAGCCTCTGTTACTTATTAGATAGTTGACTCCTGCTGAGGAAAACCTCCATTTGCCTTATTCCACTGTAAAATAAAAATGGCAAAATACTTTAGTATCTTTGTCAAATAAAACTAAAAAAGAATGTATGGTCCATAGGATCATGAAAAAATCATACATGTGTATATCAGGACACTGAGAATGACCTGAATTCAAATCTGGCCTTAGACATATACTAGCTGCTACTTAAACCTGTTTGCCTCAGTTTCCTCATCCTCAAAAAGAGGTGAAGAAGGAAATAGCAAACCACTTCAATATCTTTGTTGAGAAAACCTCAAATGGGATCAAAAAGAATCTGACATGAGTGAATTGATTAAACAACAAATCAAACTAAAGTTTATAAATGGTTTATAAAGCATATCTATTCATTTTCCTAACAATCCTGTCACTACCACTGAAGAATTAGAAAAGCAGGGTACATACAATTGAGATCCATTTTGTATATTTTCCTTTTTTTTTTTTTTATGGGTTGCCATGGGCAACCCATATATCAAGAATGGGTTGATATATCCTGTTCCTGGGATATCAAGAATCTAGCCTACTGACTATCTGCCACCAACAGGAAAATAGAATCTGCAGTTCTAAGAGTGGTAGTACCCCCAAGACCACCAGTTCTGCTTCCAATCCAACCCTTATTGTGATCATCCATGAAAGCAACTCTTGTGGAGAGGCCAGACTTTCTCACCAGTTGCCAACTAAATGCCACTCACAGGATGGGTGGGCCAGACTAGCTGAAGCAGAAGGGCACCTCAAGGAAAAAAAACAGGAGGCAACATGTGTCAGACAAGTCAGACCACTCCCATCACTTTGCTGACCCTCTCCACCCAGAGCCTTTGTAATAGCAATGTTTACAGCCCACTAGCCACAATTGTCATTCTGGAAAGAAATCCCTGTGAAAATATAGCTCTGTGATTGTTCCTAGAAGTGCTATTTTTGAAGACAGCATAAAAGAAAATTCTTACCATCAATGTTTCTGGTACTTTCAAATAGTTTGACATCAGAAACTAATATGATTTTTTTTTTTTTAATCAGGGGAAATAGCATTAAGGAAGAATAATTTCTACTTCTTTGCTGCTGTCACCCTAAAAGTCCAAGGCTCATTTTCATAAGATTTGCTGTTGAAGCATTTTATACGAGTTGTCTCTCCCAGTAGAATATGAATTACTTAAGAACAGGGAGAATTTTATGTTCTAATTTGTATCCCCAGAACTCAGCACAGTATTTTACATATAGTTAGTGATTAGTAAATGTTTTTATTAATTTCATCTATTAAATTTTCTGTGATTATATAGGCTGGTACTCTAAAAGTAGGTTATGATCTGTTGCCAGGGGACATGTATAATTTTTTTTTTTTTTTTTTTTTTATGTTAAGACAAATGGCCAAAGCTAGCTCACACCACTGGCCCAGCCTTCAAGTTCCCTTCACTGCCATGATGAGGCAAGGGAATAAAGACATTATAAAGCTACACTATTCTTCTCTTATGATGACAAAATTAAAAGATGACATCTTTTCACTATATAAAAGGGGAATGGGTTGTAGAAGCTTATCTCTCTTCTCACTTAATGCCTGTTAATACAGGGATTATCCTCTGAGTGACAGACTGAATAAGTAACTTCCTATCATGAGATGAGGCAGTTAGATGATATAAGTGAGAAGGTTACTGGACACAGAGTCAAAAGTTTGAATCCTATCTCAATTAGTCACTGGATAACCCTGGGCAACTAACTTTCAGTTTCATTTCCCCATCTGAAAAATTGTGATAGTAACATCATCAAACTCACTAGGTTTTTATAAGGACCAAATGAATAATCTATGTGTAGCGCTATTCTAAACTTTAAAGAGCCATGTAAATGTTAACTTGCACAACTAATTACCATTATTACATAATTCAATGCTCTAAACCCCAAAGAAGGAGGCAGATCTCTGTTCATATAATGGGAGGGAGTGAAGCATCGGTTTCTATCCTTTTGAGCTGATTAGTTTACCTAAGTTATTCAAGATGCATGGACTTTGCATCATCCTAGGAAATGGTCATAAGAAGAGATATAGGATTAAACTTTTAAAAAAATAGCAGGCAGGACTTCAGGAGCTCTGTCCTACAATTTACTTCTAATTCCCTTCTCTTTCCTACTTGTCAGTCAGTCAGTAAGCATTTATTAAGCATTTACTATGTGTCAGGCACCATAAACCACTGAGAATGCTAGGAAAAGCTAAAGATAGTCCCTGCTCTTAAAAAGTTCACTATTGAAAAAGGGAAATAAAGTACAAACAACTATGTACAAATAATCTATAAACTGAATAAATAGGAAATATTCAATAGAAAGAAGGAATTATAATTAGGGGCATCTGGAAAGGTTTCTTGTGGAAGATGGTCTTTTAGGCAGAATTGAAGAAAGCTAGAGAAGCCAGAAGGTAGAGATAATAAAGGCCTTCTAAACATGTAAGATAGTCAGTGAAAATACAAGGAGTTGGAAGATTGAGTATCTTGTGACAATGGGTAATGATGAGATTTCCAAACTGTTCAATTCATTGTTATTTTGAGCCAAAACAAAAGAGCCAAGAATGGCTTTCCAATCATCAACATCAATCTCTATTATTATATCTGTCATTATCATCATCATCATCATCATCATCATCATCATCATTTTGCCATTTTTGTCTTGCCACTGGACTGCTCTGATTCTGGAAGAGAGAGAAGCTGATGACTGCAATTCTGCCTGACTCACTTAAATCTAATTCACATGCATATCAAGACATCACTTTGTGATATGAATGGTCCTCACTGAAAATGAAGGATAAAAATAACAATAATTTGTCTTTGTAAAACTTTTTTTTTTTTTTGGGGGGGGGGGTAATGTATTCTGGCTAGCAAAAACCCTCATAGTCTATATTCTTCATTGGTCAAAACCAAGTCCAGAATAGCAGTTCTCTTCATGGTTTCTACCTCTGAAGAATTAAATTACTATTAAAGAAAGTCACAAATTTGGCAACTATTCTGCTTTTGGCAGAGAATATTCCAGCAAATGTCTGAATAGTTGAATTCCTCCAAAGCCAAACTATCTTTCTTTCATGCCAAGTTTATTTTCTGTTTTTCAAATAGAAATTTGTCCTTTGTCCAGGTGTTCTGTAGTATATGCTTGCAATGACCCTTTCTCTTTATCCCTTCACTAGTTCTGATCTAGATGCTTTATATAGCATGTTTCACCACTCAAGATTCTAGATTTTCTCACATGAATCTATGTAGTACATAAGGCTACTCCTCCATATCCATTATCCATTCATTTAAGAAAAAAGCTCAGAAAAGTTCAGGAAGTATGTTAGAATTCAATAATCTATTTATTTGACATCATTCAATACTCTATAAACATTTTCTAATAACTCTATTTTCACCAAATAAGTATTTTTCCCATTAAGATTAAGGATCTATTTTATCAAATGAAAACATTAAAGTGTGGGAGAGTACTAAATTAGAATTTGAAGGAACTAGTTTTGAATTTAGTTCTCTACTTTCCCCTGTGATTTTAGGAAAGTCATCTTTTCCTCTCTGGGCCTACATGTAAAATGAGGATGTTGTAGTATATGGTCTCAACAATCCCTTTCACATCTTCCAGTCAATGCCCTATAATATAACATTACAAAGAAGGGCTGTACATTGCCATTATAAATATAAGGGGCATCTGAAGTATAGATTCCATTCAAAATAAAGTATCTTCAGGAAACCTTTGTTAAGTTATGCCATGGTATATATTTAGGGTTTAAAATATAAAACAGATAAATAATTCTAGAGTGAGCATCTTACCTGTGTTTTCTTTTGCAATATACCAAAAGATTATCAAAAAGGAAAAACACCCGTTCTTGAATATTTCCTGCAGAGATTTTCAACAAAACCCCATACATTAGCATTTCAGTGCAGGTATCTGTGATGTTGGAACCCTAACAAAGAAACAAATAGGGGGAAAATACATTACTAATAAAGAAGCAAAAACTGTCATCCTTCAATACATGAGAAATCTATAACAATCAGTGTGGGTGCTCTCCTAACAAAAGTACTTACCAAATGGACACCTCTCTTAGAACTAAACTTAACTCCACATAGATGAGCTTTCTGCTTATTTTGGCCATTTCCAGGTCTTCATTTCATTTCTCAGCCATGGCATCCCCACCAAAATATTAGATTCCATCACCCTGGGCTCCTTTTTTTTCCTGAGGCAATTGGGGTCAAGTGACTTGCCCAGGGTCACACAGCTAGAAAGTGTTAAGTGTCTGAGACAAAATTATAGGAAAGCCTCTACCCAGACCTAAGTTTCTACCTCATTTTCTGACCATCTCCAAATGGGTAGTCTTTCTATACCCTTTTGAAATACTGCTTTACTTTTTGAGTTGCCCTACTAAAATGTAAGTTCCTTGAGGGCAGGGACTGAATTGCTTGCAAGTATATGTACCTTTGTGGGCAACTAAGCACTATAATGAATAGAGTACCAGCACTGGAGGTAGGAAGACTCATCTTCATGACTACAAATATGGCCTCAGAAACTTACTATCTGTGTGACCCTGGGCAAGTCACTTAGCTCTCTTTGTCTCAGTTTCCTTATCTATAAAATGAGCTAGAAATCAAAATGGCAAAGCATATCTTTGCCAAGAAAATCATAAATGGGGTCACAAGGAATCAGTCACAATTGAACAAAAACAACATCCTCCAGCACTCAATATAGTATCTGGCACAAAATAAATTTTAAATAAATGTTCTACAATTCATCCAACTATCTTTCAATTCATTTTGATTTGTTTATTTTTATCTAAAGAATGGTAATAGATTGATAATTTTTGGCTGTGTAGCTAACTACTCTTATAGCTCCATTTCTATCTCTTTTTCCCTTACATGTTTCTATCGATAAAATAATTTGTTCATCCATTCATTAAAGGATCTATCTATTGAGAAAGACAGAGACAAAAACATAAATATAAAGCAAAAGATAAGTAGATAGATAAATGGATAGCTAGATTATAGAGTAGCTAGCTGCAACAAAAATAAGCAAGCTAACAAATAAACCCACAACACGGACAGGCATACATTTACAGATTATCAAAAATTTGCCATTAAAGTCTATACCCTAAAACCATATTCTAAAGTCCCAAATTCTGTTAGAATCAACTCTACTCTCACTAAATTATACATATCCCTTTAATCTAATAATTCCCATCATTAATAGGCTTCTAAAGGAAACAAAGAAAATAAAAAATCTAAATGTAATTTTAGTGGAGTATCATAGGTAAAGAATGATGAGTTTAGCCAGACCAGGACTTCTTATGTTGGAAAAGAAAAGGTAACTAATAAACAAATGTCTATATATTGGTAAAGGCTAAAGTAATTATGATATATTAATATAAAGAAATGTTACTATGCAATAAAAATGATAAAACTACAGAAAAAGAAGATTTGTATGAATTGATATAGAGAACTAAACAGTACCATCAGAAGAATTTATATAATAATAAAAACTATAAAGAAAAACAAATTTTAAATACTTGAGAATTATGATCCATGCTGTAAGCAATTATGATTCTATAGACTCAATTTGCAGAATGAGGCAAATATTTTTAGAATTAGCCAAAGAAAGAATTTGCTTTTTTTTAAAACATAAAATACTTCTTATGAGGATGCTTTTTTTTGGGGGGGGGGGTTCAATGGGTAGACTGGGAAAAGGAAAGAAAAAGAATTGTTTAAATGGAAAAAAATACTATTTTTAAAATGCAGCAATTCCCTTAGTTTTATGTATATTATCCTAGGTATTAGGATTTTATAGTAATATAGGAAATGTTTTCCTCAGTTACATTTTAGTAGTCCTAAGCACCCCAAGAGATCTGTAGACGATGTGGCAGACAATAGCTTAAAAGAGATCACTCTCTCACTTCAAGATTTATTAACAATTGACTCATTATTGCTTTGATTCCTTCTACTGGTTCTAATCTAGTTTTTAAAAATTAAAATAAGCTTTTTTTTTTTTTTATCCTTAGTCTCATAATTCTCAGTTTATCTTGGGGTTCATCAATAATTCCTCTGTGCAGACAAGCCAAATAGTTCCCACACTTCTATTAGTAATTCCTTTTTACACATGAGAAAAGTGAAGGTCTAACACTTTAAGCAATTTACCCTTGGTCACAAAGCTAATAACTGGCAGAACTAGGATTTGAACCTGGGTAGCATGCTTTCTACCACACCACATTGACTTTCTGAGTACTTTATGTCCTTCAAACTTGCATTAAGTCCTTCACAGCATTAGAATAAACTGACAACTTTCAGAAGGGCCATTTTATTCCAGGATCAACACATAACATATCCTGAAATACTCAATATAACTTCCACATCGCCTAATTAATTCTCAATTAGTTGTTTATATATCTAGAGAAACTGGCTCACAATGTTCAGATTTGTCCATAAAATGTAATCCTAATAGTACTGCTTACAGCATTTCCCCTCATTCAGTGTTTACATTTTAGGCCACACAGATCTTCAGTGTACCTTTGATTCACTAGGATTTAATCTATTCATTATTTTCTTGAGTTTAGCAGAAGGAAATGATTAAATATGTGAAACCACAGACCTATTAAAAAAAAAAAAACTATACATTTTAAGCAATGTTTGGACAGTATAGACATACTAACATGAGAACTCCAGGTTAAGACATACCCATGTGATAGTTCCTGCTTTAAACATATCCTTACTTTTCACTCAATAAATGCGTTTTAACAATGTCTCAGCAGTATTCTCCTTAGCTCAATGATAGAAGCCACATGTGGCAGTTCACATCCTGAATACTACTTAGATATTTTATTTTTACTAAGTTGGAGTTCTAGATGTCATAGAGAAGTCTTTGGCTCTTCCTTCCATGCAGCTGGAGAGGGGCTAATCGGGGTCAGGCTAAGGAGTCTGCAAATCCACACAGAAGTCAGTAACACAAAAAAAGTCAGCAGTGAAGGAACCAAAGTCCAGGTTTTAGTCCAGGATCAGGATCATCAAAGTCCACACATTAAGAATGTCAGACAGAAGAGTGAATTAGAACAAGAACTGAAACAATCAAGCACATTATGCAGATTATAGATGTAGAAAAAACTCTGGGGTCTGCAAATCTCCTAATTGGTACAGTCTTGTAGTTAACCCTTAGTTGCCATTAGCATGCTGCTATACTAAGACCTGATATTAATAAGCAATGATATTTGTAATATTTTATCAGTCAAATGTTAATTTTACTATAATTTCAAGTCACACTGCAAATAAAACAAGATTATCTTCAATTTACTTATTATGCCTAGTACTTTCTAGAGTTTTAATCATTCTGAGAAGAAATAACAATTATGGCTGCCTGATATTTCTACATTTAGCTAAAGAGGACCATTTTAGTTTTAAAGTCAATGTTTCTGATAAAAGTCTCATTTCTAAAATTTATAAAGAACAATGTCAAATTTATAAGAATACAAGTCATTCAAAGGGTACGGACAGACAATTTTCAAATGACAAAATTAAACCCATTTATATTTATATGAAAAAGACTCTAAATTGCTATTGATTAGAGAAATACAAATTAAAACAATTCTGAGATACCACCCCACACTTCTCAGATTGGCTAAAATGACAAGAAAAGATAATGATAAATGTTGGAGGGTAGGTGGGAAAATTAGGACACTAATGCATTGTTGAATTGTGAAATGATGCACTTTTTCTGGAGAACAATCTGGAACTATGCCCAAAGGGCTATCAAACTGTACACTGAGCAGTGTCATTACTGGATTCCAAGGAAATCACAGAGGAGATAAAAAAGAACCCATGCATACAAAAGTATATGCAGCAGCTCTTTTTATAATAGCAAAGAATTGAAAAATAAGGGAATGGCTGAACAAGTTGTGGTCTATGAAGATAACAGAATATTATTGTTCTTTTCAAAATGATGAACCAGCTGATTTTAGAAAAGCCTGAAAAGATTTACATGAACTGATGCTGAATGAAACAGGCATAACCAGGAATACACTGTACACAAAAACAGCAAGAATGTGCAATGATTAACTGTGAAAGATTTGGTTCTTCTCAATGGTTCAGTGATCTAAAGCAATCCCAATAGATTTTGGACAGAGAAGGTCATCTGCATCCAGAAAAAGAATTAAAGAGACTGAATGTAAATGCTATATTTACTTCTTTTTTCTATTTTTTTTATCTCTCCCATATTCTTTCCATTTTGTTCTGATTTTTCTCTCACAACATGATTCATAAAGCAATATATGTTGAAAATAAATAAAATAAAAATGCTATTTAAAAAAAATGGAGCTCCAATTCTAACAGAAAATAATAAATATAAGAGAGTTGCAGACAGAGAGAGATGAAGTCACAGTATTGAATGGAAGGGAGGAAGGAAAAGCTTTGACACAACTTGCCTTTTGTCTCTGTATTTTTGTGACAGTTCTATCTCCTAGTTCTCCTACCCATCTGACCACTCCTTCTAAGCCTCCGGGGCTGGATCTTCATCCAACTTACTCCTGCCAGAAGTCTTTTCTGGCTTTCTCCTGGGATATCTTATCTTCTCTCTTTATACTATTCCACTTGGTGATCTCATCAACTCTCATGGATTAACCAGTATCTCTATGCTGACAATTCTTAAATCTACTTGTACAGCCCTAATTTCTCTGCTTATTAAACATCTTGAACTGAATGTTTTGTAGTCATCAAAAATTCATACATTAAGGACTGAACTCACTATTGAAAGTGAGTTCATCCTCCCATCTTCCCAATCAATCAGTCAGGCTGGCTACTTATATAGGTATACATCCTCACTCTCTCCAAACTGCCATATCCAATCTATAGCCACACCCTGCTGATTTCACTGGACCATCCCTTGAATGCTTCCCTTTCTTTCCTCTATACACTCCTACCAATTTGCTGCACATCATACCTAGATGACTGCAAAATACTTCTGTTATCTTTACCACAAGTCTATTTCCACCCTAGTCCATCCCCACTTAACTGTCAAGCTGATTTTCCCAAAGTGCTGATCTGACAATATGACCCTTCTGTATTCTATATCCCTCACTCACCATTGTATCTTTAATATGAGATAATGAGATAAGAAAAAGTATCCTCACTCACTTCAGTGGCTCCTGATAATTTTCAGCATAAAAAATAAAATACTCTGCTTGACATTAAAAGCTTTTCATACCCACCTTTATCATATTAGTCTTATGCCTTTCACCCCTCTATACATTGTGATCCAGTGACATTGCCCTCTTTATGCTTCCTCAGACAAGACATTTTATCTCCTAACTTTAAGCATTTTCACTGTGTTTCATGCATGAATTTCTCATGGTTTCTCTAGCTTCTTCAAATCTCAAAAAATACTCTTCCACTTTCTATAGGAAGTCTTTTTCAATCCCTCTTAACTGTAGTGCCTAGCTTGTTATTTCCTGTATATGGGTTGTTTTGACATAGCATTCTGCTAGTTGTCTCTCCCATTAGATTGTAAGCTCATAGAGATCAGGGACTGTCACCTTTCTTTGTATTCCCAGGACTTGGCATAGCTCCTGGCATATAGTAGTTAATAAATGTTTATTGGCTGATTGACTACAGTATACAAGGTCAGGGAGGTTTCTAGGATCATAAATTGAGAGCTTGAAGAAAACTTAGTAGTCATTCAATTTAATCTCCTCGTTCTCCACCTGAAGAAATTTGAGACCTAAAGAGGTTAAGTGGCATGTGACAAACTTGAATGGAATATAGTGAAAGTCTGGGAATGCCAGAATAAGGTTGTTTCATTTGCTTCATTATGGAATGGAAACTAATTAATAATTTTATAGTTCCCTACAACAATTATTTTATTATTGCTCACATTGCTTATAATTTGTTTCCATGTCTTTTTGTGTACCATTTCCCTCCTTGATAAGATTATAAAGTACACCAGCATAGGATATTCTGTCTTCTATTTCTACTTGTACAACTGAGATTGATAAGACATAAGAAATGAAAAGTGGTATTAATTGGTGAAAATATCCATTTTTTTCATTATTATAGCTAGTATAAGAATTTCTATGGTTTTAAAAAATAGGCAAAACTAGGTGGATAAGTTTATCCCCAATTACAAATTATTTTACCTCTTCACATCCTCCAGTAGGTGAGCTTTCATCTTATCTTGCCCAGAACCAAGGTTCCATCTGATTCTGTGATACCAGCTCCAAATTATGGTGACTCTAGTCCTGTCCTCACCTAAAAGTCCCAAAGCAAGAGCCTTGAATTCCACCATTGAAACTATTCTTGGTTCTGCTACTTGAGCCTGAGCCCTACCTTGTGCAAAACCAGGATTTTGCCTTACTTTAAAAAGGACAGTTCCAAATCTATATTACAGCAGACTTTCTCTGCTTCCCACTTTCTACTTCCCCTTTAATTCTTCCCCACACCTCCCTTCATATTAAAATGTAAGCTTTTTAAAAGCCAGAATTATCTTCCTTGGTTGAATTTGCATCCATAGTTCTTAACACCATGTGCATAATTCAGAACACAACAACAAAAACATAAAGTGTCCATGAATAAGCTGAGTCATATTGTCAATAAGGGATTATACTACAGAACTGACATAAAATATATTACTGTATGATTTGTATGATCAGAAAAGGAGGAAGTTAAGATAGAGAGATAGATATAAGATGTCTGATTCTAATGAGTTACCAGTTAATATGAAATATTGACCTTCAATGATATTAAATGATACACTGTTGATACTAAACTAAATTGTATAACTAGGAATATATTTTAAAAGTAACAAAAAATAAATGCATAAAATTAACAGCCAATTAGCATTTATTAAGTGCCTACTATAATTCTGGCACTTGGCTAAATCCTAGTGGCACAAAGTAAAGCAGAAGGCAATCCCTGCTTTCAAAGAATTTTCAGTCTAATGAGTGGAACAATATGCAAACAAGTTATGTATAAAATAATTTGGGGATAATCTCTAAGGAACAGCTGTAGCATTAACATAAATGATGACTAATGTTCTACTGCATATGACTACCTATTCCTATAAGATGAATATTAAAAGTAGCTTCATCTGAGGAATCTATTAATTATCTTTCTGCAACACAGCATTATGTTGCACACGGCATGGGGAATAAATAACAGGCATATTCTGTCACCTTTAAGAGTTTGTAATCTAAGATTCACAATACAATATGGACATATCAGAACACATAGCATAGGAAATTAAAATCCATATATAGTAAGCAGTAATGAATAAGAATTATACTTTAAAGGAAAGTGAACCAATAAACCCAAATTTAAACAGAAAGCAGGAAAATAAAATATGTAGATTCCCTAGGGATAATGTAACAACAGTAAGAAATAGCAGAATGAATGAAAAGATAAATGAAACATTTAAAAGATACTAAAATGGAAGACATAACTCTGAAAGAAAAAAATTATGATTAACAAGAGAGAAAAGAATTTGATGAATGACAGAGGCTCTTTCCAAGGTAGTAAAAAATCTTTAACTAAAATTATGACAAAAATTAGAACTACAGCGTTTTTGAAAATCAATTGTGATGAAGTTGGATTTATACCAGATAAAACAGAATAGGCTTGGATCAGGCTGGAGTAGAACCTTAGTACAAATGAAATGAAACATATGTAGTTTAAAAAAAATGTCACAGTAGCAAAATACATTCATGTGAGGGAAAGACTATTCATCAAGGAACAAAAAGATATAAATAATAAATGTTGGAGGGGCTCTGGAAAGATGAGCATACCAATAAACTATTGGTGGAGCTCTGAGTGGTCTAACTACAATGGAAAGTGATCTGAAAGTACGCTAAAAAGATAATTTAAATATCCATATGCCTTGATAATTCCACTGCTCAGCATATCCGCCAAAGAGGTTGGAGACCAAGAAAGACACCACATATAGAAAAACATTTAAAGCAGCTTTTGCATATTAATAAAGAACTAGAAGCAAATCAGAAAACAATTGATTGGAAAAAGACTAAACAAATTGTGGTATGGAACATTACAGTGCCATAAGAAATGGCGAATATGAATACATAGAAGTATACAAAGACTTGCAAAAAAGACTTTTATAAAATTATGTAAAGTGAACCATGAAAAGCAATACAAAGACCATAAAGATATAAAAAGAAATTATCAAAATAATCAAAACTGAATGTCGTGTAATTATAATCACCAGGCTGGGCCACAAGTAAGAACTAAGAGAATGTTATTCTTTCTCTTCTTCAGAAATGTGGTGACTATGCATGTGAAGCACTGCATATACTCCCAGGTTCAGCTGATTAATTTTTCTTAACTTGTTTAGTCCTTATTAAAATTCCCTGCTTTATGGTGTGGCTCTTATGAGATGGTATGCAGAAGGGATTTGTTAGAAATGAAAGAGCCATATATTTTTTTAAAATGTCATTAAATGAAACACATTAGAGGGATCATAATCACAAGCTGCAAGAGACCTCAAAGATCAATTATTCCAGATACTTCATTTTACACATGAAGAAATTGAGGACCAAAGAGGGTAAGTTACTTACCTAAAGTATTAGAAACACTGAAAAAAATAAATTAATGATACATTTGGAAGTAAGTAGAGAAAATTTAAAAGAAAAAAAAAGATAAGTATAAAAGAATTCATGTATTTATATTTATAACACAGAAAACACAGAAAAAAAAATCAAAAGCCACTCATAAAATTGTAAGCCATTTTAGACACTTAGGAGTAGAAACAAGATGGCACAGTAGAGAGAGCATTCAGCTGAACTCTCACAAAATTCATCTCCAAACTTTAAAGACCTCAGTTCAAATACTGATGGGGATAAGTCAACAAAATGTCATAATGAAACATTGTTTTAGCCCAAGACAACTCAAGACATGAGAAGTAGACATCTATGACATGGAGTTAAGGCTCACCAAAGCCATAATGGATGAAACACCAATGGTGGGACTAGGTACTAGAAAGAGAAGCAGTAAAGTTTTAGGAGCACTGAAGCCAGAGGCAGTAAGGGGACCTGACAAATGGTCAGAATGGGATTGCATGAGATCAGCACTGAATACAAGATCAGAAAGTGTTGGACAAATCTATTAACTTATACTCCTTATTCATCTTAGTTCCACAGACAAGAGAAGCACTTGTGGTTAATAGATAGAGAGAACTGTGAGGAACAGTATCAGGTCATAAAGGTTCAGGGACAATGAATACCAATACTGTTTTAGGTCCAAGGAAGAGGGGACCAGGAAAGCAGTATCAATTGCAATTCCAAGGGATAAGGGGCAAATATTAGAGAAGAACTAGAATACAGACCAGGAGGGATCATACCAACTTAGAAGATACAGAAACTTCCAAACCCCCAAAATTAGCTCTAAAAATAGCATTGTAAAAAGGCTAAAGCTTCCTTCCTCACTTCTGATGGGAACAAAGCCAAGTTTAAAATAAAATTCAAAAATCAAGAAATAGGCTAGAAAAAAGAGGAAACAAACAAACAAAAATGGCCATAAAAATTTACTACGTTAACACAAAAGATCAAGATACAAACTCAAAAGGAGACAGTGAAAGAAAACAGTTACAAAAGCAAAACTTCAAAGGGGAAAAATGCTTTTACATATCACAAAAAGGTGGTAGAAAAAAAATTAAATAAACAAATGAGAGCAAAGGAAGAAAATTATGAAAAAACAACTTACACCTTGAGAATAGGGTCACCAAATGGTAAGGAAAATAACACTTTAAAAATTGTTTTAATAGAAAAAGTACAAAAATTCAGTGATATAAGTCTCCTAAAGAATACTGACCAAATGGTAAGGGTGGGGGAAATGCAAAAAGGGTTACAAAAGTTCACTGAAAAAAAAATAAATATTTAGAAGGTAGAGCCATTCTCGGCAGAATAAAAGGCAGGAACTAAGTCAACCTCTCCCCCAAACCATTCCAAATTTCTTTAAATAATTATTCTAAACAATTTTCAAAGCATCAGAATACCCCAAAAAACAGAATAGAATATTTTCCAGCTGAAGGCAACTTAGAAGGTCAGCAGAAAAGATCTGTGACACCAGGGTGGGAGTCTAGCATGCAGTGTGAGTGCAGGCTGTGCCAGTGTAGCTCTGGCCCCAGACCCAGACCCAGACTCAACCCAGACTCAACCTCAGCCCTAGCACTGCCTTGGCCCCAGTCTCAGTGAGGGGTTTCTGAATCAGCAGCAGTGCTAAAGACTTCAGCACCTCTTTCCCCTGAGTCACCAGAGAGGACTTGAAAGTGGAGAGGGTCTGTAGCACCGTGGTAGGGATCCAGCATGTAATTCCAGTGCAGCCTGGTCCCCAGTGCAGCTCCAATCCCAGATCTGGCCCTAGTGTCAACAAAGTAGGATTTTGTTTCTTTAACTCAGTATATCTTACAGCCCTACTTTAACAGAGTTAAAAGCCAAATAGTAGGCTAGGAAAATGAGCAAACAAGAGAAAAGATTTGTAACTATTTAAAGTTATTATGGTGACAAAGAAGATCAAAACATTCAGAAAAGAATAACAAAGTCAAAGCGCCTACATCGAAAACCTCCAAGAAAAATGAGTGCTCAATGGGAATTTCGAAAGTCAAGTAAGAAAGACAGAGGAAAAATTAGGAAAAGAATTGAGAGTGGTGCAAAAGGAAATTCAAAAAGCTAATGGAAAGAAGAATGATTTAAAAAGTAAAATTGGCCAATTGGGAAAAGAGGTACAAAAGCTCACTGCAGAAAATAATTCGGGGGCAGCTAGGTGGATAGAGCACCAACCTTGAATTCAGGAGGACCCGAGTTCAAATCTGATCTCAGACACTTAACACTTCCTATCTGTGTGACCCTGGGCAAGTCACTTAACTACAGCCTCAGGGAAAAAAAAAAAAAAAAAAAGAAAATAATTACTTAAAAATTAGAACTGAATGGGAGGGTTCTGGGAAGATGGTGGAATAGGTTAGTAAATTTCAAGCTCTCCCAATTTCCCCCACAAAGAAAACAAATTTGTGCCTCACAGCAAACACAGACTGATAAAAAATTAAGAAGACTAGAGCTGAACTGGAGTTCTCCAGATACCACTAGAGAAGATCTGAAGAAAGACCACAGGCTGGGATTAAGCTATCAGGGATTAAGCTATCTGAAGTGCAAACATCCCCAGGCTAGCTCCACAGAAAAATCAAGTGGGATCCCTTTGGGATAGTTGGTTGTGACTGGAGTTCAGCCAACCACAAACTTTCACCTCCCAGACTGTTTGTTGAGTCAGGATTTGAATCTGGGAAGAGGAAGTGAACCTCCAATGATTGGGAATGCTGAGCTGTTGAGACCTGATCCTAGGCAAGAAGGACCAGCACCAGGGGAGTTCAGAAGCAGCTAGGCTGTGGGTACTTGCAGGAGAATTTAACTTCTGGTTTAGGGTTCCTGGTCAGAGGGGAGAGTTGAAGGGAATCTTGAGGCACCATTCCCCCCACCCCACAATTAGAGGTACTTACACTAATATCTCTTATTTTTAAAAAAATGAACTGGCAAAGAAACCCAACACTGAAACATATTATAGGAACAGGGTTCATTTTCAGGGCAGGACACTGAAGTAAAAAAAAAGCTTCTACCCCAAAGAGTAATGTGACACAGCTCCCTATCGAAAGAGAATTTATAGAACTCAAAAAAGAATTCAAAAAGCAAGTGAGACACATTGAGGAAAAACTAAAAATAAAAACCATGCAAGAAAAATAAGAAAATTATGAAATAAAAGTTAACCAATTAGAAAAAGAAATACAGTCTCAAAGATGAAAATAGCTCTTTGAAAAAAACTGGACAAGAGGAAGCCAATGAAGCTATAAGGCAAAAAAAAAAAAAAAAAAAAAAAAAAAAAAAGATTATAAAGAATGAGAAAATAGAACAGAATGTGAAATATCTTATAAGAAAAATGACAGTTCTAGAGAAAAGATCAAGAAGAGAAAATACAAGAATAACTGGACTGCCAGAAAATTGTGACCAAAAAGAGAATTTTGACACACTAATACAGGAAATACAAGGGGAAAGTAGAAACAGGGGGAAAAAATCACTACCTCAAAAGAGATCCTTTGTGGAAAACACACAGGAATATTTTTTTCTTCTTTTTTTTTATTAATTTTTATAATGATAACATTTTCTTTGACAGTACATATGCATAGGTAATTTTTTTTTTTTACAACATTATCCCTTGTACTCCCTTCTGTTCTGAGTTTTTCCCCTCCTTCCCTCCACCCCCTCCCCTAGATGGCAGGCATTCCCATACATATTAAATATCTTATAGTATATCCTAGGTACAATATATATGTGCAGAACCGAATTTTGTTGTTGTTGCTGTTGCAAAGGAAGAATTGCATTAGCAAGGTAAAAATAATCTGGGAAGAGAAACAAAACAAAACAAACAAACAAACAAAAATGCTCTCAGTTTACACTCATTTCCCACTATTCCTTTTCTGGATGTAGCTGATTCTGTCCATCATTGATCAATTGGAATTGGATTAGCTTTTCTCTATGTTGATGGTATCCACTTCCATCAGAATACATCCTCATACAGTATCATTGTTGAAGTGTATAATGATCCCCTAGTTCTACTCGTTTCACTCAGCATCAGTTGATATAAGTCTCTCCAAGCCTCTCTGTATTCCTCCAGTTGGTCATTTCTTACGGAACAATAATATTCCATAACATTCATATACCATATTTTACCCAACCATTCTCCAATTGATGGACATCCATTCATTTTCCAGTTTCTAGCCACTATGAAAAGGGCTGCCACAAACATTTTGGCACATACAGGTCCCTTTCCCTTCTTTAGTATTTCCTTGGGATATAAGCCCAGTAGTAGCATTGCTGGGTCAAAGGGTATGCACATTTTGATAACTTTTTGAGCATAATTCCAGATTGCTCTCCAGAATGGTTGGATTCTTTCACAACTCCACCAACAATGCGTCAGTGTCCCAGTTTTCCCACAGTTCCTCCAACATTCATCATTATTAGTTCCTGTCATCTTAGCCAATCTGACAGGAACATACAGGAATATTATTTCCAAACTTCAAAACCCCCAGATCAAAGAAAATTTTCGCAAGAAAGAAGAAAAAAAAAATTCAAATATGCTGGAGCTATAATTAGAATTGTACAAAACTTATCAGCAGTCACAATAATCTTGGAATCATATCTACCAATAATCAAAAGAACTAGCCCTATGTCCAAAAATAACATATCTAGCAAAATTAGCTACAATTTTGACTGAGAAAAAATGAACTTTAAGTGAACTTGCAGTCTTTCTATCAACCAAACCCGAACTTAATAGAAAATTTAACATATAAGAGCCATTATCAAAGATCAATTTCAAGGAACTCAACATGGACAAATTGTTATATATTTTTTCTACATGGGAAATATATAACATATGTTTAAAATTGACATTAACAACAGGACAGCTCAAAAGAAAGATTGGGGCAAATGAGGTACAGAGGAAGAACAGACCCAGAGGCATTAGACAGGAAGAAGGGAGGACTCATAGTTGTGAAAATCTACTCACATTGGGAATGGGTTCAATAGGCAACATTACAGATATATCATGAAGGGTACAGTACCTTCCAAAATCTATAAATAAATAAGGGGGGAAGAACGGGCAGTTAGGGAAGCAAAGGGTGAGGGAAGAAAACAAGGGAGGGATCTGTGATTGGAGGGAGGTTAAGGAATAGTAAAGCAAGTTATGCAACATAAGTTAATTAAAGAGTCAGTAGGGATAGGAAAGCCATGTGTATGTATGTGGAATGTATGTGTGTAAGTGTATGAATGTATGTGTGTGTGTGTGTGTATATATATATATATATATATATATATATATATATACATATATATGTGTGTGTGTGTCTATATACATCTATATCTATATATATAGATATAGATATATATAGATATATACATAGAGAGAGAGAGAGACACACACACACACACACATAAATCTTTTTTCTTGTTCATAGCTTGCCAGAGAGTGATGGTGGGGATGAAAAGGGAAAAAAAGATTAAAGTAAATAAGGGGCACAACAGAGAACCATAGAACAATTTACAAGGAAATAAAGAAAGAATGGACATTCATAAATATAATTTCTTCTATTGATAAATATACTTTCTTGATCTGGTAATTTGTTGTTATATATTTTGAATCTCCTTGATGTTCTGCTGGCACATGACAATGTTCTCTTTTATTTTGCTTTATTTTGTTTTGTATTCCTTTTATGTTATTCTTTTTTTCTTATGCTTTTTTCAAATAAAAAAGAATATAAAAAATAAAATTAGAGACCCAGGTATTTCTTTACATATTAGAATTGAGCACTAGGTGGCTCAGTGGATAGAGCACCAGCCTTGAATTCAGGAGGACCCGAGTTCAAATCTGGTCTCAGACACTTAGCACTTCCTAGCTGTGTGACCCTGGGCAAGTCACTTAATCCCAGCCTAAAAAACAAAACAAAACAAAACAAAAAAAAAAAAAAAAAAAAAAAAAGAATTGAACAAGTAAAAACGAATGACTGAGAAAAAATAAAGTCAAAATAAAAAAAAAGAAAATGTGAATTACTGCATCAGAAATAAACTGATCTGAAAAAATAAATTGAGCAGAGATAATCTAAGATTTAGTGAACTACTTGAAAACCATCATGAAAGAAAGAGCATAGAGATCATATTTCAAGAAATTATCAAGAGAAAACTGCTCCAATATGCAATAGAACAGAGGGTAAAATAGACATTGAAAAAATTAATTGGCCACCATCTAATACAGATTTCAAAATATAAAATTCCCAAAAATATAATAACCACAGAGCTCCTAAGTGAAAGAGAAAATACTTTAAGCAGCTAGAAAGAAAAAAAAAAATCTGAATGCCAATGAGGTATAGCAAGGAACACGAGTTTTAAGATATACCGAAGAAAATTTGAGATATGATACTGCAGAAAGCAAATGAGCTGGAATTACAACCAAAAGTACCCTACCCAGCAAAGATGAATATAATTTTTCAAAGAAAAAATGAATATTTAAGGAAATAAAAGACTTTCAACCATTCCTGATGAAAAGGCCAAAGATGAATTGAAGTTTTACTTTCAAATACAAGATTAAAGAGAAGTATAAAAAGGTAAACATGGAAAAAAATGATATATTGCTTACATTTCTACAAAGGAAAATGATACAAGTATCTTCTAAGAACTTCATCATAGAAAGAAGGTGCAAGTAAGTTGATTTTGTTGAGATGATATAAGAAATATGGATAGAGAAGAAAGATATGTACTAAAGGAAGATAGAAAGGGTGGAGAATGAAAGAAATTACTCATATTAAAAACCTCATAACAAAAAACCCCCCTTTTTTTTGGAATAAGCAATGTTTGAAATTTAATTACATTTAAAACTGGTTGAAAAAGGTTTAATGTAACAAGATTATAAGAGAACCAATAAACTAGGGAAAAATTTACATTCAAGGGTTCTGATAAAGACCTCATTTCTAAAATATAGAGAGAATTGACTCAAATTTATAAGAATTCAAGCAATTCCAATGAGAGGATTCGATTCAGTTCCAATTGATCAATGATGAACAGAATCAGCTACACCTAGTGAAAGAACACGGGGAAATGAGTATGAACTGCTTGCATTTTTGTTTTTCTCCCAGGTTATTTTTACCTTTCTAAGTCCAATTTTTCTTGTGCAACAAGAAAACTGTATAAATATGTACACATATATTGTATTTAAGATATACTTTAACATGTTTAATATATACGAGACTGCCTGCCATCCAGGGGAAGAGTGGAGGGAAGGAAAGGAAAAGTTGGAACAGAAGAGATTGCAAGGGTCAATATTGAAAAATTACCCATGCATATGTTCCATCAATAACAAGCGATAATAATAATTTTTAAAAGAATTCAAGCCATTCCCCAGTTGGTAAATGATCAAAGGATATGAATAGACAATTTTCATCTGAAGAAATTGAAACCATTTCTAGTCATATTAAAATGTGCTCTAAATCACTACTGTCAGAGAAATGCGAATTAAGACAAATCTGAAGTATTATCACATACCTCTCATATTGGATAAGATGACAGGAAAAGAACAAATGTTGGAGGGGATGTGGGAAAACTGGGACACTAAATACATTGTTGGTGGAGTTGTGAAGTGATTCAAGCATTATGCAGAGCAATTTTGAACTATGCCCAAAGAGCTATCAAACTACATAACCTTGATCCAGATGTGTTTCTACTAAGGCTTGTATCCCAAAGAGATAATAAAGGAGGGAAAGGGACCCACATGTACAAAAATGTTTGTGACAGCCCTTTTTGTAGTAGCAAGAAACTGGACACTGAGTGGATGCCCATCAATTGGAGAATGGCTGAATAAGTTATAGTATGTGAATGTTATGGAATATTATTGTTCTATAAGAATGACCAGCAGGATGATTTGAGAGAGACTTGGAGAGACTTACATGAACTGATTCTGAGTGAAATGAGCAGAACCGAGATCATGATACACAGCAACAAGACTATATGATGATCATTTCTGATGGACGTGGCTCTCTTCAACATTGAGATGATTCAAACCAGTTCCACTTGTGCAGTGGATGTACATGCAAAGAGAGAACCATGGGAACAGAGGGTGGACCACAACATAGCATTCTCACTCTCTCTGTTGTTATTTGTTTGCATTGTGTTGAACTGATGCTAAATGAAATGAGCAGAACCAGGATACACAGCAACAAGATTATACAAAGATTAATTCAGATGGACTTGGCTTTTTTCAACAATGAGATGATTGAGTCCAGTTCCAATGAGTTAGTGATGAAAAAAGCCATCTAAAGAGAACTGTGGAAGCTGGATGTGTATCACAACATAGCATTTCATTGTTTTTGTTGTTATTTGTTTGCATTTTGTTTTCTTTCTCATTTTCCCCTTTATGATCTGATTTTTCTTGTGCAGCACAAAAACTGTGGAAATATGTATAGAAGAATTGCACATGTTTAACATATCAGATTACTTGCCATCTAGGGGAGAGGGTGGAGGAAAGGGAGAAAAAGTTTGATCACAAGGTGTTACAAGAGTCAGTGTTGAAAAATTATCCATGCATATGTTTTGAAAATAAAAAGAACAATTAAAAAAATGTAAAGGTTATATGTGTGTATGTATATATATATATATATATATATATATATATATATATATGTCATCCTCCTCCTCCTCCTCCTCTTCCACCTCCTCCTCATATATATATATATATGTGTGTGTGTGTGTGTGTGTGTGTGTGTGTGTGTGTGTGTGTACCCATAAAAATAATAAAGAAGTCAAGGAGATGAGTAAAGTCTGAGAAAAGTTAGCTATAATAGCCCTCTTGAGAAAAATGAATGGAAATAAAAAGAGTATACCTGTCTTCTCAGATGTAAATGCAATCTTCACGAAATTTTCCATGTACTAGGGCATAAAAACCTCACAATACAATCCAGAAAAGCAGAAATATTAAATGTATCCTTTAGAGGCCAAAATGCAATAAAATCTACATTAAGTAAACGGGCTGTGGAAGTCTAGATTAAAAATTAATTGGAATCTAGAGAATTATAAATTCTTAGGGAATTAATAATGGGGTCAAAGAAGGAATCATAAAAACAATTAATAATTTCATTAAAGATTACAATGAGATAGAGGAGCTTTTTCTTAAAGCCAATTCAATAAATAAGCCATTGGCTAATTTGATTTTTAAAAAAGATGATAACCAAACTACCAGTATCAAATCTGAAAATAGTGAATTAATCATAAGTGAAATAAAGAAGAAAATTTTAGAAGAAACAAAAACTATCAACAGTCATATAAAAATATAGTCTAACTACTAATTAATGAAATTCATATCAAAACAACTGAGGCACCACATCATACTTATCAAAGTGACTAACCTGACAGAAAAGAAAAATAGATCCTAGAGGGCATAAGGAAAAATTGAAACACTAATGAATGAAGTTGTGAAGTATTCCAACCAATTTGGAAAATAATTAGAACTATGACAAAGTATATATATATATGTGTGTATATATATATATATGACATTAATATAATGTAATATAAAATATAAATGTCTTGGGCATATATTTTGACCCAATAAAACCACTATTGGACCTGTATGGCATAGAGGTAAAATAAATGGGAAAAGGACTTATTTATATATTAAAGGGAAGCTCCTACATTAGGGAATGACTGAACAAATTGTAGTATGTGATTATGGTGGTATACTTGTGTACTATAAATAATTATGAGAAAAATAATTTCAGAAAACCATAGTAAGACTTCTATGAACTAATCCAATATGAAGTGAGCAGAATTAGATGAACGCTGTACACAATAATAGAAATGATTTTATAATGATCAACTGTGAAAGATTTAGCTATTCTGATCAAGATGATGATCCAAAGCAATTCCAAAAGAGTCATAATGAAAAATGCTATCAGCCACCAGAAAGAGAACTGATAAACTCTGAATACAGATTGAAACATACTTTTTAAACTTTATCTTTCCTGTTTTGTGTGTGTTTTCTTTTGCAACATAGTTAATATGGAATTATGTTTCACATGACTTCACATATAAAATCAATAATCAAATTGCTTTCTGAAGGAGAAATTTTTCAAAGAGAATTTTCTCAGGAATAATGATTTAAAAATTCTACATGCAACTGAAAACATTTAATGAAATAACTTCAACAGATAATGAAAGCACCACAGCACAAAAAAAGAGTTTTCAATTATGAAGGAAATGTTATTAAAAGAGCACAGAATAACTAGAGCTTTTATTTTTATTGTTCATTGATGAATAAAAATAAAAAGGATAAAAAAAGCTATGAAAAGAGTTTTTAAAATGGAATATATGTTGAAAAGCTAAACAGATTAAGATATATGATCTAAGTGAAATCTTGAAAAACTAAAATTAAAAATTAGTAAAAATTTAAGGATTTCCAAGAGAGAGCTAGAGCTAGAGAACGAGAGCAAATGTGAGAGATAATTATGTCATTCTCACAAAATGAAAGGTTTCAGAGGTGAAGCAGAGAATTTGAATGTTCAAAGATAAAGCAGAGGTGAGCAAGGCATTTGACTCGTAAATGTTGATTAGAAACACAAGAAAAGTAAATAAACAACCAAATTAATTATATTTGTCTTCATCTCTAAGATGTATCTTATGTATCTTAATGATATATAAGAGCCGAGTTATTTTAGGGCTTCATGTTCTCAATTCCAGTGAATTAGAACAGTTTGCTGGCACAGTACAAGAATTTCCAGTGGACTATTTAGGTATTTAAGATAATAGGATAATAGGACATGTATAGGAATTCACTGAATAAAAAGATTAGCCATTATTTAATATTGCAGAGAAGATGATGCAGAAATCACATTACCTGGTGCAGAAACAATGTGGCAATTAGAAGAATGTTGAAAACAGATTGACAGAGTTTCAGAGTTGTGGTCATTTGTTGTATACACAGTGTCAATCCCAAATATATACAATAATATATAAACTCTATGTAAACATCATGTTATGTAAAGGTATTCAAAGATGCTTGTGCAAACATCATACCTGGTATTTCTATAGAGCTTACTGAAAGGATATGTCAGCATGGGATCTAAACAACAATGAAAATACAAAGAGAAATCTATATGTTGTTTTTTTCTTTAAATATCCCTGGATGAGTTAATTTATTCATCATCACCTGGTTTAGGAAAGGATGCATAGATTATACTGGGAATAAGAATTCTAAAGCCTTTTATTTTGTAATATTCTAGATTTGGGTGGGGGAAGCATAGTTTTGATTTAAATTAAAGGAAGAAGCAAGATATAGAACAAACATGAAAAATAAGACATTCCAAACAGCCACCTGGGATTAATCTGGTCTAGAAAAAGAGATGGACAAAATCTCAAACTAGGAACATATTAAAAGTAAAACCTCTTTTAAGAAGGATATAGATACTCTTTATAACTATATTTTAAAACTTGAATGGATTCATGATCTTAATGAAATGGGTACACCTTCCTGATTATAATTCATTCACTACTTCTCCTAATGGATTCTTGTTCAAGTTCCCCATATTCTCCACAGATAATTAGGACAGAAAAAAACAAGAATTCTTACATATATACAATGTTTATAATGTTTGGGTGTCTATAAATATGTGTATATATATATACACACATGTGTATATGTAATATATATGTGTCTATAGATATATATAATTCTTTGTGTATGTGTGTGTTTGAAAATCTCATTTATTTCTTATGATTATTGAATTACATTGATTCAATTGATAAGGATTTTCAAGAGAAAGCCAGAGAGCCAGAGTCAGAGAGAGAGAGAGAGAGAGAGAGAGAGAGAGAGAGAGAGAGAGAGAGAGAGAGACAATTGTTCAGTCATTCAGGAGAGTCTGACTCTTCAGGATCCTATGGATCATAATGTTTATGAAGTTTTCTTGGCAAAGCTACTGAAGTGGTTTTCCATTTCCTTCTCCAGTGGATTAAAGCAAACAGAGGTTAAGTTACTGCCTAGAGTCACACAGCTAGTAAGTCTCTGATGCCAAATCTGAACTCAGATCTTCCTTACTCCAGACCCAGCACTCATTGTCATCTAGGTGCCTCTGTAAGCAGTTGTCACAGGGTTACTGGAATCTCTATTTTAAAGATGAGGAAAATGACTACTAAAGGAAATACTCAATGTATATGCTAACTTCTTTTAGGTCATTTTACATTTCATGAGTACAGTCATGTACAGACAACACTCTGTGGTTCAATAGTTTGTAGATCAGTTGTACAAATTGTAAAGTGTTTATTAGATTAAAAAGGGAATAAGGGAAGAAAACAGACTTTTGTTGAGTGCCTCCTCCAAGCCAGGAACTGCTAAGCACTTTACAAATATTATCTCGTCTGACCCTCACAACAACCCTAGGAGATAGGTGCTGCTATTATTCCTACTTTTCATTTAAGGAAACTAAGCCAAACAGAATTTAAGTAACTTGTCCAAAGTCACACAGGCATTTAATGTCTGAGGATGGATTTGAATGCATGTCTTACTGGCTCCTTGCTCGTTGCCACCTAGCTGCTTCTTCTTTTTTATAATTATCATATTATCTGTAATAATCACACAAAACTGTTGTACAGGTCTGACCATACCACTCCTGTGCTCAAGAAACTCTTAATGACTCTTCTGTGTCTTGGGAAGCAAGTACAGGTACTTCCGGCCATTATTTCAAGTTCTTTACAATCTTGGTCCTGCATACATTTCCAAACTGTTCATGTATTACTCCTCTTTGCATAGTCTACGGTCTACCCACACTGTCCTTCTTGTTGTTCCTTTCCCACAAATTTTTATCCCCCATCTCATTGTCTTTAAACACAATACCCCTGTGGCTAGAACAGGTATTTTCCTCCCTTTTCCCTGTTAGAATCCCTAGTTTCTCAAAGTTTGTCTCAAAAGCCAACTCCTACAGATGGATGAATTGATTGATGATTTATTAAGCGTTTACTATATAGAACTAATTAGGTTTACTAGCAGGTGACCCAAGGGAATATGTAAGTATGGTCTTGGGCCATCCATCTGCTAGGATCCTATAGTACCACCATCCTCCACCAAAGGATATTACTTTGCATACACCCCCCCCACACACACACACACACTATTAATAGGTGTGTATATAAGATTTCCCCTGACAAAAATGTAAAAGAGCAGGAAATATTTCATTTTTCCAATTGGATCTCTAGTGCCTAACATGAATACTAGTATTTAGGATGTAGAAGGCATTTAAATATTTACTGATTAACTAACTAAATGGTAAAATATTTATATGCATAAACATGCACACACAAATATATGCATGATACTGTAACAACTTAACATATGGTAAAGAATGTTGGACCTGGAATCAGGAGATATCTGGGTTTGAATACATTCTCCAGGACTTATTAGTAATGAAACTATGAGTTAATCTTTTAGAATCTTTGAATCTTTCCTTAACAATAAAATGAGGATAATAATATCTGCATCATTTATTTGGCAGATATATTATAAGAAACATATGATACAATATAAATAAAGTGTTACATAAAAGTCAATTTTTATTATGACTTGGGAAGGATTTAACAAAGAATAGAATAAAAAAGTTTATTATCATGTTAAAAACAGTAAATACACTTCTATTTAACACTTGTGATAGCAGCATTGGACAAGAAAAGTAGCAAATTCAATGATCCTTTATGAACTCAAAGGAGCTCTTAGGATCTTGTCACATTTTTTTTTTCTGAAACATTACCTTGTATGGCCACAAATTTAATCATAATATAGGAATACAGATAACAAGAGGCAACCATTATGTAGCAGAAAGAGCACCAAACTTAAAAATCAGAAGACCTGTGTTTGAATCCTGCATTGCCATTGACTTCTGATTCAAATCAAGTATCCTTTCTACTGAGGCATTTTGAAAATGTATCAAGTAGGATTTCTTTCATCAAATTGTCAGCTCTCTGATGAAAATAAAGAAGAAAGTCTAAGCAAAAACAAGATAAAATAACAAAATAAGAAAGAATGAAAGAAAAGGATTATAAGCCCACAGATCTTGAGCTAAAAGGGATCAGGGGCCATACAATACAATGTCATTTTAGAAGCTAAGGCTCTAAAGTTTCTTATAATTTTAGATCTAAAATCATATTAAAGAAAAATCATTCCATTTTGAATTTTTCAATGATTAAGGAATCAATATGTATCAAAGAAAGAAACCAGAATCTCTTCATTATATACAAAGAAAGCAAAGTAATGGCAACCTTGAATCCAAAATCATAAGTTTTAAATTTCCTCCAAAATTATGGGTTATAAAATAAAGTGCCACAACAAGTACTGATATTACAGTAATAAGACCTATTTCATTTCTAATTTCAAAATTCTCCTCTCTAAAATAAAGCTAATGATACTTTATAGTCACTTATTTCAATGATTTTTCTTTTCTGAGGATCAAATAAAACAATATAGAGGCTAAGTACTTTCTAACCATAAAGTCCTATCTGAATAAAAAATATTTTTCTTCTCTACACTTTCTCTGCCCTTAAAAAAACATAATATAACATAGAAAGCACATTATTCTTTCCTTTTAGGAAATTTACATTTTGCAGGAGAGAAAAATTTTGGAAAAGAAGGGTTCTTTAAACAATATAACTTTTGTTACATGGGAAAAATAATTAACTTTTAATTCTCTAAAATATTCAAAATGAGAGGTTTTGTTGTTGTTTTAGTAAAATTCTTGGTAGACTGACAAATTCAGTAATTTGAAGCAAATCAAAATTTTATTGCAACTTTCAAGTCATAGCAATACTGCAAAAGCAAACATCCCAGTTTTATCATCCCAGCAGGGCAAAATCTTACGAGGAAAGGAATTATCTTCAAAAATCAACTGTGAATCACAATTATTTTAATTGGCTTGGACTAAACACTGCTGAAATATGAAGTCACTACCATTGCAAAAGAAAAGCACAGATGTTCTAGATAAATGAGATTTCCTCAAAACAAGAGTTAAAAGGGAAGAGATGAGCAAAAGAAGCAGCATGACATAGCAGAAAGAATGATGCATATAAAGTGAAAAGGCTTGGGTTCAAATCTTGACTGCCACTTTACTGCTCATGAAGCCTTAAGCAAGGATCTCAGTCTTGCTCAATAGCAATTTCTTCAATAGCAAAATGAAGGGGATAAACTAAAGGATCTAAAAGGTTCTTTCCATCACTAAGTTTATGATTTTCATTAATGATTCTCTACAAATCCTTCAGGTTTATATGTATGAACACAATTGCAAAACTAAGTGGAAAGCTATTTATTGTGGGTAATTTACAGGTAACAATGAAAACCTGCATGAAAAAGGAATGCTCTTACAAAAATACAACCATAGAATAGTAGTTAGCTGAAAACATGTTAAAAATATTTGGATGAAGTATTTTACATTGCAAGTGGCTCATTTACTAATAAGCAAATATTGTACACTTTTAAACTCTGTGTATCAATGCAATTAAAGGTAAGATTTTAGATAAGCCCCTTTACAAGACTAAACCAAACTAAAGAGACATTCTTTATTCTATTAGACAACTTTGACTACCAGTACTTATATCTGTAAACATCTAACTGATATTAAATACAAAATTTTGTTTAACTTAAAAAAAAAAAACTCTTCTCCTTTAAACAAGTCAGAGAATCATAGTATGTTGAAGTTGGAAAAAATTTGAGGGTCACTTAGCCCAATCTCTTCATTTAATGAATCAGGAAACAGAGGTCTTTGACAGTGATGTAGATAGCTAAATTCTCTAATTTTCTGTGAATTAAATCCTGGATGTATCATCAAATTTAGAAAGTCTCAAAACCAAAACTCCTAGAAATATGTTAAACTTGTTTCTCTTCTCTTCACCCCATTTCTAAAACAAATTCCTATATACACAATGTAACCAAGAAAAAGAAAATATATGGTCATTCCTTACACGAAGAAATTGTAGGGTTAATGATTAGAACTAGGGTTACGGATTATACAATTCCTGAAGACTCCAACACATATGTTGATATAGGCCATGGCTATATTAGCTGGGGTCCACATTGAGTCCACCAAGAAAAGTATAAAGACAATTAAAAACCCTAGGATTTCTTCAGATGAAACTGAATAACACTGTCTAGGAACTTTAATATCATTAACTTGAAGGTTTTTTTAGTTGTATACATACTATATATTCTTAAATAAGAATGTAAGCTCTTTAACAGCAGAAACCACAGCCAAAGACAGTCATTTATTTCTATCATTTCCTTTCTACCAGTCCCTTCCCCCATGTCTACACAAGGCGGTAGCTTGTACAGGAGGCAAAAAACATTACTAAATTAAAAGTTGTGCCACCAAATGTTAATGTACTACATAAAGTGTAGTATACTTTACTTCTTTTAAACTTGCCACTAGGCCTCAGTATTCAGGTCTTACATATGAATTATAACTGTACCTCCCAGCCTTCAATATGAGATTGCCATTCTTCCAAGACTTCTAATTTTTCCATCTGCCTCTTGGCCTCGTTTATGTTGGAACAAACAGCTTTCATGGCCTGGAGGGCTTCCATCAGAACTGCATAGTCACTGTGTTTCCTTGGAGTCCGTTTCAGCAACTCCTGTTTATACACAAAAATAAATCAATCTTTGATCTTGGGTTCTCCAGTACAGCAGGTTCAAAGTAAGTAGGAAGCAGAAGCAGAAAAGATCATTAGAGCTATTTTCACAGATGGAATAATATCACAGCTTTCCCTCGGAAAAAAAATAGAATTTCTACTATATGAATGTTATTCTGAGAGTTGTTCTCCATTTTTTCTCTTTTTCTCTTAATTTTCAAATGCTGATATAAGTTCTCATTGCTCCTGGAACCTTCAGTTATCTTATCTAGCAAGCAAAACTCCTTTATAAATAGCCTTTGAATTTGTAAGTGTACATAATTAATAATCATCTGTATGATATGCTGATATTTCCCTATAACATATGAACAGAATAAGTTCTAGACCAACAAACTATGTGTTTTAAATGTAACAAAATATTTTACTCTTTGAAATGCTAAAGAAACAAAAAACTATTTTCATCTACAATAAAGCAAAATAATTAATATAATTTTCTTAGAATATAACTTACATAATTTATTATAACTCAAAACCCTAATAGGTGCCATTTTTTAAATTGCCTACAAATCTCTAGAATACACAATTACATATAATACAGAAGAACAAGCCATAGCCACGAATTCTTCTGGCTTGTGTTCATAATCTGCTATTCAAAATATCAGAATTAGAGTAATCTTTAATCATTTAAATAAAATGAAAAGACTTTGTCGTTTTCTAAAGGGACAAAATTAAACATCTTCACCCACTGTCTAGACAGTTGTGACCACATTGTTTTTTAATTAGTCATTTGTTTTCTTACTACAGATGCTATCATTATATTACTAGCACAATTTTATAAGACACATATGAGGCATTCTTTAAAAAAAAAAAAAGAGAGAGAAAGACACTAAAACCCCCTAACATACACTGGGAAAATATGCAGTTCTTAGAACACATTCTTTTAAGTTCTGTTATTGTTCAAAATTCTGCCATCAACTTTGACCTTCTGTTCAGGACGTTCACACTCTGTTCTGAAAAACTAACACTAGAGGAAAACATATTACATCACTATAGACATAAATTTTTTATCAACATAATTTTTTAAAAATTAAAATAGATCATCACACCATAAAAGATAATCTCAGACTTACCAGGCCATTCTCCAGCCTGGTGAGTTTGGCAAAAGTAACTATGAAATAAGCCTTGAATGCCAATCATGGTCTATAGCTTGTAGAAAAATGGGCCTAGTATGACCAAAATGCTGCTCAGTGAAGAGGATGTAAGGGTAAACCAACAAAGAATGTGGGATGTATCTGATGTAAGACAGCAAAAAATTGAAGGGAAAGTCAAATTGCTCTGCCAAGAATATAATTACTTCCCATGAAAAATATACTAATTGTCAACTCCTAAAATCCATGTTTCTCCAATTTTAGCTAGTAGAGTTCTTTAGCTCTATAACTTAATCCATGTAGTTTCCCCCAGAAAAGTAAAAAGTAACCAAAAAGTTTTTGTACCATGTTACAGATAGAATGCATCATGGTCATGAACAAATGAATGACTGAATGCTATATAAATAAATCAATGAAAAAGGATTTATTAAATGATACTAAGGGGATAGAAATGTAAAAAACAAAGATAGCTTCTACACTCAAAGAGCTTACAACCTAATGGAGAGAAATCACATAAAGGAGAATGATGCCTTGTAAGGAATACCTTAGTTCAGAAAATTACAAGAATGAGGTATTAAGGAAGAAGACTAACACACTTCAAGTAGGAACAATGGTGGAGTTGATTCCATCACGAGTGAATCTACAAACTTAATGTTAAAAAAAAATTCTACTCTGTGAATAAAAGATTATTCTGATTCATATTTTTAAAATGTTGATCAATGTATTTTTCAGTCCACTGGACAACTGGAAGAATAAGGTTCCTCTCCATTGAGATTAGAAGCTCTGTTAAAACTTTTTTCCACAACAAAATTCATGTTTGGATTGTTGCACTTGACATAAAACAAGCAAAAAAATTAGTGACTCTTGTGAAGACTAACCTTCTATTTTGCCAAGAGCTAATCTCTCCATTTGTACCCTTTATCTCATATGGGTCACTTTCCTTTGGGATTTGTTTTTTCACCATCAGGTATGTTCTCCCTTTTCTGCTTCCTTAATATCTCCCTTTCTATTGGTTTCTTACTCATGAGCGAAAAATATACTGAGAACTCCCCTTGTTCTAAAGGAAACAAAACAATATCTAAAAACCTTCTCTCAAGTGCAGTATTCCTTCAATTTGCCATCCTATCTTTGATCAAACATTAAGGAAAAATATTTTATAGTCACTGCTTCACCTCCTCACTACACAGACTATTTGTGCATGACCCATGACAGAGTCTTCCAAGTTCATAGTTGTCCGATCAACTACAGTCAGGCAGACTGAACATTTACCCTGATGTAGTAATGTCATTTTGACCTCTTTGATTTTGAAGGACAATATGACACTGTTTATCACTATTCTATACTTCTTCCTTCCATAAAAAAAATAATAATAATACTACACCTTTACTTTTCTGGACAAGCATTCTCTGTCTTTTGTTGACTCTTCAACCTCTTCTCACACCTGATGCTTACAGAATTCTGTGTGCCAATAATCATCCTAACACTCAAACTTATCAATATATTTTTTGGATTACAATTTATTTACAAGGATAATCAATTTAATCCAAATAAGCATTTATTAATCCAACTAAACTACATATAAAGAAGCAATTCTACTGAGAATATGAGAATAATTTTCCAAGTTAAACTATAGCAAAAAAAAACTTTCTCAAAAAAAATTTATTTGGGGGCACCACAAACCTCAGCAATATTAGGGTGGCAAAAAATCATTAAATGTATGCATTCTCAAAGTTCCATCAACTGACTAGTCTTTCAGCTCACTGTGTCTTCTTGGGTCTCCTTATTCCTTGAGACACAATACTGAAATTAGTCTGGTTAATAATCCTGTAATGGACTCAGCATTCAAGTGAAAGGAAGAGTAAATTAATGGGGCAAACTTCATTGTCGACATGTTTTAAGAAATTACTATACCACCATCCTGATCAGTAAAAAGCCCTAAACTTTGAGATGAGACCCTCCACCAGCAAAAAAGATTCCAACTTACTTAATATCCTGATGATGGCATTTTTAGCAATAAAATATTTTAATTTTATTCATTTTAAGACACAATGTTACTGCACACTTAGTAAACTACAGGATAATGTAAATAACTTTTATATGTACTGGGAAACCAAAAATTTCAAGTGACTCCCTTTAATGACTCACTTTATTGTAATGGTCTAGAAATAAACATGCAATATTTTCAAGGTTGCTATTTGTCCTTCAATCTTGAATAGGACAGATGACATCGGGAGGTTGATAAATTGATTTGCAAGTGAACTGAATTTAAGTGAGGCAGAGCTGTGTCAGTTTCACTTTCCTTCAGAGTCATCAGAGTCCAATTGAGCCCTAGATAAATTGGAAGACCTTATCCTTTTTTAGTAGTCTTTCACAGGTCTCAGTTTACCAGAGGCAATAGCCTTTCAGTGAACTATGTTTGTATTCAAAGAGGATTTCTTCCTATGTATGGGACTGAAAAGTATGTTCATTACTTGTTTAGTCTTTAAATACCCACCCTTGTTACATCAACTATGGCAGTACCTTTCCTGGCTAAGCTTCTGTGGAAGTGGAATTAAAATATGATCACAGAAATTAAAGAAATAAACAAATAAATACCTTCAAAAGGAGAGGATACTTGCAAATTCTTTGTATTGGAGTTACTAAATAGCCTTCCAATGGAACATCCGTGTTCTTCCTCCCTCCAAGTAGCATACAATTCTAGGATAAGAATAAGTAATAATTGAATTACTAAATCCTGAGGCTATGAAACTTTCCATTGCTATAAAATTCTCTGGAAAACTTGGAAAAACACATGATGAAATGTGGCTTTTTTCTTTATAAAGAATGCATTCAATCACAAACAATTTTTGAAAAGAGGGTTATGTCCTTTATACCATTTACATGAGCTAAGATGTAACTAACAGGCATAAACATTCTCAATCTATTGATTTATTTTAAATAACGGAATTTGTTAAGAACCTTAGAAGTCATCCAATTCAACTCCTAGCCTTTAAATATGGGGAAACTGTGGTCCAAATATGTGAAACAATTAGCATAATAATTTTCCCCCTACTGAGCCTAGATTGAAAAGGAAATACCTTATTCACTAGTCATGCACACATGACTAGGTACACAATTTTTTTCATGAGTTGTGGAGTGAACCATGGATTAACTGATTAATAAAATGTAATATTGTCAAAAATTATCCTCTTATGAAGCATTTGATTTAAACAATGAGTTCTTAACTGATTATGAATTGGTATTGTCATGAATAAATACAATACCCATAGTTATAGAATTCAACATAAAAGTTTACTTGGAACTACTGCTTTTAAACATGGAGCAGCTAGGTGGCTTAGGGTATAAAGTGCTGCACATGGAATCAGGAAGATTAAAATCCAACCTCAGATTCTTACTAGCAGAGTGATGTTGAGCAAGTCACTTAACTCTATTTGTCTCACTTTCCTCAAGTGCAAAATGAGCTGAAGAAGGAAATGCACTTCAGTATCTCTGCCAAGAAAACTCCAAATGGGATCATGAAGAGTCAACAAAATTAACAATTGATTTTAAACACACACACACACACACACACACACACACACACGCATGCATGCAAGCACGCACTCATGCACGCATATAGAGTGATTCATTTAAGGAAAAGCAACATCTAATACATATTGAGAAGTGTTGGGAGAAAAGAGGTTGTAATAGCTAACATGACTATTTACATAGCTTGCATAGTTACTATTTACATATTTACACCCTACTTTAAGATTTACAAAATACCTTACATAGGTTATCTTATTGTATTCTTGCAAGAAATCATAGAAGTCTATACTATTATTTTAATTCTGCAAATGTGGAGACCAAAGCTGAGGCCTGAAGTGACTTGTGCAAGGTCACACAGCTAGGATCTCTCTGTCTCAGGTAGTACTCAAATCTGTCTTCTTCCTGACTCCAAGTCACCACTGCACCACCCCACTGTCACACATCCTGGTAGGGTGAACATGGAGTTAGACTATTTACAAATTTACTTTTTATATGTTGTGCTGTATTTTTACTTATTTCTTAAACACATTTGATTCTGGTTTGAGCCTCACTCTGCAGTCACTCAGTAGTTACTCACTAGTTTTTTGGGCCCCACAGGGTGAGTTGGACATCTCTGGCATAAGGAATTCCTGGAATGGAATTTCCCTCCACCAGCACATCAGCAATTATTCTGCAAATAATAATTAAGAGAATTCACTGGGAGAGACTGGCTAACTTGTTCTGAGTCATAACCCAAATTTCTACAAAATAGGACTCAAACCCAGTTCTTTCTGGCTCTCAGAACAGCTCCGTATTTATTTGTATTCACTATATCCACTGGCTTCTTAAAGTGATTATTATTATCCTAATTTTACAGATGAGGTTACTGAATTACAAAAATGAATGAGTGACTAGTTTAAGGTCATGACTAAGTTGTACATAGAACTAGAGTTTTCTAAATCCAGGTCATTTCATTTTTATACCCTTTTGCAAGACAAGCTAAAAGTGCAATCCTTCAATAAAATAATAAAGTAAACTTGGTTTGAAATCCAGTCCAGCTCTACTATAATGAAAGTTATTACATAGTCTCATTACTTAGTTGGTTAATCAAATTACTGTGAAAAGACTCAAAATTTCAGCAAACATCACTGAGTAATCAATCATACTTTCTGAGGAATTCTGAGGCTATCAATGTTCTCAAAGTTGACAAGTAAAACAGACATTTACTTATTAAGCATCTACTATGTGCTAATCACTGTATTAAGTGCAAGAGATTCAGGAAAAGAAAATAGTACCTACCCTCTAGGAGTACACCATCTAATTATGAAAATAACATGCAAACAACTATGTTTAAGAAAAAGTATATACAGGATAAAGTGAAAATTATCTCAGAGAGAAACTATCAGCATTAAGGGGAACAGGAAAAGTATCTTTCAGGAGGTGGAAGTTTTAATCGTGATCAGGAGAAGCTGGGGAAATCTAGAGGGAGGGACAGAAGGGAGAGATTTCCAGGCATTGAAAATTCATGAAGTCAGGATACAGAGTATCTTGTACAAGGAAAAGCAAAGAAAGCTTAGGCTGGCAGTAAGCATGGTGCAGTAAACAGTCTTTCCACTTTGCCAGTGATATCCAAAGGTAGTCTCAACTTAGGAAAATTTTTTTTTTTTTGACTGACATTCCTGATCCAAAGAGGAAGGCCAATCTTCATATTTCTTCTCTACCACACCCACCTTTACTTGACTCTTCCTTCCTGTCCCAGCCAGAACTCTGAAACTAGATTAAATTAAACCCTGAGGAATTAGACATATAAAAATGATGGGTTTGACATACAGTATTCTTTTTTCCTCCAGATATTTTTGTCTTTTAGAATCAAATTAAAAACAGCCAGGAGGGGGCATGATCAGCATTCTCCTCAAGTCTTACTTCTGAAAATTCATCTGTTGACAGTAACTTTTTAGAAGTAAGGTGCATCTACTCTATTATTTATGCATATTTACTTATACTAAAACCAGCTTCTACATTCAGGTATTAATTTGTCCTGGTTTTCAGTATGCTTATCAAGAGACCACAGACTATGATAACAAACAAAAAATATACCTACCAAAAGAAATGTCCTTATAGTTCTTATTTTGTTAAGTTCAAGAAGCAATTTCTGTGCTTTTTCGTGGTTACTGCAGTATTCATCATAAATGCGGAACTTATCTTTCTGAGAATAGAATTAAGGAGAAATTATGTTTATTATATTATTTCCCAGCTTAATATACACATATAATATATGTATATATAACTATAGACAAGATATACATGTACATATGTGTAAGACAACATTTGAAAGTGCACATTCTAATTGCTGAATTATTTATACTCATTAATTCATTCAATAATTTCTATTAAGTATTTACTATATGCAGGAAATTCTATTTTCTGGAGAAAGAACAAAATTTAGATAAGATGCCTTAATTAGAATGGTACCTGAACTCACAGAGTGTACAATTTATATGAGAAATAAAGCAACAGAAAAAAATTATAATAAACAATGTTAAATGAAAAATGCATTAGAGAATCGAAAAACAAAATAATAAGGGATGTTAGAGAGACAAGCTCATAAATAACCAAAAGAAAACAGGGGAGGATTTGTAGAGGAGGTAGTATTTGAACTGGACTTTAAAGGAAGAGTAAGAATTCATCAAGCAGATAGGGCAGAAGAATATTCTCAGTAGAGAGCACAGGGTTTTTTTTAAAAAAAGGCATGAAGATCAAAGAACTAAGGAAACATTCAAGGAAGGGACAAAGAGTAGTTCAATGTCACTGGCATAGAGATTTCCTATAGATGTAATAATAATGAGACAAGTAAAGAAAGGAAAGGTAAGATAATGTCAGATAGGACAGACTCTTTAAGACTACTAATCATTTTCTCTAATATCCTTCTTAGTAATATCCATTACTAAAAAGCAACTTTTATAATAAACTGACTTCTCTTTAAAAATGTCTGATTCATATCTTTTTTGAGATAATAAATAAATAAATTTGTTGTTTGATATAATTTCCCAAGTTTCCTTGGGACTTTGCTGATAACCAGCTAGCATTCACAGTTGGAATGGGTACATAGACTAACTGAATGTGGATCAAAGCATAGTATTTTCACCTTTTTGTTGCTGTTGTTTCTTTGCTTGTTTGTTTTTCTTTCTCATATTTTTAACCTTTTGATTTGATTTTTCTTGACAATTATGGAAACACCATTAGAAGAATTTTACATGCTTAACCTATATCAGATTTGGAGGGAGTTTGAGAGAGGGAGAAAAATTTGGAACACAAGGTTTTGTAGAGGTGAATATTGAAAACTATATGGGCATGTATTTGGAAAAAATAAAATTCTATTAAAATTGACTTAAAGATGATTTGTAAACTAAGTTAACAAAATTTAAAACTCAAGATATGATGAATGTATCTATTATTTTCAAAGAAAATGTTTATATATTTGATTTCCAATAAAAACAAATAACTCTTGGTATCACTGACTATATAAGGAAATAAATCATTTTCAATATTACAAATTGGGAAATAAATTTTAAAATACTGTTGTCAGGAACAAATAATATCTATAAAGCATTTTGTAAATTTAAAAGTGGTATTGAAATGATGAATTATGATTGTTGTGTCATATTGAAAAAAATTGACAATTCATATTTTATTCTGCATAAGAATGTTTATATTCCACAAATTATTTTATTCAATACAGATTCAGAATTAATTATAATAGCCAGTTTTTGCTTTATAATAAATTTCTACTTTTTCATAAAAATGCAATATTTATTTTATTTTTATAGACATGATAATGTAAGATACAGTGAAACATAGTTGAAGGC